>NW_024367707.1:5897081-6514081 GCF_014805655.1 Passer montanus | reverse complement strand
TGAGCAACAAATTTGTCAAAAAATGTCGTTTTGAAGAAGCGACTTGCAGAACTGAGTCCAACTTGGTAAACAGATTTATTTAGCTGGGAAAGAAATAGAAAGCATTCATAAGAACATAACTGAGACTTTCCATGTTTTTCTTTGGAAATTATATATTTGTTCCATGTGTGACATTATTTAAAAGCTATAAAGAGGGATCTAGGTTGGCTAGACTGTATAGAAGAATTTCTTCTTTCTCTTTGTTTTTTCCAGACTGGCCCCTGAACAGATGTGTCCTATGTGAGTGTCTTACTCTTTTCCATCCCATCTTCTCTGCTTAAATCACTTTTACTTCTTGTTGCCTGTCTTCATAATTTGCAATGCTTTTCCCCAGCAATGGATTCAGTTGAACAAATAAGTTACTACTCTCCAAATTCACCACATCCAAAAGATACCACCATTGGCTGGCAGCAACCTCTAATAGAGCCCATGCGAAATGTAACAAGTACTGGTTATTGCTGTGCTTTCATATACTGATATTAAAACACACTTTAAAGTAGACTAGGGGTAAAATCTGTAAGTAGTGTGACACTTGCTAACAGGGAATTTCTTCTTCACTTTCTATAGGGAACAATCAAGAGCCAAAATAGACTTGTCTTTCATCCATTACAGAATCTTTGAAGTGTAACCCATCAATCCAATGCTGCTGCTGGATAAACCCACAGAATGATATCCCATGCCTCTGTCAAGCAAGATCCCCTCTGATCAAAGCAAGTCAGGTGAGCAAAGGTGGCATTTTTCATGGCTGCATTGGCCTGTTGCTGATCCTGGAAAATGTGTGAAAAATATTCCTCTCTGAGACCAGGATAAGACCCAAAATTTTTCATTTTCCCAGACATACCCTTTCCAAGGTATGCAGTTCAGCACCCAGAGAAGCCCTGCACAAGGATGGAGGGGTGGGGCGGGCAGCTTTTGCAGGTGGGAAGGCTGGCATGTGGACTGGCATCCTGCCCCATTCGAGCTGTCACACTCCTGGCAAGCTCTCCTGGCGCTGCAGGGAGGGTGGGAGCACAGCAGCGGCTCCGGGGGTGCTTGGCTCGCCCTGCAGAGCAGGAGCAGCTCTGGGGCTGGCTGCCCTGCTGCCTTCGATTGACTGCAGCTGCTTGTTTGCTCTCGAGGCTGCTTCTGGAAAGCCTGTCTGTTTGACCTGTCTGCCTCCTTCCTGACGCTGAGCTTCTTCTCAGCCGCCTCATTTCCTCCCTGAGATCCTGACAGAGGCAGCCTGCAATCTCTCTGCTCGTTGGGCTTCCAAGTGACTTTCCGTCTATTTAATCTGTCATTAAAACTTAATGCAGGGTCTTCCCATCAGAAAAAAAAAAATAGGTTGAGGAACAGAGCATTCCTTTCCTTTCACGATGTTTTCTGATTTTAAACAACTATGCCAAGATATTTGTTTGATAGCTATAAATCAAGAACTCAATCAAAAGCCTGTAGCAGCCCTGCACAGGAGATTCCCTGGGATATTGCCTCACTCTTTCTTTCCTTTTTTTTTTTTTTTTAATTCTGTGCAGCAGGAGTGAATGGCATAATAGTGGATATTGGAAATAAACTCTTGAGCAGTGGAAGGACCATCATTAGTGCTGACAAAAGCAGCTTTTGAGGCTGCGCCAAGATCAAATAATGAGAACTGGTAGGAGAAGCTGGCATTGCTTATGGATGTGAGGTTCAAGTTACCACTTTTTTGAAGCAATTAACTTTTGTGATATTTTGTATAGATGGGTCTAAGCTGAGGGTTTCCCTTCAATTGAAGCAGAAATACCTTTGTCCACAATATTAATTATTTCTCCTTGAGTGCTGCAAGAGCTTCCCCTAATTTACTTGCAGGCTGTTTAACCCTAGTCATCTCCCTCCCTTTTTTCACAGCTCTCCCACATCCAGACTTTCCTGGTGAAAGCACATGAAAGCCAACCTTACCCCAGAAGGACAAGGACAACTAAATTTCCTGTGAAAACACAAGAGGAAAGAGTTGGACTGCTCTTTTCAAAAGGAAATTTGTCATGATATCCCTGCATCTACAGCCAAAATGTGCACTGACCATGAGGACCCTACTTTCACCTTCATCCATGGAAGAATTTAATTAATCTTTCTATATTGGCAGGCGAACAACATTTCCTGAAGAGAAAAATAACTGTTAATTTCCAGAGGTAATTAACAGTCACTGAATAAGACTAAAGGGCTTTCATCAAAATTACCAATCAGCTCAAATTTGAAGAGATTCTCTCCTCCTCATTGCTTCTTCATCTCATTCAGCCAGTCCTGCTGAATTAGTGCCTAATAGAGTCTCAGACATATTCATATCCTGTCAAATTCCCATCCTCCCAAGGAACTGTCCCTTTCAAATGGTAATACAGAGGGCGTATGATGTGCACTCGTTGCTATTTTGGATTTAACAGCTGGCTGTGTTGCACTAAGGGTAGCTGTGGAAACTTAACTGAGGGATGTGTGCATGTGTGTGTGTGTACACATCTGTGTGAGTAAACGCCTACTCCTTTGCAAATGATACCATTTATCTTAAACAATGCTCTCTTTATAACTCTAAAAGCTAATTCTCTTTTTAGACCACCACAGCTGCTGAAGGGGAGAATGGTACAGCTTCACAGCAACCAAGAGCATGGCTTAACCCCAGGACTGGGCTGTGCAACCCCTTTCTCACAGGAGTTTCAGCAGATGAGCAGGGTCACCACCAGTACTGGGTCACTGGTGGCCCTCATTAAGACCTAAGGGTTTAAGAAAGGCTCTCTTCAGGCTCTCCTCACTTTGGCCAGGTGAGGAGAGGCAGGGGGACAGGCAGCCACAGGGATTTACTTGTTTTTGCACAGTTTCAGATGTTCTCAACACAGCCCAGCACACACACTGGAGTGCCTGAGCAGAGGCAGATGGTCTAAGGGCTGACCTCCACAGAGCAGTATGAACACAGAAATTAGGAGTCCTCCCAGGTCACTGCAATATAAGTTTCCCTCCTCCTGCTTTGTAAATATTTTGAGCCTGAGCCAAAGACAGGTGGTGTTTCCAGGGATATTCTCAGTGACTTCAGCTGGATCTGGAGTACTTGTAATTTGACATCTCAGGGGACCTCACGGTGACAACCAGCAACGAGAATTTTTAGTAAAACATTTCTGTGTGCTGTGCCAGAGCACTTCTGGAGACAGCACTAGATGGGCACAGAGCATGACCTCTGTTAACAATACACACTACATGAAAGCTAATAATTCTGGCTAAAGCATATTCAAAATAGGATGCTTGAAGCAAAACTAATGCATTATTCACTGCTTGTTGGGAATACAAGAACATGGAGATAGACATCTGAGCCTTGGGCCTTTTCTGCAATGTACTATACACAGGCTCAGTGGGCTTATTGGCAGTACTGTGACTCTTACTGCCATGGATTTTTCATTACTAATAGCATTTAAAATCTTACCCTGTGATCAAATTTTTTAAAAAGTGCATGTATTCATCTTTGCTTTCTAGTCACATACAGTGATGGGAGGTATTTCTAATGCTGTATTCACTCCCTTGGTGTAAAATGTGCCCTTTTTCCACCTTTACATTAAATCAGACAAATATTTGGTGAAACTCACGGGGTGAAATAGTGCTAAAAATGCCAATTTCTCAGTAGGTAGCTGAAAACATTTGTGAACAGAGCACCAGCATAATCAACTCCAATACAGCATGCAGGCTCTGCTAGCATAACGCTTCTCAAAAATAAACATGTGTAAAATAAGGAGAAAAGTATGTCATTTTATAAATTTGTGATATACAAATAAAAATCTTTGTGAAACAATTTAAGAGCAGCATTATAGAAAAATCTGTCTGGGATTTGCCTAATTGCCTGTAGACAGGCTGCAATATAGACACCTGCCTCTGAACGAATCACTCTCTGGTCCTTTTGTGGTCAACAGAGAAACACTGGCACTTGGGAGAGTGATTTATCTCTTCCTAAAGTACATGTCTAAGAAAGGTCAAATGAATTGCATCCTAAAAGTGCTTATTTCTCCTGGCTGACCATAAAGGTTGAAGAGAGACTAACTCAGATGTAAATTAATACACTGTAGACATACAAGCCTGAGGGTTGGTGAAGGGGGGGATGCTGAAGTGCACCCCTATTCTTCCATTTGCCACTGTGGAAGGGTCTAAGAATACAGACAGATAACTCCTCCTCCCCAGACATAGATTTCCACAGTTTCATCAGATGAGAGATTTTTGGTTGAAGGAGTTTTGCCATACATCACCAGGAAGAGTATTGTATGCCCAGACCTGCCCCACAATATCCTGTCAGACAGACAAACTTCTTCTGCAGGTGCTGCTGCAAAGAAGTTTTGGATCCCAGCAGTCCCAGCAAGTAAGCCTGATTTATAGTAATGGTTAATCCTTCTTGGAGTCAGAAGCAGCTTGACTGGATCCCAATTACTGCTTAACAAGGTATGTCTTGTCAAAACAGTTTTGAGGCCAGCTCCTGATGCAAGCTGATCTTTAAGTGCAACTGAAGATTGGCTTCAGTAGCACATCTTTGCTATGGCAAATTCTCTTTAAGACTTTTGGGGGGCTGACATGGGACCAACTTTCTGTTAGAAAACAGACTGAAATGTAAAAAGCAGCATAGTTATATGCATTACTATTATCCAAAATTATCAGTTATCTTTAGCTTCCCTATAGCTTATCCTTTAAAAAACCCATATAGTAATGAATTTTGCCTACATGTGATACCTTTGTTCTTCTTACTAAATGCTTCCAGGATGATCAGATTACAAATGATTTCTAATGAATGCTCACACATTTAATTGAAAAGAGAAACAATTGTGAGAATGCTGTTCTTGAAGTCACTGTGCTTGATTTCAGTATCCATGAGCTTGTATTTTCCATGTTTGATTGCAGAAACTTTGCCTAAAAAGCCCACTCTTGAAGTTCAGACCACCTTAGAAAAAGGCAATTTTTAAATGTTAAAGGAATCAAATACACCTTCATATCTGCTAGCATGTGGTCCTCCCATTATAAAATAATTAAAGAACTACAACTAGATCAGGCTGACAATCACTGCACCAAAACCAGTATGTACTATGGTCACATTACAAGCAACAAAGCTGAGCTTGGTGATTTATGATAATATCACTAAAACCTTGTGATATATTTAGCAAGTGGTAATGGTAAAGGTTATAATTCCTCTGAGGGACAATAGTGATGAAATAAACCACGAGGGTCAAGTGGATTATGACCTTGTGAAAACTCAAATAATGGAGATGGAGCTTTATAAACTTCCTTATAATAGATAATGCCTTAAACAATTTAAAACCTGCTCAGTACTCAATTTGGACTTGCCACAGGCTTACTACTGCCTATATATTATTAGAGGAAAACCTGAAAATTACTTCTGTCACTATGAATCTTGCATCTGCTCAGAACCCCCATTTTTAGGTGCAATGAGTGCTCTTGCTGTGCTTGGAATGCTCCCAACAGACAGTGTGTGTGCACTCATCTGTCAGCTCTCCCCACCCAGCATTTGCAGTGTGGCTGCTTACACAGAATTTAAAGCTTCCAAGGCATCCAGGATTGCTATGTTAGTAATCACACCTGGCAGTATTAATTTTGCTACTGTATAGTACTATCCTGGGATCAAAGAGTTTCTATGTGATCAAGTGATAGGCTGAGAAGAATGACACTGCTGATTGCTTTACATGCTTGGCAAAGGGAAAGATGTCACGTTTATCAGCACAGACAACACACCAGGTTCCTGCAGATCCTCTCTACAGAGTTACCTGAGACACCCAACTTTAGAACACAGTTTATACGGGAGCTGAGGAGCGCTGCATACGTGAATTCGTGCTGAGATTTAGGTGGAGGTGGAGCAACATCAAAGGCAAATGGTGACTATCCTGATCTACCTGAATACGTGATCCTACACAAACAGTGTGAAACCAGACTTTTATGGGATCAGTTCCATAAAAGACTACGACCATGACTCACTTGACCAAGGTCATTCGCATACATAATTTGGGCTCCTTCATCTTCATCCTTGCTGTAGTTTGCCTCCTGTGTGGCAACCCGCCTCACCAGAGCTAGTTTCTTATACCAAGATACAATACTGAACTAGCACATTTCTGGAGGAAGCTGCATGGATAAAGCAGCCATACTGAGGCATACATGTACAGATTTATAAATTAATGCACAAAAAAATTCCTCTGCCATGGAGGAAACCTGAGACCATGCTATCTCAGCTTTAAAGACATGAAGGAGGAAGGAAGACAAGGAGACAACACAATGCTTACCCATTTGTATAACAGCAATGACAATGGCAGGCCTGGGAGGGCATCAGTCTGAAAGCACACGGGACAATCAGCTGCCATTGAGAGAGAGATTTTCGATTGATTTTAAATTAAGGTCACTGTCCCCAGGCCACAGCTAGATTTGATTATTTCTGTCACATTTTAGAAGAGTGACAGAAACTTCTTTGCAACCAGTGTTCTCTCTCTTCAGTGACTCAATGCATAATGATGCTTTTTTCAGTGGGTTTTGATGATTCCAACTTCCAGGATATGCCACACGTTGGTTCAGCAGTGACATTCTCCCACTGAAAGCCAGTCATCCCTTTTACTACTCAAATCTATGCAGTAAGGGCATTAGGAAAGCTGTGGGCAGCACAAAACTAACACAGGTGTGACATTAAATCTGAGAGGTGTATTCACTGCTGGCAGGTGACAGTGACTATCAACACACACCGAGGGGAAAGGGCAAAAACACAGAGCAAGCCCAGCCATGAGCCATTTGTCACGGAGGGACCTTTCTGAGCAAGCTGTGATTTGGTTGCTCTCTGTGGATTTCTCTCCTGTTAATTAATTCATTTTCCCCTCAAAATGACATTAACTGGCTGCTGTCGGATGGCAAAGGGCTCCACAGCTGTGTTTGCATGAAGAATCACCCCTGTACAGACAGGTGGTCTGTTAATGGCCTCTCCTTTTGTGCTGGAAGCCAGGACCACCAGCTCCTGCTCACCCTCTCCACACTGCTGGAGATCTGAGGAACCTCTGTCACATCTCCCCTCTGGTGCCTCTTGCCAGTGTGCATGTACCTAACTAGGAAACGCTTTCAAGCCATGGATCATCACTGCTGGCTTCCTCTGAATCTTTTACAGCTCTGCTATGTCCTTTTTGAGAAGGTGAGACTGGAATTCCAGCAGTATTGAGAGCACAGGTCCAGCACACATTTTCCAGTGTAAAATCTTTCCCTCTTCGTTGCTCTCCTAACAACTCCTGACATTTGAGTCACTCTTTTGGCCACACTGAGCATGAAGCTGACATTTTCTCAGCTGTGCATGTCCCTGGGCTGTCAACCTAGGGAAAGTGATGGCCAAAATCCTTCCATGATGATGGGCAAGAAATAAATGACCAACTGCAACTGTACAGTTGTGCTGTCTGGAAAAAAAAAAAAAAAAGAACGAAACAAACCACCTTGGAATAACAGTAGTGGATTTTAAATCCCAAGATGCTACAAAATTCCCTCTCAGGCAGCTTGACCTAAATTCCTATGGGCAATGAGGAAGCCACATATTTGGAGCATTTGACAGAAAACCAGACAAATGCCCATAAATTATTGTATGGGGGACATTCCTACTCTCTTTTGGAAGATGGATTAGGCAGATGACCTACTAAGTTTTTTTTTTCTTCTTTCACTAATTCCTACGATGCCATGAGTGTGTGTGCTTTACCCTTTCTTAAATCATAATCTGATTGATCCAGCACCAGTCAAAGGTTTTGAAAAGCCCATTAAACCGCAAGAGGAAATCTTGAGCGGTTTGCTAATATCAACAGAAATCCAGATGGAATTACAATCATCTTTTATGTACATTCGAGGGCATATTATGTAATACTAGCCATGGATTTAGTTTAATGCACCGCACCTTCCAATAAGCTGCCGGCGACACTTAACAGCGATTTGAAACCTACAAAAAACTCCTTTGCCCTTGACAAAACCTTTCTAAAGCCCAGAGACGGGGATCAAGAGGCTTGGGATATTCAGAGTCTGATGGGAAAACGGGGACAAGCGAAAGCGAGGACGGAAAAGACGAGGGGGGCGGGCGAGAGGAGGAATTAAAAAGGGCAAAGAGGTGGAGGGGGGAAAAAGAAAAACAGGAAGTCAGAATCGTGGTCAATCCCAGATAAACGCAGAGGAGACAAGGTCAAAACTTCAAGCAAGCAAGCAGCAGAAACCCCACGAGGTTCATGAGGCAGGACGCCGCTGCCCGCCGCAGCACCCCCGGCGGGGCCGGGCCCGGCTCCCTCACGCGGCGGGCGGGGGGCGGCGCGGCGGGCGTGGCNCCGGCCCGCCCGGCGCGGGGGGAGCGGGACGCGGTACCGGGCAGGGCAGGGCGGCGCGTCCCCGGCGGCGGCGGCCGCGCTTGACAGAGCGGGCGGCGGCTGCGGCCCCATGGAGCCCAGCTAGGGCTGCCGCACCCTCCGCCGGAGGTAGGTGCCGCGGGGCGGATGCGCGCCGACAGCGCAGCGCGGGTGGAGCGGTGACAGGTTGGCCGGGCGGCGGCGTTTTGCGGGAATCCCACCCCCCCCAAGCCTTCTTCCCACCGGCGGCCGGGCGCTGCGGTACCGTGGGGAGGGCGGCGGCCCCGCGGTCCCCGCTTCGGCCCGTGACTATTGTTTCTGGTGGCGCCGAGCGGGCGCAGAGATCCCGGCGGCGGCGGCGGCGGCTTTGTGCGGGTTGTCCCGGCGGTGGGGCTGCGGCGGTGGGGGGGTGCGCAGGGACCCGGCGGGGAGAGGGACGGGGCGAGACCGTGACCGCACCAGCAGAGCCACCCCCCCCACCCCCGCCCTTCCTCCTCCTTCTCCTCCTCCTGCTTGCGCAACTTCTCCAAAATCGCGGCCGTGGGTGCGCGGGGAGGAGCGGCGCTTGCCGCGGCCCCGCGTCGCCCCCCGCGCGCGGCACGGCACGGCACGGCACGGCCGCGGCGGCGATCCGCGCCCGGTCCGCGCTCCGGGGAAGGGAGATCAGCAGCGTGTAGGGTGGATTTCAAGATGGGCGGTAATGGGATGGTTTGGGGTCCCTCGCGTCGCCGGTCACAGGCGAGAAACAGGAGGAGAATTTACCCTTCCGAAGTTGGGGCAGAAATTCCTCCCGCTGTCGCCCGGCGGATGGACTGTCACCTGCGGCTCCCTTGAAGGCTTTTTCTGGATGAGGCTGTCGCGGGGCGTGGGTCATCCGCGCCGGCGGCGCAGCGCTCCGGGCGTACGTGGCGGTGGATGCCAGGGTGAAGTGTCGTGCTCCAGAAGTTCTGCATCCCTCCGGGGGGATGCTGCAGGGTGCAAGCGCCCTGGGCAGGAGATGCACGGCAGTCGTTCTCCTTTCATTTCGCCCCCAATACACCTCTTTTTTTGAAAGATTGGTTCGGCTTTGGTTTATTTACCGCTGTTGATGGTAGTTTTCTTGCACGTTCTCCATCAGAATTATTTTTCTAAAGAGAAAAATTATTCTAATGCGGGATCCAAAGTGTATGTATTGTCTAATGGGGGTGTATTGTTAAAAAGGAAAGAGTATCTGTTTGCCCATTAATTCTTCAGGTATTTTCCGTTTAAACTTGATGAGGAAATGTTTTTCCTTTTTCTAAGTAACCTTTCATGTCATTTATCATTAGCAAATCGGCTTAGCATTCAAAGTAAAGATTTCCTCACAAATACGCTAGTGATTACTAATGTTATGTCTGAAACACTCCATAGGACAGAAATCAGCACACCTCCGTTTTTTTTTAATATGTAAATTTGAAAAGCCTTTCCTTCCATTTCATGACGCTGTGAGTGGCCCCGGTTAATCAGGTGTAACTACAGTAACTGGCAGAGGAGGCTGCTGATAGGCAGGGTGGTTTCCTGCACCACTCTGCTGGAGCAACCTGATCAATTAATGCATCCTCACTATTTTGTCCTTGGCATCTTTGATGAATTTTGTAGTATTTCTGTGAGGAGCTCCAGTAGGGGAAGCTGAAGTCTCTTTCACCTCCAGAGATGACTGAAGCCACATTTGAAGAGGGGATAACTCTTTGAGTTGACTGGAGAGTGCTGCTGAGTTCCTGCGTATATACTAAATTCTGGAGGCAATCCAGCAGCCAGAGCTATCTGGGTCAGGCTGGAAATCAGCTCAGTGATGGGTTTTGCAGGGTCCTGGTCACTTCCTACCAAAAAAAAAACCCAAAAAAACAACAAAACCCAAAAAAACCCAAGCAAAAGCAAGTGTTAAGCTTTTGCAATGTGCACGGATTGCATTGTAGGCATGGACTGGAGAATGGAGCTGGTTGTGTGGGGGGCTTGGCATGTGCAATCAGCAGGTCACACTGAGCACCCTGCAACTTCAGGATGCTGGAGTTCACTGTGCAGAGCCTGCAGCAGTATGAATTACAGGGGGGAAAATGCATTTAGATGTAACAAAGGCTGCTGGCTCATCTCCTGCATGAGGAACTAATTTTTTTTTTTTTTAATCTGGCTCCCGTTTCTGCCTCTGACTCAAACTGCCAGTGTAGCTGTGGGCAAATCATTCCATGTTTCCCTCTGAAACATGCCTGACCTGCCAAGGTCTCATCTGTACAGGGCTGTCTGTTCAGATCCCAGCTCAAACCCCTTACTTTCCACCAGCTGCCTTGCACAGAGCAGTCTGAAACCCAGGGTAGGTGGTACCTCTCTGCTCCAAGGGGATGCAGTCTGACATTCAAATACTGCTGCTGCTACAGATGTAGCAGCCTCACAGCAACTCATCAATCTCTAATCCTGCCCCTCTTCTAATCCAGTCATTCTCTACTGCTGATGGAATTGCCTGGTGTCCTTTGATCTGGGTTTGGCTGCGTGCTGCCCGTCATGTCAGCGAGCCTCCAGCAAGGGAAGCAGTGGCACTGGAGATGGGCTGAGCATCGCCAGCTCCTCGGGACACAGACTGGCACTTGAGGCTACAAAACGCGTGGCACGAGAGGCCCGGTGTGATTTAGAAACAGAAATTATAGCTAAAGGGTAAATTTCAACAATGTCCCAGAAAAATGACCAGAAAATGGAAGCTCGGGCACTCCTGTGCAGCCAGCTGCGTGCTGGTCGGCAGGGAACGGAGGTGGAAGGGTGCAGCTCCCTCGTGTAACAACGGCATTCTTATTTTAGCATGGAAGACAGCCAGAGATAAGGAGTGGTTGTCATCCGGCTGGTTGGAGGATGGAAAAAAAAAAAAAAAAAGGAAAAGCTGTGTGGAAAAGTATTTTGATGTAGGTACTAAAGGAAAAAAAAAAAGCAGATAACCTTACAAGTGATGGACTAGCTATGTAAAGCTGCCAGGACAAAGCTTTTCCCATAAAATCCAGAATGATCCTAATTAAGCCCAGACCCTGTTAAATGACACGTGGCTTTATTTATTTCAGATGTTTCTAGGTCCCAAAGATGGGGCCAAATGTGAAGAGTTTGATGTGGCAGATAGTTTAACCTCAATTACTTTTACATAAATCATGTGATTGTTACAGTAGCTCAAGTACCTCTGATGGGTGCCCCAGACCTACTGATAAAAAAAAAAAAAAGATATTTTTAAAAATCCCCTGAAAAATCCATGGCAGTGCAGGTGAGGGTTTGTGGA
Source organism: Passer montanus (assembly GCF_014805655.1). Lineage (NCBI taxonomy): Eukaryota > Metazoa > Chordata > Aves > Passeriformes > Passeridae > Passer > Passer montanus. The sequence continues at coordinate 6,502,450 of NW_024367707.1, read as the reverse complement.
AGAGAGGTGGCCATCCTCTCTGCAGGCAGGAGGATGGGGTGTGGGAGCTGTTGTGGTGCTGTGTGCTTGCTGGTCTGTATGCACAGGCAGCTGAAATGGTGGCTTTGTAGAACAGGCAGCCAGAGAAAGGGACGTAAAATGGGAGCTGACAAATATTCTTGTTATGAAACTGGGATGGATGAATGATTTATGGGGGTACTTGCTTTTATTTTATTTTATTTCAAGAGGAGGGAGATGGTTGGTGATGTGAGGCTCTAGCCACGGATGGCTTTGTTTTGAGATCAGGCTGTGCTGGGTCCTGCCTCCAGAAACAGCATCTACAGAATAACAATACAGTGAAACACTTCCCAGCATTGCTTGAGTTTCACAGTCTGTTTTCAGGATGAAAAAGTTTTCCTTGTGTTCAAAGCTGTAGGCCTAAATCCTCCCAGCAGACTCTAGATTTCAAAAAGGAGGTGGTTGCGTGAGAGGTCCCAGGCTGCGTGGATCTTTGTTAGCCTGTCTCAGTTCTCCTAGGGAATTTCCTTTCCTGGGTTTGCCCGTCCCTCCCAGGGCACTGAGCTACTCTGTAAATAGGCCACTCTGTGGAGGAGCTGCTCTGCTGGGTGATTTAATGTAGCTTGTTAGTTCTGGCTCCTTTTTTCCCACCCCCACCCAGTTCTGTCCATGCTGTCCTTTGGTGTACAGAGCAGTGCTGTGACATGGATGTGGTGAGTTTACAGGGTCACAGCTGCAGGATGCCTGCGTGTCCTGGGGACCCTTATGTAAGCTGCAGCTCCACAGTCAATTGCTGGCTTTGGGTGTTAGTGACTGGATCCCTCTGAGCAGGACCTGTTTCCAGCATCCTTTTGTATCTCATAGTTAACAGAATCATGGAATAGTTGGATTAGAAGGGACCTTACAGGTCATCTAGTCCAACCCCCCTGCAGTAAGCAGGGACATCTTCAACTAGATTAGGTTGCTCAGAGCCCTGTCCAGCCTGACTTTGAATGTTTCCAGGCATAGGTCATTTGCCACCTCTCTGGGCAAGTTGCAGTGTCTCCCCACTCTCCCAGAAAAAAATTCTTCCTTATGTCCAGTTTAAATTGACCCTAGTTTAAAACCATTACCCCTTGTCCTGTTGCAACAGGCACTGCTAAAATCTACATCTACAACAGGCCCTGCTACATCTGTCCCTGTAGTCTGTCCTGGTGGTCCTTGTTAGGTATTGGAAGATGCTGTAAGGTTTTCCTGGAGCTTTCTCTTCTCCAGGATGAGCAGGCACAGCTGTCTGTGCTGAGGACCCAGAGCTGGATGCAGTATTCCAGGCGGGGTCTCACAAGAGTGGAGGGTGCCCTTGATCCCACTGTTTGTGTCATTGACGAAATTATTAAAGGATACCAGGCCCAGTATGGCCCTGAGAGGGACACCACTCATCACTGGTCCCAATTTGCACATGTAGTTGCTTGGAAATGCTTCTTTAATATATCAGAGGGCTAAATGTTCTTGAGAATTAAACAAAGAGTCTGGGGTAGGTCTCCTGTTTCCTCCATGCTCTTCAGAAAAAAGGTGTCCTTCAGCTTAGCAGCTTCCAGGTCTCTGTATTGCTCCCACTCCCTGTAGAGTGGCCAGAGAGCAGCCACTGTAGCAGGAAGAAGGCAGCTGCTGTTGACTTGGGGGACAAGCTGGGTGTGGGTTTGGGTCCCCCCACCTCCCCCATGGCAGGCACAGAGATGTCAGAGCAGGCCTTGGGACTGACTGGCTGTGTCCCCAGATGTTTTCTCTTTGTGCTATCTTTGAGCTGATGACTGGGGTGAGCTCTGATTGACAGGAGAGCTGAGGGAAGTTTGCTGTGACTCCTCACTTCAGTGGGGCTGCTAAGGGCAGGTCCCTGAACATTCCGGGTGCAGCTCCAAATGCATTTGGTCAGGCTAATTTTGAAAACCAGTCTCCCTTCCAATGTCTGCGTGTGCTTCAGCCTTCTAATTATTCTGTGCTTTTCCTGTGGCATGGAAACAAAGAGGTGGAAGTGTAGTGGCCACCAGGAGGGCCAAGAGGGCAATGGCTCTGGCCTGCCCTGGCAGTCAGTGTGCTCCTCGTAGCAAAGCCAGATTATTTGGAGGAGTGCAGGTCTTTCAGTCCAGGAAAAAATAATTTGTTAATGGCCAGAGAATAATCACTTTACTCTGAAAAGCCTCTCCAGCTGCATTGCACCAACTGTTCTTTATCAGTCTCTGAATCCTTAATGACAGTAGCAGCTAATTTCTCTTTCTGTGTTTTTCTAGCTGCAGTGTCCTATTTTCTCTGAGTTTATTGAGAAAATAATAGAAGTCATTACATAGCTAGTTGTCACCTTTCAGAAAAGAAAACTTCTTCCTGCCTGAATGGCCAAGTTAGTTACTTGGTGACTGACTCAGACAATAGCAACTTTTTGTAGCTCATCAGTTATTAATCTGTGCCTAGTGAATAAACTAATTAACTAGAGTATTACTGAAGTTCTAGTTCTAGTTCTTATCAGAATATGGTGAATAAACTGTTCACAAACAATGTGACAAAGGCACATGTACATTCTGTGACATGGAAGCACAAAATCAAGAAATAAAGGGTTGGGAGTGACAAAGTGAGAAATGTGAATTCATTGTGTTTATTTTCCTTTAAATTTGATGGTCTTTGAAGATTATGGGTCAGTATTGCACAAAATGGACCTTGGTTAAAAGAAAACTATTAGGTGTTCCATATATATTTATAATAATCAGGTTAAAGAAAAGATAATGAGGAACATTGGAATAGATGGGCAATGAGAATGGAAGACTTAGAAAATAAAGAGAAATGTGAAGTATTTTTGTGTTTGCATGATACACATCTTTCTGGTTGTTGGTGATGGATCACTTGCTGTAGAGCTGGATCTACACAAGGCCACTGCAAAGCAAACAGGAAGGGCAACACATTGTTTTTTAATCAGGATTTTCTTAACCAAGAAGTCAGGCATCACTGTCTGAATAATAGATGCCTTCATCTCCAGCCTTGGTGATGGGGCTGGAGGTCTGAGGCAGCTCTCAGCCAGGAGGTCTGCCCTGCAGAAAGGTGGGGGAAGAGGACTTCTGATGTAGCCAAAGCTTTACCTGCAGGCTGTTGGATGCTGAGGGGAGGCCAGAAGGAAGTCGGGACACATAAGCAGATCCTAGAAGAAGGAGCACACAGAAGAGCCTCTCTGTTCTCGTGTGACATCCCTGTAATTAATCTCTGATCTCTGGGGAATGGATGGAGTTACCTCTTGCCTTTTCATGTCTGGAGAAGCCATGTATGCTTAGGGTGGGTTCACAAAGCTTCTGTGACAGAAGAAACTGGGCTCTGTGTTACAGCTCTGCTGCACTGTGTGTGCAGGATACATCAAGGGCCCTTGTTCTCTCACAGAACTGGTGGTGCCAAGCTCAGTATCTCACATCTCCCCACCCCCTTGTGCCTGAGCTTGTGTTCATTTTGCAGAAAACTGCTTGACCATGCTCCAGTTGTGCTACAAACAAAGTAATGCTGGTAGGTGGAAGAAAACAGATGCAAGGAATTTACTTCCCTGCTCACCAAGAAAATGCTTCTGCCTTTGGTTTGGGTTTGATGTTTAGGTCCCTAACTGATTTTTTTTAGATGCTTGTGTAACAGCTGTGTTTAGCTATGAAATCATCACTTCCTTTAGGATGCATTTTGGCTGTCACCACAGCTTTCTGTCCTCTGAAGGGGGGTAATAAATTGATGGGGGTAGCCATCAGTTTGGATGCCATGAGTGCTGCAGACAGGAAAGTGGAAGCAGCACAGGGCTGTGTGCCATGGATCCCCCTGTTCACAACATCTAACCTCAGAGCTGTGCAGTGCCTGTCCTGGAGGGACCTAGTGCAGCCTCCCACCAGAACTGATTAGGTCAGGAGACAGGGAGGATGCCCTTGATCACAGACAGGCTGCAGACATCTTACACTCACTTTGGTTACTGGAAAGGCTGGTCAGCACTCTTTATTTGTATTTGCTTTCTGGTGGAACTGAAGAGCTCTTTGCTCTGCAGCATAAAGACCCAAATATTTTGTGACCTGATAATTCTGATTTTCTTGAGAAGAGATGCCCCTGCATTTCCAAGGAGGTAAGGTTCTCAATTGAGCAGCCTTTTATTTTTAAAAAGGAAGGAGGTGTTTTTATTAGAGTTTCCTGTTTTGGACTCTTAGAGGGTATGAAGTGGTCAGAGGAGGGAGACTTATCATTTAGATCAGGGCTGTCTCTTTGTATTTTCTTATACATACATAATACTCATATATAAATTATTTTCACGTATGCATATTTATTATATATTTTGAATTTTGCAATTTTCCCCAGTTCTAGTTAAGGCTGCTACTTAAAGGGAATCTAAATAAGGTTTCCTGTCAAGAATGGTTTAGATTTAGCTGGCCCTGCCTGCGGCTGAGGGATGGGTTAGGACACTTCTCAAGGTCCATTTGAGGACCCTTTCCGTGATTCTAGGCAGTTACTCAACAAAACAGATTCATTGTAGGTTGTGCTGGTTATGCTGAAAGGGTTTTGCTATAGCATTTAATGTGGTTATTTGTTTGAAAAGGAAATAATAGGTAATTGTAGCATAGTTACTGCTGCTGCACTGGACAAATGTTTCTTTAAATAGGAAAACAACTGATGTTACATTTTTAGACCAGCATCATGATATGGTGTGATTAATTTTTCCAGGAGCTTTGTGTTTTTTATATCTGCTTAAGTGTATTAACATTTTAAAAGGTCAAAGGTAAGCTTTAAAATGGATGCCAAATTAAGATGGATGGGAGGAAAATGACATTTACTTCTTGTTACTGCACATTGTTTGAATTTGACCAAAGGCAAAAACAAAACAAAGAACAACCCTCCCCCCCATACACACGCACGCATGCATGCGTGCTTGCATGGACAGACAGCCATGCTCCCACCACCTGCCTTCCCTCCACACCTGGTCTGGCAAAATCTTATTCATCAGAGCTGATTAATCACAATAATCATCATTATTATCCTAAAAAAATCAGTAGTTCAGTGTATTCACTTCCAGAGAGCCTTTGTATTCTTTTGCAAAGTATATAATTTAACTAGTGTGAGTGGACTCTGTAAATAAAAGTAGCTAAAATGTAAATATTAGGAAAACATGGCTAATGAGAACTCTAACCACGTTACCATTTCCTGCCCTTGCTACGTTTGAGATGATGATTTCATCAGGGAAGGGACTGGACCCTCATCCCTATTCATGCAGTTCCTTGCACATCGAGTCCCAGTGAATGCAGAGGATAAAATATGGAATGATGCCTTTGCTTCCAGTGGGAATGGCGGCCAGTCCCAGCCAAAAGCAAGGCTTCAGCAGAGCTGCTTTGTGATCACACCAGTGCTCAACAGCTTTGGGTTTGGACAAAGCGCCATGGCTCCGGGGAAGGACTGGATCTGGTTTATGTCCATCACTCCCACTCTGGCCCTTACAGGATGGTGGGTGGCTGTGCTGGTGATGTGCCCTGTGCCTCAGCAATCTCAGCCCCTCTCTTGTGAGAGGGACCCAGCCTGCTTTTGTGGATGCTGTTGAACAAGACAGATTTGCTCCTCTCACGTCATGACATCTGCCAATATAAGGAGGGTTTAAAACAAGGGAGAAAACCACTAAAATTTCTCCAAATCCTTCTTCCTACTGGTGGCTAGTGTCTCATCAGGGAGGCTTCAGACTGTGTCCTGTGTCAGCCTCCAGACACTCAGCCCCATGCGGTATCCCAGAGCACACCCCAGCCTCGTGTGGGCCACGAGGGCTGTGTCACTCTGGGAAGAGTCACCCACCCAGTGCCAGCTGTGCCTGAGCCTTTGGAACCAAGAAAAGGCAGTGCTGCTGTTCCCTGCCCACCTCTACCTGCCTCCCTTGGGCTCCCTGGGCAGGGCAGCTGCCCAGAGCAGAGCATGGGGAAGAGGAGGGCTGGCAAGGGAGGAAGATGCAGCGCTCAGCCCTGCCCCTGCACAACAGCATGAGGTGTGTCCAAGGCTGGGATAAGGGATAGGCAAATCTCCTCCCTCCCCAGGAAGCAGCAAGCTCTCCTAAGCATCCCTTCCTGGGCGCTGAAGATGTTAGTCTGGCAAAAAAAAAAAAAAAAAAAAAAAAGGAAAAATGACAATTGCTCATATGCTTTGTTCCAGTGTGAAAATGTATTTTTCATTTCAAACTAAATGGATTCTGAGTTGAATCTGAGTAGAACAGACTAGACAGTTTCATTTTTTCATTTTACCATTTTGCCAAAATTGTTTTTAAATCACTCAACCCAAATATTTCTTTTTAATTTTTCACCCCAGCCTTGCCACTACAGCAAACAATTCCATTATTTGCATAGCTCTAATTGCAGTGATTAAACAAACGCAGCAAACTCCGACCCTTTGCAGAGCCTCATCACAGCCCCACAGCCAGCTTGGTCTGTATTTTGTCAGCAGAGAGGGAGATGTGGCTTTGTGTAGACTGAAAATAAATTATGGACTTTCTGGTATTTTTTTTTCCCTCCAAACTGATACACTATCAGTTTGGAGAATGAATAATTTTGCCTGTTCTCTTGCTGGTGGGCTGAGAGATATCTCCCTATTGTGAACCTGGTACAGTTTAAAAGGCATTTGAATTTTCAATGCTTTGTTCACGTGTTACACTTAAGTTGCAACCTCTGTTGTGTTACTAGAACAACGTGTAGGGTTGCTATTCTGTTAGTAATTCTCATATTAACATAAAGAGAGACAAATATCTATGTCTGTTTGGAGATTTTTTCTGTGAAGGTGTTGGGTACCTGAAGACAGGGTTAAGGAAGATTTTATCTGACTACAGTTCTGTCAGATAGGAACAAACAATTTTTTGGACATTTTTTAATGGCATTTATTTATAGCAGGTAGTGCACAGGCGGCTGCTATTTCTCAGCGTGCTGGAAGAATGTTCTCCAGATGGTGCTTGCTGTTTATGCTTTTATTCACTTCGCTTGAACACAGCAGCACTCTACACAAAACAGGGAAAATTGGAAAATAAAAACAATTATGTTTTTACAAAGTGCCATGTGATTTGCTGAAATGTCTGAGCTGACTGATGAGCCGTGCGTGGGGGCAGCGGGGGATCGCGCCTGCCACAGAAACCCCGCGCCCCACATGGGTCACAGGCAGCGCCCTTCTCTCCCAAAGGGCGGCTTGAGCAGAGCAGCTAATCCTGCCCTGCGTGTCTGTGCCTCTTCTGCCTCCCTTTTCCTGCACAGGGATTTGGGGGAATGTGGGAAAGGCTGTTATTTTTGTTGGGTTTTCTGTGACTGTGCAGCCCCAAGGTGGGAGAGAGGCGAGACAAAGCATTTCATAAACCTCGCCTGTGCCATCGTGTTCCTTCGGCTCCTAATCTCACTGGAAAGTATTAAGGCCTTTGGCTGGTCCAGCTGAAAGCAGCAGCTGAAGCCAAGGCTGATGCCCAAAGGCTGCAGCATGCTCCATGATTTCTGTTGGTTGCAGTGGTGAAGGCAGATAGGTATCCAAATGGTTGGCATGCTCTTGCAGGCTTTTGTTGTGCAGCTTCTGCAGGACTACTCATATAAAACATTCTCAGAGTGGAAGCTTTAAATAAAAGACTCTGGAATCTATTTTTTTTTTTTTAAATTAAAAACCCTTGGGAAAATTGGGAAAATGGCTCAATTATTAAAATTTATTTTAAAAAACCCCAAGAAAAGCTAGCCAAACAAAAAAGAATCCCAGGCAATCATAAAAATAGATATTGACAAGCAGGGAAAAGGTATTTTTGTTATTTTTTTATAAATATATCTTAATGTATAGGTAAAAGAAATAAGTATTTCTCACTTCTGCTGTAAAAGAACAAGAAAATGACAAACACACAGCACTTCAGGGCAGGTTTTCAAATACCAGAAAACATATACCAATTTTAAACTTTGGAACAGGACATGATTATTATTTCTTTGAGCCTTCAGATTTCTTCGAAATCTAGTTTAAAGCCAGCAATACTTTTAGTAAAATTAAATTTCAAGAAATTAATGTGTGAACTGTTTTTGGGGTTTTCTCTGGTAAATGGGCAGTGCTGCACAGCGCTTCAATTCCTCTCCCTTGCCCGTTACCCAAGAGACAGCCCTTTCCCAAGCAGAATTCTTGCTACATCAGCTCCATGCTGTTTATCTTCTGTTGCTCCCTTGGCAGTTATTATTTCTTAATGTGTTAATTGTAGTTCCTGGACCCTTGTGTGTGAGGGTGTGTAATGCTCATGGTAATGATGCCGACACGTTCTCTAGTTCCTGGAATCGCAGAGCGAAAAACTGAAATATGGTTTGGGCATAGAGCATCCAGTAAGAGAAGTCAATTAGAGGAACTCAAATAGCATGACAAGAATAAAGTGGGTAATAGGGAAGAGTAGGTGTTGGGTTGGAGTGGGGGTTTTTTAGGCTTGTTCAGTTATTATTCCTTCTATGGCTCCGGCTTTGTGTGATATATATTTTTTTTAATTAAAATGTGAATTATGTCACTTGCTTTCCACCTTTTAACAGTATTTCACAGTAAATTTCATTCCTAATAGCAAGTAGTCAGGGGTAAGGAATGACTTTGCTGAGTGATGGGGATTGTTAATTATTAAAAAGAAACCTATGGATTTGAAACAAATTAGACCTCATTAAGCCTAGGTCTGTTTCCACACAGACCAGCAGACGTGAAGAAGCCCATCTAGGAGCGTGAAAAATTCCACTTTTTAGCTGACACATCCCTAGTAGCAATGCTACTAGGCTGTCCTGGGGACAGCTTGTTTGATTTGTGTCAGAGATCCCTGGTCTCTGACCTCAGTTCAAAACCCGTGACTCTCTTGGATCTCTCCCATTTCCCTTCCACTTCTCCCATAGCCCCCAGCCACCCCAGCCCACCTGCACACAGGACTCCCACCTCACTCTGGAGGGGCTGCTGGCCATCAGCAGCTGAGCCCACCTGGCTGGGGAAGCCAGTGCCCAGAAAATGTCAGAGTGCACCACATCGGCTGCTCTAGGTTTAGTGAAAGGAGAAGCAGTGAAAGGAAAAACTCCTTTTTTCTTCCTTGATTTTGGAGAGGAAGAGGATCTTTGATTTGTACCATAGAGTTCTCTCCATGGCTAGGCTGGCAAACTCTGTAGGATACATTTATTTGTTTCCCTTTACAGAGGCAGGAGTTTGTTTTTTGTTTGAATTAATTTTTTGTCTGGATTAATTTTTTGTCTGGATTAATTTTGTTATCCAGACTCATCTGCGACTCTTGAGTTGTTTGTACTTAGAGTTTTTCCATGGGACTTCAGCAAAAATCCAAAGGGCTGAAGTGATTGTTGGAGAGTACCCTCAAACATATGTGACCATGCCATGTTTTGAGCTGCTTTTTTGAAACTTCTTGAAGGCAATGGGTGGGTGTATCTGCAGGAGAATCCTAATAAGGAGAGTGAAAGGTGACCTTAAGTGATCATTTTAATTGTATGTTCACAGGCATGCCATGTATGGGCTTTGCTGTTTGGCTGAGACATCCCCCAAGTCTTCCGTGGCATTACAGGCAGAGACACACTCATATCAGGAGAAGAAACGCCCATTCTGCTGGCTAGAAATCAGCAATAACATTTTGACATCTGTGCAACAGTTTAAAATGAATTATTCAGCACATAGATCGTGCTATTTGAGCAGCCAGCACATCTCTGCCCATTTACTACTGTCAGTTCATGGTGGAGATATCATTGATGCCAGTGGGAACTGAGCACATGGGCTGGGGGTAGGTTTTGGCCCATAGCCTGAAACAGCATTTGACAGCACCCCTGCAGAACATGATAGGAATAATCTGCTTTGCCACCAGCAAAAGACCGAAAGACAATGCCAGTCTGTTTCTTCTCTTAGAGTATTTTGAACACATGCAGATCTCAAGATCTTAAGAATTAAAGAAAAGATCTTAAGAATTAAAGCAATAATTAATTGTTTGCTGTTTGCGTTTTGCTTTAAAGAGTGAGACTGGCATGTAATTTTGATTAAATCAATGTATTGCATATGACTGTCCAGAAGCCCTGAGCATCTCTTGCCTACTGGGAGTAGAGCCCGAGCACAAACTGGCAGCAGGTCCAGGCCAGGTTCCAGCTTCTGCCCGTTTGGGGGGTTAAAGTGAAGCAGTATCTAATCCCTGTCAGCAAAGAAAATTCATAAGGTTCATGATGTCAGCAGCATCTGATTTGAAAAAGCTAGCTGAAGTGCTGTAAGAACACACTTTGGGGACCTGCAGATGGGGAACTGGGATGAAACAGATAACTGAACACCAGCACAACCTTTCCCTGCTCAAGAAAAGCAGTGCTTTGCTTTCTAATTCAGCAAGGTCATCTGAATTATAGCGGTGAGATTCCAACATCTGTTATTTCACAGGATGTCTGTTCCCTGTAGCTGCATCTTTAAAAATAAAATGCAGGACACAGTATGGAAATGTTCTTTGCTATGGGTTACTGTCCTTTTGTTATCCTTCTTTAAGGACTGTGTTGTAGCTGTTCACTGATGCTTATCTCACAGGTGAAAATTCAGGAGCACTCAGCACTGCAGTGTGCAGCAAAATCATCTGCCTGTCATTGTCCATGTTTTTCAGGTAGCTAGCTAACAGTGCCTCAATTTCTACCTGGTATTCCATTTATGTGTAAGAAGTAATACCCTACTGTGGAAGAAGCTCAGTGCTGTACATGAAAAGGCAAGACATTATCCAGGTAACTGTAAAACAAATGGCTGGTATAATGAAAGTTAAGCAAATCCTTATGTCCCCTGAAGTCAGTAGAATTTAAGCACATAGTTAAGTCTTACTTGCAGTAAGGGTATATCCTCTGATAGGAGCACAGTAGCTGTAAGGTGTTTCAACCTGTGTGTGTATAGCTTTATTTTCAGAATCCCCATGAGCTTTGCAATTAGCTGAAAGAAGTGAAACTGTGCTGCGTACCTTGCAGCAGTGCTGGCTGCTCAGGTGTGGTGCTTCAGCAGGGGGTGGGACCTGGCTCCCTCAGTCCTTGGCAGAGCACTGCTGCAGCTGCTGCTGCTGCAGCTGGGTGCAAGCTGGGGTGCTTCAGCAGGGGGTGGGACCTGGCTCCCTCAGTCCTTGGCAGCTGGGTGCGAGCTGCGGTGTGCAGCCCTATGTGGGTTCATTTTTGTAGAGACTGAAGTCTGTTCTGGATTTTGTAGGGCTGCCATCCCCAAAGTCTCCGAACCTTCTTGCTTTGGTCCTTTCACCATTGCTGTGCCCCCCTGGGGCAGGAGGATGTTGTCCCCCTTGGGCTGGGAGTAGAAGAGGCACAGAGAGATGTCAAACCTGATTTTAATGGTTATTTTTGTGTCAGCATATGTGAACACATCTCTGGGGGAGGGTTCCAAAGCTCCTGTCTGCATAGTTTGAGCCCTGTCTGCTGTTACAAACTTGGTCCGGTGGCACCATGTGGGAAGCTAATGAGTGGGGCCATGGATGTTCATCTCCCCTGTAAGAGCAGAATTCAAGGATGTGCCTTGCCAGTGTAGATGTGGGATAGTGAGAGAAAAGGGGAATGTGCAGTCCAGAAAAACAAGGGGTGAGGTAAATAGCTCAAGTAATGTATGTATGAGGGTGAAGAAGGCTACCTGGGTTTATTGCTACTTGATTGGAAGGATGTGTGTAGCCTGTGTGCATCCATTAATTAGTGATGCAGTTGCTCCATGCTGGTACCAATAAAACCTTAATAGTACATGATACCAGTCCATGATTGCTTCCTTTTTTCCACATCCCCTTGTGAGGATGTGTGTGTATCAGTGCAGCTGTGCACTGCATACAGCGTGGATGTGCTGTGGCTGCCTGCACAAGCAAAGGACAGTAAAATAATTCAGTGGCTTATTACCTCCCGTGTGATTTTTCGAAGTGTTTATAAAAGGATCTTTGATATGCAGCACTCTCTAATGTGCACAAAATAACCAGCGTTGTTTTCTTTCCTTTTCCTGAGACATATTAATTCTTAAAATGGCTCCTGAGCAGGCTTTCCTAGGTACATGCAGCAACTGCAGCCCGGTTTAGCAACAACGACAACAAGGAAAAAGGCTGTCCCTAGTTTCCTTTATATGCACATTGTGCAGCTTTTCAAGCAGTGCATCAAACACTGCTGGCTGGAAATTTCCAGGCCAATTTCCTCCTGCCTGGTGCATGCTCATAAAGCAAGATTGTCTGTACGGTCTGTAGCTGCAGTACTGCAGAAAGTCAATAAAGAGCTGACCACCTCACCTCTATCAAAAGCAGTTGAGAAGCCCTGCCTCATCTGCCTTATTAAAACTGCACTTGACTCACGCAGAGAAACCTAGTTGGAAACCTTGAAGAGGAGGGATAAAAAAGGAGTCTGAAACTGCAGTGAGTATTCTACAGCTAGGTCTTGCAGAAAGGTTAAAGAGTGCATATTGTGAAATAAACCAAAAATGCAGCTTCATTAAAAAAGGGAAATGCCTGAATTTAATGTAATGAACTTCTGACTTTTCCCACCTGCAGTACAGCACAGAGATATGATTAGTTATTGCAGCAATGAGCAGATTTAACTAGCTCCCTCATGGATTTATATTTTGAATTTAAATATGTATATGCCTACTATGCATGTGTGTTTATGCTTATATATGCATTTGTGCAGGAAAAGGCATGATGTAGAAATAGATGCAAGAGGTAGAATTTGTAATGCAACATGTCTTTGAGTGTGTATTTGAAAGGATGTTTGGGGTTTTTCTCCTTTTCTTTATATAACAGTAATTGATTAAATGTTTGCCAAGCTTTCACTAGTATCTACTGGGAATCATCACCCTCACCTTCCCCAGGCATGCCAGCTTTTTTTTCACCTTGAAATGAAAAAAGAGAGAACTTTAACAGAAAGATCATTGCTTTAGCTTAATATTGTAAGATTTCAGAGATTGAATTTTCTGATAGTAATGAAATGAACCCTGAGTTGTGCCATGAATTTGATTGCAGTTAATTTGATTTTTGAGATGCTCAACAAAGCTTGCCCATTAGCTTTAACCTCACATACTTTGGATTTGTACAAACTGGTATTTTACGTATGTATGGGTAGAGATAACATGGAAGTCTTTCTCTGGTGGTTTGGTTATTTGTAACAATTACTGTATCTGAGTACAGTAATAACTGTAGGGCTGTTGGAAGTAGTATCCATTGAGTTGCTGACCAGTAATCCCACTGTGTTTATTGCTGTCATGGTGCAGGGATAGTTTGCCTTTCACAAGGAAAAATGCAGCTGAACATCTCAGCCAGGAGGCACACGCAGACTCCATCCTGCAGTTTTTTCCAGCTCTCACTCTTAATGAGCCTAGTCGCATGAATAGCAGTGACTCTTGTCAGAAAGGAAATTTTTTGGCTGAAACTCACCATTTCTGTATATGTGATTTGCCTCCTCAGACTTCAGAGTGGATGTGCGCTTCTTGCTTGTGTTTGCCAAGAGGCAACAACTGTGGGGTGGGGTATTCCCCAAGGTGGTCCCGAAGTCTGGCCTGTTCTCCTTGCATGATTTATTCTCAGTCAGCAGTCAATAAGATGGTGGAAGATGGCCTTTTATATATATGTCTGTATAAATAATACCAGAGGCAGATAAGAAACTATTTGGTGATGTCAGAAAACTAAAGACTCAAGGCTGCAGATAACTGGCATAGTATTATGGAGTTGATCGTGTGTGGGAAAACAGGAGGGGAATTCTGCTGCTGGGAGAAGATTGGTCACTATAGAGAAAAAAATACAGAGGCTGCAGCTTCTGGAACAGGGAGAAGCAAGATGGGGACGTAAGAGATAAATGGCAGGGGCACACAAGTTGGGAGTGTTGCCAAAAGCTCTCCAGGCAATGGGCAAAGGGTTGAGCTGCCACGGAGATAATGGCCATGAGCTGCTCCTGGGAGGTCCTGTGAGCAGGGGGATGCAAAGTCTCAACAGAAGTCAGGGGATAGATGACTTTGTGATGTGTGGAAGGGAAACTGCCCATAGATGGAAAAAGGGTTGGACACATGATTGGAAAGAAGGCATTTTGTCTGGAGCTGTGCCACCGAAGTACACGGTAAGCACTCATGGAGCCAGGAGCCAGGAACCAGGCTCTCTGCTTCCAGCTCCATCATCCTGAGCAAACCTGCTGGAGGTTCATTTGCTGGCCCCAGCACAGAGGGGCCTGGCACAGCCCTGCTCCTCACCTGGGTGCTTCTGTGTCCCGTGGAGGGCTCCTAGAGGTCATGCTGCTGCTGCAGGAGCAAGACCACGGCATGTGCCCGTCCCCTCCTGTCCACCTGAAATAATCTGGCCTTGGTGGAGTGGAGCAGTCACAGCGGGGCTGATCTGAGAGGCCCCCAGTTTGGCAGGGTGAGGGCCCAGGTACTGGGGTGTGCCTTGGCAGGGAGCTGCCATCCTTCTGCAGCATGCTGGCATGCCCACACCTCTGCAGCATCTTCTTGGATCCTGCCAAGTCACAGTCCAGCAGTCTTCTTTGCTGACTACATGGCAAGGAGAGGTTTTGTTATTCATAGGTTACTATTTTATAAAATTTGGATTGTTTCTTAATTCTCTTAATTCTTTTCCCTCCATTCTACTTTTGGTGGCCCTATCTGAAGGCAATGTGTGCAGTTATTTTGGTCAGAATTAGGCAAACCCATTCAGCAGCAGAGGGGAGGAGAAAAAACTAAACAGAAAGTACTGATGACTTCACCAGAGAATCCCATAATACCAAATTCAGTACAGAAAATTGAGGGAATGGGCAGAAACCTCTTTCTCTTCAGGAAGTATTGAAACACTGTGCCCTGGAAATGGTCAGGCAAAAGAGACCATTGAAGCACCCTCTTGGCATGGAACTGCCTGTTGATGCCAGCTGTTGTGCCTCACAGTTGACAGTGGTGTCTCTTCCATGAGAATCTATATCCACAGGCTCCTTGCTACCAGCCTGCACCTGATGCAGTGCAGATGTGGGTCTGCACGTTCCCCAAGGGACAGCCTTTCCCCATGGCTGAGGCTGGGAGCAGTGTGAATCCTCTCCAAAAAGGATGATCCAGCTTCCACGCTGCCACAAAGTTAGACTAATTCAGAGGCAGCATGTCCAATGCCTCTCAGCCACTGCTAGCCAGAAAGGAAACAATTTTACACATCAGCAATTTTTTATGATTAATAATATTATCCTGGCTTAATTGAAAAATGGGCTGGTGCCCTCAAGAAGAAATTAAGCTGCAGGAATTAGTATCTAACCTCTTTATGATGAATGTGTATTTTTACACACTGCATATTACTGGCAGTGCTTTTAGAAAGAATCTTGCCGTGTATTGTAATAAAAAATTGTCCTGCGTTGTTTGTAGTTGCGTGGCACCATTCTGTCTGGCTGACTTGGCTTTAAGAGCCTGAACGCTTGGGAAGAAGCAGTGTGAGGATGCTGAAATCCTTTTAAAGGGAATTTATGTACAAACAGGAGGATGATGTGTAGGCTCCGAGCTCTGCTATCAGTTGTTATTGCTGAGAGATATTCACAGGGAGTCGATGCCAGATGGAGCATTAGCCATTGCTGGCCTCAGTGCCTTCGTGGGAAGTCGGTCATAAAGTCAGTGAGGGCTCCTGTTTGTGGGATTTTTAAACACCAGTGAATCATTTTACGTAGTAAAGCAGTTGTCATTGGGTGAGTTTGTGTAAAGGTCTTTGTGAACCGCTTTCCACCAAAACAAAGCTTCAGAAGGAGAGAGAGAGGCGATGCTGAAGGACAGGGAGATTTGTTATGCCAAGAAGAGAGCTAGCAGTTGGACTCTGGTGAGGTTTGCCAGGCACCCAGCGGGAGCAGGGAGCTGTCGCCTGTGTCTGCCAGTCTGCCTGCAGCCACGGGTGGTCCTGGGGACAGGGTGAGTCATGACTTGAAGGCATCATGCTCCTTCCATGTGTCCTGGGACTCTGTCTGGTGTGGAACAGCCCAAAGAATCCAGGATTAAAGAAGATGAGAGGGTCTAGGTCTCTCCGTTGGACAGCTGGGGACAGCACAAAGTCAATAAAACTGCTTCCAACTATACTGCTGCCCTGGCACCATCCACGTCTCCTGCAGGTTTCTTGGAGGAGCATCACTTCAGCAGGAGACTCACATATAATGTGACGTGTTTCAAATGCCTTGTTTGTTCGTCCACGAACGTAAAACACTTAAATCAGCTCTCATCAGTTTTGCTTACCCAAACCTTTGAATGTTGTGTGTCAAATCTCCCTGGAAACACACAGCAAAACATAGATGTCTGTGTGGAATCACTGGTGCTTTCCAGTGTCCCTGGGCAGAAGGGTGTAAGGAGCCTCCTCCGCTTCTCCATCCTGGAATAGAGGGAGGATCCTCATGGAGAAATATGTACTTGAGTGGTGCCATCTTTCCTGGAGGGAGTCCTGCCCACAGTTTGGGGCTGTGTAGGGAGGAGCAGGGTCTGGGCAAAGAGCCAGGAGTATCTGTGGATAGGAGGGGTCACACTGGCTTTGCCGGCATGTGTGGGAGCACAGTGGGAGCAGCCTGGGCAAGGCTGTCCTTCCCTGCTCCTTCTTGGCCACAGTCCTTTGGCCTGTGCCTGCCATGGGGACCCCAGGATCCTCCCAGCCCTGCTGAGGGGCAGTGGTGGGTGGGCTGGGGCTGGCAATGTTTCCCTGGTGCCACGCTGCTTCCCTGCTCTGCTGTCACTGCCTGCGTAGGCTGGTCCTGGGGCATCCTCACACCCACTCTCTGGCATCTCTACATTGGTAGCCAAGGTCTTCTTACTTACCTCTTTCTTTGTATTTCAGCCAGGTCCCTATTAAAGCAGACAGTGAGGAAGTCTGCATTAAAATGCTTCCTTCCATCCGTCTGTCCTCCCCTCCTCCCAGCCCCATCCTCCTTGTCCCTGGAGGAAACACTCGTCTTTGCCAAGATCCTGCCTTGCAAAAGTAAACAATATGAAATTGCAATAAAATGTTTTGATTTGCTGGGCCTGACATTCAGAAGCTGCACAAGAGAGACTTACAAAAAAAGGATTTTCTATAGATAGCCAGTGTGAGAAAAAAATAAATCTCTCATATTGGGCGTTATTTAGATCCAAGCATCAGGGCAGCGTGAATGGGGAACAGAGGATTTTGTTGCCAAACCTGAAGGTTCTTGGGAGGTTTATGCTGCAGCATCTGTCAGCAGCTTTGTGCCTGGCATCTGCGGGTGACTGGCCTATTGCACAGTAATGTCAATATTTGGGACTCTTGTCTCTGTGTGTGTATATGTGCTGTTGTTGCTTGATGCTTTAAAACTGGGTAGTGTGTACTGAAAGTCCTCAGAAGGAAATAGATGAGCTGAAACTTGTTTCCTCTGGGGCTCCTCCACATGACTCAGAAGAAGGCAAACAGAAGTGGAGGTGTAATCCCTGGGACATGAGCTTCCTTGGGCACTTGTCAGTTTAGCAGGCTGGGTAATCTGCGCTGTCATCAAGATTTGCGGATTAGCTGCAGTGAAGCTAGTTGGCTTTGACATTTCATTAGGGAAGTTTTCCATAGTTTTTCATCCTCAGTCTTGGGGCTGTAAATTATGGTTGATGTAGCTTTGTTTTGCTTACACCTTCTAACATTTATGCAGGTTGATGCTGGGGCTGCAAACATCTTATCTGACGAGGATTTTTTAAATCATTGCTTGTTTATGGAAGACTAACTGGGTCAAAGGCTAATTTTGGGAAGGATTTGCTTTCCCCAGTGCTAACCAATAAATTTTCATCTGGATATCGTAAATTACCCAACCGTTATCTCCTGAAATGGGGATAAAAGCAAACATCATTTATCCTATAATCTGCAAATATTTTGAAAAGTGAACTGGAATATCAATAAAAGGGCTTATCATCAAGGTCTTGTGAGAACTCTTATGGACTTTTGTTTAGAAAGCAAAATGTTAAATTTAGAGACAAGAACTGTGTAGATGAGGAGGGAATACGTACGAGTGACAGCATTGTAAATTGTCTCAAGGGTTCAAGGGACCGGGGAAGGACACTGTGTCCTGAAGTCACTCCTTCTCAGAGATGTCTCTGCTGATAAGTGCCAGTGGTTGTTCCTTGTGACAGTGATCGAGGGGGACAAGGCAAAGGATCACCCTGTGGGCTCCTGCGATGGTGAACAGAAATGGGGATGTGGCCTGGTTTATTTATGAGGGCTGGACGTGCCCTCACTTTTTGTGATTGCTGCAGAGGACTGATCCGTGTCCTTGGAGCTTCAGTTGCCATCCCCGTTTTCCTCTCACTCTGGAGTCCCTTTTCAGATGCCCCCTCTGAAGGGTTGCTGCCCTGAGGGCTGGGGGTGTGGGCAGTGTGAGCCTTGGCCAGTGGGCAGTGTGAGCCCTGGCAGTGTGAGCCCTGTGTGAGCTGTGGCAGTGTGACCATGGGCTTTGTGAGCCACGGCAGGGTGAGCCATGGCAGTGTGAGCCATGGGCTGTGTGAGCCATGGGCAGTGTGACCATGGCAGTGTGACCATGGCAGTGTGACCATGGGCAGTGTGACCATGGCTGTGTGAGCCCTGTGTGAGCCGTGGCAGTGTGACCATGGCAGTGTGAGCCATGGCAATGTGAGCCATGGCAGTGTGACCATGGCAGTGTGACCATGGGCTGTGTGACCACGGGCAGTGTGACCACGGGCAGTGTGACCATGGCAGTGTGACCATGGCAGTGTGACCATGGCAGTGTGAGCCATGGCAGTGTGAGCCATGGCAGTGTGACCATGGCAGTGTGAGCCCTGGCAGTGTGACCATGGCAGTGTGAGCCATGGCAGTGTGAGCCATGGCAGTGTGAGCCTTGGCAGTGTGAGCCATGGCAGTGTGAGCCATGGCAGTGTGACCATGGGCTGTGGAGAATGTGCTGCTGAGGCTCCACTCTGGGGACAGCCAGGAGAGATGTGTGGCACAAGGCATTCAAAGCAGGGATCAGCGGGGACACCAGGCTCCACTTTGTAGAGGGACATGCTTGTCCCTCTCTGGCCACGCTGCTTCCTCACTTCTGCCTCTGTCTCCTGCACTGGTGCTGTCTCACATCCTTTGCTTCCTGGTCAGTCTCCTGTCCCACAGATATTGTCAACAATGGCACGTGGGCTCTGGTGCCTGAAATCCGCATTAAGACACTGCTTTGTACTTCTGTTGCAAAACTGAAAGGCGAAGTTTAGTTAAAAATTATTTACCATGCTCTATTCCAGCTGAAAAATATAGTTAACATAAGTGTTGGACTGTGTATCTTAGGGCTTCAGTGATTTATCCATCAATTACATCATTGTAAACTGAAGTTACACCTTCCAAAGTCTGGGATAACAAATTATTCAGCTGAACTTCTGCTGGGTACTTCTGTTTTAATTACTTTCAGTGGGAGAAAAGGGTACAACCAGTAAAAATATCCTGGACTGGGCACCTTGCAACTGTGTAAGTTGGTTTGGGATAAATCAGCAGTTCCTGTAGCATGTACTCCAAATATAAGTTTGTGTGTGTGTGCCCATGTGGACATATAGACACATGCTGTTCCTGTAAAAGGTAAATATCAATTCTGATTATCTTAATATTGATGTAGCGGTTTAGAAATAGCTTTCCAAGAGAAGGTGTCTGCAGTGTTACATTTACCAGCATAATGAAATCAGACAAGTTTTCAGTCCATGAATCACAGTACAGTATTTGCCATTACAATTTCTATGCTTGTATTGAGCCAGCAACACTATCCAAAGAACTTTATTAAATCAAAATGATGAAATTGAAAATCTGTATTGACTCTTCTTTGGGTCTTTCATGTTCTTTTGTGCTTTGACTTGGAAATATATTTTGTTTGTTTTTCAGGCTTTATTCCCTGTTACTTTATTTCTCAGGTTGAAGGCTGTCTGTAAAATCTTACAGTGTTGTGTCATAAATCTCAGGATGCTTTTTGTGGTGTTTACTGGCTGCAGCATAACACACATTTTCTAATAGTCTTCATTATTGTGGCTGTTTGAGAATTTGAAGCACAAAGTGGGTCTAAGCAGACCACAGGAATCTGTGGCTTCAAGGCAAGAAATTTCTTGATGGCTTAGTAAGAGACAACATAAATTTAAAGCTGATTTTTGGTCATCACAAGAAATGCTATTGCTTAGGAATGGCTTCAGTGTAATATTCTTTCCTTCTAGAAGGCAAACTGCGGGGGGATTTGTGTATGGGCTTGACTCTAGGCAGAAAGTAAAATATTTTTTAAGAGCCCTAAACATTGTTTTCAATATATTTTCATTCCACACAAATGCAGCTCCTGCAATTTTAGCCAAGAACAGTTTTGCAGCTCACACTGTGGAGATGCCCTGGGACTCCACTGCTTGCCAGTCACTTCGTTTGAGCATTCAGTCCACATCAGACCTTCACAGCTGGATTGTGGAGAGCCCTTGGAGGCCTGCAAAAGAGCATGGTCTGCCCAAGTACACCTGTTTACATGGTCTGGCTTTCTGTGGTATGATCAAAACAAGCCTATTCACCTGCTTTCAGAATTATGAAAATAGATCACTTCCTCCATTGTCTTCAGAAGGATTTTTCATCCATCTTTGTCAACTGTTTTAGAAACACAGTAGACATCCCTCAAGGAGTCTAATTTCTGCAAGATAAAGGCACTGCCCAGCAACTTTTTATTTTTCCCTGTTTTCTGTATCTTCCCTAACAAATTCAGTTTTCCACCACCTCTACTTCTAGCGTTCTCTGTAGCTTCATTTATCTTTTCCCTTGGGTTTTCTTCTTCCATTCACCTCTTCATCTTCCCTACATATTTTTATCTGGGGGGGCAGGAGGTGGGTTGTTCATTTGGGTTTTCTATTTGGTTGTTTTTTTAATACCCAGAATTCTGTATTGTACCCCGCACCATCTCCACTTTTCACAGCAGCATCATGTGCATCCTCAGAATTGCATTCCCCAAACTCTCTGCTGATGCCGCATTTCCATGTGCTACCACTTCCTTCCATTGCAGCTAGTCCTAGGAATAAATCATGAAGGCCACTGTGTCAGCATAGTGGCCTTTCCTGGGAGGATGAGTGAAGTTTGAGATGAGTGGTGGTGTTCTGCTAGAAGGTGTTTGGTGACTGCTATCAAGTGGGCCTTTGATCTGGAGACAACTCAGAGGTCCCCACAGTTCTGTGGTACAGATGTCAGAACTCTGCATCCTTCCTTCTCTTTTTGCTCCTTGCTTCAGGTTTTTGGGGCATGCTCTGGTCTCCACAGGACTGGTGTCTGACCTGCTTTCAAAGGTATCTGCATCTCTGGGGTTGATCCAATACAGCTCTCTGAAGCTGTTGCACCAAAATTCCACCGAGCTGAATGTAGGGCTTCACAGAAGCCTGTGGGACCTGATGTGTTAGAGCCAAATGTGTTGTTCCATAAGGACCAGCAGCTGACTTCCAAGGCACTTGTGGAGAAAGTGGTTATGCCTACTTGTACAAACCCAGACAACTTTTAATTACTTCTTATAACCCTGTTTTTAAGGAAAGGGGTTCCAGTGATCTGACATCATCTGGAGAATGGTGTGGCAACCTGATCTGTTAAATATGAAAAACACATTCAGATGCTTGTGCTCACTCATCAGCACAGTGATTGTCTCTGGGTTAATAATAGCTCCCTTTTTTCTTCATTTATCCCCCAAATTTGCCCTCTAATGGAAATCATGCCTTCACATGTTTAAAACAGATTTTCTTCACTGTGCATATGGAGGAAGGTAAAGGAAGTGATAAATCTCTAAAAAACAATATGATAAAATAAATCCTCTCTTACTAGGGGGCTAGATATTAAGCTTTTTACTCCTTTGGAGTCTTGATTGGTAGCTGGCCCTGCTGACTGTGAGATGACTTCTGCTGCAGCAAGACTTGAAGTGCCAGAAACTACCCTCTTGCAGTCACATGGGAACCCCAAAAACTGAAGATAAATCATCTTATCCAGTGAATAACGGGTGTGTTGCCTTGTCAGCAAGGAATAGATTGAAGTAACTGAAAAAAAACCAAACAAAAAGCAACACCCCAAGACCTGGTAAAAATTGGCCCTGTTTGAAAAAAACTAAATAAAAACATGGGGGTTTTGAGAATTTATGTCTTTCCTTTTTTTGCCTTCAATAATCTGAAGAAAATCCATCACCTTTCCTACCAACTTCTGACACAAGAAATATTTTATACTTAGTTATTTTCCTCTGTTAGCATCCTATCAATAACAGGATCAAATTGCTGACTACATGCTCGTTCCTTTCCTCGCCGTGTTGCTGCTGTTAGGATATGGGCAATAATTAACTGAGGATCAGAGTGATGCAGCTGCTGTAACATGATGTTTCTGTCACACCAGTACCCTGTTGATGGATGGGCGGTTGTTTGGCTTTCTCTCATGGAGACCATGGGGCAGGTTGAGGCTGGTGCTCAGCTTCTCATCCCACTCTGGTGCAGTGTCAGGCATCCTCTGGCTGCGGTCCAGCAGCAGCAGTGATGGTTATCTCCCAGCCTGTCCTCCTCCCTTGACCAGAAGAAATGGAAAAGAGGGGGAAGGCTTTTGTTCGTGCAGGATGAACCACTCCAGCAGCAGCAGCCACAGGATGCGGAGCGGATGCTTTCTGCTTGCAGTCCTCCCTGTTCTGTGTCAGATGGGCTTCAGCTAAAATAAACCACTATTCCATGAACCTTTGAAGTGCTCTTGTCTTCTGAGTCACTTCCCTGTCACTGACAGGCGGTGTGATGCTGAGGGATGTTGCCTTGCATCACACAGATGTGCTCAGCCATTCAGGCTGTTCAGCCTCCCACTTCATTTCCTACGTGAGTGGCAGCTTTGCCTCTCCTGACCAACATCTTCCTTAGGGTATTTTCCAAGACACTGGAAAGCTAGGACCATTGGAACTGCATAGAGCTTGGTGCCACTTCTGGCCGCTGAATGTCCCTCCCTGCTTTCTCTCTTTGCAGATTATTTGTCTTAGTGGAAGGATCTGGGAGCAATGCCATCAAGACAGGTTGTCTTCTGTCCCGTCCTTTGTGGTCTCTCGGGGCAAGCTGGCACACACACCAGCAGTGCTCCAAGTGAGCCAGACAGACCTCCACAAATCAGGAATCACTTTATTATTCTTGATTTTGCATCATACAATTAAAGAAAATCCTGATGTTGTAATGCTCTAGGTTTTCTTTTCTCTACCTGAAATTGCCAGTTACATGAAATAATTTGTGATGAGTCCAGAAACCCCCAAAAGCCTAAGCGCCTTTTGAATGAAATTGCCTATAGGTCTATTTTCTTCTTGAATCAGTCCAAAGACTTTAATTTGATAATGCTGAAATCTTTACCCTCCAAACAATATAATTCTTTCAGTTTTAATTAAAGAATTTTTTTCCTTTGCACTAGACTAATTCTAAACTGGCTTCACTAAATCTTCTTATGCTGTAAGTAGCAGTGACCCAGATAAACACATTTAAAAATGCAACTACTGAAACTACAGGATGTTGCCTTTGTAAGACGCAGCAAGAGAAAGACTAAAATAGTTCTATAGTTACAAGGGTAACATGTAGCATTATATCTTTAATAGCAGATTCATAGACCAGTTTAAAATTTTCATATTACTTGTACAAATCTGTGTGAAATAAGAGTTGCTTAGTTTGGAGTCAGAAATTCAAAAGTCACAAGGAGGCCTATGAAAAAAATTTGCTTTTTCCATTTGTGGTTGACATTTTGCATAATGATAAGGCCTTTTGAAAAAAGAGGAGATAACTGTGTTTAAGAATGTATCATAATGCAGCCACACTGTCAGGACCATAGAGGCAACCAGGATAAGGTTGCATTTCTGTTTTCCTCAGTGCCTAAGTCTGCAGCTTCAGTGGCTTTTTGATGTAAAGCTCTAGCTCCACCCAAACCCACCCCGTGCCCACCAGCCATGTAAAGCCAAGGTCTGGAGAAGACAGCTGTACTTCACTGGCTGTATCAAGGATGTTGCCAAAGGGCTTTGTTTAATGTTACATGGGTCAGCCCTTTCTAGAGTCCTAAAAACTGGTTGATGAAATAAGGGGATGCTGCTCCTTGTTCCAGATGCATTCTGTGTGTCAGTGTGTGGGAAATGCTGCCCAGGATGCTCTGGTACCAACTTCACACTGCTGTTGGAGTGTGCTACCTTGTTCAGACCTGATTGATTGTAAACACTGCTGCTCCAGGAGCAAATGTGACCAGAACTTCTCCTGGTAACTACTGCCCAAGCCATGACAGCATGGAAGGAGCTGATGGAAGTCAGGAGTGTTCAGACTCAGCTCTGCGTGGTGGCAAGCACCCGTGCCTGTGGCTGCTGGACAGGAGAGCCAGGCGCCAGCGGGGCAGCCTGTGGGGTGTCCTCACACCCCATAACTTGGTAAAATGCAGACTTTCCATCACTTTTGGTTTTGTGGGTTTTTTTAGACATTGGCGTTGGTTGTGTTTACACAAAGAAGAAATACACACTATCGGGAAAAATTGGATTATAAATAACCTTTAATTAGCATTGAAGACGCACAGAGACCTAATCCCTCAGTGTCTGTTTAGACAGCTAAACCCAAACATGCTGGAGGCTGGGTCCTGGAGAAACCCTCACCCAGAGCAGGGGCTGAATTGTCCTTAATCACTGTAAGGACTGGGCAGGGTTTACTGGGTGTCAATTGTACTGGCTGTTTGGGATCTTCAAAAATCCACACCTCTCCTTTAATTTATTTTTAGTAGCAGTGTGCTCTCCTGCTTGTTCTGGTTAGCGTTGAGCTGTAAAATTGCTATTGTCAGATAAAAAGTCAATGTATTTTATTGATTCTTCGTGCTTTTGCAGTATTCTGGGGAGCCTTTCCACTGGACATGGAGGACGCCTGGGGGTGGCAAGATGAGTGTGCACTGGGATGCATTCTCCATGGCTGCATTCCATGTGAAGTGAAGGGTGCTGGCACTGACCTCAGCAGTGAGGTCCATCCAAGGGCTGCCATCCCTCGAGATCACTGGAGTTAGCCTGCACAAAGTGTGTGCTGGGAAACATGGCCCTTCCAGTTGCATCAGCCATGGAAATGCAAGTTGGTTGTTGCAGCCTGACCTGTCCTCCTCATGGGGAAAGCTGTGGATGCAGGGTTCAGGGCAGCTCTGGTGCCCTTCTGTTGTGGAGCACATCTTGACAGAGTTTATGGTCGCTATACATGCCCTGGTGGCCACCCTCCCCTGTGCAGCCATGGCCAGCAGCTGTCTGCTTGGCTTCTTGAACTATGGACCATGACACCTTTTCAAGGAAGATTCAGCTGAGGTCATAAAGGGTTTGTGCTCACCAGGGGACAGCTGTGTCCTCTGGTTTGTGCTGCTGGTGTTTATGCAGCTCGACCGACGGTTTGGCACGTGAGCATGTCCACTGACAGGCAGTAAAAACAGTGGCTTTTTCTTGGTGCCGCCTTGGCTCTCAGGGCTTCTTTTCCAACCCCTCCACTGGTGCAGCTTGTTCCTGCTGTGCATCTCATATTGCAGACGCCTCTGGTTTCCCTCAGCCACCATCCTGGGCAAAGACAGGCCAGCAGCAGCCCCTGGGAGCGCAGTGGCCTGGCACACACTGCTTCAGTAGCTCACTGACCCCCCATCCCTGCATGTGGGGTGCCCAGCTGGAGCCAGAGAGTGTCTTGGGGTAGTGTGGGACAGACCCACATTTTCCATGCAGAGCACCTGAAAGGTGCAGCAGCCCTCTGGTCAGCAATGGCTTCACCCCTTGGGCATGGGCCAAGGGCAGAGACCAGAGGCTGACTGTCCCACTGAAAGGGATGTGGGAGAGCTTTTGAAGGTGGTATCTGCGCACCCCCTTTGCCAAAAGCAGACTCTTCAATGAACATAGTTGTTTTCTTTAACACCCCACCAAGAAAATACAGAATATTTTGTACGTATTGGGTGCTCTTGTTGTTTCTAGCTGCAAGGGTGTCATATTCATAGCCAAGCTTGCTACCAACATGAGCATTTGCCTGAGGCAAGAGAAGCATGTGCCATTTCTCACAACTTACACAGGCTATAGGCAGTTTTTATTCCCTGAAGTTACTATATATTTAAAGTGCTTTCTCCTTGTTTGCTAATCTCCCAGGCTCTGTTGTGCTTCTGTCAGGTACTTGGAGCTGCAGGAGCTGCAGTAGCTCAAGCCCTCAGTGTCCATCCCTGTTCCCTTGGCCAGAGACAGGGGAGGGGCTCACTCACCCTGGGGACAGGGAGGGCCCAACAGGCACAGGTGGCACCCCAAGGCTGTCCCCATTTCCAAGGGTGTGTTTGGTGGTGGCCCAATCCTAGTGGGAATAGGCATTGGCATTGGCTCCACCTCATTGTATACCCAGGCTGAGGAAGAAGGACCTGTGACCTTGATCCACTGTGGGGTGGGGTCAGTGGGAAAAGCTGGTGCCTTGGGGAAGAGAGGACTCAAAAAGGTTAAGCCACTGGGAGTAGCAATGCTGTGGCATTCCCCACTCCATACAGCACAAGAAAACTCTTAGCTCCAGCTACATGAAAAATGTATCAGGAAAATTTATCACTGCCTGAAACAGAATTTGCACAAAACATGAGAGACAAAAGTGCCCTCAGACCCTTTGCTCGGAGCTGCTTCTCAAAAGGGTTTCTGTGGGGCTGACCTTCCCCCCAGCCTGCTCTTACACTGCAGCTGTATTTGCATTAGTGCAGGAGACAAGGGGAAGCAGCCTCAGGCCCTGTCCTCCTGTTATTACAGGGATAAGGTAGGACATGGTACAGCCATGGAGGTTTTTATTTGTGTGTTATTTGTTTGACTTTCCTAAAGGGAGAGCCTGTGAGTAGCATGTTCTTCCCTAATAGAGCATCACCTTACATTTTCATGGCAGACAGTCTGCTCTGTCTGCTGAGGTGGCTTGCAGAATCAAGGAGATTGACAGCAAAAAAAATTACTTCAGAACTGCGCTAGCCTTCTGGCAGGTCTGTTTGGGTTTTTTTCACTGTTAGCTTTATTCTTCTTTATTTTTTATTTCATTTTTTATTGTTGTTGGTGCTAAAGGAATGAAGGTACGCAGTCAACTTTCTTCCTCCACCATTTACAATCCATGTATATGAAAATTCAGTTCTTTGAAGAACTGGCTGTGTGAGGAATTAGTGCCAGGCTGCAGCCATGTGTGCCCTTACCTGCTGGAGTGCAGGACCTCCTACATCCAGAGCTTCATTGCCATGGAGTAACATCACCTCACCAGGACAGCTGAGGCATGGTCGTGCTGTGGACTGCACTGCTTCCTGAGGCTGAGCTGAGCAGCCAAATATGAAATCTCCAGTCAGATTTATTGGAGTGGTCTAGTGACGTTCCCCAGAGGACTCGGATCTATGGTGATGGATGACGCCGATCCATTAACGTGGTAGTCTCATCTGGGAAAGATGTAATTGTCGTTATGCATCCTGCAGTTTCCCTAAGTTTTTCTGAACATGTAATAGCACACATTGCAGTGGAAATTACTGGTGAAAAATGCTGCAGTAAATATGTCAGGGGCTCTATATCCTACGGCAGTGTGCTTCTCTTCTGGAACCATGCAGCTGTCATTAAGGTGGGGGAGATGATAATAACAAAATTTGGTATAGTGCACTCATCATGATGTATGTTCTCTTCAAAGGTTTGATGGAAAAGTATGGGCAGGACTGACCTTGTTTCCTCTTGAAATAAGTATCTGCAAAATATGTTCATGTTGACTTGTTCACAGAATCAGGAAAATGCTGTTTATTGCAATAGCAGTGCTGTTTTTACAGCACTGATTGCCCTGCCTGCATTTCCTGAGGTACAGCCCTTTTTCTCTGAGTATTCTGAGTCTGGATCCCTGATGACAAAGAGAATTATTACTTTTTTTTTGTGGTCTTGGCATAGTTTGGAATAGTCTCACCTCCATGCATTGAGAGCAGTGTGTCGGTCAGAGCTTGGATACCGAAGCAGGTGGAGAAGACTCTGTTGAACTGGCTAGAAGATCTTTGTTCATAGAGCATCAAACTAGTAAAATTCAGACAAGATTAGGCTGGCTAGAAGTGCTCTGGCAGCAGAGGAACATGATGGAGAGAGAGGAGAAGGCACACTGGAGGGACGCACCCACTAGGAGTGGCCAGCAGCTGTTCTGAAAGGGAAGGCAGCCTGTGCCACCTTAGTGAGAGCGTGCGTGGATGTGTGTCCACTCATCCTCTTGAGTGATTGCAGTGGTAACTGGAATCCAAGCTGAGGTCAGTGCTTTGTGCTAACCATGTGCCAAAATGCCTGCTGCCCATGAGACCTCACAGTCAAGTGGATGAGGGAAAAAGGCACGACAGAAGTGCTTGCTTGTATGCATGTGCATGTGGGACATTTGTAGGCACTACAGGTGATGCAATTTATTGCAATCTGTAATTGCAGAGAGACCTCAACAAATTAAGAGAGATGGGCAGTCACCAACCATATGAAGTTTAACAAGAGTAGGTGCCAGATTGTGCACCTGGAATAGGACAACCCTGGCTCTGTGCATAGACTGGGGAACAAGAGGCTGGAAGCAGTGCCACGGAAAGGGCCCTGGGAATCCTGGGTGATGCCAAGTTGAACATGAGCCAGCAGTGCCCTGGCAGCCAAGAGGGTCAGCTGTGTCTTGGGGGGCATCAGGCACAGCATGGCCAGCTGGGCAAGGGAGGGGATTATTGGGGTGTGTTCAAGAAGCATCTGGACAACGCTCTCAGACACATGGTGTGGCTCTTAGGGTGTTCTGTGCAGGGCTGGGAGCTGCACTCAATGATCCTAATACTCTTGAGCTCAGTATATTTTATGATTCTGTGACAACCTGGACTGGTTGACTGAACAGTGGTGGCCTCAGTGGTACTGAGATGCAACACGACATATTTTCAGTATTTTCTGTTATTTGCATACTACTTGTGGTCAGATCTGTCTGTCAGAGGCATATTTCCCACTTCAGTCTAGAGGCTTCTAGGAGGAAAAACTGGTCATTGTTGAGAGGTTTTGAGGTTTTCTTGTTACATCCATCAGCTGCATCTCATGCTGGTGTTACTTAGAATTCAGTCAGAATTCATCTGACATCTCGTGCATCATGGCATGATGGAGAGAAGAGGTCAATTCTCTTCCCCTCAAAGTCAAACCAGGAAACACCTGGTACAAATGCTGTGAGGAAAGCATGTGTAAAATGATGTGAGATTCAAAGAAAAAAATGCTACATTTTTTAATCACATCACAGGAGGCTTATATTTTTCTGTCTCTTATAAACAAAATTCTTGCAGTGGTTAAAAGTTTTGCAAGGATGAAAATAAGGGGCCTTTTTTTTTTTGAAAGTTTTTTCCATCCATATATTAATAGATAGGGTGGTGCATGAGTGCTTGAAATCTGCTGTGTGCATACTTTCTGCTGAGGATTAGTGCCATTGTGTAGCTGATGAAATGTTGAGCTTGGCTTATAAAAGTGATGGGGAGGGAGAGAAGGAGAGTCAGTCTAATAAATCTGAAACTATGAGCATAAACTTGATTTTGAAGTGGCAAGCTAATGGAGCATTTGGTTACTCATGCTAGTGGGGAAGGACAAAGCATTAAATAACCATATTTTGCCAAGAGGGTCAGCAGAGGGAGGGAAGATTCCTCTATCCTGTGGATCCCCAGGCAGCAGTCCAATACTCCTGCACCTTTGTATCTGCCTGTGCTCCCAAGTGAGACCCTGTCCCACAAGAGAGGATAAGCTGATGAGTCTGTTGTTT
Organism: Passer montanus; assembly: GCF_014805655.1. NCBI lineage: Eukaryota > Metazoa > Chordata > Aves > Passeriformes > Passeridae > Passer > Passer montanus. The sequence continues at coordinate 6,472,789 of NW_024367707.1, read as the reverse complement.
ATTGCCAGCTCTTCATCTCTACATCTTCTCATCTGGGACTATATCTGTGTCACAAGAGCCACCAGAGCTATGGGCAGCAGAAAGTGTTTATCCCTTTCAGCCCATGGTGGCAAGCTGTGGGTAATCACCTGAATATCCTTACCTGTGTTCTTAGGCAAGAGCACTTGTATGTCACCAGAAAGGATCTGTGAGCTGGAAGGTTCCATTTTTCACTTGGTTTTGCTTTTCTTCTCATTATTTATTTTTTTAAGCCAGGCTATATAAGGATGATGAGAGGCTGTGTGAAAATGTGGCTTTCAGTTGATTTAAGATGAGTAACAGAAGTGTTGGAATTTGCTATTCTAACCCCGTGGCTTTATAATAAAGCTGAGGTTAACCCTATTCCGGCCCTGTCTGCACCAAGAAAAAGTGGTTTTTAACTGGAGCTGGCGTGCTGTAAGGAGTGGATGGGAAAGGGTTTGCAGTGAGTCTAAAAGGCTGGGTCTCTTAGGGCAGGTGTGGTGCTAGTGGCACCTCACATAATTTCCTGGGTCTGAGCTGTGAAGCTTGTTTACTCCTCGAGGAATTAGTCTGGTGAGCTTCACTTTTGTGGCTAGCTGAGAGACAGACAAAGGGGTCAAAACCATGTTTGCATAACAGAGAAAAGTCAGATACTCTGCCTGCAAAAGTTGCATAGCAATTTAAGAACCTAATTCCAACTTTACCTCACTAACCCGTTGGCTGAGACCTGTTGACACATCCATGGTGGGGTCCCTGTCCCTCTTACCAGGAGCAAGACAGTCACATCAGCAAGAAGAGATGAGCAGTGGATGGCAGCCTTTGCCACACTGATGCTCATCTGATGCTGGAGAAGATCAAGTGAATGTGGTAAAAATATCTGTGCCTGGGGTCAGTGGAGAGAGTCAGGACAAAACAGGGAGCTGAGTGTCTCAGAGCAGTGAACAAACCTCCACTGGGGAACCAATGAGTCTTTGAAGTCATTTCACTGATATCAGACTTGGAAATCCTTTGTAAGAGCTGAGATGCTTTATGGGCTGTTTAATAAAGCACTTGACTGGGAAAGGAACAAATATTTTATTAGGCTGACACTGAGTGCTTTTTGTTTCAGGTTTTGGGGGAAACAGGGCTGGCAATTATGTTTAATTGGTATCCTTTTCCTCTTGTTATCATTGGTGTATTGATTGCTGGGAAAACAAAATGCGTGGGTTTTAAAATTTACTGTAAAGTAAGGGCTCTCTTGTTTGTTTTGTTTAGCTCTGTGTACTCAAACCAGCTCATTTTTCTTTGCTTTGCTGGCGAATATAATGTTTTGATTGAAAATGATACTAAATAATCAGTTGAATGGGATATTTAATGACAAGAAAAATTCTTCAAAATATTGTTTCCCATAGGAAAATCACGCACTTCACTTTTTTAGCCTAAAAATGCTAGCATGGATCTGCATTCTTCCTATGATCCTACTACAAAAGTAAATATGTGGGTGCACAGCATGTGTGAAAGCCATGGAGGTTAAGGTATAGTAAATCTCAGGAACTCTGATGCAAGACAGATCCCTAGAGTAAGTTCAGTTTTTTCCTCATGTATTTTTAATTTCGACATTCTTAGACTTGCAGTCCACTGTCAGTTTTCCTTCCCTGTGGGAAGCTGACCTACTGTATGAGAAGAAAGCCTGGTAGATGAGAGTAGAAGGTTGATATTGAGGAAGGCCTTTGTCACCATGTCCCATAAGATCCTCACAGCTGATGTGGGGGCTGGATGAGCAGGCAGTGGATTGGAAACTGGTGGAACAGGCCCACAGGCACAAAGCCCAGTTGGGTTGGGTGACTGGGGCTGTACTCCAGAGGTCAGGGCTGGGTCCCCCCCTGCTCAGCCTCCTCATTAATGATGTGGCTGATGGGCACAGTGTGCCTGCAGAAGTTTGCAGATTACACAAAACTGGCAGGAGTGGCTGATACATCAGAGGCTTGTGCTGCCATCAAGAGGGACATCAACAAGTGGGAGAATTGGGCTCACAGGAGCCTCGTGACATTTGCCAAAGAGAAGTGCAAAGCTCTGCACCTGGGGAGAAGCATCAGTACATGCCAAGGGCCACCCACCTGGAAAACAGCTCAGCAAGAAAGGACCTGGATGTCCTGGTAGACACCAAGGTTACCACAAGCCACAAAAATTATGGGCTAGATCATCTCTGCTGGTGGAAGTTGGGTTTTTGGGAGGGTGCTGGTGAGCCCTCCAGGGCTGTGCAGGCAGCACCTTCCCATGGTAGGTGCTCAGAGCTGTGCACTGACACATCTGTCCCTACACAGTGCTGCAGCTGCTGATGTCCCCATCCCAAGGGACAGCCTCATGCCTTGAAGGAGACATCTGCACACAGCCAGCTGCATAGGGGGAAAGCTGATTTAAACAGGTACTTCTACAGTCACAAAAACAGTAACTTGTCTTCCCAGTTTGGACAGACATTGGGAGCACAAAAGCTGCACGGAGTCAGAAGCCCCAGCTGGGCTGAAGGGACATCACTTAACACGTGACTCAGCAGTAATTATGGCTGGCAAATTTATGTTTGTCCTCCACATGTCAGATTTCATACATCAGATTCCATGTACTGTCTTCGCCTCAGACTGTGTGTTCCACTCACTGGAAGCTAAGCAAGTTGATGCTGTGCACAATACCAAGGATAAAAAATAAACTACAACTGTAAAGGTTTTATTTCAGAAATGTGGTGAAAGGTTCCTCCAAGCATGATGTTCAGAGACCCCAGGAACAGGCCTATGCTGCAGATATGAGAAATACTGAAGATTTGGGAATAGCAAGATCAATCTGAAATAATTTCAAGGTAGCCCTGTTTTTATAGTGCTGGCTTACATGTAATAGTGTATATGGGGTAAGCAGTGGTTCTTTTGGAAGCAGAACCCATCAGTTAAGTGTTACAACCAGTTAGTGAAATAGTTTGTGAATGGAGTGAAAAAAAAAAAGGGAAAAGGCATCCAGGAGTACAGCATCAAGTACCATCTCCCGTATGCTTAGGGTATGTCACAGTTTCCACTGCAAATGTAGGGAGTTTTGTGAGGCTTTCAAATTGGGTATAAAAATTCAGTACAGGTTGAAATTTGTGAGGAAAACGTTCTATTCCTTCCACAACATTTATTGTCTGTCTTGTATATATTGCCCTTGGGAGTGAAGGCACTGGTTTCAGGCCCATGACAGGATTTTTTTTTCAATTGCTCTGATTTGTTTTTAAACGAGAAAAAAGTGAGCTTTCTTCTCCCCGGAATGGATTGCTAACTACAAATTGTTGACAACAGCAATATAGTTAGCAAATCTATGACTCTAGTGTGCTCTTTGCAGGCGATTAGCCTGTGCAATAGGCAGACAGCCATGGTATTTATTCAACTGAACTATTTAAAAGACCAAAGTACCATCAGCTAGTCAGGCTGCTGCATTTGAGAATGCTCATGCTGTGTGCTGAAGCAGTGTATACATATTGTCCGTGTCCCATCTATAACGTGCCATTTTGCACTGCTGCAATGATTTAGTTTCTCTCTTGTTTCCCCAGGGCTTAACAGCTTGGATGGGAGCCTTGACACAAATGGCTTTGCTTCTTGAAAGGATCCACAAATGCAGCAGTGGAAAGTAAACCTGGTGCATGATTTGCATTGGAGCGTTATCTCTAGCATCTTTTGAAGTTGTCTGATGAGGTGCTTATTTCAGCTGCTCCTTGGCAGCATTCAGCTTATCCTCCACGGTGTAGCTTCCACAGAGTAAGAAGTACCATGAGGCAGTGCATGGTGAGCAGGAGATGTGCAGAGGGCTGGGCAGCAAAGGCTGTGGGTGTAACTTCCATACTGGCAGTGCTACCCTGGTGTAGTCCTCCCTTCTCTCTCTGGCTGGTGTCAGAGTGAATCCTGCCATCTTTCCAATGCCTTTCTCTCCTTGCCCTCAATTGATTTTGAATGGTACCTCCTAAATCCTACCAGGGAGTTACTCGTTGGGTGCTTGAGTCAAGGGACTGAGGTGGAAGGGAGCAGAGCGAAACTGGGATGTTCCTTGGTGCCCCTTGGAGACAGGGGAGTGCATGCCCACTGACTCCCTTTTTGTGATGACCAAGCAGTGGACATGAAGCCACTTTTTCAGAGGCAGTGTGTTTGGGGTCCAGCTGTGAGCTGGCAAGAGGATGAAGGCCAGGTCGCCTTAAGAAATATCTTGTGGGTGTCGTCTGCTCTGCCTGCCCCATACCTTGGAGGTGTTCACCATCAGCCTGTCTGCAAGCAGAATGGGAACAGGACCCACTGGCCCTCATGGTGCCTCTGCACCCAACTGACGTGTGAGGTGTACCAAAAACAACACCACAAGTGGTGCAGCACAGGAGGAAGACAAGCTCACTACTAGCTGTGACTTGATTACTCCTTTGCCCTTTGATGCTTGAGGATTACACTACTAAAATACTCAGGGTAGCCAGGATTCTCAGTCCCAGGTGCCTGGATGAGTAGGTGAATCAGAGGGAAGTGTGAGAGGCAAACACTGCTGAAATCATTTATGGGTTCCACATGTGGGAGAGCACACCTGTATGTTATTTGTGTAGTAACAGTTCCATGTATTTGGTATATGGAAGCTCACTTTATTCAAATACGTTTATTCTATTCCAGAAACAAAACACCAATAATAATATGGTAAAGCCTTTGTGTATGGCTGAAACTATAGAGATCAAAATTTGTAGCATGGAAGATGATTTGCAGTTGGTTGGTTCAGATATCAAGCAGCGAGTTTTGGGAAAACACTGAAGTCCATATCCAACCATAATTTTGTCCCCAAGCAGCTCCATTAAGTCAAGATTTTTAATTTTCTGTTTGTTACTGTGTTTATACTCAAGGGAAGCCCTATTTTTCCAGAAGATACTGAGCCAGGCATCCCACAAAGGGAGCATCTAATCCTTTCCCATGGTGTGCACAGTATAATTTGAGTTCTGTTTAGACATGAGATACAAGCCATGGTACAGATGAGCAGGGAGAGCTGTGCTGCAGCCCCACAGGAAGGCACACAGCAACCCTGAGAAAAGTCTTGCACAGCCATCAGCAGGAGATAAAAAAAAAAATAAGCTGGAGTTATCACTACCCTTCCAAAGCATTTGTGTATAGCTAAGATATCATTTCCTGTACAGTCACACACATCATTGCATAGTGCCATGAACTTGGCTCTTATCAGCACCCTGATGGGAAAGCTCGGGTTATTTACAGTAGGGCTTGTTTCAGTGTTCCAAGCTTCTTTTCAGTTAAAACAAATGGCAAATTAAATATAAAATAGATAAGTATGGAACGTGAAATTGATTGTCCAGGACTGAGGTATGATAGGCAGAGGAAACTTAAGACACTTCCTATAGATTACATTACCTTCTTTTATGTATATTAGATACATTAAACTAATTTTAAAAACTGGCTAACTGAATAATTTACATATAGTGAAGCGGCAATTTTAAAACCCCCCCCAAACCCCAGCACATGCTTCAGGTTGATTTTTTATTACAGAAGTATAGTATAACTATTACTGTTAGTACCAATACTAAAAATTTACCTTTCTTTCAGTCACTTCCACGAGGATTTAGGGGTTTGTATGGTGTATGCTATGTACGTAGTATATAAAAAAGGAGTCCAGGAACTACAAAACACCTTTGGACAACTTCAGTCTGTCTCTTGATCTCAGATCTTCAAAGTTTCCTCATTTGAGGCTTGGGGACTTGGATCCTTTTCTCTCTGCCTGCTTACTGACCTTGATAAAAGATTTTTAGTCTAACACGTGTTTAGCAGCCCTGGGATTCCCTCCCAAATGAAACTAAAAATAGCTTTACAGGGAGCAGGATCATGTTGTGCTGGACTGCACTGTACCTGGCAGGCAGCTACTGCTGAATTGCAGGCTGTGGGCAGGATCAGGAAATATTTTTAAGTATGTATATATATTTTTATATATGTTAATTTTTTCTGTAGTGGTGACATGCTCAGGAAGCAGGTGTACTGGAAGTACAGAAATGTAACTTTTACATAGGAAAAGTGAGGGGGGGAACCCACCCCAAACCCATAAACCTGGGTCAAGGGCTGCACCTCACCTCTCTCGTGTCCTTCCCCTCAGAGTGGGGCCCTCCCAGAAGTGCAGTGGCCTGGCTCCCAGCAATGTGTGTTTACAGATCCCAGGCACATATAGGATTCAGTGTGGAAAACAATATTTGACTGTGCTTTGAAAAAAAACAGCCGAGCTTACAGGTTTTCTCCATGGTTTCTGAGGGAGATAGATGAGCTCTTCTTCCCCTCATCTCAGTATTTCCTCTGCCTCCAGCCCTGTCGCCTTTTAAAGCAGCAATGGGGGAATTTTATTATGTTTTATACTTTCATCTTCAGTGGTGATCTGTCTGTTTCTCCATGGGTCCCTACAGCATGCTAATCCCTCAAGTCTCTTACACAGCATAATTTTCATCTTAATTTTTCTGTTTCTCAGTGTTTAATGGGTTTGCCAGGGGAACAGGGGGTCATTTCCTGTCCCCACCAGATCATTAATTCTCTATGAAAGCACCGCAATCTCACACTTCTCAAACAAACAGAAACATTGGGAAGAGGCAACGTCATGTGCAGAACACTCAGCTGTGCTGCAGCAGCTGGAGGAGCAAAGATGCTGGTGTGCACTGCAGACACCAAAATGGTCATTTGAAAAACAGGGAGGGAGAGATTACGTAAGAGCCGTAGAAAATGGCTGTTTAATTCCGTAACAGAAATGAAGATGTCTAGTTTTTTCAGCTTAATCTGCTGAGCTGTCTCCTCATAGTCTTTATTTTTATAAACAAATACTTTTCTTTTTGTCTTTTTTTTCTCCAAAACAACACTGGCCCAATGGTTTTCTTACTGATACTTGTCACTTTCTGAATAAGAAATTTGATTTTTGCTCTTGTTTTCAGCGCTTGGCTATCTCTGCCTTCATGTAATCTGTCTCAGCCAAAGCTGGAAAAAAGAAAACAAACAAACAAACAAAACCTTCCCAGCCCTATATTTGTGAATCTTTTCTGCAGAACATTTCATGAGATGGGAAAAATCCAGAATTGTTCTCCTTAAACCAGCAGCAGGAGAGGGAAATAAATGACTCATGTGTTTACTTTTAAAAATCTTTTTTAAGCACTCAGATGTGCCTGATAAATTATTACCATTTCCCCCAACCAGCTTCTGCTGTCAACTCCTGGCATTTCTGTAGGTAGTCCTGTGCTCACTGTAGTATCTCACTTCCAAATCCAAGGACTCACAGGTCTCAGGAGAGATTTAGTAGATTTCCAACTTCCTTGTCTTGGACATTTTTTAGCCTCTGTTTATGGGTTTTTGTTTTTTTCCCCTTTTCCTTGACCTCTTTGCAGGTTTGTTTGCCTTACAAAACATCTGTGCCAGCAAATGATTTCTGTAAGCACCAGAACCAAGGAGTTCTTTACCTGCTGTTAGGCACATCCCCAGGCTGGGACCCTTCACCCAGACAATTTCAGTTCCAGATGCTGCTGCCCTCCTGTCATCTCCTGGCATCCCAGTACCAGTCTGCCTGCAGGACGTGGGCAAGTGCCTTGCTCCCATGGGCCTGGGCACTGGGCAGTGGTGATGGCACATCTTTGCTCACAGGGAGCAGGATTCAGCTGTGTGCTGGTGAAAAATGTACATTTGGGGTGTGCTGGTGCTTCCCCATGGTAACAGAGTTGAAACTGGACAAGTTTCCATGGTGATTATTACTACAGCAGGATTCTCTTCACACTTCGGGAGAGGCACGGGCAGCACCAGGCAAAGCAGCCTGGCAGCAGCTCATGGGGCAGAAATTTTTATCCTTCTAAATAAATGGATGCATAGTGCCATTAATTTGCTGATTTTTTTTTTCCCCCAAAGGGAGGGAAGTGTTGATCTTTAGGGGAAATAGGATGCATATTTCACCACAATCATGAACTGAAACCATGCCTGCCCTTTTTTAATTGCTATTTGCTTGGCTGATATAAAGAGTTGGGCTGTCAAACTGGATTTTAAGTTGTTTTCATTTTTTTTCCCTCCAAGTCTTTAATGAATCAGGTGCCTGGTTCACATTACTGTCTCTGTCTAGCACTGTGGCAGGGTGAACACTGGAGTTTTGGTTGGTTTTGCTTTGCCATTGCATGGCTGTGCTCCTTTCTGATCCTGCACACAGCAGTTTTGGGAGAAAAAAGGAACAAGTATTGTAGGGGATTGAAGTACCCTTCATGAATGGCTGAATATTTCCTGGCTGCAATATTTTTAGAAATGTTTGTTTTGGGGGTTCTGTTGAGTTAAAACAACATGCTGTCACTCAGCTCTCATGTGCATTGTCATTATGTGAAGCTGTGTTTAAAAATGTGCAACGGGCATCCTGAGTCCTTGTTTCAGGCTGTGTACTGAGAGGGTTTTTTGGCTGCAGGCAGTCCTTAAGGCCGTGTTTATGGCTAAATATAAGTTCCCCAAAATGTTTCGCACAACAGTGAGGGTTGTATGCATATCCTGCATCTCTGTACATACAGTACACTGTATTATGGAGCCGTTAGCTTGAAGTGTGGAAACGTTTAATGGCTTTTCTTTGGTGACGGGTTCTTTAAAGGCAATTGCAAATATTATTTTGGGGAAGAGATTTATGTGGTGCCTAAAATATGCTTCTGGCTTGCAGGCCAAATTATGTCGGTGCTGATGCTCCTGGCAGCGTGGAGCCGCCGCGGGTCCCACTGACAGCGATGTAGAGGTGGTGCTGGCAGAGCCCAAGAAGCCCTGCGACATGGAGGAGCTGTACAAGGATGCCCCCAACCTGCCTATGGATGTCACCAGCTCACCCTCGGCGATGGCCAACAACAAGCTGGAAAATGGGGTGGCTCAGCTGATCACAGCAGAGGCTTGGAACATCAACTCGGCCGACCTGATGAAGAAGGCCCTTTCCCCGCTGGTGACAGTCCCCGCACCCTCCATCCTGACGCCACCGGCCGAGTCCCAGAGCGGGGTGGCCCTGAAGGTGGCGGCCACCGTGCTGCAGCCCATCTGCCTGGGGGACAGCCCCGTGGTCCTGCCCATCCACCTGCAGGTCGCCGGCAGCGCAGCCCCGCAGATGCCAGCCACCAATGCCGCCACCCCCTACGTGATGACAACGCAGGGCCCCGTGCCGCTGCCCGTCCTCCTGGAGCAGCATGTCTTCCAGCACCTGAACTCGCCCCTGGTGCTGCCCCCGGGGGCTGCCTGCCCCGCCAGCCCCCTGCACGCCGGCCTCTTCCCCGGCACCGCCACCCCCGTGGGGCAGCCCCAGCTCCTGGACCCCAAGCCCTCCGGCCAGGCGCAGGAGCCCGTCCTGCCCCCGGTGTTTCAGACTCCGGGGTTCGCCGCCGTCCTTCAGGACCTGTTTCCCTCACAGGGCGCCCTGGGCTCAGCCCCGTGTCAGCCGCCCCCCGACTACGCCACCCTCCCACCGCAGGCCTTCAGCTCGCCCCTGTCCCCGCTGGTGCCGCCTGCTACGCTGCTGGTGCCCTACCCCGTCATCGTGCCCCTGCCCGTGCCCATCCCTATCCCCATCCCTGTCCCCATCCCTGTGCCCCACGGCGCCGAGGCCAAGGCGGCCCCTGACCCACCCAAGCCGCCACTCTTCACCCCGCACTCCTGCAAGGGCACCCAGACACCCCTGGAGAAGGAGGAGACGAAGCCCTTCGAGCTCCTCCAGCCCCGGGAATTTCCCCAGCTGAGCCGTCACACTGTCATCAAGATGGGCGGTGAGAACGAGGCGTTGGACCTCTCCATGAAAGGGCCGCCCGCGCTTCGGGCCAGCGAGGCGGTGCCGCCGCCGCCGCCGCCGCCCGAGGACGGGGCGCTGGACCTGTCGCTCGCCTCCTGCCGCAAGCCGGCGGGGCCGCACGGGGACGCGGCCGCTCCGGGCCCTGCCACCACCGCCGAGCTCGCTGCCCACCCCGCGCCGGACAAGCTCCCCGGGCCAGCCGCTCCCTTCGGCTCCTGCAAGCCCCCGGAGGCGGCGGGCAAGGCGGAGGGCCGGGGCGCGGGCGGCGGCGCGGCCGAGCTGCTGCGGCAGCCGCAGAAGTGGCTGGTGGAACAGGCGGGCAGGGCGGGCTGCGAGCCCAAGGCCGGCAACAACATCGAGATCGTCAGCACCTCGCAGACAGCCAAAGTCATCGTCTCCGTCAAGGATGCCGTGCCCACCATCTTCTGCGGCAAGATCAAGGGCTTGTCGGGGGTCTCCACCAAAAACTTTTCCTTCAAAAGGGACCTGCCCCAGGACTCGGTGCTGCAGTGCTACGACGTGAAGAGCCCGCCCGAGCCCCGGGACAGCGCCGAGGCCCTCAGGAAACCCGTCAAAAACAGGAGCGTAAAGCTAAAGAAAATGAACTCGCCGGAGATACATATTCTTCCAATCAAGAAGCAACGGCTGGCTGCCTTTTTTCCAAGAAAGTAAATTATGGGTTTTTAGAATTTTAAGATTATTATGAGAAGAAGAAGAAGAAATAATAAAAAAAAAGATGCACTCGGTTTTAAACTCATTTAAAACTTTAAACTATCTTTGTAAGTTATTTTTGGGGGAAGAGGGAGAGGATTGGATGTAGAGGTCCTATAAGCTGGGTTGGTTTGGTTTTTTCTTTTGTTTTTGTTTTTTGGGGTTTTTTTTGTTACCAAATTTTGACTTTTCATGGGAAACTGAATAAAAAAGCAACCTATTTTTCAAGCAGATTGCACATTTTGCAGCTTTAATGGAGTAAAGGATGAGTCAGAGGGGTAAGAGCTATTTTCACTGCCACAAAGTGCTTTGATGATGTAACTCTTCATAACAGTCGGAATGGAAATTTCAAAATAAATGTTTGTACGTGCTAATTGGTTGCAGCATTCTTTTCTCATTTCCGAATCGCTTTCAGTCTACAAAGGAGGTCGTGCAAAATGTCTGTAAGCTGTAAACCGCTGCATCTGACTTGTGATGAGCATAAAATGTTAAAAAAAATAGCAGGCTAAGAAAAATGATCTTGTCCCGCAGCAGTGTCAAAGAGCGTGTCACAACAGCTGCTAACAATGCACCCAGTGAGCTACCACAGGAGTGAGAGTGAGCACCACAGCCTAGTGCACACCTGAGACAGGGTCACTGTGAGACACCCACAGCAAACCATCTTCAGTAATGTTATCAGTCTTTTAAAATAGAAAAGCCTAAAAGTCAAGGGAATTCGGTTGCCAGGGGGCAGGAAGGGAAAAAAAGAATCACGTAATTTTTCCCTGCCTGACTACAGCTATATGGAAACATTGTTTATTGTTAGTTTTCTACATTTCTTTGATGGCTGAAATCAATGCACATAAAAGAGCAGAGCTGTGTAACTTTTATCACTCAGCAGTGTGCAAAGCCACCCACATCAATGGAGAAATGTGAATGTACAATTAAAATAAAGTTCTGCTGGGTTACAGTTTTGCACTTGTCTGTGGAAATGAGCTGGAGGTGAATTACTGGCTGTTGGCTTCAAAGTTCACACAGCTCACTGGTAAATACAGATCCTGACAGAAGGACAAATGCGAGAGCAGGGGGACAGTTTTTGGAGGGCGCTGAGTTTTTTGTGGCTATACCTGTAGAAAACTTTTGATGCAATTTCAAATTACATGTTCCTGGCAGGGCACCAGGACTATCTAAGTAAAAAAAGCCATTATAAAGCCATCGGCTGGATGCCGTCACACGCTAACTGTGCCTGCCTTTGCCTAGCTGCCACCAGCCTATTTCTAAGACTCCCCTCGGACAGATTTGGGAAGCTTTTTGCAGTTGTTCATACAATGAGAAGTTGCTCAAAGGAGCAGCTTCAGTGTCTCAAGTCTACTCACACCTATAGGCACCAGTGTCATGCCAAAATCTGCTGCAATTTTTGATAGCAGCAGACACCAGTTCAGTATTTGGAAAATGAATCTGCACTATGAGGTTAGGAAAGGCATTATGTTTCTCTTTTCCTTGGCTGAAGGATCACTGCCTTCTTGCTTAATACAAAAATGGAAGACTTTCACGTAGGCATAGCATCAGTTCTGTCAAACATTTGCTTTTTAAGTATTTTAAAGCCTTTTATTTTTCCCTGAGGTGGCAGAACTGACAATGTTCAGAAGACCATAAAGTGTTGATGGATTCATTAATGTTTAGTCGTCTGACTGTATTTTTTTAAATATCTTTTTTTTTCTAATTGAAAAGACTCAGCTACTTCATTTTTCTCCTTCCAAGAAACTGCTAATGAAATATGTCATCTGTTTATTGCAGTGCAGAGGCTGAGGATTTCAGCGTCCCTTGGGATGGCCGTCCCAGTTGTCACTGTCCGCTTCTATTTCAGCCCGCCCATTCTAGAGTGTCAAAAAACCTTCTGGTAATGTGAATTTTCCCCAGGGCTATACCACAGTAAAATAAGGCGGTCACTGAATTGGCTACTGTCATTTTTATTTTGCAGTTGACAGAAGCAAGTTCAAAAGAAGTTTCATTTCTTTTTTTTAAAGAAGTGTTTCACACTGGTGGTGGCATCTGCTGCACCAAGGGCCCCAATCCTTGCTGTCCTTGTGTGAGTCATTCCCTACAGCATCCTCAGCAGGCAGAGAAGGCATCCACCCACTGCTGCCCCTCCTGCTGGCCACAGGATAGCTGGGACAGGCAGAGCTGGTCGGTTCCCCTGGCTGCAGGTGCTCAGCTTTTCCCTCCTCTCCTTCAGAGGCATTTACTGGGAGCATCAATGCCGAGGGTACCTCCCAGCCCACTCTGCACACAGAGAGGTCTGGTTTAACTGAATTTAGACCACAGGCTCCAGAAACCCTGACAACAAATTAGCCTGAATCAGCTTTATGACATTATAAGCCCATACAAGCACTGTCAAAACACCCAATGCCTGAGGACAACAAATTGAGTTTAAAGCCAGCTGGTGCTGGTTGTAACAGTAGACCAGACCAGCAGCCATGTGGCTAAATCTTGCCGCTTGGAGGAGTAACTGCAGCCTCGTCCTTCTGAAGCAGGGTGGAGGAAAACCAGGGCAGGCTCCAATTATCCCAGCATCCCTCTGCCACTTCAGGACAGCCTGCCTGACTTTACAGGGCCAGGATGGGCAGGCTCCCTGGCACTGCCAGTTGCCACCAACATCCCCAGAGCCTGTGACACTGGCTGGAGCCACTCCCCTAGAAATGGGTAAGCAGAGCAGAAGGGGCTCACCCACCCCACTGCCTGGCTTTTCCATTGCTTAAACTGCAGGGGCAAGGGGAATATTCTCAACAGCATCTTCCCAGGAAGGCTTAGGACAGCTGGCATTCCCTTACCCTGCTGCCATTTCATGCAACCCCAGGCTTCAAGGCTGTGCCATGGGAAGAGGAGCCACACACTGGCACCTCTCCTGCTGCTGAGCTCATTGGGCAAATGATGCTAAGTAGGGACCACTGGCCTCCCACCACCCTCGTGTGTGAAGCACAAGTCCTACATCCCATCAGCACGGGGGAGAAGCAGCCATAGAACAAAGTACTTAATTACACCAAGATTGAGCACTTTCCCCTCCTCCTCCTCCTCGCCTCTAGCAGCAATTAGAGATTTTGTATATTGGGCCATTAATTTTCTACAGGGCTACATTTTAACTGCTTCTGAAACTTCTGTATGAGGAGAAGGATGTGGAGCTGCACTCATGATATATGGAGCTTCCATTTCTGGTGGCTGTTAATGGAGACATTAATACCTCTAGTGAAGTTGAAGGGAAAGTCATTAAGCTGTAATGGTAGGAGGAAGACATGTTACAATGATGAGTATATGGAAGATGTAAAAGAGGGAGAGAGGAGCCGTGCCCTCAGGGGCACGCCTTGTTAGCTCCAGTCTCTATGTGACTTGGACTTTGGGTGTGGGGTCTTAGGGAGTGAGTGAGAGGCTAGAAGGTTGTGGGGTTACCTTTCCCTCTGCTCTCTTCTCCCTGTCAGGCAGGGGCTCTACAGAAATCCAGAAACTAAATCCAAGGCAGGCAGAAGGGCTGCACATCTCAGATGAAGGCCATGGGACAGAGCAGCCTCGGGGGCAGGAGTGCTCAGATGTAGCAGCTTTCCTACACAGGCTCAGCCTTTCTCCAGTGCTGCCCAAAGCACAGCTGCAGAACCAGGGGTGCACACCTAAGGCTTCCACACATGGAGTTAGCTGTTGGGAAAATAAATTAATCCAGAAGAAGAATGAGCAGCCTCTCAGACAGAAAACTTACCTGGACTGGGCTGCTTCTAGGTTGGGAGGACACCAAACAGTCAGGTAAGGCACAGACAATCATAAGTGCAAGGAAAAGGTGGAGAATAGGGAGAGGAAAGTAGGCAATGGAAGCAGGCAATGGAAGCTGAGATCCAAGCCTGTTAGTATTGTACCTTTATTGAAGTTACCAAGCAGCCAGACAGAGAATGAAATGGAGAAGCAAAAGCCTTGGGCTGTGAGCTGCTGACAGAGAGAGAAAAGAAGGGCATCAGCTTCAAAGACACAGCTCAGGCCACTCGGTGAGAGCAGGGAGAAAGGCAGGCACCGAGCCCAGAGAGGGCAATGCTTTCTTGGGCTGAAGGCAGCCAAAAAGTGAGGGCTGAGGGAGACCATAAATCAAACAACACATGCAGAGCACACAGGGCAGTGCAACCTCCTGCTCCTCCTGCCCTGAGAGCAGGGGACAAAACATCCCAGCAGAAATGCAAAGGGAAGAACAGCAAAGGTAGCTGGTTTTGCCTTTCCCATGCCTGAGGGAACATGTGTAACCTCTATTCTCCTACCACCCACACTCCTATCTGCTATAAAATTGATATGCCACGATGTCTCACGATCAGTGCTCACTTCTTTAACCACTTCGACCCATTTTCTGCTCAGGCCTCCCAGAGCTCTGGGATGATTACACTGCCTTGTACATCCTTGCAGAGGTTTGACCCACAGGGGCTTAAGAATCAGCTTCACACACATGCAGAAGGGCTGCACATCTCAGATGAAGGCCATGGGACAGAGCAGCCTCGGGGGCAGGAGTGCTCAGATGTAGCAGCTGCAGATGAAAGGTTTCAGGGGAAACTGTTTGCTAGATAAATGGCCACTGAGCATGGAAGGGAATGAATCAGAGAAGTCTGTGCCCCTTCACTTGCACAGAGGCAACTTGGGACTGTGATCCGACAACAGTAAGTGACTTGTTAACAGTTCTCATGAAGAATATTAAACAATGAAAGCAGCAAAAAACAACATTGCATAATATCCTGGTGCCAGATGTTTTAGTTTGTTTTTGTGTTCAAGTTTATAAAAACATGTTGAAGGGCTCAGTCAAGGACCTTGTTTTCCTCTGGGGTCTGTTCCTGCCTTCCCAAAGGCAGACAGCCTGACACAGTGACATTAATAATGTTAATTTGTGCACTTTGCTTTTTTCAGTCACCTTTCACTTTTTTTTTCCCAGTGCTTTCTTCCTCCTCTTATTTAAAGTTGCATTTCTCTTAGACTGTACTACATACCCCAATGCTGAAGTTTTCAATTCAGTGTACTCTGGGGCAGTCTGACACACACAAACAAATCCCCTAATTTTAGTGTGGAAAACCTATTTTCCACAGTTGTTAAAATCATGGTATTGCAATCCTGTTAGGAAAATCTGGTTTGTTGTTGAACCATCTGAAACATTTCTTCATGTTTGAGTAGAAATATTACTAATCACTAAAATATTTAGTGGTGCTTTGTGCCCACATACCCCAAGCTCTCTTAGAATAATACCATAATATCCCAGTACTGAAATTATTAGGATTCTTCCAAAGTTATGAAATTAAAAGAGCAAACAACAGGGTACAATCTAATCAAATACCTGGAAGGAAAGACTATTTCTACTTTTTTCCAAGTGGAACAAAATTTTTTCACTGTTTGGAAGTGTGTTTCCAGTGAAACGCTGGCAACAGACACACTGCATCCCTGCATCACCCAGTGTCCCCCCCACTTGCTCCTGGGATTACTAATGTTCCTTAGGCCACAGCTGTTTCAAAACGGTCACATTTTTTGCATTGTTTCAGTATCATCCTTCCCACCACATCCTCATCAACAGTTCCCATCTTTCTTTGCTTAGGAACAAAGTTAGGCAATTATTTGTCTCAGACTGGCATCTCACAGACCAAGGGCAGGACACTGGACACAAAAACAAGGAGTTTATGTACCCGAAGAAAACCCCTAGCAGACTGGCATCTCACAGACCAAGGGCAGGCCACTGGACACAGAACAAGGAGGTGCTTCTCTGTGGAGTTTATGTACCCGAAGAAAACCTCTAAAGTACCACCAATAAGCATGGGAAAGCTATTGATTTTTGAGGTGTCTGATACACACGTAATTTCTCACTTATGGAGGAAAAAAACCCCAAACCCAACCTTACCTGCATTCAAAGTTATAAAGGTAACAAGCAGATTTTTTTTAAAAAAACAAATGTTTCAAAATAAGTATTTTGAAAGTTCAGCCCACAGAGCACAATCCAGTGTAAGACAGCATGTGCCTACCCTTCAGAGACCCTCCACAGCTCAGCCATGATGGCACAAAGCCACCACACTCCATCTTACAGCCCAGTGATGCACATGCCACACTCACCTAGAACCACCTGTATTTGTGTACACGGGGGTCAGAGTGGGGTTAATAGACACCAAGAGAATATTTAAGTGTTTGCTGTCTGCTTTTTGCCACAGCATTCTGTGCAAAAACAAAGATCTAAGAAAGCACAAATATTCTCTATGGATAGAATTTTGGCTAGATATTCTGAACAACTGGACTTTAAAGCCAGACCTCTTGTGTGGTAGAACACAGGACCTGGCCAGCATTGCTTGGTCACTGTAATGTGCACCTGAACATTTGCTTCTCAATGCCAACTTTCAATGCCTTTATTGGAAGACCTAGACAACCAGGTCTTGACATCCCTGACATGGTTCAAAATGTTTATTCCTAACTGTCCCATTAGAAATCCCAGCTTAACAGGAACAGTCAAAGACACAAGTTATCTGTGAATCTGAAACAGTTTATCTTGATATATCCACCTGGTTTTCACCTTCCTAATTTTCCATTACTTCATTCTTCATGTATTTTGCTTCCCATGTTTATTGCAAGCAAACCCTATCACTCATCCCAGCCTTGCACTTCTGTTTTCTTTCAAAACATTTAAACTTTCCCCAACCTGTTCATTTCCTGTAGCCAAACACCACCCAGGCAATTACAATTAATTACAGTGAATACAAAGATGTATGAAAGTAATATGCTTCCTTTTGCTGAGCTGTCCTCTTGAAAACAAATGAACAGCTGATATCAGTCAGGTAAAAAAAAAAAAAACCAAAAAAACAAGATAAACAAAAAAAACCCCAAACTAAAACCAACCAACCAACAAAACCTGCCCCCTGTCCCATTACCCACTGAACCTAATAAGAAATAATGTTCCAATATAACAATTATTAGCAATTATGTTCCACCTCACCCCTAAAGTACAAGCATAAACCAAGGGTAGACTAAAACTGAGCATTTATTTATTAATTTCTCCCACCCCACAATTTTGCTCATATAAGCACAGGGACTTAAATAGAAAAACACTTTGTAGATCACACCTTGAATAACATTGTGCAGGTGAGAGGCATCTGTTCATAACAGAGTATCATGTACATCCCCAGGCAAGGGCTGATATCTGCAGCAATCACTGCTTTATCAGAGATAAAGCAAGCAAAAGCTGCAGACTCCTTCCCTTACTTTTCATAACATGCAGGATTAAAAAGCACATGGGAAGAGCCTTCCTTCAAAAGGGTCTTCATGAGAGGAAACATGTTCTGCAGCACTAGCTTGGAAAGATGGAAGTTGTGGAAGAGTTCAGATCTGTTTGAAAACCTCACTCTTGGAAATCTAGACAGCATTAGCCCAATTGCTTGGGGAAACAGAGTGCCTCCATAACTACTAAAAAAACCTAAATATGAGAAAGGGAAAATATTCAGTAAAATCATGACCTCTTGCATTTGAACACCAGACTTTCCAAGGTGTACCACCATTCATTACATTTTTTCCCACTGCCTTGCCAATTGCCTCAGCATCGCCTGGAAGGGTAGAGGAGTCTGTCTTTCCAGATGTGGACCTCAGAGCTGGGACAGCCAACACTGGGTAATGGCAATTGTCATGGTAGTTTTGTGGCATATTCATCCAGCTGTCACAGCTAGAAAGGAAGCACTGGCAGAGAGGGTTTCTGCCAGCTTCAAGCTGTACATCTGTTCACGCTTGTCTGTTCAGACAACATGGGATGCAATCTCCCCTTCCCCTTGTGCTGGCGTCTGTTTGCTTGTGCTGTATGTCCTCAAAGGCCTTAGATTTCAGAAGCTGGAAATTGAATCTCTGTGGATGAAAATGCCCTTTGTGTATTTTATAAAGAAAAGAAGTAGAGGTGTGCAGTCTTCACTATTAGCACTAAACAATTCCCCTGCAGTTAATGAAAGCTGAAATAAAACTAGCAGTGGTCCATAAAGCTATGAGGAGAAGCAGCTTGTGGTACTCCTCAGCATGTGCAGCAGGACTGGGAGATTCTAGAGCTGATGGAAGCTAATTCTGATTCAAATGGGACAAATTACAGCTAATCAAAATTATCTGCTAGGACAGGGATGGATGATTATGTAAGTGAGGAATTTAAAAGCCTGCTGGATCACTGTAATGGCATATTTTAAGTACTCATAGGACTCTCATCATCTACTACAGCCACAATAATGAGGATTTATTTAGAACAAACCATCAGAGAACAAACTAGCAAAATACTTCACCATTAAATAACCCCTCAACCCTATCTCTGCAGTTTTCACACTAAAAAAACCTAAAAATATATTTAAAATGTTATGTATACAGTTGCAGACTCAGAACACTGAGTTTACAACAGACTCTTCAGATT
This sequence comes from Passer montanus, assembly GCF_014805655.1. Lineage (NCBI taxonomy): Eukaryota > Metazoa > Chordata > Aves > Passeriformes > Passeridae > Passer > Passer montanus. Next base: position 6,453,906 of record NW_024367707.1, on the reverse strand, counting down.
TTAACAAGTCTCAAAATGGCTCTGCATGACCTTTGAAATAACAGGAACACTGACAGTTGGGGAACACAATCCCAGGATTATGGGCTAGTTAGTAAGCTTTACAGAGTGAAAGATTATAATCAAGGCTTGAAAAAAACACCAGCAATCATTTCACCACTAAAATGGACATGAAATCAGCTTTTGCCTCCCTGCATCACTCTCAGGCAGTTCCAAATGAACACTTTTTACTCACTCCCACGGTTTTACATGTAATAAAGGTAGAGAGGAGGAATATATGACCTTTGAAATTGATCTCAAGGAGGTCTCTCTTTCTTTTTTCCTCTTCAAGCCAAGCCAGTGTAACTCTACACAGCCTCAACTCAGCAGAAAGAGCAACAAAAAGATGAAGAAGCTCATTGCTTAGAAGAGGTTCACACCTCTTCATTCATTTTACTCTATTATGTAACCAGCTGGCCAATCAAAGAAAAAAATACTGCTATAATTCCCTTTTAAAATGTGTTTCTCTCCATGATCCTGCATTAAAATAGACAACATTCTGTAGCTAACAAAAGAAGACTGGAAAACTTGGGCCTGCTGCTGAATGAGGTGGGGGACCTCATTACATAGAACATGGAAAAGGCTGAATTACTGAATACCAGCTTTGCCTCAGTGTACCCATATTTCAATTCTCTGAATTTCAGCTTAAATTAAAGGAAAGACAAGCACAAAGAAACTTTTATCTGATCAGGTTAAAAGTTCAAGATTTTAGTCATCCCCACCTAGGGCTCATTTTTCCCCTACAAAAATACTTAAGATACTCAAATTTAGAATTTTTGTATCATGTTCAGGGCTTACATAATCACATCCACAGACTCACATAAAACTGTCAGAGTTACAGAGAAGGTTAACACCACTTTTTGAAAATTATATCCCTGACTGCAGAGGAAGAAGAGTTTCTACCAATATAACGAGTAATAAGATTAACATCTTTGTGGCTGTGTCTACCACCTGAAATAAAAAATGGTGCATGTTTATCCAAAGCAACAAAAAAGGGAAAGTTGTTCCATCCTTCAAGCCAACACTGACAACATGATATTGTTGTCTTGCACTATCATTCCTACATATGTGTGAAAAAGTCCTACAGTATGGATACTGCCACACCCTACCCTACAGACTTATTCAATTCCACTGTTGCATAGGTGTTCTGTAAAAATAATTTTTAGAGCTGCTAGTCCTCCCAGGCAGCAGTATTTTAATTTCCAATAGTCCCATGATGCACTGAGGAGTTATGGCACTGTCTTCTAAGATGACCAAAAGTTACAGAACCAGATAAACAGATGAATCCATGTTGATAGATGGAAAAGCAACTTGGAGAAACAAAGAGACTAAATCATACTGTATATCAAATAAACACCAAAAAGATACTAAGTATGTTCTGAGAGAGATCAGATGCAAAATGCCTCTGGACTGCTGGTACTGCCAACTTCCAATGTTCATCCACTGCCAGTGACAGTTGTGAGGCTACCATTAACCCAATCCAGGTTCCTTCTCAGGCACTGGCTGATTGCTGGTAACAGTCACTGGAACACGAGACTTCTGTATCACAGAAACAAGAAAGCTTGAAGTCTACAAAGTTCAAACTTACTGCCATTAACTGCTTGGATTTAAAATACTTAATATCTTTATCCGAACACAGCACAAACAGTTTTTATCAGCCTCTTTTCCTCACTGGTTTTATGAGAATTCTATAAGCTCTAAGTTGCAAAATGAGATGTACAAACAAAATAGTTAAATAATTAGATAAGTTCTTACTTTGAAAGCACAGAACAACCCAAATTCAAACATTAATTGCTGCAGATGAACAAGGTTGTAATGATCTTACCCTTTTCATTAAAACCTCCTTATATCAGATGTTTCCACCACCTGCAAAACTGCCAAATGCCAGACCAGACAGCCACCCTTGCCTATGCAGAGAGCACTCACATCCACACAGCATCAAACAGAACAGACAGCTACAACAAAGAACAAACTATTTTATTTTTCTTGCTAGATAAGAACATCCCACTGAAAATAAAGAATAAAAAATATATTCTGTTGTAAGACTCTGAATGCTTGAAACTCACACAACAGCACACAAAGAAATTCTGGTACAACAACATCACAGTTATCTTTGTGCACATGGGTACACAGAAAGCCTTGAACAAATATTTATACCCATAATAGTGCCATGTACAAAAGACCAAACAGAAAATTCAAACATCTTTGTTTTTCTTATGCCAAGGGCAATGTAAAAAATGAAAACTGCTTTCAGTCAATTACTTCCATTTAAATTGTATGGGATCTTTTTATGCTGAAGAACCCAAATTCAGCATAATATAGCATAGAAGAAGTAGTATACAATTATATATATGTATAAACAATATACTAAACACATGGGGCATGATGTTTTCATTACTATATAATTTTTGGTGGAACCATATTGAAGTGAAGTGAGTATTTTTCTAACACCAAGAGAAAATTCTCTGTTTCTTCCATCAATGCTCTGACATTTTCTCACTATAAACAGCATGCCTGTATTGTATCATCTAAGCATACATGCACCACAAAAGATATGCAAAACAAATTGATACAGATAAAATTTAGTGTCAAATGTCTAATGATGTAATAACAAAAACAATTCTCAGGCCCCAAATGACTTTCTGAATTGAAATTGCATTGCAGTCACTTAAAATAACAAAATACTTGGACTTGTGAGTCACAAAATTCACTGTTTTCTAGCAGTACCTCTGCTGAAATGTGATGAGTATCAGTCTATTGGTAAAGAAAGTAATTTTCAAAAAAGGAATTTGTAAAAAATACATTTATACTATATGCTTTCATATAAAAAGGCATTAAGAAATATAATAAATCCTACCATTTTAGGACTACACCTTCCCTAACAATTTTATCACTTGACTATTACATACAGTACATTCAGTTTCCTAAACAGAAAGTATATTTTCTTGTCCCTGATGTATTTTACAACTGGCAGTGACAACAAACCGTTTTATTATCACCACTCATTCTTGCAGCTTATACAAACAGCACCAATTTTACCCAAAAAAAGGTTTATCAGTTACATAGTAGCACTTCCTCACAGGAAATATAAACCCGAAACATTGGAACCAAATGTGTCTTTCCAAATACATATCAGAATATATGGCTCAGAGTTAAGGGATGAATAACCAGGATTATTGCATAGTACAGGGATCTTGCCTGTATGAATAAAAACACCTTTTGATTGTTTGTCACCTTCTGACTCCAAGAACAAATTAAACAGGTGCTAATGGAAGTAATACACAACTAAATTTACTGGTAAAAACCAAGAAATTGTACAGTTCTCTCTGGCACAGTGCAAAGAACACATTAAAAAACTGAAAATATATGTACAGTGTGTACGTATATTTTTATATAGTATGTATTTCCCTGACACATACACGTGTACATATAAAAATCATGAACACATCCATGCCAAACTTAGCAAAAAGATGGAATGTTTAATATGTGGGTGCATTGTTCCAGTGAAATCAGTCTGTCTCAGAAGTGGCTGTTTATACAGCCAGTATGACCTTCCATGAAACAGAAATATTTACTGCCTGCCTAAACTGACAATATATGATACATTTGTCCTCATAACTTCCCAAAGGACTGATAATCACACTTTATAAAAGCTTATATTTGTATTCAGCCCTCTCTTCCATTACCCTTCCTCTCTTCTGAAAGACCAGAATATTCACTACAGAGATGAAATCTTCTATTTTAAGATTTTCTTGCAATATAAAAGTTTACAGCCGCCCCTGTAAAAATTATTAACACCTGATGCTGGTTTAATTTCTTATTTCCCTTTGGGATTCAGCTGTTTTGGTTCTGGATATGAACACATTGGCTGAAGCCTGTAACACAGAACACAATTTCCAGGATTTGGAGAGCATTGTTACCAGACCTGCCCACACCCAGTATGATCAACTGTCCTTCCCTGCCAACTTGCTGTGAAAGATTTTGCAAAAATACTAGAATGTAATACAAATCCCTCCCCCCTTTATCCTGAATGTCTCTTTTACAATTCGAGGCCACTTTCAAAAAATAAAGGTTTCTATCAGCAGAAGCATTTCAAATCAAGCGCTGGCTGTGAACCTGAGAGCTTGGTGTGATCCCAACTCACGTTTGTGGTATCCCCACTGGCTAGAACTTTCCTTGTTTAAGTCGTTCAATGTGGTAGCACAACTTTAGGGCAGGCCCCAGCTTCAGTCCCATATATTTCATTATCATATCACTCCTCAGTAAAAGTAGTGCCTTCCCATCAATTTCCTGCAGAAGGAAGAGAATAAACACAACAGATAACTACTTTAACTATCTGCATGGTAAAGTGGGAAAGTACATTATAGTTGTTTATACTGTAGTAAAAATATATCTACTATATATAAACTGTGAGTTTGAATTTACAGATGACCACTGAAATTTAATTTGTTTTAGTATTTTTTAATGTGTGATTAAATATTTGAGATGTTAAAGAAAGAAAATTATAGTAAATAAAGAAACTGACCAAAGAGCCCTCAGAATTAGGGTTTCCAACCAGGAAAAAAAGTGAATGGGTCAAGGGAAAAAATAAAAAGAAGCCGCAAAGGAAGGTCTGTGCAGTTAGAGATTAAATGATCCAAGGACTGAGGCCTTGCACTGAACCTTGAAAACAGCTGTGGAAGGATTTTGGCATGCATGTGCAAATGGTCACATGGAGGAAAGGACTACAGACCATCTAAATATGGGAAATTAGATCTATTTCCATGTTGAACCAAAGAGATTGTCAGGATCAAGACCAAGGACAACTAGTCAGATTTCAATTGTCTGACTGAGAAGCTGCTGAAATATGACAGTCCTAAGCTCTTAGTACCATTACATACCACAAACAGGCAATTAGTTCCATAAAGCACCATAAAGAGAAACACTCTCTCTTACCTTTTTAAACATAAAGCTGACAAAACAAGTGACACTTACTGTTGTTATACAACTAAGAGTAAAATATAAGACAAGAATCTATATCGGAAGTTATTTTGATTTTTCCTTCCAATCCAGCTTACTCAGAGATTAAACTGTTAGGAGGAGCTGGAGCATAACATGGGTGAAATACTATTAAATAGAAAGCCAATCTCTTTTTGGAGGGTCATATACGCAATAAAATAAGAAAGCAGCTCTTTACTGAGCAACCTACTAGAGAATGGCACAGCAAGAAGAAACAGGGGAGATCAAACCTACCACAAACTGATTCAGTTTCTGTCTCTAAAGATAACATCTAGTCAGACCTATAAAACTCTAGACACTGTTTTCTCAAACAGATTAATTAAATATTTCAGTTCTCTGAATTTTAGTATCAATGACCAAGTGCCTAGCTAATGATGGGTAACATCATCTCTGCTCTAGCAGATTAAATCTCCAAAACAGGGGGACCGAACACCCTGCAGTGTAGATGAGAATGCCATTGTCTCTAGAGCACCAGGGAGGACAGGGGTACTGTGGATGTTGGCCATTAGAACTTGTGCACTTCCAGGTTGGCATTTTTCCACATAAAATGGAGAGAGGTGTCTATTTATGTTAGTCTAGCAAGACTGAAAGACAGAAAGAAGTACTGCAAGAGGGGTGTCAGGTAGAAAAGTAATTTTCTACCTAATATATCAGGAGAGTCTACTCCACCTCCAGCTGTGAACAGACTGATAGACATGAAAGTTGTCTTTTAAGAGATAAACATGATACAATCTACTAGAACAGAATGAACAAGCATCATACATGTCTCCTGAAGAGTTCTGCATGTGGAGCCAGTGCCCGTGGATCAGCTTCTTTCACAAAACGCACTACTTCCTCTATTGACCAAGTGGAAGGATCCTTATTCAATATTCTTGAAGGTTCCCTTTTTAGTGAATTCAAATCCGGTCCAGTTGTAGAACTTGCAGCTTTTAATACAAAAATATTGTGAAAGGAAGAAGTGTCACAAGTTTGTACAGCGATAACAGATTTCATTTCACGTAAGACACTTTAATATTACTGTATGGCATTTATTATGCATTGTTTGCAATATATTAAAATGAAAAGATGCTTTATTTTCCTTCTAATAATACTGAACTGTTCCTTTTGTCTTTAAATGACTTCTATAACTGCAAATACTTACAGCAGCACAAACATTAGTACTGTGGCATACCTAGAGGGATTAGTTTTACTTGTACTTGGCTCCTGGATCCCAAGATGCTATTAACTGGGAATGAGGCAAACGCAAGTGAAGCTGTGCAGACAGAGGGAGACAGTAGGAAACCCTATCCCTGTATTTCAGCAGCATGGCAATATTTGATAAGATGCTCAGGAAGTGAGCTGCATATAGCTATCTCTGTCTGCTCTGGCTTGCTGCAGGGTCCATCACAGCAGCAAGAAGAAGCTGCAGCAGCAAAGACCTTCCCTGGCTTGCACTACACTATTAATACTAACAGGCTTAAGTTCTGCATTTGCAGTTACACTAGCAAGCCTGACATGCTTGGCAACAGCACATTTCATTCCATATGCAAGCTCTCCAATGGCAAAGAACTTCTTTATTCATAACTTTGCATGCTAATTGAAGCAGTTACATATTCTGGAAGGTTTTGTGTAACAGCATACCTTCAATCCGCCTCTGTAGCCGATTTCTACTGACTTCATAGTAGCCACTGCTCCCAGGCGAGCTCAGGGACAGCCTGTGCAGGACTGGGGCTGAATTTGAGGTAGCACTTGCTGGCTGATGGGAATTTCTGTAATACGCGGCATTTCCCGAAGCGCGGTACTCCGTGGAACTGCGGCAGGCTGGCTTTGATGGATTTACAGAATTAAGTGCAGAATCCATAGAACCCTCAGAAAATCGGTGTTCTTTGGAAGTGCTGTTTTCCTCTATAGGCAATGTTTCTGCTACACAAAAGCAAGCAACAATATGTTCAAAGTGACGGAATTTACACCTTTGTTACTTAAGGCCTTGCTATGTTCTCTTGACGGTATTGACAGATTGTAATCCTTTTGAAAATCTCTTGTGAGACAATCACTGAGACTGAATGTTTGTCCCTTTTTCTCAACTCATCACTGAGCTCTTATTGTATTTTCAAATATTATTTTTGTAGCAAAAGATTTAATATGTCAAGTTTGAGACATTCTTCCATTAATCATTTCAATTGTACTTACTGAAAGCTATGAGCAGGGAAATGACAGAGGATTTTTTTTTAATAAAATTGTCTGCTGTAAATATTGATACATCAAATAATTTTAGTCAAGAATTTTCACTGCTTTTTAAACACACCATTAAAAAGCCAACCATTAATACTATGTAGCATTTATTCTGCAAGACATTTTTAATACAAAAAAACCCCTCATGTTAACTAACAATTGTTTAGTAAGTTCTAAACAACAGAGAGAGTTACCAACTTCATAAAGAAAACAAGGGGACAATTGCTATCTATGGACCCCAACAGGTTCAGACAGAAGATCCATTATTAAAAAGGGAAGAATTTACAGACAAAGCCACAGAAGGCTGTGAGTGCCTGGCATGGCACACTAATGTAACAATGTTTTGACCACCCTGCTTTATCTACACACCGTTCTTTGCATAGGGCAGGGTTTCAAGGTCTCTAACTGCAGACTCTGGAAAGCTAAAGATATAGGTAAATTACTGGACCTATGAGCAAGTTAAAAAAAAAAAAAAAGTGAAGTCTCAGGAGAGGAGTAAAACAATATTCTAGTTCTTATGTCTTTGCAGCAAATTTATACTCTACAAAAGAAAAACAATATGCACTCAGAAGACTTGTGAACTTTTAAAGTCTCTCAATACTGATTCAAAGCCACGTGAGTGGAGTTCAGCATGTCCCTTTCTCTGGGCCATGAGACAGGTTTGCTTGATTAATGAAAATTCTACTACCATTCAGCCCAATTCGAGTCTGTTTGAGAGAAGCATGCTACGTGAGGAAAAAACAAAAGCCAAATCAACAGGAACACTAATCTGTTCTCTAGCAATCACAGACATTCCCCTCCGTTTGCATCAGACCAGTATCTAGCACAAGAAAGAAGTTGGAAGCTTGATGCACAAATCTGTATGGAACAAATGCTGCTTTGGCAGGAGAGTCAAGAGCTGGAAAAATATAGCTAACAGGTTCACAGAAGTGTAAGCCCCACACTACCATCTTGAAAATAACGCTACTGAAGTTATAAAACATATGCTATTGAGGCAGCATATTCTTTGGAATAAGAACTGATATGTTCTGCAAACCAAGTTCCTGAAACAAGCTTTTTACTACCCTTCTTATATGAAAACTTTCAAGAATTTATTGGGCAAATGCCCAATTAAAACCAAAGGAAGAGTATTTTCCTAAAAAACGCAGTGACCTTCTCAAGCATACTTTCAACTTGCTTGAGGTTCTCTTCTGAACCTCTTGCTTGAGGTTCTTCTCTCAGGTTCTCTTTCTGAATCCTGTTTAAAGTGTAGTACAGTGAGGAACTGTTACATGTATTTTGACCTTCAAACAGCATAACCCTGAAAGGGATTTAAAGGCTCTCACAGAGCCAGCTCCCTACAGAGTGAGTTCAGTAAGGCAGAACCATAGAATCACAGAATGGAACCACAGAATCCTTTCAGCTGGAAAAAGCCACGATGACCATTGTTAACCCAGTACCACTGTGTTCACCACTGAGCCACATCTACATGACTTTAAACTCCAGGGATGGTGACTCAGCCCTGGGCAGCCTGTTCCAATGCTTGACAAGGCTTTAGCAAAGAAACTTTTCCTAATACCCAATTTGAAGTTCTTCATGTGCAACTTGAGGCTATTTCCTCTTGTCTTATCACTTGGGAGAAGATATAAATTCCCACCTCCCAATAACCTTTCACATAACTGTAGAGCACAGTAAGGTGAATGGAGGTGAGCACTTCCACCATCTCCCTCAGTACTCCTGGGCAGATTCTATATGGTCCTAGAGACTTGTGCACAAGTGGTGACCATTTTCCCTTGGATTGCTGGGGCTTCAATCTGCCTCCTGTCCCTACCCTCCAGTTCAGGATGCTGGGTACATGGAGAACAACTGATCTTAGTACTGAAGACAGAAGAAAAGGAGGCATAAAGTACTTCAAACAGCCTTCCTAAAATGTCATCACTTTGTTCCCCCCCACATCCAATAAAAGCTTGAGATTCTCCTTAGCCCTCCCCGACTGCTGAGAAAAATGAGACAAAAATTTTCTTGTCTTTTATGGCAGTAGTAGATTAAGTTCTATTTGGGCTTTAACCTTTCTAATTTTTGCCCCAAATAACCTAATAGCATCCTTGTAGTCCTTCTCATTTTCCTGCCCCTTCTTCCAAACTCCTTTTTTTTCCTGAGTTCCAGCCAAACTTTTCTGTTCAGCCAGGACAGTCTTCTTCCATGCAAGCTTGTCTTTCAGCATGTGAGGACAGCCTGATCCTGCATCTTCATGTCCAGCCTTCCTGGACTCCTTATCTGCAAGGTGATGTGACATCTTTTACTAAATTTGATAGTCACGGAATAAATAAGCTTTTGTAGGTACAAGTCCTTCCCTTTCATACAAGTAACTTTCAAAATAACTGCTGCAAAACTTTCTAGTTTGTCAGACCTGAGTCACAAAAACAAAGAAGAAGCTACTGAGGTATTTGAAGAAAACAATCAAGAAAATAAAAGCCTTTATACTTCTCAGAAGTACTTACAGCAACTTACCAAGATTAAAAACAAAAGGTATCATTCCACAGAATTTCAGAGAGACTTTAAGAGATTAAGTCAACGATCCACACTATAAAATTAGAAAGCAGCTAACCAAGGGAAAATCAGAGCTGTGTAGAATGAAACGACACCTAAGTCCAAGGCTGAAAGGCAGAGGTAATACTTTAAATTGTTACAGCAAAGATGTATGAAGGAGCATGAGGTCTAACTGACTGAACCTGTACATTCAGATTTCAGAAGTCTTAAAAGGTAGGATGGAACAATGGAGACAACACTCTCCAGCAGAGAGTTTCAACTGGAGTATTACAGCATGTATCAGCCATGTAACATAATAAAAAAAAAACATTTTTAAAGTTTTTATGGTAAACTAGCAGGAACCTGGTAGTAGGTTGGTTTTGGTTTTGTTTGTTTGTTTTTAATAATTGGTTTACATTATCTTTGGCAAGATTTCTGTAGAAAAAAATGTTAAAAATTACTGTATTGCAAAATAACTTAATTGCATTAATTCCAGTCATATCCAAGGTTTGTCTCAGATGTTAAATATCCTGAAGCAAATACCAGGTTTGGGAAAGATTAACTCTGCTTTTTTTCCTCCAAGATATCAGCATTTGAATTTATCTTACTGCAAATTCTAAATTCATATACACAAGGTGGAAACGCTGGCATATTTCCCCTCATTTTTTAGGTAAGGCTTTCTGTTCAGTAGCTATAGTATCCAATCCACTTTCCAATCCAGCCATCCAGCTTCTCTACAAACAAAATGCAGCAAAATTGGCATCTAGGAAATGGAGCATTACAATCCATGGAGCGACACAGTTCCCCTACCTTGGCATTTTGAGCAGCTGTGAATAACAGAGGTATGGAAGGAGATGGGAGGTTCCACTGCAGAATGCCTGACCTCTGGGTAGATTAATGAAAGGCCAGTAAGAGGCCTTAAGTTTCAAATGTAGGGATGAGAGCAGACTGTTTAGGCACTGAAGCCTTAGCAGGAACTGGATGTTTTGTTTTCTTGAGGCTCTTCTGGGAATTAGAAGCCAGTTGTTCTGTCTCATACATAACAAAATGATGTAATTGGACACAGTAGTAGGAACACACTGTTTTCAGGGGAAGGGAGTCTGAGTTATTCCCCACTCCCTCCTTCTTTATCTTTCGTAACTTTAAGAAGAAACTGCTAGTGAGCAAGAAAGGCAGCAAAACCTGCAAAGCATATCCCTGAGCAGATCAGAAGGAAAATGAGCCGTTTGAAAGACTTTCCCACAATTACTCCATTTTGCCTTCAAATGATATTTCAAAACAACTATTTTAAGACAACTGTGTCTCAATGGAACCAGAACTTTTTGGGGGCAGATCTTTCTTGTTAACCAACCCATGACTGACCGCTGCAAAATTGCCTCCAGATTTTCAGCAGAGGACATTGTCCTAATGGGAAACACACAGTGCTAGAGAACACTTTGCCTGTTAAAATAGACAGAGTACAAATTCAAACCTCTGAAACTATGGAAAAACACTTACTTTAATTACTTTCTATTCAAGTAACTGCATTTTACAATGAATAGTGATCTTAAAAAGTACTTTAAAGGGTACCCTAACTCCATCTGTAGAAGATCCACTAGCAAACAAGGAATAAAAAGCAGTATGTGCACTCATGTTTACTTGAGTAAGATTTCTTACAACATACTGCAGATCTACTTAAACATTTGTTTTGCTCCAAATGAAACAACTTCATTTGAGTGTTAAGTGCTCCACACTTATTATGTTAGTACCAGAAATATAACTTAGATATCTAATGTATCTCTAGAATTAAACCAGAGCTTCTTTTGTGAAGACACAGAAGCCAATAATCAATGCAGAACTGTGTACAATAACAGCTACTGGAAATATAAAGATGAGACTTTGTTATATATACACCAAATAATAAGACATATAATTTAAAATAAGTTATCATTTGGAACATTTTAATTTTACATCCTTTTCTGCTTTAACTGTAATCTTTTGGCTTTTTAATATGCACAGAAGAGATATCCTGCCTCCACTCATGGTAACAGAGACAAAATAATTTCAAGGTCACAAACAAAAAGAAAGAAAAAAGGAGGAAAAAATTACTAATCCCCATTATACTTCAAAAAAGCCCCTGGAAATGATGTGCAGGTATCTTGCTGCAAGAGAAAGTATGTATCAGATGGGATAAGTCAGTATCATCAACTTACCATGTCTTAACCAGTTAAACAGCAAATACTCAACCATTTTGCTGCGTCTCTCTCACTGACATTTAAACCTAGATGTTTTACTTCACATCTGAGGCAGACTAAGACTAGACATGTGCTCAGTTACTGCAGCTGAGCTGCAGCACAGGAAGAAGTGTTATTTTATCTGTGAACTACACCAAGCTAAGAGTGAGCTGTCACAGGGGGGGCACACTGCCCCCTGGCCATGGCTGCTTTCCACTCAGCCCTTCCCTGTGCTCATCCAAGTCCACAGAAAGTCACTCCAGAGAAGTAAAACAAGACTCTTCACCAGAATTTTTTCTGTGATTTTGTTCACTGCTTCAGCTCACTACCCAGCAGGGAAAGGGAGGAGGGAGTGGGCTAGGACTCAGTGCAGGGACAAGGAGGCAAGGAAGCAGGAGCAGCACAACTTCCACTGGCAGCTAGCTAGCCATAAACTCAGCTGAATTGTATCATCAAGGTGCACCCTTACTCACTTAATGAACCCAACCTGGAGTAAAGAGTTGCCTCCAATTTATCTCCTAAACCATTTCAAGGCAATTGCTTTTCTGCTCAGTAGCCCTACATGGAGCAGGAGGCTTCATCTGTCACCTGAGTGCCTGAGCCTCTTCACAGAAAAGGCTGTGGGTTTAGGTGAAGCACTGCTGGAACTTGCAGTAGATCTTCCTTAAGTGCAAAATCTGTGCCAGTGATCAATAATTAACATACCTCCACCCTGACCTGTCAAAGGCTAGAGACAAACCAGATACATATGTTGTACTCAGTCCTTTTTGACTGGAAATACTGAAACCATAAATAATCCTCATATATAATTCTGACATAATGTAATTACCTTCAGATGGATGAGCATCGTTTCTGGGAAGCTTGGGGGAAAGAGGAGCAGTGTATGGTGGAGAGTCCTGAGGGTATCGTTTAGCACTTCTGTTTTCAGGTATTTCTTCTTTGGCTGTGAAGAGGAAAAGTCACTACCTGTTACTCTAGCATAAAGCTGCTCATGGGCTAAGTCCAGAGACAGAAGCACAAACAGACATCAGCCATTCACCAGGTTAGAGTTCCATTTCTTGTGTCACACAGACTCGGTCACCTCAATACAAAATTTCAAAGCTGAATAACCTCAATCCTGTCTACCTTCCTGAACAGTTAAAACAAATAACTTTCATACAATAGATAGAATTATAAACATAATTTCTGCATTGGAAAGAGGAAAAGCATTTTCTACAGCAGCACCCAGAATACAGACTCAGCTATCAAAGAGCTCTGAGGAAGCTTCATTGCCAATATAAAACTTGTGAAACTGTCTTGATAACAAAGGTATCTTAGCTGTGACTCCTGGCTTTACTTGGGACTTGTAATACCAGGTCCTACAAACCTGTTGGGAGATCTTGGGCAAGTAATTGCATCTCTCCTTCACTCTACATTCCTGGTGCAGTAAAGGTATTGGACTCACACAAAATTTCACAAGCAGCCAATTTCACAAGTTTTTCTACTAGATCACTGGACTGTACATAGTAGAAGATAAAAATTTTTGAGCACCCCTAAGTAAGGTAAAAAGAGAAAGAAAAGACTTAATACTTGTGTTGAACTCCCTTTCAGGGAAAGTGCCTTCTCACACAGAGCAAGCATCTTTTGGTAAATTTAATTTATGAACTGAACATAAATTTAACAAGTGAAATGTGAAGTTTTGAGCTTGTCTTTTTAGCAGTATCACAGTGGTTAAGTACATATGTTTTCTGACTTGCCTACAAGGAGAAGTTTGCTGAAGAAAATTATTTCTGCACATGTGGTATGACCTATCCATTACTGTCAAAGCACTTCCCCACTGGAACCACTTCACTAAGAACTGAAGTGTATTAATTTCAAACAATTCATGTCACAGAAAGACTGAAAAGTTGCATCTCCTCAAGTCCCCACATTTCTCAGAAATATCAGCACTTGAAAATAACAAGTGATTAACAGTACCTGGCTTACTCCTATCGTACTCCATAGGACTGTGTGCACATCCCATGTAAGGGCTGAAAGGCTGGCTACTGAAGAGATTATCACACTGCAGACTGTGGCAGAGCTTCTCCAAGAAGCGCAGGACAAACGATGCACTGTTTACAGAAGGAAGATTGATGGCATGCTTTTCCCCATCAAAGGAAGCTGTGAATAAGAAGATTATGTCAAACACCCCCCAAGCATCATGAAGTATAGTAAAACACCATCATTAACTTAAAGGAGAAGACATCCAGATTTGATTTAAACCATGCAAGACATGAGAGGAGTAAACAATCATTCTGATAGTTCAAAAAATTTATATCCAAAGGACTGATTTCACTTTCCATGGGATCCATGTCAATTTAAATTTGCTCTATGGGAACTTATTTTAATGAAATAATTTTGGATTCACACCAGTATAACAAAACTTAAAACTCCCTCAACACTGAAACTTTATGTGGAATTTCCATCCCTTATAAAGCAGCAAGCTCTCCACCACCTATTTACAGGAGATAGCACAAGAAAAACCCTTTACAATACTTGCTAAAAAAATACCCCACAATCCTCCAAAAAATCAACAAAAAGCCCAAACAGTTATTTAAAAAAAACAAACAAACAACGAAAAGCCAAAAAAACCCTAAAGAAATGAAACAAAAAAATTTAGTACTTTTTTTTCTCAGTTGATAACTGAATGGAGAATACTTGTGGTAGGGTGCTGGCATTCATTACCATTGAAATTCTGATTCAGAAATTGTTTTGCCATTTGCTATTTTATCCCTAGAGAAATCTATCCTGCTGTCAACACTACAGTGGTCAAGCACCCATTTATTTCAACAGGAGTTAGGTGGCAGAGATACCACAGCAGCCACAAATGGATCTGTTGTCTTTTAAACTGAGTGATTACAAAAAGCCTGGACATGTGCCTGTGTCTTTTCCTTGTTGATCTCTTTCCTTGCCCTCAAACAGTGAGACAGCTGAGGATATTTTTCTTTTTTGTGAAAATTAGTAAGGTTTGGAAAAGAATCAATACTACAGATACATGGATAAATAATTACCATTACATCAGCTGAATCTTTTAGTTACTTGTGATTAGGAAGGCTTTAGAACAAAGCAGGAACAAACTTGCAACTTAAGCTTAGGGCTGAAAAAAAGTGGCATAAACACCAGGTTTATGCATTGATTTGTCTTTTTTGTTTTCAGCCTGTCATGCAGCTTTCTGTTGTTAACATAAGTTTCCAAATGATAAGCAGAGCTTTAAAGGATCACATTTTGTTGGTAGCAGATGCTTAGGAAAAAAAAAAAAAGGCAAAGAAAAAAAAAGCCAGAAATTATAAGAAAGCCTTTACTCACAGATCTGAATTCAAGAATATTTCCATATTGTGTTACAAAAGAGACAGATAATATACACAAAACCAAAGAAAATGCCTAAGTCTAGCATATTTTAGGCTTCCTTATGAAATCTGAAGTGTCAATTACTTACACTGCTGATGTAAGGAAGCTTCTGATTAACGTGAATTAACCAGCCAGCATCAACAACAATGTGCTGCCTCTCCCATCTGCTTTCATGACAGACTGACCAGTGCAGGTGCTTGAAGTTTAAGAGTCAGTACCACAACACTGAAGTGTTCCCATGGCCTATTAGGTTTATTCCAGGCTCCAATGTCCAAATGAAATGCTAATGATTAACAGTCCCACATGTAGCTCAGACACAAGGTCCTGTACATCCTGTTTGGGGAAGGAGTCTCCAAAGGCAAATTTTTGCTTGGAACTTAACCAGTTCTGGAGAGCAAATGGGCTGTGAGACTTACCATAGCTTGACCTCCTGACAAATTTACTGCAAGACAGTAGTCAGCTACAGGAGAAATTTAAACTCTGTAATACACTTGTGGATCTTCCTATACGGCCTTTGGGGAAATGACTTATTCTATACCCCTTAATTTCTCATTTGGAAAAGAAAACATTGAAAAGAACAATGTTACTCAGGAGTTGTCAAGAGGATAAAGCAAGAAACAGCTGAGGTGCTGGTGACTGCCCCAGCAAAACATTCCATGAGAAAAATCCACAAATAAAGAGTCAGTGCAAACACAGCTCCCCCAGACTCTTAACACCTGAGGGCACCCATACAAACTCCAACCAAGGGTGTGGGATCCAGATCCACAGGCTCAACTGTCTCCTCTGCTTGGGAAAAACACAAGCATCTTCCCAGATAAATGCTAGGGGAAAAAAATAAAAAGGAGTACCACTGAGGCGCAATAACCTCAATTTTAATGATACATAAACAGGGACTGGAGCTTGCATGTGCAACCCCAGCCCTCAGGATAAAGAGTAATACTCATTTCTTCACCTTCCATTCTTTAAGTATGTTTTACATACCAGGTTCAAGCTGGGAAAAAGACTGAGAACGAAACAATCAGAGAAATGTGATTTTCTGATACTGATGACACTCATCCTAGAGTCTGATTTTAATTCACTGCTTGAGAGAATTTATCTGAGCCTCAATCTTTTTCATCCCACCAAACATCATAGTCTCTGTGCTACAAAGCGAAAAAAGGGGCTGATACCACTACCATTAATTGGCTTGCAAATCAAGTCTTTAATTTCCTTTCTGTTTTATTTGTCTAAATTGAAAGCTTATGCATTAAGCAAAATTTGTGCTTTTTTTAAAGTTTGTGCTTTTGTTTGAGAAAGAAAAGATTGAAAAATCCTAAATTTAATGTTATTCAGAACAATTCTTTTCTTTGGTATCTGAACCAAAAGAAAGCACTAATTATTCCATGTATTCTAGTAAGATTATTTTATCAATGTCCTCATCAGCAGACAGTTTCCTCCTATGGCAGGTACAATACTTTCTATAAAAGCATCAGTCCACAAATGACTTAAGATTTCTTTGCTTGCTCTCTGCCACAGCATTTTTTTTTCTTGACAGGCTAAAAAAAACCCCCTCATCAAAACCTGAGCAACAAGCCACTCTCCAAACTTTAAAACAAAAGTTTGTTTTGTTTTAAAGGCTACAATTGTATTTCCTTATTTTATTCTACTGTTGCTTCCCTCTTCTTCCTTACTATTCACGTGCACAGCTAGATGTAATGTGCTACATTAATTTAAGTCATATTTTATGCTTCACAAAACTTATCACACACAAATTTTTGATAAAATGCCAGGGAGTGTTTGCTCAGCCACTTCTCAGCTACCTGTTTGACAAGCCAAGGAGAAGCAAGAGCTCAAGAACACTAGAAACCCACTGGGGCCTTGTGGTTTACTATCAGCTAGAGCAGAATTGCTTCCAGAGCAGTCCACATCGCCAGGTTCCTCAAATCCAGAATAAGGCCTTGGGGTGAAGCCAGGTGCACAGCAGTAAATCCTTTCTGTACAGAATTTTTGAATGCAAACAAGCCACAACTACATAAGGAATCTGAAATTTCTCTCTCCTGTTTGAAATTATTATTTTCAATTACTCAGTCACAGCTCAGAGATGCCACTGGCCTGTGATTTTGCCCTTGATGATAAACAATCACAAACAGAATACTGGCAGTGAACATCTCAGGGCATTATGCTCCAGAAAATTGACTTGCCTGAAATAGGTACAGCAACAAATGTTCATATATATTGAAAAAATAAGGCAGTACCAGTTTCAAAACCACATATATATGATGCCATTAAACCTCTACTACACAGCAGAGAAGCAGCACCCATTTTGTGCACAAACTCAGGGGGATGCCTGAGCAAGGCTCACTGTAGTTCTGCCATACACAGGTTGGCATGCTGCTCTGTAAATACAGTTAGACAGCAACATCTTTATGAGTACTTAACTGAACCTCTATTCCACTAATCATCTTTCACATCTGGTGTTAATGTAAAGAGATTAAAGTAATGCCAGGTCTTTTACCACCACTGATGGAATTATGAATTGATGTGCTAACTGTTATAGATAGAATACTTCCTAGCCTAGAAGGAAAAAATGTCAAGCAGCAGCTATTCAGACTGAGACACAGAGATAATTTATCTACAGAACTGCCATCAATATGTAATAGAAATAAACCTATTCCATAACAGGTGACATTGGTGGATGAGGAGTGACCTAAGATACTGCTGCAGCTCTGGGGAATGGGACAAGGGAAGCAGCAGCAACTTTGACATGTGGAATCACTTGCCTGGAAGCTAAACAGATTAGTTTGAGACTTGTCACCCACTTGGTTAATGCTTTAAGAACACAAACGCTGTGCATGGATAAGATTATGCGAATGAGTTGAACTAATAAAGCTGATTATTTCACTTGTAGTGAGTTTATTTCACAAATGTTTGGCTACAGCTGCTAAATGAGGTACACAAGCTCTACTTAGTGTAAGAAACTAACTGTATTGTGCATTTCTAATTTAAACACTGCTACTGCTATATTTTAATTTAAATTTAAAGAATTGTTCAAATCACTCTGAACTCAGAGTAAGATAAATCATACATCATCCATGTTCACACAGCTACAAAAGTGATATAAATTCATTTCAGCTACTTCAGTTCTTCTGCCCCACCTCAAGTTCAATAAGTAAACAAACAAAAGAAACAGAGCATCTTCACATACCAGTTATCATTTCCCCTCCATGATGGCCAGATTTCAGAAATCCAAAGACTGTTTTGGCTTGATAGGCACAATCCACACAAGCCTGTACAGCCTGCTGAAGTACCACGTTTACAGGACCTGGTCCAAAATGGTCTGGAAGCTGCTGAACCTTCTTCTTATCCAGGTGAGGCCCAGAATTTCCATGTTTGTTCACATAAACACACACTGAAAAGGTACAAGCCATATTTACTGCCAAGGAACCAAGACACATTTCCAAGTCAGAACTGCAAATTGTCATTTTAGTTTTAATCCTGCAGAAAAGTTACCAGTCAACTCAAGAAGCTGAGCATGCACACATACTTTCAGAGCATGCAGAAAGTGCTCTTCTACCAAGGTTCTCCTGACTGAATCCTAAACTCACTTTTTTTCCTGCTTTCTGAAGCCCTCTTCTATCTCACAAATGTAACAAAGCTAACAGGATCTGTGCTTGTGTTTTGACTAATCTCTGCTCATACACTTGTTCCAGTAAAGTACAAATTACTGGCAGGTACTCCAAACTACTACAAAGCAGGCCTTACCAAGTTACTGCCTAATTTTTTTCCTATTTGAGAAGCTGCAACAAAGAGAACCCTGTGTTATATACCTGCCACTGAGCTCATTCTGAAGCACCCACATGGCACTAACATACACATCACACAGAGTGGCTATCAAACTCCTGCAGCTTCACAAGACCTGAACCACTCACAGGATTTCCACACTGCAATGTGGCCTGTCTGCTAAATAAACACTTCTTTACAAACACTGTAAGGTGGTTTCAAGTGTAGTACAAAACAATCATATAGGACTTTTGTAACTACTTTTTAAAGAGACAATGTGGAACTGTCTTCCAAAACAACTGCCAAGGCAGAAGGACATGGGAAACATGTAAATGATGATTTTTTTTTTTCTTGTTCATCCTGGCTGCCACATGACCATGAATGCACCCAAGACATTATTACAGCTTAATGAAAATATGTGCCTTTGTGGTAATTGAGCAATCTAAACATTCTATTACACAAAGGACTTACATATTTTCTGAACTGTAGTTTGATTTTAGATAAAAACTCTGAGCATTTTAAAATAAAGTATTTCTACAAGAGTTTTAATGATGTAATGTCTTTGTGCATATCTGCTTACTCTCTGATTTCTGTAAATTGAAGGAAACCTATTTGTACAAATAATCAAAGCTACAAATCAACAATAATAGTATGGCATTTTCTGTCTGGGCTCAGCAACAACTGCCTTGCAAAAGGTCTATTTTCCTACAAAAAAGGTACTTGTTTTCCCCTCATCCATGATAGAAACTGGGCGTGAGAAGAGCCTGACAACTTCTATTGTAAAACCAGATTTTGAATGTAAAAAAGCACCCCAAGCAAAAATATGGTAATTTATGGAGTTTTTAGAAAGTTCTGAGATTTTGGCTGACAATATGAATTGTTTCACTATAGGGTTACCAGTTCCTCAATGGGTTAGTTAATTTACTGGCTTATTTCTTTTCTGCCAATCCTTTTCAAGACACATTTCACTATATTTAGAGGCAAAAAAACCCCCCAAACAAACAACCAAACATGAGGAAAGAGGAATGTATTTCCTCTGATTGCCATTACTGGATTTTAACAGAGTTGTTTCTTTTCATGTAAGGCTATATAGAGATAAAATCTCCATTTTGTAACATTACAGTACAGCTTGCATGGAATTAGAATATCATATAGGCTTTTAACTACTCTATTCCCATTTAATACATTAAGGAGTAGGACAGACATGAAAGAACTGTACAGTTTCCTTCTTCACACAGGAACAAACTGCCAGGTCTAGCAGACCTATCAAAAGTCCCAGTGCCCCAGCACTTATTGCTATAATGTGGGCATCAAAATACCAGCTCTGAAAAGTAACTCTGGCTCCTACAAATATCTTTCAAAAATAAGACAGCTGGATAATGATTTACAGTAATAAGCTTGCAGCACATTCTTCATAAAAATGGAGCTGCTTGACATGGAAGCCATTTCACACACTTCTTTGTTTTTTACCTGTGGATATAACTGCTGCAGTTGCACCAGACAAACTGATTCCATCTTTAAGTATCTGTGCAGTGCCGTTTTCCCCCTCAGGAGATGACTGAGGAGAAAGAGATGTAGGAGTCAGTTGTTCTGGCAAGATTTTTTTCTGTTAAGAGAAAAAAAAAAAGGTCAAAATGTTTAATGTTTTTTAAGGTGCACAATTTTCCTGCTATCAGTTACCATCTTAATGAATGTATGTGGTTCCTTATTAGAAAAGTACCACACACAGCAGAGAAGGGAAAGTTCAGGAAAGGAAGACCAGAAACTCTCAGTTTGCAGTTACAGCTACTTTAGTAATGCAGTGGAACACAAATGACTTAGAAAAGAACGCACCTTTGCCTAAAAAGTGGGAAAAGAAGGCGCTTTATATACTACTTCATTACTCTTCTAAAAATCTTAAAAAGAAGTATTCCAGGGTATTTTCCTGCCCATGCCCTTCCAGCTGGGTTTATCATGGCTCAAGTAAGTCAGTTGGGCTGTATATGTACTGCCATAAGTCACATCTAGGTGTCAACATTACAATGCACCTGTATTTTTCCTCAGCTTATTTCAAAGGGCTTGAAATTCTCAAGTAAACACTTCCAGGAATTTTCAGGTGCTTCATGCAAGATATCAAACAAGCATGTAGCTACAATCCAGTCATGCTGGTTGCCAAAACCTTTTCCTTTCCCAAAGCAAACTTATTTGCAGCTTATCATATGACAGATAACCAGAGTTCAGAGCACAGCAATTCAGAGATTGGTCCATGTGCATTATCTTCTCCACCTGAAGAAAAGAGAATCTTGTTGTAATTTGGTTTGGACTGGGGTTTAGAAAAGAAATGTGCACATGGAAGACATTTCACAGAATCACAGAATGTCCTGAGTTGGAAGGGACCCACAAGGATCATTGAGTCCAACTCCTGGCCCTGCACAGGACACCCTAAGAGTCAGACCTGAGAGCATCCAAACACTTCTCAAGCTCTGTCAGACTTGGTGCTGCAACCAGTTCCCTGGGGAGCTGTTCCAGTGGCCAGCCATCCTCTGGGTGAAGAACCTTTTCCTTATATCCAACCTAAACCTTCTCTGACACAACTTCAGGCCATTCCCTTGTGTCCTGTCACTGGTCATCAGAGATGTGTTTTGGCATACTACGAAAATACATCTAAATAAAAGACATAATAAATCAGAGTTCATCACTTTTCCCTTCACCACTTATTCTTGCATAAGAACAGATTACTTTTTGACTCTCTTTCCTACCAAAAATTAGGAATGTAAGAGATTACCCAAGGTCTTGACACTGCTGAACACAGCAGAGACTTGTGGTAATGTGATAAGGATTTACCATTTAAACTGATACATAGTGAAGTAAAACTTCAGTCAATTTGCTAAGGAGGGCTAAGCCCTCTTCCATTTAGCAGTATTCATCCTCTACACTTTTAGCAGCAGCCTATTTTCCAAGTAATGTATTGAAAACCATGTAGAGAGCAATCAGAATATATACCTTCCTAAAAGAAGCAGTGTTTAACTTCACAACACCTAGAAAGAAGAAATTAACTTTCTTCTGAAATCCAGGGCACTTAAAAAAAATTCTGTGCCACTTACAGTTCAGAGAAGATGGGTTTGACTGGGGAAAGTACTTGACAACATGGCACAGGGTGGAATCACCATGAACATAAGGAACAGACTGCCAAGGCTTGGCATTGCATTGTGAATGAGATGAGGTGGCACAGAACCAAGGAGTGATGTACTTGTCAGGAACTGACCATTTATCTTAACACTGGGTGACAGAAAGGTCTCCATCCTAATTACAGAGAAAAAAATACACTTGGGAGGATTGAGGTTTTGATCTGAAGTCCAACATTCCTGAAGGGTCCCTCTAGCAGAGATTCTTGGGGGGGCAGTTTTCTTTTACCACACTACCAAAAATAATGGGTGGTCAAATTGAGGGAAAAGATGAGGAAATGGGGGAAAATGTAGGAATGAAAACAAAATACAAACACTAAACTAAGAGGAACCATCCCTCTCCACACCAATGCACATGAGTGCATGAGTGGTGAGACTCACTGGCTGTTTCCTGTCTTCTCCCTCAGAAGGGAATATAGCACGCGATGCTTGCTCAGCTGAGGCTCTCATTTGGCACCCCCCATGCTGGGCAGCCAGCTGTGAGCCCAGAGCTGTGTTGTTTTGTGAGACAGGCCACAATCCCAGCAGGGCTGGCCACTGTGGCTTTGTCTGGCTGGCCCCTGCCAGCTGGGAGGGAACACCAGCTCTGCCTGCAGAGGGCTCACAGCTCGTACCACCAGGACAAGTTCAGCAGCTTCACCCTCATGCTTAAAAACTCTTTTTGTGGGGTTGAATTTAGAGCTGGTACTCACACTCAGACCAAGAGCTTTCCTCAAGAAATTCTGAAAGGAATTCTTTGTACTGTTATGTAAAGTGTACTTTAAAAATATAATGAAAGAGATGTATGGAAGTTCCTTCTTTATTATGGAAGAGTAAAAACATACAATGCAAGCTGTGAGAAACAAATGAGAAACAAAATCCAACATGCATCTCATACTTACAAAGCTCAGAAAAAATTTAAACAAAGGAGAAAAATGAAGCAACAGCTCAACATTTCTAGCTGTATAATAAAAGTTAGTATCTACAAAATGGTAAATACTGCAGCATAACAAACCTAAAGGGGCAAAGAAATTCAAACAACTCTACAGAGAGACAGGCAGATATCCATGTCCCTAAATACACCAAATAGCCAGCTCACACTTGAAGCACAATCATTTAGTGCAACATCTGGAGAGGGGCTTTTTTTGCATCAATCTGGGGGGGTGGATGGAAGAAAAAAAGCACTTTCAAGCCTCTTGGCACATACCAATTGCATATTTGCATACATACTGTGAGGTGTACAGGCTGTATGGCTGCACTTCATGTCAGACACACCCTGTCTGCAGAACTCCCACAAAGCCCCATTTCCTCTCTTTACCCTTATGCTAACAGGTGTAATAGTCCAAGAAAAAGTTTGCACATATGTATAACATCTTGGCAATTTAATCACTTACCAAAGCAATAATAGCCTTCTGCAAATTCTCAAAAGGAGCTAATTTTTCAAGTTTTTAATGCTGAAGTTAACAAAATAAAAATCCAAATTAGATGTATCAAACCTAGATTTTGCAAAACCCCTCTTGCCTGGTCCCACAGAGGAAATCAGGAGTGCATAGAGATACCTCAGATTTGCTGCCTCAGGACAGGGTATGTCAGCACTAACACCCATTCCCCAAAAAGTACCTCCAAGCACTTCACACAAACCAGGTATCATATGCTCCAAGCAGACACCTTCAGACACCCAGGGACCAGAAGCCTCTTCTAATGGCAAGGTGCCTCCAATTACTGTTTCAAAATATAGATAAAGCCTCTCAAGTTCTTTTTAATGAGAGCTAAAGGAAAAAATTCTTACATGCAAGTGCACATCCTGCCACACCTGAATAAGACCTTAAGATATGAGAGTCCTGTGTCATATCTTTCCTGTGTTCAATCCTTTAAAGCCCTGTCCAGACTTGCAAAGAACACCGCACCCACCAGCTGAGCCTGGATAGGAGCACCTTTCTCCTCTTTAATTTCTGTCACTGTGCATTTTAAAAACCAAGTAAGAGAGAAACAAAACTGTAGACCAATTCCATCAGTAGCCTATCAGTTTGGATGTCTGACTGCAAGGGGCAGGCAGCAGAGAAGAGTGCTCAGCTTTCAATTTATGGTCCCCAAAATTATTTCTTATCTTGTGATCATCATCATGAAGTGCTGCTTCCAGTTTCATACTAGAGCTTCCAGCTATGCTCTAGCAATGTTACTTCACTAACACTGATCAGCACCACCACCAGAAGGGAGAATCCCCACCTTGCACCTTGCCATTACTCCACCTGTTCCATGCATCATTAGGAACAGATCCCACAGCCCACACTGATACAGACTGGAGGAGAAAAGCACCTAAACTTCTACTTTTTGATTCTTGTTTGGAGAAAAGGGGAATGAACACAAAAAAAAAAAAAAAAAAAAAGCGCAAGCCACCAACCCCCCCCAAAAAAAAACCAAACAAACAAACAAAACAAAACAAAACAAAAACACCAGGAAAAAGCACTGCCCCCCACTTCCTCACTAGTGCTAATGCAAAGCAGGAAGGAGCACAAGGACAGACTCAAATTGCCTGAGGAAAGACATTGCAGGATTGCTACTTTTCTTGGACAGCCTGCTGTGCATGAGCAAGCCTCAGAAAATAGACTGTACTTCTATGGCAATTCAAATTGCCCGAAGTCTGCCCTGCTGTGATCCTATTCTTCCTTGCAGCAGCTGTAGAATTTGTGCTTTTTTGG
Source organism: Passer montanus (assembly GCF_014805655.1). Lineage (NCBI taxonomy): Eukaryota > Metazoa > Chordata > Aves > Passeriformes > Passeridae > Passer > Passer montanus. The sequence continues at coordinate 6,428,973 of NW_024367707.1, read as the reverse complement.
GGTGGAGCAGACAAAGAAGGAAGTAGGAGGGATGGATGCTGTGCTAGCTGTCTACCAGTTGAGCTCCCTGAAGTGGCTCACTTGGAGATTGTTCATGTGCCAGTGCTGCTGTCAGTGGCAGCAGGAAGTGGGGTGAGGGGACAGACAGTGTGTACCTGAGCAGAGCTGCAGTGTGCACCTGAGCTTAGAGCTCCAGCATGTATCTGACCTAAGAGCTGCAGTGTGTACCTGAGCAAAGAGCTGCAGTGTGTGTGTACCTGACCAGAGAGCTCCAGTGTGTGCACCTGAGCAAAGAGCTGCAGTGTGCACCTGACCAAAGAGCTCTACCAGAGCTGAAGATGGAGACAGCTGCCAACACTGCAGATCTGACTCAACTGAGCAGGGAGAAAGGCATCATGCCTTTCAAACCAGGGTAGAATTAGGCCTGCATCTAGAGAAAAAGAAGCTTCCTGCTTCATGCTAGTAGAAGCCCCAGGATTAGGGAGTATCCACAAGATTCATTTGGCAAATCCAGCTGTATGCTTACGAAGCCTAAATTATGCAATAAAGTCCTCACTGTTTTTAATACTTTGTTTCTAAACCTGAAAAAAACCCCAAAAAGGAAAGATATATATAGATATATATATAGATATATATATAGATATATATATATATATATATATATATATGTATACATCTATAGATATATACATATATGGTTCAGTAATAAACTAACCCAAACTAAAAAGCTTAAATGCTTCTCTGTTTCTCTACTTCAGAATAACATTTTTCAACACCAATTACTCACCCATTAATAAAACAGTAATCTTGTTTGGGAATAAAATAATCCACAGGATCTTATACTAAAATATTCCAGAAGAGCTATTCTAAATGTTTTCTTGCAATCAGTTGCTGAAAACAGTAAAGCCCTGAAGGCTGAAGAGAAGATCGAAAATTAAGTAATAAAAAATCTCACTACAAAATTTTGCAATACAAAGTAAAGTAGTAGATAAGGACTAACCTTTTTTCCAGGTTTTAAACTTTTTTTCCTTGTTTTAAGATTTTCAGTATGAGAGGTGCTTTTTGTCAGGGGAATATTTTTAGGAGACCTGCCCTTCTTGGGAACTGCAGACTGTCCAGGGGGTTTGCCCCGACCTGGTTTCCTGCCCCGCTGCGCTGGTACTGGAGCAGATTTCTGTGGAGACTGCATTGAACGCCGGGTCACTTTGGAAGGGGAAGATTGGATTTTTGCACTGCTCTTTGTAATGGAAACTGAGGAAAAACAAAAACAAAAGGGAAGGGGGGGAAAACCTCAAAATGAACAATGGAAAGCAACTTTTCTAACAAAGGCTTAAAAAAATAAAAGTGTACTGCACAATTTACATTGTAAAATGAATATACTTTTTACTTTGAACTTAAGTAGTTGGCATGAAACTACAGAACTTCATTGACGCCAAAGAGAGAACTCTTTGTACCCATTCTTTTACAGGGACTTTCCTAAGAGAAAAACATTCAAATAAAAACTGGGGGAAAAGCCCAAGAATTAATCCACTCACCTTATAAATGCTTCCCATAATTTAATTACAATATTTATAAAGTGCCATTCATCAAGAAGGACTTCAAAAATTAATGAATATACTTTTTACTTTGAACTTAAGTAGTTGGCATGAAACTACAGAACTTCATTGGAAATGGAGTATAGGGGGTGTTAATTCTGGATTTTTGGAATCTCTCTTCTCTGAAAATGTTAGTATGTTGAAGCTTTCTGGTAAGCAAGTAAAACAAAAAATAAAACACAAATATACTTTTGAAATCAGAGATTGAGAAAATAAAATATTTAAAGATTGAGTAACAATTTTAATGTCTACCTCTATGAATCATATTCAATTTAACAGTCCAGCATCTTGCTTTGCAACTGTTCCTTTAACCCTGTATCTTTATTCAGGAGTTAACTGTTATTAAGTATTTGCAATAGAAAATGTCACTATTTTCAAATTCACTAAGATTAAATACACACGGCACACAGACTTATAAAATACAACTACTACTGACACACATTTCTAAGGCAGTAGGAGCATTTACATACATTGCTATTTGCCTGATTCAGTTACTAATCTAATATTCCTTAATGGCAGTTCAGAAGAAATCTCTTCATTATGGCTGGTTGCAATCCTAATACATCAAATGCAGACTGGATATCCCAAGGTATATGAGAAGGACCACCTTCTGGATGTACAAAGTGATCACTTTCCTTTTATTTATGTATGACAAAACGTATTTTCATATGCAATGACAAAATAAGATGAACAGAATTTTAACCAAATGCTGGCACAGCATTACTCTCATGTTTCTGAATTGCTGAACGACAACTCACGTAAATTGTATATCTGGAAAGCAAAACAATATCAACTGTATGCTGTACAATGAAATACTACATACTGTATTATACTTACAACTATATAAAATGCAGCTATTTTTATTGATTTATGCCACACAAGTATCCATAGAACAAAACAATCATGACCTTGTAAAGAAATGTTGTTTAAAAAATTCTTTGTGCTTCTGCCTATGCTGAAATCTAGCAAATGCATTTCTATTCTCACACAGTAAAGACACAGCTGTTATTAAATACACACTACTTTCAAGTCAACAGGTTCTAGGAGCACAGGTATGAGTTTTGGGCACTGGGCAATCCCTATTCCCTTCCAGAAGGACATTTACCAGACAGAGAGTAACAAGGCAAACAGCTCCAGCCACTTCCTGCTGTCCTCTTGAACCACACACATCAAGCACTACCTTATCTCAGCATCTTCCTACCTGTATATGCCAGAGGACCAAATATGAGCAGCATTAACCATTAAGGGGGTGGGGGGAATCAGGTCCCACTTGGTATTTTTCCTTCTGCCTAGGGCTGAAGTTGCTTTTTTTAATAGGCAGGACTGCAACAAAGCCCATGCTGCCTGGGCAGCATCCCAGAGATAGCAGCAAATGAGGAAGCTGCTATTTGCATTTGCTGATTTAAGAGAGGATGGGGGGAGCACAAGGAGTGGGAGACTGCTAAAGTAATTCCCATATTGTCTGCAGGCTGTATTGACAGTGATCATCAGTCACCTGCTCATACTTCCCTCACCCCGGCCTTCAGAGGGAGACCAAAGGTTACACTGGGTCACAGGATCTGGGGGGAAATGAAAAGACATGCAAAATCAAGCTGCCAACCCACTGCATCTGTAGACAGAGTTATCCCCACTAGGCCACATGTTCCAAAAACTAAGACATTTTAATAGTCTCATGAGAACTTGTTAAAATATAACGATGAAGAGAATAGAGAGGAAAAATGCCAAGCTCTGCTTGCAATTACTGCAGTATTTAGCTGGGATATTTACAACCAAAAAAGCACATTTGCCTTTTGAGGATGCTGCTTTGCATCACAAAGGCCCTCTCATTTGCACAAACAAAATCAAGCATTTGTGTCATGTTGCTCATCTACAGAAATATCTGCCACTCCAGTTTCAGGAATGGGATGCATTGCATGGCTTTCCTTTTCAAGTATCTTATTTAGAGCCAAAACCTGTACAAGCATCCTTAATAACTGAAGAACAGAGGTCACACTACACAGATATACTTTACCATAGAAATGTTAGCAACTAAGCAGTGCTTTCAGAGTCCACAGAACTCTAGTCATACTGCCACATTTGTGTGGGCTATAGGTATACAGCCCTTCATGCAACTCACAGCTTTCATACTTTCAAATACTTCTCTTTCAAAGCAGTCTTTGTTTCCCCCCACCCCCCGTCAAAGGGTTCTGTGAGTATCCCAACACCTGTGAGCTTTGCATTTCATGTAAGAGAAACCCCAAATCCTGTATTTTGGACTGCACAACCTGGAGATGCACAGCCACAACTCAGTCCCTCGCTGAAACAAGCAGAGCCACTGCAACCAACTGAGCCCATTTGCATGAAAAGGATCCAAAAGGTTATGCCTCACATGAGGGCCAAATTCTGCTTGCAGAAGCAGAAAAACTTCCCAGTCACAGGTAGAACTGCAAAATTGACCCCAGAATGTTATCTCCGGGATCTCTTGCCAGAATAAGTAACATATTTAAGACAACTGCGAAATCTGAAGCTACTGAAACCTCCAGTACTTGGGAAGGGGATGGAACAGATGACAGCTCAAAAGCCTGAATTCTCATGCAATTCTAATTAGTAAAATTCCCTCAAATAATCAGCAGTGACAGTTTCACTCCATGTTTTTATGGAAAGCAGGGAGAAAAAAAGCTTCAGATTTGTAATATTTAAACATCATAAATCTCCCATTCAGTTAGTGCCACAGAACAGCAATTACAAGACAAGACTTAAAACAACTGATGGGAAATTACACAAAACAAGGTTGGTGCTCACTGCCATGCATTCTGTGAACACAGAATTGCTACCTGAGGCGAAGGTGCCACTTAGGCCAGTAAAAAAAGTAGTTCACTTTTAAAACCAGGTTTTTTTTCAAGAGATAAATTATTCTATTTGTACTGTAGTATTGTTCCTATGCCCTGCCCCCCCACCCCAATATATAAGCCCAATGTTCTTCTGAGAATATAAAAGCCAGGTCCTTCTGTCATGTACAGACAAAAAAAAAAAAAAAAGAGGCAGAGTTTTAGCAACTTACCCTAAATCTATGTGAGCATTCCACAGGAGAAGTAATGGAAACATATCTGCTGAGTTCTACCCTGGAGTTTTAACTATAAAACTAACGTTCTTTAATACAGTCAGTTATTATCATGATAGTTTTGACAACTGGCAAAGGAAGTGGAAAAGATTAGCAATTTTTTCAAAACAGCTTACTGCCAAGGATTATAAAAATTTATGTCCTTATGTCTCAATTGAACAACAGAGCCATACAAAAGTGTAACTATCTGTAATACATTCCACCTCTTTCTAGCTGTTTGGATGACTTCTGGTTATGAGGTAGCTGTGGGATACTAATTGATATGTTGCTGTGATACAAAATCAGGTATAAGTCATTATTCTGCTATCTAAAAAGCTACATCATACTTGGAAACTTCAACACCCACCTTGGCAAGACATGGACACTACAGCTTGAAACTTTATTCTTTCTAGATTTTAGTTTCTGTTACCAATATAATAAAAGAAATAAAAAGTCTCTGTCTTCTGTGAAAATTTTTAGCCTACCTTACAAAGGAATGAAAGGCAAAATGGAGGCTGCCAAGCAATGTAAGACAGAAATGGATGAAAGAAAGAAAAAGCATTCATCTCCCAGTGACCTCCCCAGGCAGCACCATAGCTCCTTCAGTCCTTCAGTCCTTCACCCAGTCTGCAACATCTTCAAGAGGTAGGCAAGCCAGCCCCTACAGAACCAACTACTGAAAATACCATTTAAGATCCATCAAAACCCGCTGCTAACCAAACACTCATCACTTCCAAAAACCCAACTTCTATGAACTAAGATGGGGCAGGGAATATGTGGGATTTGGGGGGGTTACAGGCAAAAGAGAAGAAAGACTCCTGGAAGATCTTTTCAGTTAGTCCCCAGAAACCAAGAACTGTGAAAAGCCAGCTTCTAATCTCATCCTTGAACAAGCATTGCCATTGCAACCACATTAGCAAAAAACCTAAAGCAGACAAACCCCCCAAAAACCCCCTATACTTTGTTGATATTCTGGAAGGAAGGAAGACAAGGAAGAGAGCAAGCAAATAACTCAAACTATCAAAACAGCATCAACTTGAGTTACCTGAAGTAAACTTAGATGTGCTGCTGATGAATCTGTCAATAAGCCCAGCTCTACACATTGGGTAGAAATTTAACAACCTGACTTTTCATTTAATCATTACTGATTCTGCCCTGGATTTGCCATTATTTTTCCCCAAAAAGCATAAACAGGATGAAAGGTGGGCCCAAAATGACACAATAGAATGCAACAAGCTTCCAGGGAAGAAAAAAGACACACAGAGCATGAACAGTACAATGCAACAATTTGTTTTGTCTCAGCATGTGAATGACAGCACTCTGGACATAGCTTATAGCTACTAACACAGATTTGGAAAATATCTACTCAATCACATCCACCAGCAGGGCACCACAACCATTTGCTGAGGCTTGGCACACCTAGGTTGGTAACCCTTCACTGCTTAGTCTCCACAGGAGTAGGGTCTTTTATTACTCAAGCTGCAGGTGGGAGGTCTGTACAGTAGTACAACTTTCTGTTTAGACTATACTGAAATGCCTGCAGTGTCCATAAGACCCAAACAAGAGCACATTAAAAAAAAAAAAAGAGTGCATGTAGCAGTCAAAAATACACGTGTTGGAGTACTTCCAATTTACAAGAAAATTACAATTACCTTATAAATAAACATGGTAAGATGACAGGGAATCCAGACTTACAATAAGGTCACATCTCTGGGAAAGGCAAAACCTTTATCCTGTTCCTTAACTGATTACTGCCCTGTAGCAGCACTATCCAAGCCTTGCTGCAAGATGTCAAGAAACATTAATACCAAATAAAAAAAGCTTAACATTTGAGAGAATGTGGCAAATCAGGTTTTAGCCTGAAGCACTGAGGAGTTTTCATGTACAATTCTGAAGACAGCATAAATCTGCTTACTGTGTGTGCCTGATTTAACTACTGTGATCTGCCCATGAAGAGAAGCTGGCTGCACTGACAGAAAAATAAAACCTCCAGCAGTATGAAATTGTACCACTTCACTTTTTTTTCCTTTAATGAAACTTAATTATCATGCTTATCTCTTTTTTTTTTGCTACTCTAAACATCACAGAATCTTCACAGATCTAATTGTAGCTCTGTCTAAAGCTTTTTCAACACTTCTTTTGTTTCATCTGCAAACAGGGCAAATACTTAGGTTTGTACTGATGCTCCACATTTGTGCACAACTCAGCTGAAAACATAACAGAGCTATTTTTACATAATTTCATCAACAACAGAGAAGACCATCTCTAGTATCTAGTTTGGTAAAATCTGCACAAAGTAAACATTGAGAACATGACTGAAAATTAAATAAAGCTAAGAAATCACAAAATAAACAAATAAGATACTTTTAAATCTCTGCTTGAGCCTGTACTGCTCTTATTGCTGCAGACAGTTTTAGAAGGAGACTTTTAACATCAACACTCTGATTAGCATAATGAAAGAAGATTGCTCTCACTGCCAATAAATGCACTAAATTAGGAGAAAAGCAATGATGGGACACAGGATGTGGAAGAGGGGGAGACAGAGGAAAGAAAGAATATGGTTAATGGTAAAAACTACGGTGTATCATGGTTTTGGTTGGTTTTTTAAAATTATTTTATCATCTTCCTTTCGCCTCCCAAATTTTTAGAGCACAAAGAGCAGTTCCAACATTTTAAGTTCTTTGCATCACCTTTATCCTTTAAAAATCCACCTTCGCAATACTGGGGGGATCATGGATTTGTAGAAACTGATCCCCCTCTTCCCAGATGCTGTTCACATCTAAATGATAGATACTACTTAACACTGAAATCAGTCTTTGCAGGTGAAACTATTTATTGTTTCCCACATGGCTTGCCCCCAGTCATTCTTTTGTTTTCTCTCTTTTGTGAAAAAGGTTTTATTTCTATTATAAATAAAAAGGTGGGTTGCCTAAGTAACTGCCATTTACATGTAATAAGGAAACAGTAAAATGAATTTATACAGAAACAGCAAATAGAAATTATTCTGACAATCTCCAGTCACCTGCTGCTTACTTCAATCATAAGCCTCAAAATACAACAAGCAAAATGAATATCAAGAATATTCTTGGGTATAGTAACAGATTTCTATTATTCAACAGAGTAAAGTAAAAATTACAATCTATTGTGGTAAAACAGAAGAGTACAATACATTTGGCTTAGAAAAAGAGTGAATAAAAAAAAAACATGCAGAGGATATAAAACTTTAAAAGCCTTCTTAAAGTATATCAAAAGCATAAGTTACATGGACCCAAGAGATGACCAGATTTTAGAATGAGCAAATGCAGAAGGTAACGTTAAAACAAGATTGAATTTATTTTGCATTCATACTCACTCCAAGGAAGCACACAATATCCCAAATACCAATTAATGAATAATCATGGAAGGAACAGAAAACATAACAGAAGGCACCACTATGTCACTAAGCTTCCATATACTGTGCACTTCTGGATCTAGTGGCTCAAAAATGCTCTAAGTGGAAAGGAAACAGTACAGAAGAACAAGGGTGATCAGAGGAATAAAACTGATCCCTGAACAACAAAACCAAAATCCTCCTGTAAAAGTACTGAGAATAAGAAAAGAACTTGTTTCAGTTCAAGAAACCAAGGACAACAAATGAAACTACCAGCAAGGAAAAGGAATATCCCCTTTTCCAAAAAACTAAACTTAAGTAGAGAACGCCTTTTGTTGTTGGTGCTAAAAAGGATGTTGTAGGTACTAAAAGTTCAAATGGCTCCAGTATATAACAGAACAGGTTAGATCAAGTTCCTCCTGTTTTATACTGAGTACCTGAGAAGGCAATCAGCATAAAAGCATTATTCTGGGCTGGGAAGGAGCTGGGCTGCAGATGGACAGATACTAGGAACACTTGTGCAAACCTGTCTCCTATGTGCTTATGGTTTTCTTCAGACATCTGCTTTCAGCCAGTGCTGGAGAAAGCCTTCAAGAACAGATCATCCTTCAGACTGGTCCAGCACAGACATTACCATGTCAATCTCTTTCATTAGTTTATGTGTTTTTCAGTCATCTCTAAAAGCATTTAAATGACCAAGAGACACAGAGAAAACAATCTATTGCATCCTCAAAATATTAACCTTGAGGCAGCGGGCCAAGCCAACATCAAGCACTGAAGTCAAATCCCACGTAGCCAATTAGTACTATTGGAGATACTTCTAATGACACAAACTACAATATTAGCTAAGCACAGCTTCTGACAGTATAAATATTGAATGGTACACTTCATACCACTGTGCACATATCCTGACATTCAGTCAGGTCCACACTTTCTGATAAGGACCAAAGACAAAACATAAACACAAATATTAGGGCCTGCAGGCTAATGGTTGGTCTAAACAACTTTTCACCTAACACCTCTGTATTATCTTTTATCTTGGTTCATGAGCTGTCTAACACCAATGAGAGGTACAGAAGATACAGTTTTAAAGAGTAAAAATAACACAATCTGGTCTGAATAACTAACATCCTAGAAGCCTGTTCTTAAACATCTCCCATGGCAGAGGTCCTGCATTCTGTCTGGGCATCCTAAAAGGCTAAGACTGAAACACACTCTTCCCTGATTTGCATAGTGTCTCCCTTACTGCATTTAATCTCTCTTTCAAAAGGTTAAATTAGACCCCAAAATACATCTCATGGCAGGAAATTGTTGTCCTAGCTATGAATGAAATATAAAGCATCGTTTATCACTTTCATTCTTAGATTGCAGGATATTGGCTTTGTATGTTCACTAAAATATCAAGTTGTTTTTTTTTTTCAGCCCTCTAAGTAGTGATTTAACACATTTAAATACCTTTCAGCTTTACAAAAATCAAGAACACTTTTCATATTCACTCTGGAATTCAAGCCACTCTTAAGTCAATTATTTTCATTTTCTATTGCAGAAATTCAAGCCACAAATACTGAGGTAACCAGCAGGAAAAAGGTCCAGAGCAGAATAACACTTCAATACTCCAAGGAAATTCCTACAATGCAGTACCTGTAATATTTTCTCCCTTAACAGGAGCAGTCAATGTTAGTGTGATGTAATGAAGAATCCTGACAACATCATGATATTTCTGAATTCAAATGACTTGATTATACTCTTCTTGAAGCTATTATTTAAATCTTAATAAAGGATTGTCATTGCAACTCCTTAACAGCGATCAAATAGCAGTGAGAAACCTAACCTGAGAGCAAAAAATATTTCATCCAGATATGCAAATTCAACACGTGTGTATAACACATACAAACAGAAAACATTTAAAAAAATAAAAATAACAACACAAAGCAAAATAGAAATAACAAATTATTTATGCTCAGAATTCGGAAAAAATGAATACACAATTTCAATAAAACTGCAGTTAACTTTGGCCTCACTTTTGGAAACAAAAATAAAAATCACTCCAGCCTGCACCTCTCTGCACTCAGTTTCTATTACATGTCCAAAATTCTCAATTATAATTATAAGTCTGTAAGAACCTTGCTTCAGATTTTATTAATGCCTGGAGTGTTTTTGTTTCTCATTTCAAAGCAACAGTATCCTAACCGGATACGTATTTCAAGTCTGAATTTTGTTTGGTTTATTTCTTGAAGAACTGGATTACATAACCAGCTTTACTCATTGTCAAATAACCTTGAGCTCTATCAAGCACTAGAGTCAGGCAGGAAAAAATTCTGGATGTCTTACCTCAAAATATCGCTGGCTTTCCAGCAGTGAAATTGGAGTAGACTAAACAATTTAATAATATTCTTTCCAGAAGATGAAATTGGACTCAGTAATCTAAACTGTCACAAAACCATGTTTTAAAAATTCTATGCAACTTATTTACACAGCCCCTCTTGTGTATCACAGAATGGGTCAGGTTGGAAGGGACCACAGTGGATCATCTGGTCCAATCTCCCTGCTCAAGCAAGGTCAGAGCACATGGCACAGGATTGTGTCCAGACAGCTCTGGAATACCTCCTGTGAGGGAGACTCTGCAACTTCTCTGGGCAATCTGTTCCAGTGTCACCCCCACAGTAAAGAAACAGTTAGCTTAAATGTAATAACACATCTCATTCATGATCTCTCAAGACAAGGTCAACCTTCTGAAGAAGCTGAGAAAGACACTTTAGAGATTAGGAGCACAGAAACATTAAGACTAAGGTCAGTGTGGTCCCTATTAGATGACTTCTGATCCAATGTCCATCATCCTCAGCTGACTTTCCCCTTTCCTCTCACTGCAGATAATTTTGGACAGTACAGCTACACACAGTTACTCCTTTGCTGAAATCTGCCAGAATGGGCTAAACACGATTCCAGGTACTATGACCCCTGGCAGCAACTTCACACAGGCAGGTGAGAACAAGGATGCAGAGGTACCCTTAGCAACCCTCAAGTTACATTTTCCTACTTCCAAGAACTATACAGTTCTTGATCTGCTAGCAAAAGACTGAAAAAATAATGGGGATGGAAAGGCCAGGAAACATTACTGATTTCTTGCCCTCTTGCTTCTGTTCCTTTCCTATTTCCAACTGAGTGTTCTGTGACACCAATCTATTTGTCCCTTACTCACCTAACACCAGCTATGAAAATTCTCACTGAGAACAAATCATACTGGTTAATAAAGAAATTAATTAAAATATTATTCCCCTCCTTCAAAACCTCCCTTCCTGACATTTTTTAATGGGATGAGGATAGAAAAGCTCAAACAGTTTGACAGAAAAGCCTTACACTACAGAAACCTGACAAGCAGTTCCAGAGGAGCAAAGGGATTACACTGAGGGATATCCCTCTTCATGCTATTTCCCTTCTTTCTAAGGTAGAGAGTTATTCATTATAAAGCAGCCATTAGTTAAAGAGACACTATCACCTGATCAACAAACATCCCTAAAGGCAAGAGGATGACACAGCTTTTGGAATAGGCAGCTGCAAGACAGAATTTTGTGAGTATGAAAGAAGAAATATTAAATATATAGTTTAGACCTACAATCATCACAGCAGCAAAGACTACTTTACTTAGCAGTTAGCATAACAAAAAGTGCTACAGCAGCCAATATATCAGTATCACTAAACAGGAGCATGTTTCTATCAATAATACAAACAGCAAATCTCGTTCAAGATTCTTTACAAGCACACAAAAATTAGAGGTCATCAGAAGTCCTGCTAACACTATTAAATAAATCATGTTCCCAGAGATACTATGAGCAAGCTAAAATTGTTTCCCAGCAATTTCTATTACCTTTAAGCTACATAAAGAAAACCAACAACATTTCATCCTCGTCTGCTACTCACAAATCAAATCTTCAGTCTTATCTGCATACAGCCAGCTGGTTTTTAAAATTCTGCTGTAATTGAGGAGAAAAACAATTAAGCAATATTATTAGTCATCTTACCATTGTTCCCTGGTGGTTGTAATGCATCTCCTGTCAAGCTACACCATCCGACTGGGAAAATATCTCGAGAATCACATCTGCACCAATAGTCAAATGCTCCTCTCCAACCATCAAACGTAACAAAAACTTCATCTCCTTTAACATCTCCAATGGTTGCTGGGCAAATCAGGTATGGGTTCTTTCTATCTATAGCTTCAAGTTTCATTCCAACTTTAAAGCAGTTTGGCACAGGTTTTGGTGGTTCCTACAAAAATAAGCATGGTAGAATATTTGTATTTCTATGACCTCCTGAAAAAAAAAGCAAAACTAAGTAACAGCCCTTTTTTTTCCTCAATGTTCTTACTACTCACAGTCACTACTCTCAGGAAGTTCTAGAAACACATTCAAGGAAACTTAGTCGTGTTTCAAATTTGCCTTTGCTCTTCTGCACTACAAAAATCTTCATTCTATTCCCACAAAACACAGCTGGGATAATTAGCAAAATTCTCCATGACAGAAAGACCCTGATAAAAGTATTTACATAAGCAATAGGTTGCAACCAATACATTATGTCTGGGCAGGAAGACAGCCAAGACACTAAAATGAAATTATTACATGCTAATAAAGAAGAGGTTTGCAGAGCATGGATATTTCTGGGGACTGATAACTGTCTGGTAAAAGCTTTACCTCTCAATTAATCCATGAAAAATTCATTAGCATTGGACATTATTTATAGGCCTCTGTTAACTCACTTGGCCTTAGACCAATTCCAAGTGGACAAAAGAAAAACAAAAATCAAGTGAATGTGACTGGTATACGTGTACTTCCACAGCAGGAGTTGTGATCTGAGAGAACACAAATTACCACCTCAGCCTCAAGAACCTTATTATCCAAGCCCATCTCAGATGTGCTGCAGGCTAGCACAGAGAAGCATGGCTCATCATGCCTCAGAAAATTTATATTATCTTATCTAAAAAAATTATAATTATATGAAGTTAACACCAAGTGATGTGATTGCAGGCCTAAACCCAACTGTTTGATTTGCTGACATACTTCTCAGTATCACCCTCGGTATGCAAAAAAGAACACACTCAGTATGACAACAGGGATTTATCACCTCAACAAAAAACTGAACCAAGTAATTTTAATATTACTGTTATTCTTATATAATTTTCCATATTTCACAGTAACTTACTCAAGAGTCATGTTTAAAAAACTGAATGGCTTTTTCTGCTATTTTCAACTACTTTCTAACTACATTTTAAGTGATGAGTGTGTACCCAATGAAAATGTTTAACAAAACCCTTTCAAGCACCACTGTATTCCAATGGGTCTCATTCCCCATTAACTTTTTTTACTCCTGTGCACATTCACATGACTACAGTGCTGTTAAGAAATTTGATAGGCATTTTATCTAAAATCCATAATACAAAAAAGAAGCAAACACAATTTTTCTAAGTAACACACCACTCTTTGAAGTCTCAGCTCAGGAAAAGAAACAGCCCTCTCTATGGACTAGAAGCAGATTCCTTTCTGTCTACTTCCATAGCACGTCAATCCAGTTCAAAGTAATTTTAAATAATAGTCTTGCCTTCCCCATCTTTGCTGCAGACAACAGAGTAATATCTTAGCATCCTCATTAAAGAATGTAACCATGGACCAATTGACAGGAATTGTTTACTAGAAAAGCCTTTCTTCTTACCTTCTTAAAGAATGCTGCAGGTGCCATTTCAGCTCCATTGAGAGTTCTTAAGAGAAACATTGGCCAAGAGGATGCATTCATCTGGAACCCTGAGGACAAACAAAAAACTAAACAAACAGCCCTACTTTCAGTTTGTAAAATACAATAGGAGAAAAAGTCTGTTTCACTAATGTCTCATTCCCTCTATTTCAGACTTGGCCAAAATAGAAGCAGCTAAGAAGAAATGAACATGTCACTGTCGCTGCAGAAAGCTGTGCAATTCCTTTCCATTCTGAGTGACTTGCCTGCAAAATCACTCATCATAATGTCAGGTATTACAGATTAATTTCTAGGATTTCATGAAATGCAAGTCCTAGTACAGGAGACCATTAGGTTGTCCAGCACAGTCTCTGGTCCAGTGGAACTTCCCTGGCACAAGCACCTAGCTTTCTCTTCAGGTTCTAGCTCATTTATTGAGAAGACACTTTTTTATTTTTGAGAGTCTTGTTATTCTTTCACCAAACCACAGACAAAAAAACAGTGCAACTGGTTTTTCTCCCTCTCTCATTAAAAGAAATAGTAACCATAAAAACAAAGCATACCTAAGACTGAGAAAAAAAAATTTGTAATAAATCATGTATCATATTGAAAAGGATAAACCAGATGGTCTTTTTATTTCATTATTCTTCATTAACAAGTGAATAAAAATCATAAACAACAATCAAATTTATTTAGATTAACTACCTTATTCAAACAGAACAAAGGTTTGGCTGAAAACCTTATTCCAGATACTCTTCCCTCACAATCAACCACTTTCCAGTTAAAAGATAAAACAAAACAAACAAAAAATACTTTTGCTTTCTTTGCTTTCCAAATGAATGTTTTAAAGTAATGAGTAAGATAACAGACACACTGGACATTTTTTTCTGCTTCTTTAGCAGTTAGATGTCTGGAACAGTTCTGCAGAGAAAGAGACATAATACAGCAAACTGGAATTTTTTCCACAAAGCAAATAGTATCATAATCTGCCAAGAGCTCATGAGTTCCCTCATAACTGATCTTTAAGAATTGTCTTAAAAATCTGTAACTAGAAAGGTGGACCATATCTGCAATTCTTCATCAGTTAAATAATCCACTCATTTAAAATTTGATTATATGCTATAATGGCTCTTGAGCTCATAGTTTTAAGCTATCTTCAGTAGAATAAACAGTTTTCAAGCTAGAACCATCTATTCAACACCTAAATTAATGCAGAGCTCCTATATGATAAATGGTGTCATAATTCAGGGAACACTGAGCTGATTGTCAGGCCTGGTTTCATACCAGAGTCTTCATAAAACCTGAACATGTGTGGTTACTGAAACACAACATTCCCAACTCAACAGCTCAGCAAATATATACAAGCAAGACAGAGGAGTGACAACTAAACAACAGTTTCAATTAACTTCGTTTGGCCTTTTAAGTTGTCCTGGTAAAACAGAAAATGCTATCTGCAACGTAATTTGCTCAGAAGATTAAGCTCTCAACAACAAAAAGCTATGGAAAAGCCATGGAAAACAAAGGCAGGAACAGGAACACTTTGCTGCAGTAATTACTTTCTCAAAACCCTTATGTAATATGCATAATTAAAGCCATGTAAAAATCAGGTAGGAGGGACTATTTTAGTTAGTTATTATGATAGAAGTGGAACATTAGGTATCCAGAAGGTTCCCTACTACTAAGGAAAAAAAAACTCGTTGGTTAAATGTCTAACAGGAGGTAATTATACACCCAATTAGCTCCCAGCTTTACCCAGGAACAGGATGTTGTAAAACTGCCAAAAAGGCTTTTCAAAAATTTATCTAGGTATGCCAGAATGTTTGATTGCTGGAATTCAGCCTATCTCTAGAAAAATCTAGGGCAGGAGGGCCAAAATAGTGGCACTCACATTCTTTTCTGAATAATCAGCAATTGTTCAGAGGGCAGGTAAACTAATATGCCTGAATGCAGGGAAACAGCTGCCTGTTAGGTACTGCACTGCAGGCAGCCTGACCACATAAGAGTAAGAAACAGAATCTGAGGAGAAGGCATCAAGCCTTCTCCTGATGGTCATGGAAAGTTTCTCCTCTTAACGAAATGACTGCCCCTATCATACATACATAAACAGAGTTGTTTCCTTCATCACTCTGGATTAGAAACACATTTTAAAAACTGTTGTGTTCCTGAAGACGTATTTTTTAAACACTGTACATGTGTACAGCTGAAGGAACCTCCATACTCTTCCATTTTTTATATTGGTATCACTTCATTCATTCTAGAAGGTTATATCAAGAACTTCAGAGAGGTTAAACAGAGAAACTTCTTGGAAAAAAAAAAATTTAAAAAACAACTTTTTCCCTGATGTCAGGAATTTCTATTGTATCCAAAGCCTCTATATATCCATTGAAAGAAGGGGGAAAAAAGCCCTTCTGTGCTCTAACTGTATCTATCATAAGCAATATTTTTCTAGACTGGCACCCTAGTCGTATTAATTTTCTTGTGCTTCTGAAGGACTACAATAGCACAAAAATCTGCCCTTATAATCTATGTGAAGTGTCTTAAACTGTTCCTGTGCCTGTGTCTCTACAAGCAAATCAAGATTCATACTGTAGTGAAATTCTATTTTTTACTTCATCTTTCAAACAGAAAATCTGGAAGTTGCTTCCGAAGCAGGATGGGAAGCTTTTTGAGAGGCTACTGAGAGAAAGAATACCTATCCTTGCTAAACCTCCAATAAGAATTCTCTAAGAATTACTGATGGCACCAAACAAGCATAAGGCAGAAAAACAGCAGCAACCAATTTCTGTATACAAGTACTTTTTTTATTATTTTAGAGTTTATTATTCCCATTATTTCTTGCATCTTCTAAAAATTAACAGAAGATGAGAAGACAAAAGGGGAGAGAGTGTTTGGGTAAATTTTGGTCATTATTCTTCCTCTTTTTTAAAAGCAAAACTATTTGTAGATCATTGTGAAATCTTTAAATATTTCCATACATAGAAGTTTAAGCTGTTGACAAATACAATATAATAATGCAGACCTAAATATACAAGTTAATCACAGCAAAGAAAGGCAATGTCACATTTTATTACCTCTAGCACTTTAGTCAAAGTTACCTCTGACCATTCACCAGGTAACAAGGAATTGCTTTGTAGAATTCCCTAGTTAATAAACTTCTTCAGTAAATCTAAACCCAAGCATTATTTCTCAGTTTGGGGAGACACCATGTTGTCACTCATATGCTCATACAAGGCAAAAGAAGTTCTGCATGGTATTTCTAAGCCTAAGAAAGCTGCACCTTGTTCACAAGCATTTGCTGTGCTCACAGACCAGCCATGAGAAACTGATCTGACGTTCCTGAACACATGTTGATTTGAGGCAATGAGAATATCATGCAGCCTAAGCCTGCAGTTTGCTAAAGCTCTGGAGTGCTGCTTTTACTACCTCAGAGTAAAAATTCAGAGCAGAATGCTGCAATTCTGCACTAACCCACCTTATGCTGCCTGTCCTAGAACACAATCAATTTGCTCGGTGCCCAAGGAAACATCCTGACTGCCCTGCAGGGGCGTGCTTTCAGCAGCCCTGCTGAAGCTTCGCAGGCCTGCAGCAGCCAGTGCCCTCTGGTGAGCTGCTTGGATGCACTGAGCAAGAGTAAAGGTGCAATTTGGCTTTCTCCAGTTCTTTCCAAGTGCTCCCAAAAGGAGCATGCATGGCATCATGCAACAAAGCACTGTATACACACACATAAGGCAGGCTGTGTGTGAGGGAACATTTACAGAATAAGTAGATTTAATATACAGGGCCTATTAAGAAAAAAAAACAACAAACAAAACTGCCATTCTTATGTCAGAAGAATGAAAAAATAAGAAAAAGACACAATTTACGTAGCCAGAATTAGTTTACTTACCTCTTTTTCAGTTAAATAATGGTTTGGTGAGCTATTTCTACCATTGAATTTGCCAAGAGGAAAAGGTGAATTTGACTTTCTCAAAGCAATACCCCCCACACATTTGCTCAGCAGCTTTGTTACTTACCAAGGGGAGGCTGGAGCATGCCCCCTTTCTTTTCACAGGTCCCGATGGGCTGTATGTCTGAGGAATCCACAAGCCTCCAGAAGTCATTTTTGTTGTCACTTCCATCGAGCCGCAAGCGCAGCCTGGCACCAGTGATCCCAATGACGGTAGCGATACAAACTGAGGTGACATTGCGAGGGTCGTGGGCTTCCAGTTTCATGCCAACTTTGAAATCGTTCGTAGGCGGAATTCTAGACTGCAATAAAAGGTGCAAGACTTTTTCTTATAGTTGTTAATACTGCTGAATTTACCAGCCAGTTCAATAGACAGCTTTATTTTCTCTGAACTCGGCATAAAAATGATAAATATGAAGAAGTTTTTAAACTTTTGAGTGTCTAGCAGCAAGTCAGAAAAGGCGACTGGATAACCTACCAACTGCATAAGCATAATTGATTCCTAAAAAGACAAGGATGCTAAGTAGGGCAACAAGGGAATCTTTATGAAGATATAAACACAAGAGTGAAGTGAATGGAATACGAGGACATTAGGAAACATGACATTCAACAACAAAAAAACCAAAAAACCAAAACACAAACCAACACACACATTCGACATAAAAAACCCAAAAAAACCAAAAACCAAAACACAAACCAACACACATTCAAAAAAAAAAAAATCCCAACCACAAGGTTTATTAGCTTCCAATTCAAAAGAAATAAATATCCTCATTGAAATAACATTTTGGAAATCTAAACAAAATTTGGAGCCTTCTGTATCAAAAAAAAAGCTTACATTACAAAAAAAAAGACAGAAAAAGGAGTTAGAGTTAACATTTTTAAGAAAGAAAACAGTCCTAAACACGCATAAAACTTCCGTGCTAAGACAAAAACTGTAGCCTGTACTTATTCATAGAGAACTGAATATAATCACAAACATACATACGATGCCAATTTAATTAGCACAGGGAAAAGAAATGTGACAAATGAAATTTGGTTGTTAGGAAGAACTTTTTGTCACATGCTAAACTTGAACAAAAGAGGGTATTTTTTACTCATGTATCAACACACTACAGGCAGAGATTGACTGGATTGAAGTCTGATTACTTGCCTTCTGTCATATTGCAGGCAAATGACATGTAATGATGTTTAAAACTTTGTATTAACACTAACTGGGATGGAATGCCTCTCACTATTATTCTCTTTACTTGTCTCCTCATTTGCAGCCTAAATTTTATTGATGGAATTTTTGGCCATCAATTAATCATTTTTATTTTTTTTTTAGCAAATAAAACCAAAAGCTACAACTGACCCTTTCTCAGTATGTTTTAAACAATGTAAATAAGTCAAGCACTGAAATTTCTCTTAGGAGATGATGAGTTTTCCTATCATCCTGGAAACTCTTTTCTGCAACTCTTCAGTACAAAGTTGTTTTTGAATACAGCCACCTTGCCGATGACATTTAAACCCAGTAGCTATCCCATCCAGACTAACACAGTCTGACTTCTAATATAGGAGGAATGTTAGAATACCCCAAACCATAGGCATTCACACTCACAGGACTCCTATGTCCCCTTGTGCCTGCCTGACCAGGTCAGGGGGGCATCCCACAGCAGGCAGCCAAGTGCACTTACCTGTCTGAGGACACAGGAAAAGACAGGAGAAATCTGCTCCTGCAACAAGTCTTAGTGATATTTTTTCTCCACCACATTTAAATGTCTAAAATACATCTTGCTCTGCTTTCTCTATTGTGCAGGTGCACTACTTACAACACACCCTGGATCCACAGCAGGAGCCCTCAAGGTGCCTGAGCCCAAAAGCCAAGAAGGTGAGTAAAATTCAGTGAGCATCTGCCAGTGCTGAACTCTGACAGCAGGCTGGCTGAAAGGGGAGCCCAAGCATATTAAATTTAAAGGGCAATTCAATTTCAGGATATTGCTTGTCAAGCTGTTATTTTGTACAACCAGGAAAAGCAACAGAAATTGAGAAAATGGGGAGTTTGTTTCTTTGTTTGTGGAAAAGGTGAGCTTGTTTAAATACCAACAACTCAAGACAACAACTCATTCTACTAAAAAGGTAAGTCCTGCATGCTAGTTTGTCTTCAAATAAAATAAAAGAAAAACTCACTCAGTAACAGCTTTGCTTTAAGTTCTGCTCAAACCACAAGGGACTGAGCTTTTACATTTAAAATTTTCAACTGCTTGGGAAAAAGTTTTAGGGCAAGAAAAAGGAATATGAAGTGCATTGAAATTTTAAGTAGTTATTAAAAACAAAGCAACAGATAAAATACCTTCTAAATTAAGATAAATACTTTAATCAATTTCCATTATCTGTCTGTGTCCTAATTAATGGTAGAGGCTTTAATTTATTGTTCCCCAGGTAATTTTTACTTACTACAAAATTTAAACTTTTAAAATTCCCACAGGTCACAAATTCTGGATGTAATTGTCAAATTAATTTTCTAGCTGCCACAGCTAGAAAACTTTATTTTCTGGCTGGCCACAGCAGTGTATTTCTTTGCATTACACAGAGTAATAATGACATGTAGAATTCATATGTAACCCCATAAAATTCAAATTAGTCCTAGGCAAAGCACAAGCACTTCAGTTTCTAAAATCTACAAACATTATGTAGTGAGAGGATCTAGCTCTGCACCTATCACCACTGCATGTCATTTTCTACCTAAAGATTGACTCTTAGAAAAAATGAAAATCTGCACAAGCAAATTGTTTTGAAATTTGCTGTGCACATAAATTAAAGCTCTTCTTTTCAACTCACAGACTCCTTAAGCAATCTAGGTCACTTGGATTTATCTCTGTCAATGCATGTCACCTAAGCACCTCTATGCAAGGCATTATTTGTTTCTCAGTTCAGACTTCATGAGCATTACTAGGGACAGAAAGATGCAAGAAAGGCACATGGAAAGGCTTTTGAGCAGCTTTCTGCAGTAGTTATATTCCTTGGGAGCATACTCTGGTCATGGTGGTTTATGGTCTCTGAGTATGGCATTAACCTTAGAAAGATCCAGGGACAACACACCACCCTCTGCCTCTACCCAGGAGGAGTTTGAGGTGTCTGCCTTGTGAAAAGCACACACTGTGAAATTAATTTCTGCAGCTCCACTCAGAGCTATGGACACCAGTGTTTTTTTGAGGTGTCTGCCTTGTGAAGAACACATACTGTGAGATTAATTTCTGCAGCTCCACTCAGAGCTATGAACATCAGTGTTTTTAGCCACTTCTCACTGAAAGCAGCGTGCAAGGGGCTCTTTGCTCTTTATCCTCATCTACAATGAGCACGCTGAGATTCAAGATCTAGCACAAGGAAATGCTACCACTTTTGTTTCTCTCTCCTAATTCTCCATTCCTACAACTGCTTCAGACTCACCGAGTGATGGTTCTTCTCTTTCTCAGACTCTTCAATTTGTGCTTTTTATTTGGGCCCCCACTGGTGGCCAGTATTATTTACAGTACAATCAGACCACCAACAGACCCTAGAAAACAATTTCAGAACATGCCCAAGCCACTAAACTAGACATGCACTGCTTGTCACACCTATTACACTTCTATGAACCTGAACAATCCAATTCCTTAGCAACTATCTTCCTAACACAGTGAAGGCACACAGACCAAAATGAATCCTATTTAACTTTACACAGACAAGATACACCTCAGCCTGGGAAAACAGAGAGAAAGATGCCTAAGGAGATCAACTCAGTCTCCAGAGGGCTGAACAACTGGAGGTCATTAGCTTACACAAGATGGTAGATTTAAACTGCATCTGCAAATACATATTAAACCACCAGGTAGGGAGAATCAAACTTGTAAGGTATACAGTAATACAAAGTAGTATATTAAACACCCTTCATCATAAATCCAGTATTTTCTTTGTATTCCCATATATTCCACTTGAATTTTTCTTTTTTTAATTTTAGTATCTGTTACCCCTAAGTAGAAAGCACTTTGTTCAGAAAGAGACAAAATTAAACATATTAGATACCCAGGAACAAAGTGGTGACTCAACTCTACTACACACACGTCTTATAGCTAGACAGAATTGAAAGAAATCTTTCAAAAATGGGGCAAAGGCTCCTCTGACAATCAGCCAAATTTTTAATTCTCACTAAAACCACGGTAGTGCTAAGATTATTGAAAAAATAGAAAACATTTTTGAACACTGACAAGGCTATCTGTTTTCATTAGCTAGTCTTTTTTTTAAAGGAAAACAGAGTTCAAAGAAACAATTTTAATGAAACCCTCAAAATTTGGCTTGAGGCAGAAACCAAGAATGAAAAAACTTCCGTAGCTAGTAACTGCCAAAACTGTAAGCTACTGATAACTACAGATCAAAAGAAGTCAAATGGGAAGTCTGCAAGCAGTCTAAATGTGAAAGTTTTTCCAGGATCACCCTGTAACAGGCATACAATACACACACACACCCCCCTGTAAAATAGTATCTGGCATACCTGTCTGAAACAGTGCAGAGGGGCAGCTACTGATTCAGTCTCTTTCAGATAATCATCCCAATTAAACTGTTCTGGAAGACACAAGATAAATAAATACATATACACACTTATAAAACAAAGGAATTTACATTATATGAAAATTTGAGGAAAGAAAGGGACAGAAAACTCAACTATCTTGTAGAATACATTTTTTTCAAGAGCAGAATCATTCTCAAATGAAAACTCCACCTGTGAAATACATTCAGACCTTGAGTGAGCTTCAAAAATAATGTCAATTTACAGGATTGAACACACAATAGGTAAAATTAATATAAAACTTCCTTCAATTTTTGGGTTTTTTTGTGCTCCACATGCAAAATTATCTAGGTCACAATATCTAGATTCAATTCTCTGCATTAAGGATCTCCCAAGTATTCTTATATAAATCACATTATCCTTGCTGTATTATAATTCCCCTAATAGCAGGGTTGATATGATAACCTCATATGAGCACTAAGATGATATACATTGAAAAACACAGACACGTGGATACTATTGAAATTTATGTTATGAACACTATCCACTAGAAAGCAAGAAGATTAGCACAGCCTTCCAACTGCATCTTTGTCTCTTTTTATCTGAAGTCACATAAAGGTTTCTTTTTGTAGAATATCATGTAATATGGCAGAGATAGGCAAACATTATGGCAATATTAAGTAACAAAATCATGGTATTTTTTCCAGTGTTAATAGTGTTATTGTTTATGTGTAGGGGCAAGAGGATTCTGCACTTGATTTAATTAGTGTTACCAGTTGTGCATGAATGGAAAAATATGAAGTACCAACATCAAAGATACAAGCAAGAAAATTAATTATTTTAATAGAAAGTGTAAGAAAGAAGCTAGAATGGCACAGCTAATATTTTTGTTACTATATTATCTGAGTGAGCTCTCCTGCTTATTTTTCTTGTTTGGGCAGCTGGCATCTTTCTGAAGTTCCTGAAGAATGAAGCACTGATGAACCTAAAACGATGCAGTGATGCCACCCAGTGGCTCAGCAACAGCCACTCACAAAGCCTAATGCAAAATTCTTGGAGATGATGGAGAGCTTGCTCCAGGTGTGCCAGTAATTCTTCCAAAAACCCCACTGGGCACAGACACTTAAACACGTCTCTGCAGTTTTAAGGAGAGAGGAGAAGCAAAGAAACAATCAGAAAATGGCAGCATTTTACAGCACTTGCCACAGCTTCTCTGAAGGATGCGTGGTGACTCAAACCCAGAGTCTTCCTGCAGTAGGACAGCATTCAGCTGACAATATCAAGTGCCTCAAGCAAAAGGGAACCATCCCTTCAGCCTGCTGAGGTCCTGAGTTTTGGGTGAAACAGACTCAAAAGTGTACAAGTCAGTTTCCTTGCCATTCCAGAAGCCACTGCAGAAGCTTGTTAGGAATGTGAGAAGTTAGTAAAATGTCAAAAACTGTTAATTTGGTGGTCTGGAATATATGGAGGCTGGTAACAAAGACACTTTTACACAACATCTTGGAATTCCACCTATTTTGGAATGAAAATTTTATTCACACATTTATATATTTATATAGTAAAACTGATTTTGTATTACTTACAAAAGGCAAGAAACATTAACTTAAGCATATATTTGTATTTCAGAAAGGCAGAAATAGCTCTTCAGAGCTTTCCCCAGAAAGTAGCCTCCAGATTTGTTGCTCTTTTCATTAACAAGCCAAGGAGGATGCAAAAATTAAATATTATGACGTGATAGTTTTATCTTATAAAAATTCTTCTTGCACTTCAATAATAAACTGCCACTTCAGGTTGCCTTCTGATTTAAAAAAAAATTAATCAGCATTTACCTTAGTGAAGTACCTAATTCTACATAATTAAATCTAGTCAAAAGAAACCATTAGTGTGTCCCAACTGTCTCAGACCCAACATGATGTAAAAGCTGTAGTCATGCATAGCCTCATTGTGTTATGAACTGTACAAATACTGATACTTCAGTGACACCACATTTACCAGGACAAAGCGCTATTCACTCCTCAAAAAAAATTATATAGTAACATTTCCCAAATTATCTGAATTTTAGTAACAGAATGGTAAATTTCGTGGGGTAACCAAAAATATAGAGAGAAAGAAAGAGTTCTGTTTTTTCAAGGGAACATTTACTAGAAAAACACAGAAGGTAACAGAACATTTACTAGAAAGACAGAGAAGGTAAGCAGCCAGCTACAGATAAAGCCAAGAGGAAAATACTGCCTAGCTCTTTGCTTGAAATCCTGGCTATCAAAAGCTCTTGCATCAAGCAGAAATGTCCTGGAGTTAAAATTAGAAGCTCTCCACCTGTGAAGATACGCTGTATTAAATTAAGAGCCAAGCTCTCAGAGATGGTGCTAATTATAATTTAATTACTGCAGTTACAGAAATAGGAGACACATGTATGTTTGCAACATGTAAGATTCATCTCTAGAAAGATAAGCACATTGAAAAAATATCTACACGAAAGCTTCTCTGTATTCTCAGTATGCACAGGTAAAGAAGCAATTGTGTTATACATACTTCTAATTCTAAAGACCCTGAAAATATGCATCTTCTGACACTAGAAATCCTTACGAAAATTAGCTCATACTAAATAATTTAATGTGCATTTCTCTTCACACTCAAATCTGCAGGCTGAATAAAACAGCTTAAGAAAAGACCATTACGCAACAACCACAACTTTATAACCCACCAGGAGAGTGAAAACTAGAGAGAAAATGAAAATTTTATGCTGAAGAGCAAACCAGCTTATACTGGAAATGGAACAAAACAAAACCCAAACCAGAAGGTAACTAAAGCCTTTAGTAAATGAAAAAAAAAATCAGTTTAAAACATGCATAGGAGTGAGGCTCTTAAATAGTGATTCAAAAGAAGCAGAAATGGAGGGACTGAGTTCATGTTACAGTTGCTTGCATCACTGGCCCTGACCCATGGGGGTCAATGACCCTTGATGCTCTCTTCAATGCTGTATCAATCCCCTATCACCTCTTGTCAAACCTGCCAATCCCAAAGTAACTCAGTTAGAAGGGGCCTCAGGAGGTCTCTAGTTCAGCCTCCTGCTCCTCCAGGGTTCCAGCAGACTCAATGTGAAGATGTCCTCATCAAGGAGGAATTTCTTATGCCCCAGACAGTACTTGTCACTTCTCCTTCCACAGTGGCTCTGAGAGGAGCCTGGCTCTGTCCCCTTTCCATCCACCTGACAGGCAGCTGAAGACAGCATGACCATCTCCCATAGCTTTCTTTTCTTTTAGCTGAAAAAGAAACACTTCCTTTGCTTTCAGTACCAGTTTTTTGCGTTCTGACTCCTTCAATTTTTTTGCAGGACTTCAAGCCAGCCACTCCAACGCAGCAGAGCCTTCCTTGTACCGTGCAGCTCAACACTGAACGCAGCTCCCCAGAGAGAGTGTCCCACGTTCCCCAGAGCAGGGAACGCGTCCCGCCGGGGCGCTGCCGCAGGCTGCCTTTGCAGCGGGGCCCTTTGGCCACCAGGGCTCGCTGCTGGCCCGCGCTGCGCCGCGCCCGGCCGGGCCCAGGGCCGCCCATGCCGAGCCCGCTCCAGGCAGCCGCGCCCGCCCGCGCTGCTGAGGGAGGGCTCCGCTCCGCCGCGGCCCAGAAGGACTCCAGTCACCGCTGGGCCTCACCGCGCTCCTGCCATTCCATGTCCCCAGCGGGCAAGTCCATCTGAAGGGCAGCGCTGCCTTCCAGCCTACTCCTTCCCATGAGATGTTGCCCACAAACTGCTCTGGCCGTGTGTTCTGTAAAATCCTCCCCATTTGCCAGTAAGGCCTTAAACAGCATCAGCCCTAATACTGACCTCTAAGAAATGCCACTAGCTACCATCTGACAGGTGGTCCTCGCACAGCTTGACAGTCCAGTTAATTTTTCATCCACCTATCCAAACCACATCTCACCAGTTCGGCTGAAAGGATGCTACAGAAACTGTACAGAAAGCCTTGCTAAAGTTGACATGAACAACATCCATTGCTCTCCCTTGTTTCCAGAGTAACTAAGCACAAAAGGCAAAAATTAGTCATGCACGGTTCACACACTTGACAAATCTACCTCCACTGCTCCTAACCTCACTGTTGTCCTTTATTTGCATGGAAATGGTTTCCAGAAATATTTTCTTTATAGTCTTCCTGAAGACTTAGATTGGGTGGGCCAGCCTGTAATTCCCCAGGTGCTCCCATCTCATCCTTCTTGACAGTGAGTACTATCTGACCTTCTCCAGCCATGGTGAAACTTCCTCAATCACTACAAGTTCTCCAAAAGAGGCAAGAAGCCTCCTTGTGACATCAGGCCCCTGCCTCAGCACCCCTGGAGGTGCCACATCTGCTGCCATGAATAAGTGAATGCCTGGTTTGTTGAAGTGCTCCCCATCTTTTTTCACCATATATAATTCTCCAGTTTAGTGCAAGACAAAAGTTTTACAAAATTTTAAGTGAAGATTTAAACTACAAATTGTCACTTGCGGATTGGTAGAATTTAAGGTCCTGGTTTATTCAGGTTAATATAATACAGTATCACCATAGCCTACACACTGTTTGGGCAGATGGAACACGTCATATCTTCTCAGATCACCTCTAGGTTCCTTTGGCACCCATCTGAGACTTTGGACATGGAGATGCCGCTTTTCTAGTCTTCATCCCATAATCTTTCTTCATCAAAGATGAGATTTCCTTATAATTTTTGTTCACACACTCTTGCAAATACAGCAGTTTATGGGTAAGGTATTTCATACCTATTTCATACCTGCTTTATACCTTGTACCTCTTTCTACATGTCATGATCCTTCAATTAAAATTTTTCTCTTCCTCATGTCTTTCTCTACTTGCTTCAGTCTATTTTTTTAACCCATTCTTCTCAGACCTCTGTATCTCCTCTTCAACTTTTCCTATCATACATTCCCCTGGAAACCATGGAGACTTCCTAGCTGCTAGCCCAAAGCATTGTATGGCGTCTTCATCTAGCATCAAGGGGCTCCTTCTGCTCTTTGCCACCAACAAGCAACAACACAGAATAAAAATTATTTTATCTGTAGAAAATCAGAGATCTTGCAAGAAACTCCTCTCTGTCTGACAAAGCTGAGCCTAGATTTCATGGGGAAGTTCAGTTCCCAGACAAGAGGTTAACAGCACAGACCAAGTCAAGAACATGGAACACAGAATAAGGCTTGCCTGCTTAGCACTTCTTCCCCACAAAGCTTTTTCAACACGTTGCTCTCAACTGCAGGAGGAAGCAGGGATATCTTCCAGTGACTCATGAAATATGGTTATCTTATCCACTTATGAAGAGCACTTTGCTGGTGGGGGGGGTGTCTTACCACACTCTGTCATGTCAGACAATATTAATTAAAACAGACATACTGAGCCCAGTTTGACTGGAGCTTCTTTTACACTGCAGAAGAGGGAAAAAGAGACAAATATGCTTCCTTTTGTGGCTCAAAGTAACAGGGACAAATAAAGATGACAAGTTGCCTGCACAGGTTGTAGATTCTGTTCCTCTGGAGATACTCATAAGTTTTCTGGACACAATCCTGAGTAATGTGCTCTAGGGAATCCTGCTTGAGCAGCAGGTTGGACTAAGATAACCTCCAGTGGCTGTTTCCAACCTTACCCATTCTGTGATGGCCAGAATCCCAATAAATGACGAAATTAGCTCTGGTAAATGTAACAGCTGAAGGCTGCACTATGACTGGTATATTTTATGCACAATCAATTACCCAGCTAATATTTCAGTATCCTGGCATGCTTGATCAGTGACTATGCTACTTGTCTCCACTGGCACCCAAGAAGAACCAGACCACCTATCAGGAGTCAGACGGCACAGAAAAGTGAGCAGAGTGAGATTTTAAATAATTCAGTGTAATTTTTTCTTACTGTCCAAATTCAAACAAACAACGTGAACATGCAAAGCACATCTAAGGATGCTGCTGTTGTCTCACTGCAGCTCACCACAGAAGCCACCCTGACAGCAACCTCATGTATACACTGCCTTATGGCACCTGCTGAGCAGGCAGGTGTTGTAGAGGCTAAGTTAGCCAAGAACCTGGATCATTTCTGGTAAGTGTGCACTTTTCCTCAGTTTACTAAAAAACCCACAAATTCTGCTTTCAAATCAATTATTTAAAGTAAAATTAGAATCCTGAGCAACTTAACCCAGTTAGCAATAATCAAGACTGTTAAACTGAAAATCCTTCTTTTGGCACCAGGAAGCACATTAAGGAAATAGAAGGTAACTGCAGCAGAAAAGGCATGAGACTGAAAAATACATGAGGAGAAGAAGAGACAAATCAGTAATGGTTTAAAAATAATAAAGTTTACACAGCATCTTTGATTATACATACAAAGAGTACTTATTTGGCTAGTAAAACTAGCAGGTTCAACTCAAGCAGTTTCAACCATCACTTTCTATATCAAAACATACTTGCATAACAGCTAGACAAAAGCAAAGGTATGTTTTTAACTGCCCACCATAATAACCCAAGAGATTCCAACAAGAAAAATAAGCCAGAAAACAGTACAATCCAAACACACACTTTTCCTTTTAGAGTACCTTAACTAAGAACCTGACAGCTGCAATACCTACCACTTTTTAAAGATGGGTTGTTTGCCTGCTGATTCTTTCCATCTTTCTCTTTTTTAATATTCTTTGAATCTAAAAGACAAGATTCCATTACATAATAAATATAATATTCACATCATAATGATGTCTAGCATAACACAGAATGCTTTCAAACAATACAGAATATCTTGTTGACTTTTATTCATTTCAGTACATAATCAAAAAGGTATGTAAATTTAATCACCACACTATTTTCCCTTCAAAACATACTGAAAAGTACAGCATGAAAAAAACAGAGCTTTTGACTACTTTATATCAATTATTAGAATGAACCTAGTTGCAGAACACAGAATATCAGCTCCACAGACAGCAATCCTGTCCCATTTTTAAATAGTTTTATTTCAACCTACACAAAATTTGAGATCCCAAAGACCACTGGATATCTTTGTATATCTGGTTATACACAGATCACTGTGAACTGAGAAACAAGGAACAAAACAAACCCATCCTAAAACCACATTGCTGAGTTAAAGAGTTCATTCCATATTGAGATTCTTCAATACTCAATAGTCTCAATATAAAATTCTCAAATACTCAAAGCAGCTATCTCAGCAGACATGAATTATGTAAAAGAATCACTCAGAAGAATCTACCTTTTCTATCATTAATCTTGGCACACGCTTAGAAAGGGGTTTGCCATATTTCATTTTTGATGGATTTCAGCTTGTATGAGAAATGTAGGAGAACTGGGCAGCTATAATGGAGAAGACTGAGAGAGACAGTTCCACTCATTCCTTTTAAAATACATTGTTGGTGACCTGCTTTTGACACTCATGGACATGAGTGCAATTCAAATACGAATTTGAATTCACAACAAAAATGCAAGTACATTTTCAGATCTAAAAAGCTTTTTTGTTTTTACCAAGATCTGCATAGGAGAATAACTCTCTTCGTCTGCAAATGCCTCATTACTGGGAAATGTGGCTGCTCCTCGAGTTAGGGTTGTGCCTGGCTCTTACTTTGGGCTCTGAACCCCACTTAGCCTGAACTGGTACAGGTGAAGGGAAGGCTCACTTTTACTGCAAGATTCCATTAGTAGCTGTATTCACTCACTTTTAAGTCTACAGCTACTGATTGGCTTGCTCTTGAAATGAAAGCACTCCTGACCTAGAATGTGAAGCATTTGGTGACAGAAACACTTGAAATACAATGAATTGTTGTGCAGAAAAGAATAAGCCCTAAACGTGTTTCTTTTCTGTAAGTAAAGCATTTTGTGAAACATACTGACAAGCAACGTGTGCTGTTCAGCACTTCCATCTCACATCCTTCATTATCAGGAAATTGCCACATAATGCAAGAGCTGAGTCATGACAGACCTCTGTCACCAGTCCCAAATCCTCCCCTAACACTCAGTGAGGAGAGGATAAGCCATCCACGTGGCTCTGTGCTTGGCAGGATGAGAGCTCCTTTGGTGGGAGCACAGCAATGGCCCGGGCACCCCTGGGGGTGGCCAGGCAGGGCCTCGCCATCCAGAGCCACCCCATCACTCTGTCCAGGAGCCACCAGGGGGGTGGCACTGTGGGCAGCCCCAGCACCGGGGGCCATCCCAGGAGACAGGCTGGGGCTGGGATGGGACATGGGGCCATGGGCAGGGCAGGTGGAGGCCCCAGGTCAGGCAAGCCTATTTGTTTACTCAGGACCACGACACCTTCCAAGAATAATCCAGACCTCACAGTCCTACAAAATCAGTGCACAGCTTACATAACTGCTCAAAATATACTGCAAAAATACCACCCCTTACTCATAAAGCAGACCCAGGCAGAACTCCAAGTCCTCTGAAAAAGAAAAAAAATGCTATGTTTACTCCTTGACTTAATCTTCGTTCTTGACTTACATGCTCTTTCTTTTGGAAGAAGTTTGCTTTGGAAAATTTTCTATTATATAGATTCCTGAAAAAAAATGCTTATGAAGATCAACTTCAGATGGAACTGATGAAATTATTTGGGACAGTGCCTACAGAATATAACTCCAATACCTTCTCTTAAAGCAGTAGGGCTTTAAGCCATACAAGTAGATACCCTACAACTACCTGTGGGACTCTCAGAAGGGATAATGCTAAAACTAGTTCAGTAACACTGAAAAGATGCAAGGCTAATGTTCACCTTCTCCATCCTACATCCTATGAAAATGTATTTCATCCAGCCTTTTTGGGGTTGAGCCGAATCCAGCCAATTTTCTACTGAGAGGTAGCAATCAATGGCAGGACCTTTTGCCACATTCTACAACCTTAGTCAGTATTTCCCACAAACAGTCATGGTACTAAGGCAGACATCAGGCTATCAGCCTGCAGAATAAGTAACTTTCCAATCTGACTATGTCCAAAAAGGAAATCAATAAGTTTCTTATGTGGAACTCACGAATAACTGCTTCCTGCAAACACCCAAAGCTTAAAAAGACAGAGTCATGAAAGAGTATCTACCAAACAGTGTTAGATTAAAAACAAGATGACAGCTTTTCATGATGAGAGACATCAAGAACAGGTGAATGTGAAAAACTGCAGCCTGGACACCACATGTGTTCTTGCTGACAATCACTACATGGATTATTTATTCCTTGTACCAGCTAGCTTTAGTGCCTCTTTCAAAAATATCACAGAAAATATGAATGTTGAAACAAAACACTCTTGGCAACTTATTTTTCATATCAGCCATTAGAAAACTACAGGAAAAGAAGAGATGATTAATGAGAAGTGGCTTTCTCAACAGCATTTTTAACAATTATTTCATATGAAGTGGAGGCATTTTCATTCACAGTAAACACAAAGCACTGCCACTATCACTTGTTTTTGATGGTAGGAAATCTCCTCTTTAAAAGGCACAAATAAATCTCACCCAGCATATGCAGAAGCATCCAAGAATAAGTCTGAATAAAACCAAGATTGCTTTCAAAGGATCCCCTTGCTTTTGCGCATTCCAGCCTTCATCAGTGGGAAGCTGGGAATACCATTACCAAGCTGGTGTGTTTTGATGCAAAGCTATAGCAGGAATAATTGCCAACCTGTTTCCACATCAGACACCCTGCATCTATCTACTGCCACCTCAGAAACCTTCCCCCAGTCTGTATTTCACAGTCACTGCTTCACTGTCTATATTTCCCAGCCTCATTCAGATGTGCTTTTTCCAGTGTTGGCAGTTAGGCTGGATAAAAAACTATGGTTTATTTTCAAAATAATGATAAAGAAAGATTTGATTAAAAACCAATTTTATAAATATCAATATTTTATAAACACATAGAGTTTTTTAATGCATGCAAATCTATATTTGAAATTTTGATATTCTATATTTTAACAAATTTAGCTTCCAAAGATCACAGAAAAAAAAATTAAAACAGAAGACTGTTATTCAAATCACTGGGCTCAACAAGATGACTCTCTCTCTGCACATGATCCTCAGCTTAGTCAAGCTTTGAGGTCAAACCTCAAAAAATGAGGTAAGACATAATGCGAAAATATGAAAATGAAAGACACAATATGTACCTGTAAATAATTGTATGGGTACAAAGAGTATTTTCTTTTCATCTCATTGCACATTCAGCTCCTAGCCACATTCAATGGCTAATTCCCTGAAACCTGAAGAATTGACTTGAAAATAAGAACTGTATTTATATATTGGAGACAGAAAGTCAGAAGTCCTACAGTCTTGAAGTACATAGTAACAAAAAAAATTGGTCAGCTTAATTCATCATCTGTCTTCCCCTGTCCATTTTTAAAGAGAAAAGTTTCAGCTTATTTCTCAATGTAAAACACAGTATGTGGTAGATCATTTGCCAAAACAAGAGTTAAAATGAAATTTTGGTTAATCAAATGGACTTAATCAAATGCTACTCAGCTCTCTAAGAAAGCAATGAAGAACAAGATACCTATTTCAAAAAAAGTTTTGAAAATAGAGTAATACGTATATGTACACAGCATTTATATATTTGCTATGTATTTATATATATTTAGCCTTCTACATGGTATTTTATCTATACCATATTTGCTATGTATTTATATATATTTAGCCTATACCACGTAGAAGCTAAATACCCTATGAAAGATTTTTTTCTTCTAGGGCAGCAAGATTAGAGTACAGCATATACTAAAATTTTAAAAGCAACATATTCTATTGTTCACCAACAATTTATTTTCTAGAGTGCACTTCATAAGCTAAAGCTTTAGATACAAGTCAAGATTAGAGTAAGATTATTTAACACAGTACTTTCTGCTTACTGATTCAAAACTCTGTGTGTTTACATTATTCCCACCCTATCTGTAACCACAGAATTTTGCTGATAAGATTAACAGAAGACAGGCAAGAGCAACCACATCTATCATTTAAGAAATTAGAGACAAAGGGGAAAAAAAGGAGAAAGCTAACCTGACTGACTTGTGAATACCAAATAAAAAAAATCAGAGAAGGCAGTGGTAAAGCTCTAGGCAAAGATAATCCTGGTGACCAATGTGTATTTCCTCTTACAAGCCCTCATACTGAACACCAGTTTCTTGCCTGAGAAGCTCTAAAACTTTGCAACTTCTTTCTAGAAGACTTAACCTTTCAACAAACTAGATGACTGTTTTTTCTAGGTGACGGCAAACATCATGTCTTTTAACAGCAATAGTTTTCATCCCAGAATAGTGTGCTACATGTAGGGCAGGCATGTGAAGACTTATTATTTCCTCGTTGTCCACTGTGGGGAAAATGAAGTTCACAGTCATGCTTTCAAGACTTCTGTAGCTATCCCTTAGCCACCTTGATGTCTTCAACTCTTCTAGGTCTTCAAAGCATGGCAGGACACCACTCTTCTCAAAGAAACCCCTTGTCTTTTCCTGATGTATGCGAAACACCTTTGGGTGACAAAAACTTTTGCTCTTCCCATGTCACACAGTTACTCACACTCAAATAAAGTTTACTAAAACAAGCCCAAGACTTACCATTGCTCAGGAAGAGGCCTTCTTCTCACTGCCTACTACACAAGCCTGAGGGCACACAGTTGGGGATATGCAGACAGAGTAAATATGAAATTTCTCCTTTCCTTTCTTTTTGTGCTTCCCTAGCAGGATTTTTGTCTTATCTGCTTGGAACAGCCAGTCTCTTTGACTATATTTAGACAACAGCCATGCAGAAAACCTACAAGAGAAGGGGTCAGACTTCCTCCATAAACTCCTGGTGCAACAATTAACTGGATGGCTCCTGCCATTACAGAAAATCTATTCTAGCAGAAGACAATTATTTACCAAGGGAACACACAAGCACATAAAGCAGCTTGGGTTGAAGGTGGTAAGCTGAAGTAAAGTACAAAAGTGCTAGTAGCCTTATATGGAGGAGGACTACTAATCTGAAAACTTCCAAAGCAGCAACAACATGGTTTCAGAGAGTGGATCTTTTGCTTTTCATATTTTTTTTTTTATCACCAGCCCAAACACTCTTGTTTCTTCCTAAGTCTCACTCTCTATTTTAGTTCTGAACTCACAGTAAACATCTGCAGACATGACACAGCAGAAATCACACTTCTGCGGTACACCATGTACTTGTGGATTAATTTCTTTTAAAATGTTCATTTTATCTTCAAAAGACAGTTGCTAATGTCATTCATTGTGATAAAATTTGATTCTTTGTACTACTTAGTTATTATCCTGCTAATAACTCCAGAATAAAGCCCTACATTTTATTTAACAGCACATCTAGACACATTCCTCAATTTCAGAGTGCAGTAATGATTTCAAGGCTGTCACAGGACAGAATTCTTAACATTAAACTTGTAGAACTCAAGACAGCCAAATTTAGCATATGTATTCTAAAACAATGTGAAGTTTGAACTTACCTGTATTCAGAAGGTATCACAAACTGTCTTCCTTAATCTAACAGTATGGTACATTGTCGTGCTATATCCCACCAGCTCCAAAAAGAGAATTTAGCAGGTTCCCCACTTTCTTTCCTCTTGAATTAAAGCTACCAGGCCTTACCTTTCGGTGCTGTTCTCCCCATGGTAACACTTCTGTGATCTCCTCTCTCACAATAAAAAGGCTGAAGTTGAAAGACCAGTTAATTCTTCCTTTCAGCACAACAGTTTCCTGTGGAGCAGTAATACAACAAGTTAAGGGGGGAGGTTGTTGTTGGCATTTGGGTTTTCTTTTTTTGGAAAGGATGATTTTTTTGTTTTGGTCTATGATTATCTTGCTGGTTTTAAATTGCAAGTGTTTAACAAACTATTTGTAGGAGAGTAGTATGAAAACAACAGTTAAATAAAAGTAGCAAAAATACCAAATGCAAACTTTCATTTCCTTGTTTTAGACAGTTCATTCTCTAATGATTTGCATTTTCTGTGGATTTCTAAAACAAAGAAAGATATAAAATGTGCTTTATTCTTTTTTCCCCCCAAGAAACATTACTCAAAAATGGAAGACTCTTTATACATAACCTACTCATCCTGTCTCACTTGCACAGAGTTAAACAATCATCAACTTCAATACCTCTGGGTAAAACACATTATCTTGCACAACTACAGTTGAAGAGGGAACAAAAAACTAATGTAAAAAATCTGTACAAGGCCCAAGTGCTCACTGATACTCCTGCCCCATGATTTGTAACAGACTTGTAACAGCACACAGGGAAGTGTTAGGGAAATGCTAACTGCAGATAAAAGCAATGAGCCACATTCTTGTCAGGGTTAGAAACTGGAAGGGACAGATTGGTTAAACTAGTGCAAAACAGCAAAAACAAGCTTTCTTTTTTGTGTGTGTTACTGTGATTTTCTACTCCAGCATCTAGTATTTTGAACTTTGACGGTATTCAAGTTAAACTCATTTCAAGCATCTAGCCTGGAAGCAACAGAGCCAGCAAGTTTATTGTCCTTCTCCATTAACTTTTCAAGTAACAATGGGTAAATACATTCAAATTTCTGAATTATGTTCTTGGATAATTTCCTTTTAAGCAACTTCCATGAGGTTTAAAGCCGACATCACCAAAAACTTGAGGAGTTTTTTTTTTTAATTTATATATGTGCATACTCTTTCCATGATTAATTTTGTCAAAGGTAACATTTTTAGAAGTTACATCTTCCCACTGCAACATAAAAGAAGTAACAGCTGAAAAGCAGGTTATCTACTTGGAATTTCTTGACTCTTCTACTCACATGCAAAAAAAAAATAAAAATCAAAGTGCACATATATATCACATACAAAAAGAGAAGTATCATACAGCTGAATATTTTTCTGAAACTGTGATCCTCTACTGAAACTTCAAGAAACTTCAAAGCACTATGATGATGGACTGGATGATGAAAACTTTATACAGTGCAAGACCATGGCTAAAGCTAATTAAAAGTTTTTTTTAAATGCCAGTGGTTGATAAATTTATTTCATGTGTGTGTTGTCTGTGAACATGCTGGACAGTTATTACAAAAACTCAAGACTGAGACTTGAAAGGAGTTATAAATAAAACTGAATACTACCATAAAATAAGCAGGTTTTGCCACACAATAGCATTCATAGTATAAGTGATCATCAAGATTAAGAATAGAAATCCTTTTAAGCCATCAAATAAATTTGAAATACTTTATACTTTCACAGACTCCCCCAAAAATTCAAAGCTTTTTCACTGCAAGTAATAAATCATGGAAGGTGATGCAGAGTCAAAGTAACTGTTTTTACAGATTACTTTAGAACAGCGAATGGTTTTTATCTTTTTGTTCCAAGTACCAGATTGCACTTGGTGCAGTAATAAAGATTCCAACCCTGCAGTGATAGTCATCAAGTTTAGCACAACCGGAGCGTCTGTGAGAACATAAAAAGGATTCCAGCTTTTCATTAGCTTGTGTTGTACCAGATAGGCTGTTTTACAGCATGCCCACCAGCCTGTTAAAAATATAAGACAACCGAAAGTTCTGAAAGAGCTGTTTGAAATGAGGCAAATCCAACTGCAGGAACACCATATATTACTGTTTCAAAGAGGTGCTACTTAGAACTCAGTTACACCTAAGTATTCAATTTAAAGCTGCTATTAAATTAGCTCATTGATTGTACTGTTTGTCACAGAAAACATTCAGGAACGGCACTTCTGAGCCTCTGTCTAACAACCACTACACGTTGCTGAGCCACAGCAAACTTAAAACCAGCTACCTCAAATACAGGGTAGGGTCAACCTGAAACAAAGTGCAACTTCTGCAGGGGCAGATCTAGGAACTATTTTCCATCACCTCACATACATAAGTGGCAAACCCTAAGCAAGGCAGTTGTGTCCTTTGCAGATCTAGGAACTATTTTCCATCACCTCACATACGTAAATGGTGATTTAAGCAAGGCAGTTGTGTCCTTTTCTAACCAAGACAGAGTCCCTTATACTGCACTCACCATCCCCAGCCCGGCTCAACCCACAGTGCACCCAACACAGAAAAGAAGAAAACCACCAGCAAACACAGGGAAAACACCTCTAGGCACATTCTGGTAAAATTACATAGCAAGGACAAATCTCAAGGCATTCTTGTATGTGTGCCTTGGCAAGCAAGCTGACTGAGAAAGGTAGGGTTAAGAAATTAATTGAACAGCTTCTAGAAATGAAGGGAAAAATTAAACAAAACAAGGTCAGGAATATATGAGCAAACAAAGAAATGCAATGACAAGAATGAAGTGCAGTGGCATTAGAGTACACAAAACAGCAAAATGAAAAGCAAAGTTATAAAGACTGAGATAAGCACAGAGGTTGTCAGTCACAGACAGAAAATGACCAAAGTATTTAAGGGACTCTCAGTACAGTATCCAGTGAGAAACCTCTTGCTGCAAATTAAGGAAAATGCAAGGGGGAACAAAAATCCACAAACCTAGGATAATATTGGATTAATCATCAAAATGTCTTCAATCCAAAGAGCACTCAAAGGATATCTACACTCCTGAAGTGTATTATTTACAGCACTTATGTTTCAATTCATTCTGTAAACTGAGTTTTAGTCTTTCTCTGATTTCCATCCCTTACATGAATTCCTTTTTAAAAATCTGATGGAAAGCATTTATCTGACTTTTATGCCTTACTGAAGTTTTTACTGTTAATCCCCAAATCATTTCTACTAGCCACCACCCACTGTGCAAGCCCTTAGTCAGAAAGCATTATATTAGCAGACAAGCCTACGTCTTTACCTTCTCTGCATTGCTAGTACATAATACTAGGTGTCAAAAAACAGGATGGATATCATTTTTCCTGCCTAACTGCCTAACTTTTCTCTTTGTGTTTTGAAAGAATTATTCAAAGGGCATGCATTGCTGCATTTCCAAGAAGGTATCATTCTACAGAAAATGTCAAAATTGCTCCTTCTTTTGCCTGCCATGCATCTCCAATATCCTTCTCACTGTTAGCCAGGCATTCAAGTAAGCCACATGTCCTGAAAAAAATAGGTATGCATATCTTGGGCTTCCCAGTGCAAGTTTATCTTGACAGCATGCCTGCTCATAAAAACACACAACAGAACTATGGAGATAAACACAACATTTAAAAGAAGCTTAAGCAAAGAGGAGAATTGTGGGTTCAGTCTGCACAAGAAAGATTCAGGTTTTTCTCTCAATGACTCTGCATCTAAGGCACGACAAGAGCCACCAATTTTAGAGCCCATTCACTTTTTTGGCCCTACCAGTAGCAAAAATGCAGTAACTCAGACCTCACCATTGGCATCTTCATGGGTGGGACAGTTGTCAATGGGCAATCTCTGCTGGATAAGGACTGAGACTATTCTTTTACACAGATTCACTTCACTGAGGAGGAATCTAACAAAACAGCCACTTGGAAGCATCAATGAAGTTCTCAGTTTTAGCTTCAAATAAAGGCAGATATTTTTCAGGCTTAATGTGAACAAGGAATTGTATTTGCCCCTTTTTTTCTTCTACAAATGTTTCAATATTAAAATCCCATATGCAAGGGTGAAGAATAATTACACACAGTTTAAACAGCAAAACCAGTTATAGACAGAAAATAGGTACAGTATAAGCCAAGAAATACTTCCCCCTGCCAATGCTGTCATTTGTACAAATCTTACATTTGCTTTCCCCACCAGCATTCATGCACTATTACATTTAGAAACACAAGACATCAGCTACAACTGCTGACCACGCTCCCTGCTCCTCTCCTCCCTGCTGTTTGGCACTGCCAGTGCTGCAGAGCCCCTCAGGGAAAGGCCCTGTGCAGCCTCCTCCATGGACACACAGTCCAGCAGGCACAGCTCCCACTCCAGACTCCACATGAGGAACGTGCACCTACAGGCACCAGTCACTTCCCAAACCAGTGTGACCTAACTGTGTTACTTCAAAGCCATCCTTCATGAATCTGGAACACCTTTTCCTTAAACCTCATCATCCATCTACTCATCTGCTGTCTTTTAAAAAAAAACCCTACTTCATACCATTTTTAAAAGTCTTTAGGGGGCTGAAAAGAAGCAAACAAGGAGTAAAACTTAAAAGGATTTTTAAAATAATATACAGCATTAAATAAAATTTGCAATAGTTAAAAATAATTTCCAGCAAACTACCCAGCATATAGACTCATCCACTACACCTGAAGACACAACAACATACTTCCTTATTTCTGTAATAGAGATTACCTCTCAGTGCATACTGTGGCATCATTATGGAAAAGTAAGGTCTCAAAGGCTAAAGGAAGAAAAAATTACATGAATGTATCAGAACTTTAGAAAATGTAACAAAAGCCTCCTATTTATAAACTCAGTATTATTTAGCATTACACATATACGACTTTGAACCAAACATTAAAAATCAGGTCTTCTTTCTTCATTTATGCACATAAATACATAATCAGTCGGTGTTCTGACAAGAAATTTGATCTGAGATGGAATCCCTTTTAGTTCACATTCTTTGTATTTAAAAAAAAACAAAGAAGTTAAATTCTTTCAAGGAAAGGAAATTAAACTTCTGCATTTTCATACAGCTCAACCTTCAATAAACTGATATATCTGAACACCTCCTCTAGTCACTAAAAGCAAAGCTAGACAGATAGACTTGAATAAAATTCACAGGCTTTCAAACCAGCAAATATTAACTAGCCATATATATCATTACAACAACTAAGCCTGAGTTGTTAAAGAAAGTGACTGGGTACGTAGTGCTTTACAAATATATTTTTGTAATGTCATTTCTTCAACATCAAGCAGAAATTTTTTGCACTTGCAAAACTGCTCGGTAAGTCACCAGTGGTGTACTGCTCACTATTTATGAAGTGATTAGCATAAACAAACTTTTAAGCTGTCAGCAGTAAAATATTGCCTGTAAATGTTCTGCTCTCTCTCCAGGTAAGTTTACGACCTGCTTTAGAATATGAGCAACTGTAATTACAGTAAGTCATACATTTCAAGAATGCAAAACTCTCTAAACTCTCAAACCCTATTAAGTGTGTTATTCAGTACAGTAAGGCATTGCATATTTTAAAAATAAACACTAACAGGGTTTAGACCAAAGATTAGTCCCAAAAAAATCCTGAAGCAAGAAATAATACTTATACATGAGAACATCAGAAAAGTAAGGTCTCAAAATTAAACAGCATAACTTGTATTAATGCACAACAGAAACAATTAATGTCACGCAGACTTAACATTTACTGAATTGACAGTAATTTTTAAAACTGGAGTTTAAAGCTGCTCTATGGCTACCAACAAAAAATGAAAAAGCTTTTCTCCTCCTTCCCTCCCTCCCCATCCTGCTTTAAAAGTCAGAAGATATGGGGTTGTAAAAACCTGAAAAAGGAAATGGTATGTGTGAAGTCAGCAGTTCAGCAAAGCAGCTGGCCATTAACAGCTTTAAATATTCTTAAAATGCCAATCTTCGCACATGAAAGGGTATTTTAATGTTATATTAAAATAGATTTAAAAATAATTTATTAAAACAAATTTAAAAACACAGCTTACGTTTCTATCTTAAAACTGCCAGTTTTAGTAGTTTATTAGTACATATTTACAGTAGCACAAGATTTTGACAATTTCTTTAAACATTTTGGTGAATTCAGCACACTGAAACCTCTGTGTTGTTTTCTACTTCCCCCTTCAAGCCTGGAGTACTCTTCCTGAAAACATTCATCATCATTATTCAACCTGGATTTGTCCAAATACCTAATACAATTTTTTTCATAAAGTAAACTAATTAAATTGTGGAAAAAAAAAAACCCTGCGCGATTAGCACTGAGAGATACATACCTGCATGGAATTGTCTCTACACTCAGATACATCTCCTCTGTCTTCAGCTCAGCTTCCCTTGACACAGAAGAGATCTCAAACTATTCATTCCACAAGGCACTCAGCTTACTTTTAGCACCATGTCAATACAGCAAGCAAAGGAGAAATGAAATTGCTGTTGCAAATTTAGCAAGTTCTTTAGCAAGTGCTAAAGAACCCTATACAGCTCTTCTGCACTTGTCTTTAGCAGACAAGAAGCAACAGCACTAGCAGCAGTCAGAGTGTGTAACACATAAGGGAACAAGGGGGAAAAAGACAAACAAAGGCCCAATGGCAGAAAGGAAAATTTTCACCCTCTTAAGCAACCTTGGCTTCCTCCCTTCTACATTGCCTTCATACTGGAAAAGGACTGTAAAGCTTGGCTCAGATATGATCCAACAGAGCTCAATCCACACAGGGCACAGTCAGCAAACTCATCCCCAAAGTCCAGATTTTTTATTCACAATGGAGTATCCAGAGAAACACACCTACTTTTAGTCTGATGAAGAGATATACAGAAGTTAAATAGCATGCACAATGTATTTTTTTTCATTGAAGGCATGGAGAACAGCCTTGGGACATTTCTGCACACGATCCGACTGCTGTCAGCACCCCAGATGAAGCTTCAGAACAACGTGTTTGTCTCCCCTTGCCTCTACTCAACACCAGCAGCAACATACTTCTGCTACCATTCTCTTCCAGTGCATAAAATACCTGTTTCTCTCTCCCACTTGAGAATCCAAACAACATAATGCTGACTGGGACTCCCTGCCACATTAACAAAGACACAATTTGCCTCAACTCTTTTTTTTGCTGTGACAACACTCCATGGTGTAGCCTGGCTTATATAATGGAATAACTACACTGATCCCACGTACTGGTGTCTGGTCAGGCAACAAAACCAAACCAACCAGAACTAAACAACCCTGAAGCAATTTCCTGATAACTCCTCTGTTGAGACAATGTTTCTGAAAAAAAAGAAACCCCAGAGAGCTGCTTGCAGTTTCCAGGCACACACACTGGACTCACCTGATCCTGGTGCTGATAGCTTGCTATTTCCCCGACTCAAAAAGTCCCCTTACAAAAGGGAACTTTGTGCAAATCTCACCAAAAAAATATTTGTCCATCTATTGGACAAACATTATCATTGAATCACAGAATATTGTGAGTTGGAATGGACCCACAAGGATCATCAAGGTCCAACTCCCGTCCCTGGACAGGACAACCCCAAGAATCACACCAAATGCCATTCCAAAGGACCATTCAGTGCTGCTAGACATTTATGCAGCTAACAAAGCACTAACAGGTCATAAAAGACATAACAACTCCTAAATGCTCAAAGAACTAGACAGCTGCAAATACTCTGCTGTACTATTTGCTTCACTCTTCAAAAACAGAGGACGACTAAAGACTCAAAGCATCAGGAAAATTTGCAGCAAATCTGTATCTCTCTTCCCCCTTTCTGTGACAACTTCCCAATTGTATTAAAAAAAAAAACAACACAGAGGTGAAGCAAGACATAACAGGGCAATCTCCTCCTCCACGTCTTCCTCAGCATGACAGCACATCTGTCACTGGTTGTATGTGGCTCAGGCCCAGGACAGTGGCAGAGTATCTCCCTTTCTGCTGTTTCTGGAGACCCCCTTGCTGAAGGCAAGCCCCCCTCTTTCCTCCCCTCAGTGCTTACACCACTGAGCACTAGAAATATTCAAACTAGGTAGTGTTTTCCTACAACAAGCTGAAAAATAATTACAAACCATATTCAGAGTTTTCCATCTAACCATAACTGCTTATTTTGGGATTAAAACCAGTTCATATCAAAAAACCACTGTGTGCCTCTTTACAGCCCTCCAGTGCAGGGTACACATACAAGAGATTTGGTAGAGGAAGTGCCATCAAACATACAGCAGCCCTTTTAATCTCTGAGCCCCTGACAGACGTTAGTGACAATAAAGAGTTCCACCAAATTTAGCAGCTCTGATACCCTTTCACATTCCTCCATGCACAAGACTCAGTTTTACAAACTGCCCTTTTTAAGTGGGCTTTTAAAAGTGCCCCACAAACTGCACTCCTTCCACTGAACCTGCCTGCATTAATCTCTGATAGATTCCACACAGTACATAAATAATGGTACATGCTTCATTTTAGGTATGCACCTCATTAAAATGGTGCTACTCTCTTACAGGTTTTATAAACTTCAGCTGCTCCCTGCACTAATGTATGGTAGAGGATGAAAGGCTCACCCTCGTCTACGCCCTACACTAAAAGGAGTCTCGTATTACCTTGAGAAGACAACTGACTGAGATTTCCATCAAAGAAGTTCATCCCTTTTATGAAAATTGATGGAAAGGAAAATGACGGAATTCCCTTGGTATCTTAAATAGAATTTGACCTGATTTGTGAAGTTGAAGGCTGAGAATAAAATTATCTCAACAGCACATCTACCTTTAATACAATGTTTTACTTGGGTTTGGATGACAACATACAAATATTAAGAATATAAACCACTTATGGGTTTTAAAAAAAACCAAAACCAGTAATCAGCCCAAAACACTGCTCATGCTTAAACTGGAAACAGCATTATTCTTACAAAGCCGAAAAAGAAAATGTACTTTAGGATTAGTATGGACATAAGATATCTAGACAGTATCCTACCTGTGAAGCAAAAAGACTATCATCCTGCTAAAACACATGAAAGAGCACTAAAATTCTGCTAAAGGTGTAGTATTTCAGAAACACTTTGATATTAGGCTCTGCAAGTAATGCAGAAGAGCAGAAAGAGAGCACCACATAAGAACAACAATAAGCATCAGTATTGCACCAGCTTGGATCCAAACTGGTCAACCACTACCCAGAAAGCAGGTGCCTTAGTTGAAGGTGCCTTAGTATGAACCAGTCTTGAAACAAGATTGCTGAAACAAAAGAGACATGGATCTTAACATCACAAAGAAGAAATCCGTACCTTATTTAGATGCAAGGTAAGAAAATAATGAATTTGGTCCTATCCAAAAGATATAGAAACTAAAGCTGTTATATTTTCTGACAGGGTTCTTGGGCAGAGAGTTGCTAAGGGCACGTAGACAGCACATCCCTGCAGACACAGAGTGCTAAGGGTGTAACACATTATGTACCCTCTACTACAAATGGTTTAGTTGTGTGCACTTATGCAAATGTCCACTGTATATAAAAGAAACCATCAGAGCAAGCCCGAATAAATAAAAGTGATAACTTGGGTAACAGAGACAGCTGCTGCTTTCTGAATGGTTATAAGGCAGCTCCTGACTTTCGTCCAGACCTACATCGTTGTTGACCAAGCAGAAAGACTAACAAGGAAGAGATAAAAGTACCTGTGACAGTCATCACCACCATTTATGCACCAGTTACTCTTTGTGTATAAATCTGCCCCAGATAAAAGGGGAGCCTGCTCACCGTTGGCTCAGGTACCTGAAGCCACCCTTCCCATCCCAAAAGATGATAATCTACTTGAAGAGATCACAGCTACAGAACACAGAGTTTTCGGCAATGTGCTGAGTTTACACAAACACACCAGGACTGAGCAGGTGAGTCACCAAGTCATCTCCTGCTGCTCCCAGGAGCGAGGCAGCATTGCTGCTCCGCGGCCAGCACTGCAGCAGCAGCTGGGTGCACACCCTCAGCCCTCACTGCCCACACGCCAAGTCAGCCAGCAGGTGCATGAAGGTACAAAAATAGTACTTACACAGAAGCATACTCTTAAAAAGCTCTACAGCTCACTGTAATACTTAACTGATTCACTTTTCAGCGACTTTACCTCAAACAAATTAATTGC
Organism: Passer montanus; assembly: GCF_014805655.1. Classification (NCBI taxonomy): domain Eukaryota; kingdom Metazoa; phylum Chordata; class Aves; order Passeriformes; family Passeridae; genus Passer; species Passer montanus. The sequence continues at coordinate 6,384,122 of NW_024367707.1, read as the reverse complement.
CCCTCCACTTAGACATCGTAAGGAAAGCCGCTCATACACACATTATCAGTCATCATTATAATGCAAAAATAAACTTAACTGCATATAACTAATATTCAAGCTTCCTAACAATTATGGAGCAGATGGACATTACAAGAAATCTCCAAAGAAGATGTACAAATTTTCTAGGAAAAGCACCCTCATATACCAAAAGCACAAATCACAGTAAAAAAGAATTATTCATCAAATTGTATGAAAATGTTAACAAATATTCTGGAACTTTAAATTTAACATTTCCATTGCTTCTTATTTACCCACTGCTCTATTACACTTTGACAATTTTATATTGGCTTTTCTGGCTCTTCCCACATGCTAGAAAAATCTCATTCTGAGCAATTTATGTTGCAAGTCTTACACTTTCAAGAATACAAACGGTATAGTCCTTTACATTTAAGATTTTAATCTCTGAAAAAAGCCATCAGCACTAAGGCTGGGTGCCTAAGGCTATTTCTTTCAAATGGGAATGAACAGAACTTTAAATGCCCTGCAGATGTGAAGCTCACAAAATTGGTTAACAACCTCCCTTGTCTAGACTCCTTGAAGCAGTGTCCTGGTCCCTACCTGTAATTTGTTCTATATTTACACTTTAAAAATATTACAACAGACTGTCAAATGATATTTCTAAAGATTTCCTTAAAACATGAAAATAATAACTATGTATTTCACTCATCCTGGTTTGAGGCAGATGTATCCAGACAAATAAGAAAGGCAGCTGCAGTGTCCTGAACAGTTAATGACAAATGCCATTTCCTGTTAGTGACACTATTTAGTAGCAGTGGATAATTGCTGAAGACTTCATTTGTCCCTGTACATTCACTCACCAAAGGGAGTAAACAGGACTCACTCACAGCTCACGATCCCACTGGAATATCAAGAAAACAAAAATAGACACCTATGTACAACAGGCACAAGCAGCTATCTAGGTTTGCTTAGAGTTTCACATTCTCTCAAGTAAAGCTGCATTTTAGCACAGATTTTAGACAGATAATAGCTCAGTATTACAAATTTCACACTAGCAAAATGCCTCTTTTGAACTCAAGCAGCTACTCCAGAAAACAATGCCTCTGCCTTAAGAGCACACTATCTGGCCACAGCAATGGCAGTCACAGCAAAGGGGGCGAAAAAGTCATCTGTACATTCAATGTAGGAACACACAAAGTCAAAAGAAAAATATTTTAAAGTACTGGCATTGCTTGTTTCCTAAAATTCCTACATCAAGGCTTATATATGTCTGAATGTTGAGAACAATCTAGTCACGTTATGTTCTCATATCTACGTGGCCTCTAATTGTTGTGAAAGTAGTTTATACTTTTACTACAGTGCATCATGAAAAGCAAACATTCGTTTTTGCTGAATCTGAACATTGCTACAAAAATATAAAATACCAAGCAACCTGAAAGATATCACACAAATACTGCTACCTATTTACATCAAACAGAAAAAGAGAGCATCAACTCTATCAACTGAGTTTCAAACAAAATTAGTAAACTCTATTTTCATATTCAAGACCAGACCACGTTAAAGTTAAAAGCCATACAAACACTTCCCAGTCTCAACCTCAGTTTCACCATACACTGTTTCCTGCAGCTTCCCACTTGCATTACTGTGTGACTCCCCCGTAAATGAAATACTAACAGAAGGGTCTCAAATGCACTTCTTCTTTACATCATATCAAGTAATATCATCCTTAAGTAGTACTTACATTTTATGGTACCCCAAGGGAGAAAATCAGCTGCCCTGCCCCCCAAAGCACAGCCTGGCTGTACAGTGTCTGGGGACACACTGTAAGTGCCACCGCTCACAGGGGCTGCTGTGGCCTGAGCAGCACTCGGTGGTGGCCCGTGCAGAGCTGGTACAGCACAGTGCATTCGCTCCCCTATTCGCTCTGTAATGTTAACGTGACAGCCCAAAACCCAAGGGGAACGCCGCGAACGCCTCCCTGCCATACTGCTCCCATCTGCACCGGGGCTGCAGTTGTTACAGACCCTGCACGACTGCCTCACCAACTGCTCTGCTCTGCCACTTCCAAAGGGTAAGGGGAAGCAGGAATGATCGTAAAATCCAAAGGTTTAAGACTGTTACTTTGTATTATAATAAATTCATAACCAGTCAAACTTGAAGATCTGTTTACAAGTCAGACACAGCATGCTCTGAAAACCTACTGTCATATCTACAAAGTCTATGTTTTTTAAGTTTTAATCACCTTGTTAGGATATGCATGAGTCACAAGCAAAGTTTACATTAGCAAAACCCAATAAAATATCAGCATTTCCCATTTTCATTAAACCTTTTAGATTTATTTATTTTTTGCTATCTCTTATAGTCTAACTCATCAGAGAGAAACAGCAAATTACTACAGGGAAAGACTTCAACTTTAAATTGTATTTACACTTAAAACATGCCTTCACGTCTAAAGAATAATTGAGCATAAAATTTAACTTGAATATTGATACACACTACAGCACTACAACGTGTTTATAGGTCAGCCTAGCAGCTAAAGACAACAATGACACACAACGCGGCAAAGAACTTTCCATACTTGAACTACTTTCTTTGGACCATCCAAAATTATGATTCCCCGTGCAAGATATCCCCTTTAAGTCAACAATCAATATATGCCACATACACAGTTTAACCGTAAAGAAAACGGGAACAGTGCCGCAGTGCATCGCAACCCGACGAGTGGCCCACAAGAGGCCACGTCTGGCACCGCGCTGTCTTCAAGCGGCACCCCCAGCCCCCTTACCCAACACAAGCGAGCGCTCGGAATTAAATGATTTTTAACAGGCATCCGGCTTTCCTAGTGGACGCCCGTTCTCCCGTACCTCGCCAGCCCCGGCGGTCGGCGGGCAGGGACGACCAGGCGCAGCCCCCGCGGGAGGACGGGGAGCCGCCGGCGCGGGGGAGGCAGCGGGGCCGCCCCGGCGAGGGGAGGCGTGTCCTGCCCGGGCTCCTGTCAAACGCCGCCGGCCCCGCCGCTCGCCCCGGAGGCACCGGCGGCTCAGGGACCTCCCGTGCCGCCCTTGCCCACCGGAGCTCCTGCAGCCGGGAGTCGCGGCCACCCCCGGACAGAGAGAGGCGCGCTGTTAGCGCCGGCATTCAGAGCCGCCCCGCTCCTCTCACCCTTGCAGCCGCGCTCGGACGCGGCCACCCGCGGGTCCCCGCGGGACCCGCCGCACTGTTAGTTCAGCCCGCAGAGCACGGGAGCGGCGCTGGAGCATGGGGCAACCCCGTCAGACTCGGTGCTGCCTCCAGCGCAATGGTGCTGCCGAGGAGGGGAACCCAGGACCGGGGCGCCGGGCGGCCACGGCGGGCGGAGGCTGCGGTGCGAGCCCTAGGAGGGGGCGCGACGTCCGCCTCGCCTCCCTTTCTCTCTCCGCTCCTCCCTCCCCCTGCCCGCCACCGCGGGGAGCGGGAAACGCCGCCGCCGCCACTCACCGGGCGGGCGGGACGCGGGTCCGCGGCGTCCTGTCAAGCAGCTCCTGCCGCCGCCCGCCTCACGCCGCCGCCATGTTCCGGGGGCACCGCGCATGCCCGGCAGCGGCACCGGGGGCGCGGGGCCTCTCCCCCCGCCGTCCCCCTTCCGCCCGCCGCGGCGGGGGCGGCACCGTCCGGGGCTGCGCTGCCCCCGGGCGTCCCGAGATAGCGGCATCCCCTCACGGCCGGCATCCCCGCACTCCCCGCCATCCCCGCGCCCCGCCTGCGTCCCCTCATGGCCGCCATCCCCGCAACCCCCCGCCATCCCCGCGCCCCGCCGGCGTCCCCGCACGCCCGGCACCCCCGCGCCGTCAGTATCCCGCTGTGCCCGGACCTGCGGCCGGAGGGAGCTCGGGGTTGGCGGGGGCTGCTGCGCCCGGGGAGCGGGACCGCCGTGCGAGGGGGGAAATGAGCCCTTGGCAGGTGTTCTTGCAGGACTCTTGGGTGTGAGCGGTGAATGCCTGGAGAAGGCGTGAGGGATGGACGGCAGGGCTCTGAGGGGAAGCCTGAGGCGGCCGGTGGTGCCGGCACCGGCAGCGTACACGTGGTGAACGGTGCCCTGCATTGAGCTGCGCCAGTGACCGCGGAATGTGCGGGTGGTTATCGATCACCCCTCACAACGGGTAACAATGCACCTTGTCATCGGTGCGTGTCCACCTGGGAAATACCACACAATTATTTTACAGACAGCTAAGCTTATAAGTGCTGTATAATAGGAAAAGCTCTTCCTTGGCTGTTTGGGGGGATGCATTCCGATTTTGTAAGCTTTGGGTGTTTTAATTCAGACCCCAAGAGGCGAGGAGGCATAAGCATAAACTGGTAAAAAAAATCATACTGTAAATGCTACCAGCATTCAGAGGAGTTTGTGCCCAATTTTCATCTTCAGTGTTTAACATCACTTGGAAGTGAAATTTTAAATGCGAAATTATGGAAAAGTCACGAGAGTGAGATTCTATGAGTTCTTTTAATGGAAAAAAAACCCCAAACCACAGAAAAGAAACCCCAAATATCTACCCGAGCCCCCTCACACTCTTCTGTATGACAGTGAAATTCATACAGCCCACTTTAGTATCCTGCATATACTGCAAGTTACTACTAACAATTTATTTTAAGCACTCTCATAAGCAGTAAATGGATTTTTAGAAACAATGAAAATGAGTCATTGACATAATTACAAATACTTAATATTAAGACAAATGAAAGAAACAAGTAAAAATATGCTAATCCAAGTAATTAAAATACACAAGAGGAAGAGAAAGAAATGCTGAAACATGCTTACAGAAAGCCTTTATAGTGAAATGTGTTATGCTTATCACCAATGCAGATGAATGATGCTTTTAATTTGAAATATTTTCCCCTTTCTGTAATATTGAACTTTTGAAGGAAAATAAGAGATTGTGTTCATTGTAATGATGGATACAAAAACATGCCAAGTGTCACAGACTAAACCCCTGTGAGACACAGAGGAAATGAAAACATATTTTAAAGCTATTCTTTAAACCCAAGCCAGTGTTAGATACAACATCTGAGGAATCAGTTCCCTGGGAGGCAGTGGGACGCTGTATCTCAGTTTCTACAGCTGTTCTTCAGAACAACATGAACTGGTGCAGTCCTGTACCTGCTCGGAGTTTTCCCTGAAGGCTGAAATCAGGAAGTCCAGCCAACAATAATCCTGCTTCTTAGATCCCTGATGTGATGAAGCGGAATAAACAATAGTCATAAGAATAAATGTCTACAAGATACATCACCCATAAAAAGACTGGAATAGAAGAAAACTTTTAACACCTTCTTCTAATCCAGGGATGGATTTATAATGCCTTCATATGTGTCCTTCACCTCCAAGCTATAGCTGATATAAAACAAAAAAAATTCTTTACAGGATTATTAGAAAAGGAAGAAGAAATTCTGACTGCTTCTATTTTCCAGTAGAATGATGAGCTTGTTTTCTGCTGACTTGCCCATCATCTTTCATTTTCTTTTTAACTGAAATACTTGGGTCAGAAAAACCAGGCATTTTTTTAAGTTCTCAGTGTTCTTCACAAAGAGCGAGATAGACACGTGTCTGCATGTATATATAAGTATGTATGTATACATATATTTGTGTATGTATACATTTATAAATGTATGGCTTCACAGCTTTTTTGCAGGGAGATTCTGTGATTCTCCCTGAAAAAAAAAAAAAAAGCAGAAACATCAAAACACACAAAAAAATACATTTTATGGCGGTAGGTTCCCATGAATTCCTACAAGTGGCCAACATGATGTTCTGGGAGGTTGATGCAGACAAAAAAAAATGTTTAAGAACTGTCACTTCCCCAAAGAAACAACACTAAGAGTATAAGTAAATTAATTCTTCATACAGAAAATGAAACAGGCAGAGTAAAAGATCAGCCTGGCTGTCACAAGCATCTCCTGAGCTTCAGATAGGAATGAAGCATCCAGACAAGAGAAGTTGGGTCAGGTTATTTGGAGGAGCTACAAAAGCATAGCCTGGTCATTCAGGGATAAAGTAAGAAAAGGCATCAGAAAATGAGACACAACTAGAAAGGGATATTTGGGGTAACATAAAATAATTTTAAGTATGCTACCAGGCATGGAAAAGAATCAAGCAAATGATTATGTCCCTATCAAGCAGAACCGGTAAGTTTTTAATAGACAACACTGGGAAAGTCAAGATTTTTAATATCTTTACACCAGGCATTATTGATAATTACTGGGAAAGTCAAGATTTTTAATATCTTTGTATGTAATTTTTACTTTTATATATATATACACCAGGCATTATTGATAATTGGGGAAAAAAGACATTTCAAATTTGACAATCAAAGAATCGAGTGAAAAATTATTCAAACACAATTTGCTGCTTTTCTATCACCTGAATTTAAAGGGCTGGATGATGAAAACTAATGGTTATCATTGATATTTACAGTGAACATATATAGTTTGGGGAGAAAGTGTGTTGTTGAAAAAGAAAGAAGCAAAGAGGATATTACATACCAATCTGTTTGACCTCAGTACACAGAAAAGATACTGGAGCAAGTAAACAAGCTATCTTTAAGCAGTTGTGACACAACAAGTAACAGCCAACACAGCTTTGTCAAGAACAAAAGATGTCAAATCTAATCTCTTCTGCAACAAAGTAAGAGGAATCATCAGCGGAGGAGAAACACCGAAGGTCATGTTGGATGTCACTTCAGTAAGATTTTTGACATGGTTTCATATGATATTCTTTCAGCAAACAAGGAAAACAATGTAGAAGAAGTTATTTAGGGAGCTCATACAAGCGGCTCGTTGTCAGAAGGATGTTAATGAACTCAGTGATGGTTCAGAAAACATGTTTACATTACTGGAGATTATACCAAACGGAGAGTCTTTAGAATGCTGGAGGACAGATGTTGGGTTTAGAAGGATTTTCGCACACTAGTGGTTTGGGTTGGAAAAAGGAGGGTTCTATTCAACAGGGATAAGTGCCTGCTACTGGGTGGCGGCAGATGCGATCAGCTATACAAACAGGAAAGGGGAGCTACTCGGTGTTCTGCAGGGAAAAAAGCTGCAATTATGTGACCAAAAAAAAGAAAGTTCTGTTTTTATGTGAATCGCAATCTATACAAAGGGGATAATGTCACAGATCTGCAATGAGGAAGTTAAACCACATAAAACAATACAGAAAAAGGATGGACTCTTCGTGAAACAGCTTTATTTACATGGCCCTAGGAAAACTTAGTAGCCATGGTCTGTTTGGCTTCAATAAATATGTGGCCCATGGAAAGAGCAAAAAAGAACAATCTGAATGATCAGGTATCTATAATACATGACTTAGAAGAATTTATTTTTTTTAAATCCCACAACATGGAATTCAGGTTGAAGGGAGAAGGTAAAAGAAGGAGAAACATACATATCTGTGCAGTACTGATATGAAAGTATAGCAGGTACATGCAAGTGCTGTACAGATAAAAGGATGAATTCGCTCTCCAGTTCCAGAGTGGATGGATCAAGGTTTAAAACAAAGCAAGAATATTAGAAAATAAAAGTTAATAAGGATAGGGAGAAGATTGGCTGGATGTTTGTGCAGCCACAACCTCAGACTCTACAAGAAGAGCTTGCACCGCAGTTCAGAACTGGCACAGGTAGATTGGCCATCAGGCAGAGAGTGGACTCAGCCACCTTCCATGGTTCCTAATAACAACATGATTCAATGAATGTAAACTTTCTTGAAAGCCATTGGAAAATATCAGCTTCCTCAGGGAAAGGATTTTATTGTTTCTGCAAAATGCATGCCACTGTCTTCCAAAAATAAATTGTTTCGATAAGAATTTTAAACTGCTTTTCTATTTTCTGAGTCCTCCTCCTTCCAAGCTGTCACAATTTGATTATGTGACTAAGTATATCAAAGATATATGAGAGGATGTGCAGTTTCACTAGCTGAGGAAAGCTTCAATTTAGACCTAAAGAGGTCTGCCTTAGCGTTCAGTTATGTGAATTCAACCAATACTGTCGATTTTTATCCTACAGCAAATTAACATTTTGTTCTTTCTCAAGAATGAAGTTTGCCTTTTCCAGAACAGCCTCCAAAGTCCTTCAGGGCCTGAGTGTGACAATGACATATGCTTTTAATAACATTTTCTTTAATGTTTCTTTTCCTTTTCTGCTGGCTTATAGAAAATGCCATCACCTCCTTCACAATTTTTAAACTGTGTAGATTAAGAGCAGGAATAATTTCAGATGACAAGTGTAAAGAACACTCACTGTGACTAGAGTAAGTAAAAACATTCAGGCCTTCTAAAGCAGTTTCATTTAATGCTATAATATTACAGTATATACATGAGATGTTTAGACATGCATGTAGGAACTGGTAGCCCTGCAAGAAAAGGAGTTAAGTTACTTTCATTTGCATAGCTGCAAACCTGAAAATAACTTCTCTGAGGTACAAGAAGCTCACAGAAATAACTGGGAACATAATATTCACCACACAACTTGTTAAAATATTTGGCTGTGTTAGTTAAAAATTGATTTTTAAAGGAAAAGCAGTGAGAAACCAATTTCCTGTGAGACAGACTTAAGCTATGGCTAATCTTTTGCCACTGGATGAATAGTGATTAAAATTGCCCCAGCAAGGGAAAACACGGGGTTTTTTTGTTGGTTTTTTTTGTATTATTTTAAGTGAGTGCTTCCTGCACAATGACAAACAACAAGAAAAAATGTTTAGTCCCAAAATCTTGTGGGCAAAAACATGTAATAGATTTGTAACACCAAAAAAGACAAAATTTTAAGCAGTAGTTTTTGCTGTAGCTGAAGAATAAGAATCCTGAACATGTTCATAAACTGACAAGTAAAACCAGTTTTTATATGGAAATTATTTGTTTCAGTATTTCTAAATACCTCATTTGACCCTTTCTTTGCTTTGACATAAGTTGCATTGTGTTTGAATTCAAATTATGCAAATCAAATGTTTTCAGTACTTCTAGCTCTAACTATCTCATTTTGAGAGTTAAAATACCAACCTTGTTTTGAGGTTTGGTGTCTTTTTTAATCCAGGAAAAGCAGAAAAATAATCCCTCTACTGGAGACAATTTCAGTGAATCCAAACTACTTGTGTAAAATCTTTCCAGCTAGGCTAAAAGAAATTAATAAAATAGGAGAAAACATTTTATGAAATGGATTTAAACATAGGATTTCAAATAAAGGAACAGCACCAGGGAACAAAACTGTTACTTCTGGGTCATAATAACCCAGGTCAGTGATTTGTATTAGAGGTCCAAATGCAAAAGCTTTAATAAACATCCTGCCACCAATCCTGATATGTCAACAAATATCTTAGCAATGCACTTGACTCAAACTCCAATTTATTTTAGAATAGTAAAAATTAATTGTTAATTATTGTCATTCAGTTGGCACACTCCACAAAACAGGATAGAAGGTGGCATAACTTATCTTTTAATGCCATTGGTTTCTCTGCATGTCTAGGTAAGAATTAATTTCTCCAAGGTGTACTACAAGTGTCATCCAGCAGGAGAGTAATACATGTTTGAGCTTTTATAATTACCAGAGAGGAACTATTCTGGCTCCAGGTTCATATTTTGGCAAACAAAAGCAAAGTCTCCTTTAATGCGCTGACATTTCTCCTTTGGATGCTCTTTGAAAGTGGAAAGGAAATTCAATTAAAATAGAGCACCCTCATCACTAAGAGTGAGAGCAAACAAGATGAAGTGCTAATAATCCCTGCCCTTGAATTCAGCAGCTGCTGCAAAGCCTGCCATCTCCCTGCTGCTGGGGCTTATCCAGCTGTCTGGGGGCACCACTGCCCCACTCAGTCCCACGTGAAAAAAAAACCAAAAAAAACCTCCAGCTCTTCTGGCTGTGAGAAAGCTTTGAGAAAATGAAAATTTTAAGCAAATGCACTGTTGTCTCCCAATATTTTTAGGTAACCTGGCAGAGTCATACAGATACACGTTAGGGGGGATTTTCTCTCAAATGTAGCCTTTGGACCCCATGGTCCCACAACTTCCAAATCCAGTCCAGTTTCTGCGATGCCACTGAACCGGGCACTTCTGCCATGGGATTTGCCAGTTGCTGCTGGCAGCTCCCTGCCAGCCCACGCTGGCAGCCTCCTGTGGCCCCTTGGCCCTGCAGATGGTGGGGCAGGCAGAAGGAGGCCAGGAGCAAGCAAGGCAGCAAGGTGGAGCCCAGCTGGCAAGTGAGGGGAGGGAGTGGGCCAGGAGCTGGGTTTAGCACAGGCTGCCCACCACTTGGGCTGCCTTTGGGGCAGGGTGACAGCTGTGACCTGCTGGAGCCACTGCAAGGACCTGCCCTGGCTGGAACAGGATTTCAAATCCACAATCAAATGAATCAGGTCTCTGAGTGATGGGTGAGTAAATGCTGCTTGGGCTACACCCTGTGCTGGGCATGCCCTGGGAGAAATGGAGGTGATAGGGAGTGCCATGGGTGGGCAAAGGGCTAACTGCTAAATGAATGTGCTGCATAAGAATCGAACCAAAAAGGTGCTTTCTTTGAAGCCAAGAGTATCAGGATGTTTGAGCCAGGTTGCTATCTCTTTCAGTTAGTACCTTAAAACCAAAAGACAAATTAACTAATAAAAACACCATTAAAGCACTCTTGAAAGTTTAATTTCAAGTCATGCATTGTTTGGCTTGATGTGACCAACCATGTACACCCTGAGAGGCCACCACAGGCATGAATAATATGACAAATGCCATTCTTTGTGCGAACAGCACTTATTTCCATTTCAGTGCAATGAAACCTGAGATGCCAGAGTGGTTAATCCTGTTTAGTGCTACTGCCAAGTCAGAGATCTGTCAGCATTATGTTTTCAAATGATGACAGAAGCAGTTTGCTTGCAGCTCAGCTTGCAAGCTCACAAATGCCAGTGACTTCTGCTTTCCTTAAAGCACTATTCCTTGTGAACAGAACACCTTGGTTTAAATAGGGTACTTAAATTGCTGATTCATTTATTCAGCTTCTAATAATTTATTTATTAATTTATTTATGGCTTAGTGTACTTGGCTTTATTAAGAATAGATGCCTCTGCCCCTCAACAGCCATCTTCACAGCAACATGGGCAGTGGTAGTGTGCAGGGGTCTCTTCCAAGCACAGCTTTTCTCAGCTTTCCACCAAGTGCAGAAGACCCCGGGGGAGCCTTGCTGCTGGGGAGTGTGAAGGGAGAGGAGGGGGCAGTCCAGGGAAGGGGGGTCGAACAAAGGCCACAAGCACACACAGCAGCTGCTAACACCTCTGTCTTTCCCTTTCTGCAAGGAAAGAGTGGTCACCTCCTGTCACCCATCCCTGTCCTAATAATAGATGACCCCAAGTCAGCACTAAATAGAGCTAATGGGATTTTATTTTCTGTGTCAAAACATTACTATTAATTACTTAGAACGAATACATAGGTTTTTAGTCTAATAAATGATGTTATGGCAGTTGAAGTATTTTATACAAAGATACAAAAATAATGTACTTTTCCTTTCTCGTAGAAATACCACCTTACCTTCAGCTTCCATTCTTTGGGTGAAAAAAATGAAGCATTTCAACTATTTGTTAGCTTTCAATTTTAACAGCATTTTTGTATATGTTACTTTTTTGAAAAAGTATATAAATGTTCTTTGTTAAAAATATGAAGATATAAGAAGAAGGTAGAAACAGTAAGAAAATGCCAGAATAGCCCTGTACACCATTTCTGTTCTACCTCCGGATTGGAGGTTGAGGAATCAGAGGGAGACTTGTTAAAAGAACAGGATGGGGTGAAGGACAAGTCCTCAGGTTAAACAGTACATTCAGAGGGTTTTAAAATAAATCATAGAACTGCTGAAATAATACACACTCACTCTTAGGCAGACAAAGTTCTCAGGAACTTGTTAGGAATACTTTCTCTGCCTCCACCCCAGCAAAGGGTCAAAGATGCTCATGGTCCCTAAGGCAAATCCTAAGGCCACACTTAGGAAGCCGCTGCATAAAAGGATCTTTATCAAGAAAGGTGTCTATAAGCAACACTGAAAATAACTCTCAAAATATCCAAGCACTATTTAAATCAGAGTTATATTTTCTATTGTGTTTCATTTTGTTCTCTCCATCTCAAAAAAATGCAAACAGAATTATTTCAAAAACAGATGATGAAACAAATTAGAAATTCTCTTGAGACTTTTATGCAAGGAGACACGGTATATGCGGGGCTGTTTAATGTAGAGATGATTGAGGGGCAAGAAATAAATACTTTCAAAAAAGAAAAATACAAATAATGTAAACTCACAGACAAACATACGGATGTACACTTAAGTTAAATGTCAGAAAATGTGATGAGCTAAAATAGAAAAACCTGTGAAACTCCTTAACACATTATAACATTGCTGTTACCAACAGCTAACAGGATATCACAGAGATAGACCTGTAAATGTTAAAGTAGTTCTGACTGTCTTATTATGATGATAATAATAGAGATAATTTTAAATAGAGAGCACCCCTTCGGGTTTTTCTTTTGTAGCTGACAGATGCTGAGGGTAAGAAAAAAACCTCTTTTTTTGCCTGTAACAATTGCTTGTACTTTTTATACAATCATTTATGTTGTCATTTTCAGAGAAAAGTAATGGGACTTCATAAATTTCTGTTTCCTTTCCAAAAATTCCTTTGTTCTTAAAAATGAAATCTGTCATGACCAAAATACCAGCTGAGAAGGAGGGAAGGAGAATCATATTTCTAATGGAAACACCAGAGATGTAAAGAAAATGCATTGCATAAGAAGTAGGACATCAAATATGGGAATTATCAGAACATAATGTTTTTTCATTCTAGTAGTACTTCTTTTTTTGCCAGGGATGTAAGTTCTTATACACTTGGCATTAACAGCTTTTTCTTTATTCCAATGTTTATATATTTATTGCTGTTCAGTTTCTTGTCAAAATAACTCCACACAGTAAGATCTAATGGAAAAATTCTCCTGCCTTCAAAGGTGAGAGGATGTGAGCACAGAGACAGAGTCAAAACCCTCTCAAACTAAGCCCTCTATGCTTGCACCCAGTCACTGCTGCAGAGGTTGATGTTCCCATCACAAATGCATTGTTTCTACACGTGCAATAAGGGTGCTTGAGCTGCTGACTTAAGTGCATTCTCCTCTCCCTGAGAGAATTCTTTACAGCAGGGTACTGCTGCTGCCTGGGACAGCAGCAGTGCTGCATAGATACGTACATATCAGATATATATACACACAATATAACACATGGAGTATTTTATATATGTTAAGTGCATATAAAACTGCGGGGAGCTGCGAGAGATCTGAATTAGGAATGGCGGGAAGGTGCAATGGAAACTGAGAAATGGAGAAAGTATGGCATGAGTACATTGTGTAAACTGTATGAAGTAAGGTACTAGTTCCTGCAGTGCTCAATCTGCTCCACTCCTGGTGATGTTACCTGATGTGTGCAGCCCGTTGGAGGCTGCTGGCCACTGTTGCCTGTTATGGCAAATCTGTGTGAGCTGTACAAGTAGTCACAGCACCCCTCAACTGTAACTACCTCCTGGTCAGCCCTCTCCTCTCCAGATGGAACTTCCAAGTATGATTTGGGACCCCTGATATGGCAATTCTTTGTGTATACAAGTGGAGTTTTGCCCATTACCTGTTTAAAGGACCCCAACCCCTTCGAAGGAATGTGAAGCATTAGCCCCTTGGCCACAGGCTGCCCAGAAATGCATCAGCCTCATCAGTCTTGCCAGCAATCTGTGTGAAACAGTCTGAGCAGGAGCTGAGCATGTCTGAACACAGTTTGGAGATTTTTGTGCTAGGAATTGTCTAATCCAGGGAAGAGGCAGGGTAATGGAGGGGTTCCTGCTAAGTGAAGTGGCAGGTGTGTTTCTAAACCTGTTATAGGTCTTTTCCTACCTCTGTGGAACACACAGAGTTAATTTCTGAACATCTTCTTTCTCAGATTAAAGATGTCAGAAGCTAAGGAAAGAAAAGTGATTTACCTTCACATAGTTCAGCTGACCTTACACATTTATCACTTTGCAGGATTTCATTTTTTCAATGGAGCCTATTGTTTCAACACCATTACCTCCACTTTTAGCAAAGACAATTACAGGGCATTTATTTATACACCAGAGACACATTGCTAAGATTTTTACATTCTTTTCACCCAAAATAGGTCTGTCGTGAAACAGTTGTTTGTCTTAAGCAAATATTTTTTCTTTCAGAGTTTTACTTAGAAATGCTCAAATGTCTTTTTATTTGCACAAGACAAAGACCTTTTTTACTACCTGTGACAAGTGAAGAACAGGTTGAGCTAATGCACTGGCAGGACATGGATTTTTTAGCTAATGTCATACCATTGTATGGACAGACTATTTAAGGATTGGTTTTGGGAGGTTTTTATATTCTCTCAGTTGAGCTAGTTATCTTTCTATCAGACTACTATTATAAACAAACAGTAAGTTACTAATATTCTACTTACAATTACTTAGCAATAAGGAAAAAACTTTGGTTTTTTTAAAAATAATTATTTAACATAAAGATTCTTTTTATTCTTTAAAAGACAGATGTTTATTTTTGAATATTGTTACTTTAAAAACTCTCTACTTCATCTTAGTGCCATGCCCAGTCATGTGATAATTGGTGAATGCATATGATCACCTAAATAATTTGAAGATTAGAAAATAACCACTTTTTTATTTGTTTTTAATTTACAAAGTGGCCTGGTTTCATGTGCAGAATAGGGCCTTAGATACTGGAAGGAGGGATGTTGAAGGACATTGTACTATCACCATCCAGTATTACTACTCTATCCAGTCCTGATCATAGGAAACTCCTTTTGAAAATAGGAAATTTTCACTATTGAAGAACAGGTAAATTCAATTTATTTTAATACACAAAGTTGGGAACCTTTATGATTTTGATGCCAACTCACTTTTATGATTCTTGATGCCAACTCACTAACAAAACATAGTTTTCAAAATAGTGCCCTAGAATTCTTTGTTGAGTCAAGTTTAACAAACTGACATCCCAAGATGCCCAAGGCATTTGGAGAAATTGCATGGAGATGACAAAAGAAGGGTCAATTTCTCTTATTTTAGTTACAATTAAACCCATGTACTGCCCTTTAATGAAATCTGTCCTTGTGGGCATTTTCTGTGCTTCAGTAACTTTAGGAAACAATGATCTAAAGAAAATACAGCAGTAGGACATAAGACTGCCTTACTCCAAAAAGGCAAAGTAGTTATGCAGGAAACAGGAAGGTAAACATCAAATCCAAAGATTGGGCTACAAGCTCTTATGAGATGGTCAATGCTCCAGCAGATAGAAAAAGAAGCAGACTGAGCAGAAACAAAAGGAACAGTTGTTTTTGTTTTGCAACTTTGGAAAGCCCCTAAGCTTTAGCTTAGCCCCTCCAAAGCCTGAGTTTTGCTAAAAATAGGAGGCAAACTAGGACTGCAAATCTGTAAATCTGACTGTACAGTAGCATCTGAAAATCCAATACTAAATTTGATAAAAAAATATTTCAGCTAAGATAGATTCTCAGAGAGAAGAATGGGATCCAGACCAAATTAATTTTCTCTCTCTTGTGAAACAAGACTATGTTAACATTGCCTAAAATAACACTGAATCTGAATTACATTGCTCTGAACAATTTCCACATAATATTAGTCCTGGCATGCATGATGCTACAGGTCTGGATGACACTAACTTTCATCTACATTCAGCCTAAGCCTATGAACAAAAAGATACCTTTATGAAGATACCTTTATATATGTGGTTTCACTTTTTTTTCCTTTTTATTTATCTTTAGCTGCATTTGAATTTTATGTACTACAGTAGATTTTTGTACATATTGATACTTTTATTATTTTTATCAAGACACTTCATAGCTTCCTTGGAACTTTGTTGGCTATTTCCACTGGTAAGAAAGCTAATTACAACAGTCATTGATTACAGAAATATTTCTGTCTTTTCTGGTTTTCAGAGGCTCTTTGCACATCCCTGTCGCCATGAACATATCACCATATGCAGCATAATCAAATAAATCTCCAAACCCCTGACAAAGATATCCCTGTTCAGAGCTGTTAATATCCTTTGTAATCCAGAATTCTTAACCATGCCTTTAAATCCAGAACTGTGCAGATTAAAAGGGACATTTATTACTAAAAGCTGATTGACCCTTATGTATCCAGCACCTCCTGAACACTTATGTGCCCAGCTCCTTTCTTTCCTGTGTTCACATAGCAATATATTACAGAATAAAAATGCTTATTATTTTAGTATGTACTGGATTTGGCTACTTAAGTTCTCACAAGACTAAAAAATTAGAAAATGCTTCAAAAATGAATTTTAAAAAAATTAGTTTTCTACAATCTTTCTTTAAAGGCTTCTAGACTATTTTTCTATATCACTACAAAATCCCTCCAAAGTACAAAAGCTAATGTGAAATGAATGTTCCATTGAAGGCCCAAGCACAACTACTAAAAATAAGGCATGAAAGAGAGCATCAGAAACATCAATTGGTGTATGACTGAAGTAAAACAGAAAGATATCTTCTTGTTACAATGTGGGAAAAAAATGTCAGACCGAAAATGGAAATTTCTCCATATTGGTTGTGCTAAACAGAAAAGAAAGCCCTAGAACTGCAGTAATACTTATATTGTTAAATAATACTAGGGACTTAAGGGGCTGAAAAGGGCTTAGTAAACATACATCATTATCTAGAAACACTTCAACCTCATGAAAATTAGCAGGAGCAAAGAATGTAATTGAAACAATCATGATGTAGCTATGGTAGTAATTTTTGAAATTTTTTTTCAGATAAAGAAAAATAGTTCCGTGAACTAAACAAGCCATATTTTAGAGGAAAGTTCTGTATGGTCACTATGGCAGAAATGTCAATAGCCGCTGCCTTTAGGCACAGGTAAAAAAATTAAAAATACCAGACAACCTGTAATGCAGAATCCTGTTAAACAAATGCTCAGTGAGGAGGTTTTAGATCTGACTTAATTCAAATCTTTCCCAGCTGTATATGCTGAGGGAGAGTGAAGTTGGACCTTCCATGAAATGAGCACAGAGTATAAGGAATTTGAATCAGGCTGATTTTGTTTGCAAGATTACAAAGAATTTTCAATGTGCTGTGTGCAGTGAATCAGCAAAAAAAATGCAAACCCAGAAAATGCAGGAAAATGCGTATGGTACTGGTAGGAGGTAACTATAAAATAAATAAAGTGGAATCTATGGAAACTGCATACTTAAAAGCTGTATCTAACTTATTGTTTTCCATGAGAAGGGCATCATCAAATGAGTATACCATTTTTTAGCTGGTCCATACAAAGAAAAACAAAAGAAAGAGAGGGTAACCTTAAAAAAAGTCCTGATCCTTAAAAGCTGTATCTAACTTATTGTTTTCCATGAGAAGGGCATCATCAAATGAGTATACCATTTTTTATCTGATATTTAGCTGGTCCATACAAAAAAAACAAACAACAAAACAAAGAAAGGGTAACCTTAAAAAAAGTCCTGATTGAACATTTCTGTCTTCCTGCAGTCAAGGACATGATGGCTCAGAAGCATTCATCTACCAGCATTGCTTTGGCATTTCTCCCAGAACTTTCAGGGTCTACTTGGCAGAAAATATGTAGCTGAATAATTTTAGTGTACTGAACATCTTTCATGCCATGAGTCAGAGTCACCTTCATGGAAACTCTGCTTAAGCTGCAGGGGTTCAGCCAGGAGCAACCTCTGTATTTCAGCTGCCTCAGTGATAGGAAGGAATCACTGACAGCCTCTGGGCCGTTGTTTTACACAGCAGCCTCCATCATGCATGTGTGGGAGCAGAGAGAAGGGATACACGTATGTCAGAGCAGAGGCAGCAATCCTCATCACCCAGCATTGGTAATCAACTCTAGAAAGGGTTATTGTCAATACAAACACTACCAAGAATGTAGTGGGACCTCCTGTTCTTGGACTAACAGGTTAGTATAAGCAATATCAGTATGGCAAGGTCTATCATACCCAAAATGAATGTACTGATCTTAGAGCAGCCCACAACCAGTACTCAGGACCAGCATGATCTTGGTTCTGTAGCAAAGACAAAACTCAGCTTGAAATATTACTCACCTGTAGCTGTTTTCTTTCCCTCACAGAGAATCTATTCCTTTGCTTCTCTTTGCCTGAAAGGATATCCCCACCTTGTTGGTGCTGAGGGGGAACCCTCACTCCAGCTCAGGTGATGTGCATTTCCCACCATGAGATCCTCAGCAGGAAGAAAACTGAGCCTTGCATCAGGCCTTCCTCCTGCACACCTCAGCCAAGGTTTAGAAAATGACATCTCAGCAGCGTTACTTCTCTGAATGTTAATTTCCTCATCTTTCCATATAGCCTGCTTAGAGGTTAAGTGATTTAACCTGTTCAATTTAGAAAGTCTTCTTTCTCAAAATTAAACATACTTGTAGCACAGGAGGTCCTTGTGTGACGCCTGGGGCATGTGTCAGACAATCATATGATGGCCAGTACCTGCAGCACTTCCAGACCAAATCCAGATCTAGCCTACAAGAAAGTCAAGTGGCTGCTTTCTCAGAAGATGTCCAGGTGATGAATGGAGTAGGTTTTAAACTGAGCTTATTACCATTGTGCCATCTCTTGTGATTAAATACTACAATTTAAAAATAAGATAATAGTCAAAAAAAGAAAATAACAAATTCTGGAAGAGAGGAAACTGAGCAAAAAAAAAAATACTAAAAAGGGGAAAGGAGAACCTAAAGGAAATGTTCTCAGAAAGTCAAAGGCTTCCATGCTTAAACAACAGCTTCAAACCAAAAAAAAATCCTTCGCAGACTTTATCAGTAGGTAAATAAAATGTCAGTCCTCCTCTTTTGCATATAAGTTTGGAAGGTCTAATCAACATTTTTTTATTATTTAATATACACAAATTATGTGAAGGACTGATGGATCATTACATGTATTTGGTGTAATCCACAAGCCACAGAGCAGTTATGGTTTATTGATTGACAAGATTTATTTCCACATTTCACTGTTCAGACTGTTACAGAGGGTTTGCATGTTTTTATTGCTTTCCACACCTTTCCACCCCCTCACTGCTAATTTAGGAGCTGTTAGTCTCAGTTCATAGTAATTGTGAGAAAATAAAGTTCCATCTGTTTCTGTCAGGAAAAAGAAAGATAGGGAAGGGAATGAGAGAATCAACAGAAAATTCCACTTGCTAGACATGCTTTGCTGCTAGCTATTACTTTTCTAAGGGATGCCTTACACAAAGGACCTCGAACTGAACATATAAATTGTATTTTAGTTTTATGTATGACCTTAAGTTAAGCACTTCCAAGAATATTGTGCAAAGCACTATTCTTTGACTGTTCAGCTAAATCCATAAATATGACTCCCATGTGCAAATAGTGCCATACAAAACTGTTTAACTAATAAGCAGCCTAGAGCTCATTTTTTCCCTCTCTGGGTTTTCAGTTCCAGAAATATTTCTGATAGGAATGTGTAGGAACTTATGCCAGAGTTGTAGAGCATAATAGCAAAATTCAGGCTTCTGTCTTTGCAATCTGTCTTTCCAATAGCTTTGGAATGGCTTAAAGGTGAACAAATAATAAGGAAGAGAGACAGAGAGATGAGGAGGGAGACACTTATGCTCACACAGAAGCAGCGATAGATTTAGGATGAAAAGCCATTAAGAGTTAAATGATCTGCAAAGCGTAAAACCTTGAAATTAAATTTCACTCTATATCAAATAGGAGATTTAAGAGAGGTATGTTAGAAGAGGCTCCTTTCATGAAAATGCAAATAGCAGCAAGCTGGTTTAATTATAGGCTGTAAGTGTTGCATGATGGAAGACCAGAAAAAAACTGCAGAAGGGAGCAGAACCATAAACCCTTCCTGTTGGTATTTCAAGTCTTTTTTAAACAACAGTAATCTCAATCAAACAATATTTTGCATTGCTACATTATGCTTTTTTTTTTTTAAATAGTTCATTGATAGTTTGTCACATGCCTACAGTGGTGGGATTTCTTCTGCTTGGCGGTATCCCTTCAAGGAGGATCTTGCAACTAAAATGACAAGATGTTGTCTGCTTCTGAGGGATGGAAGTGCAGGCATGAATCCCATTTCTCTCCTCATCCAGAGACCTGCATACACTGCTGCCAATGGCAAGATTAGATCCCATAATCCAGTTCCCTGGAAGAAAGAGATGGAAGTATCTGGATGAGGCAGCTACAGACCACAAAGCTTTCCCAGCAAATGAGGCAGATCTGCCCTACAAGCAGCTGTACATAATGCAATCCATTAATCTTCTGCAATTCATTGGTTCATTTCCAGTACAAAATACTGCTTGCTGACAAGAGGAGAGTATAAAGAAAGCACATATTCAAATATTCTTCACCGAAAGGTAATAAAAACACAAGCAATTCACCTTAGTAGCAGAAGTGACAATTCTCTTGTCCTTTCCATCTGCTGTGGCACACAGCAGCCAGCTCTGTCTGAACAATATTTATGCTTGCCAGGCCCCTAAATTCTAATCTCTCCCCTCCTTCAGTGAGAAATAAAAGTCCCTTTACTACCATTCTCAAATGGAGAAAGAACTAAAACTCAACCACAATCTTTCAGGAATTAAGTATATGCATACAAACCATGTCACAGAATACATTAGTTATGTGTTTAAGGTCTGGGAACATAGTGGCAATGGGTGCTTTCTAAAAAACAGTTCTGAAATTGACAAAAGGAAAATTATTAACCCTCTCTCTCAGTGTTCAATAATATATTAAATCCCGATGTTTGTGTTATGTTTTAGAGAGGCAAAGATTGCTTTTCCAAGACTTTTTTTGCTTTCCTTCAGTAGATGTCACTGCAGTACAGGATAACTAGTTCCAACACAGTTTTGGAGAAAAAGATATTAGTTTCACAGGGAGTGGTCCACAATGGAGAACTGCAGCCTTATGTTTTCAGATTTTCAACAGTGAGTATCAGGCTGTACAACCAGATTTTTTTCTTAGACATTTTTTTCCTGGCTGGGGACTAAACACAAGAAACTATTCACTGTCGTGGTTGGATGCTGTTAAAATGATACCAGGGAAGCTAATCTTGGACAACCATCATTCTGATCTAAAACCAGCTACTGTGTAATTCAGTCATTTTGCAGCTGAGGATTCAAATCACCACCTTTTTTTCTGATGCAGCTTCCAACCAAGTCATAATCCCACATCCCATTATTCTGATCAAGACCTGAATTTTTTTTCTCTGCATTCTTTGCTATAACTTGAAAACAAAATCTCCACCATACTAGTTCTTCATTTTTCTGGTTTAATATATTTCACTTTTAAGATGCTTATATAGTAAAACAAAATATTGGTTTTAACCCGGGTCAAGGGATTTTATTCAAAACAAGAAATCTTCAGACATTAGCCAGCAATGAAAATATATGAAAGAAATTGGTTTACTAAGTTGAGAAAATCCATTTGAAAATATTTCTGGAAAATCCTGTATGCCAAACACAGAAGGATTGAAACTAAAAATGGAAAATAACATAATGTATGTGAGAAGCGACATCAGAAACTGAGGAGGGTTTTGCAAGATTAAAAACATACTTTCAGCATGCTCATGTACAGTTAAAAGAAATGTGGTTGCTAACAGAGTCATCAGAATTTAGTCAGAGCATACAAACTCCTCCTCTCTTAGTCATTCCTAGAAAACAAATCAGAACCACAGTCTGCTGCAGCTCCCCAGGCTTAACAACCAAATCCCTCCTCAAAAACAGGAAGGAGAAATCTTCTCTTGCAAAAAGGCTTTTTTGTGGGCATTATGACTGAAATAGAAATGCTGGTAGAGAGCACCATGGTGAGCATGCAGGACACGGGAGCAGCAGAGCTTTGCCCAGGACAGGGGGGAGCAGAAGCCCCTCACCAAAGAGCCCCAGCTGCTGAGCCATTCCAGGCACTGAGCGGTGTATTCCAGCAAGATGGATCCCGTCCCAAAGCTTTGCATGTAAAAACACACACTTTGAATTTCACAGGAGCCAAAGCTGCCTGCCAGGAGCATTAGGAGGAACTCACTCAGCCAGTGGGTGTTCTGTGCTCACATGGGGCAACTCCCTTTTGATCTCTGGGCATGGTCTTATGGACTGTTCTCTGCAGAAACCCAAGCTCCAGGTGACAGAATCATGGCAAGGCCCACGTCCAGGGAAAAAAAAAGTCCACTTTCAAACAAAGCAGAAGGAGCTGCATAAACAGGAAAGTCCCTAAGCCAGAAGCCAACACTACCATCAAGCAGCAGGGCCCTCCAGTACAGACTGCTGAAATAAACCTGGTCTCAGCCATTTAGGTGGCATTCAGGCTGAAGTCTGTATTGGCATCATCCAAACAGACCTGTCAAATGTGGTGAAACAGAAAGATCTAAAGTTGTTTAGGAATGGCACTATTAACATCTATTCTTTCTCTCAGCTAAATGAATCACCTGATACTTTATTAAATATAGTTTCTATCAGCCTTTTCACCACCACCCAATGAACACGCTGAGGATGACAGACTAGGAATCCATAGTTCATTTCCCACTGCTCTCTCCAGAGAAAAGCCCACACATCTGAGTAACTATTTGGAGATGATGTCTGGAAAGAAAAAAGAAAAATATTTTGAGGGACTCTGCTTTAAAGCCACCTTCTACTAAGATGGCTAAAGAGAATTTAAGATCATTATTTTTACCATCCAAGTTTGAAAATTTTGTCTTTATGCTACATCTTCCTTTCTTACTGCTTCTACCTGTCTTCTTTTGCAGCTTCAAATTTCACACCTACACCCTTCTTTCCTCCCACTCTCTTTGTCTCTGTAAAAAACCCCTGCCATCCATGACTTTTTCATATGTCGTTCCTTTCACCCTCACAAAGTCTTTTTTTATCTTCCCTCTCTTTCAGAAGTTTCTCTTTTCCATTCATTTCTATCCTCCCAGATACATTTCATGGCAGTCACACTGGACTTTTGCTCTTTCGCTGTCCATAGTCCTCCCAGGCTACATCCCTTTTACTCTTTCTCCATTATTAGCAGCATTAAATATGACCCTACTCACTTCCCCCTACTATTTTCTTTCTGTCTGCTCTCCATCTTCAGCCTTGTTCCTTTTATTTCAGCTCAAGGCATTATTTTATTTTCACTGTATCCCACATAAATCCTTACCAATTCACCTGAGCCCTTGGCTGAACAGTTCCATTCTCCCTTCTGTGTTCATTCCTCCTCCAGTTCAGGCTATACCAAGGTTTACAGCCTTGCACTGATTTTCATCAGCCATATTCCTGAATCTCTGATGCTGTGTTCCTCCCTTTTAAACAATGATCATATACCTTGCATCCTCATACTTGAGGTCATCTTCTCCCTCAAGCCTTGTCAGTCAGTCCTTCCACAATTTTCACATGATCAGTAATTCTCAGTATTTGTCTCCCTTCTCTTTTCCCCACATTTCTTCATTTTCTCCTTTCTCTTTTTTATCCCAAGGATTGTTGTTAATTTTCTACATCCTTCACTTCACCCCTTTTCACCCCTGCAAGCTTTTTTAATCCTTCTATATTTCTTCCTGTTTCCTATTTAGGTAATTCTCCATTCTCCAGTTGGGGAACATCTGTCATCTCAAGTAGGATTTTAGCTACACTGAATCATCCTCCCTTTTACTCCGCTCCTCTCTACTCTGCATCTCCTTCACTCTCTACATTGGGATCTCACCAATGTCCTCTACATGAAGACATGTGCTTTCCATCACTTCCCTTTCTCTAACTCCTTTCCTTTTTCCATGTCACATCTTAAGAATTTCTCTTTTCCAACTCCTCCGTTTGCCTCAGTTCTTCCATCCTGAGCAAACTGTTGTTCACTCCTCCTTCAGTTCTCAAGCTCCCACCAAAAACATTCTTTTTCTGATCCCCTTTTTTCACCAGCTACAAACTGTTCTGCTCCTCATTCCCATCTCCAAGCTCATTAAATTTACCTCTTCTCCAGTTTTATTCCAGAACTTCTGTAAAATAGGTTTCTCCCCTTAGACACAACACAATCTGCTTTTACCTTTAACTGTTACTGGTTTTGAACTGAGCTTAAGTTGAAAAATGAAAATCCATTACTGAAACCTTGTCCTCCTTAAGTCTCCATGATTTTTCTTTTTTTTTGTTGTTTTCTCTCTGTGCATCTATCCATTACCACTTCATGTCACTTGGTGTTCTTTCAAGACCCACCTCCAGTATTTATGACAATGTGACCCTATGATGATTTAGTTATTATTTTGAATATTCATCACTTCACTGCAAATCTGACTGGTTTTATTCAAAGGAAAACCTCAGAAAATTTGGCTCAGGTTTGTTCTCCAGGGACATGACCCCAAGAATGATGTGTTTAAAACAGCATTTTCAGTTGCATCTCCTTTGCAGTCACCATGACAAATCATATCTAGCCTGCCACTTATCTGTACTTTCCACCTCCATCTTTTTTTCATAGCCAAATTATGCTGAAATCCTAACAAGACTTTTCTCTAACATTTCCATAGAAGGGTTTTTGCATTTATATGCCTACTTAAAACTCATGCAAATTTTCATTATGCCACACATTTATTGCTGCAACATCTGTTTTCTTACCCTTGCCACCAATTACCTTAATAATTCATCATCACTATGGGAAATGGCAAATTCTAAATCTTCCACTCCTACAACCCTCTCTTTGTTCCCTCCATCTTTACAGCACCAGGATACACTGTCTTCATGTAAAAATTAAGTCCATTTACAGTTTGTCCCCACTACATCCTCTCCCAAGCTCTCACATCCACCCTACCCAGGATGGTAGGTATTATGTGCTTGTTAAAAACTCAGGAATGCACATCCATGTTATCTCCTGTGTGCTCCTATGTGTTCTTGCTGAGTTCTCATAAACATCAGGAAAGCAACTTCAGTGTTTTCCTCAAAAGCCTCTGTTTGAGGTTCACTTCTGCCATGATGCTACAAATTTGGATACATTTAGCCAACTGTCTATCATGTGTGTGAACAACTTCATCCTTTCCCGATGGTCTCTCACTATGAACCCTTGAATTATAAAGTGGGGGGGAAGCAAGGATGATTCTATTATTTTGTGCTTCTATGAAACCTGATCCGTCTACATAAGAATTATCTCTAAGAGTAAGACTCTAAGAAAAATTGTGATGATAACACATGTTACAATAAATAAAAATTGAAACATCTCAATTGCATTGATACTGTTGTCCAACCCCTTTTTCTCTGCTATGTTTAAATTCAGATTTGAGAACATAACCTTTTGTATGTCAGGCTACAAAAACACATATGCTCTTACTAAAAATACATTTAAACAAAGTTATATTTTTGATTTAATTGGAGATTACATTTAGTGGCACATCAACCTCGGTGCAGTATTTCATATATTATATGAAGCTTTTCAATTGTGTATACAGACACTAAATGTAGAAGTATGGACTCTCCATGAGGCTTGGCTTAGAAAGACAATTAACAAATTATATTTCTTATAGAAGGAAGGGTGATTCTTCTTTTATATGGAAACATTGTCTCTTAAAAGTTAGGTCAAAAGAGCCCCCAAATAAGGGATACTGCTGGTATGGTTGAAAACAATAGTAACTTCATAGTTTAAATGCAATCAAGAGAGAAAGGAGTAAGAAGTCAGACAGAGAAGGAATGTGTAGTATTTAAATATAATGAAAGGGACATGCTTTGGGAAACTGGTTATGTAAAGATGCAAATGTTTTGAAAATGGAAGATTCTGATTCTAAGAAAATAATCACTACAAAAATATGTGAGTTATCCTATCTAATCAGTTGTCATTGCTAGGGACACCATAGGGACACTCATTCTGACATCATTTCTAGGGACAGCAGAGCTCCATAGGGGAAAAATAGATGGAAAACAAAGATATGTGCTAGTCTGTAATTCTATGTCAGTACCATTGTTCTGAGATGAAGGTGAGGACTGCAGCACTGAAGGGTCTAGACACCCAGGAATTGCCCTCAAGAGCTTCACACACAGACTAGCCCAGCAGAAAGCCACCCTGCAATCATGTCATCTTACCCTTACCTTGTTCCAACCAAATGCTGACACAGAACTATAAATTATGCTCAAGGTGGAAATACATCATGGGCAAAGCTACCTATGTACACACTGAAGGTGGCTATTACACACAGTAAGAGATATTGGGATGAATTAAATCCATTAACCACAACTGGTCATTATTATTGAAATCAAGATGCGCAGCTCTTGAAATGTTCAACTGTCCCAATTACTGTAGTCTGGTAAAAATATTTTTTAACTTTATTCTGTCTACTATTTTCTTGTCAGAGAGAAATAACAAAAACACACTGATTTTAGATTTATAAAAGAACAACAAAAGTGTTTTTACTTCACTAAAAGTCAATTTACTTCATTGGAAAATACAATGCAAATGATCACTTGCACATGTAGGTAATTTTCTTCAGGTATTAGCACTGTCATAAGTACAATAAATTACAGTAAAAAGAGGACTGAGTTCAGAATATCTAAAATTAAATGCCAACAACTCAGTTATTCATCTTTGCTTCTGCAAGTCAAAACAGTCACATTCTGATCTTGCAGGTTATAATTAGGCTGAGTCCTGCCTCTGTAAAAGCAGAATGTGTATCTTGCGATCTACCCACGTATGTTTAGGAAGCCAGCAGAAAGGGCAGTGCTAATGCATAGGGGGAGAATACAGCAGGTGGTTAAGCAGCACAGAAAACCTATTTTTAAACTCAGAGGCAGAGAATAGGTGAGCTCTAGATCACTGGGACTTTTCATAGCCTAAACAAGTCTTCTTGAAGAAGACAGTAAGACTATTTCTTAAAGACCAAGTACTATTTCTTCTGTTACTTCCCTGCTCTTGGAAGGACTTCATCTAGCTTAGAAGTGCTGGGTAGAGCTGCTGTATTTTTGTCTCAGGGATGTGCAGAAAACCCTCATCCCTACCAGCACACACACCCCACCCACACCAGGGAAATCTTGTGGAGTGAACCACTTGCCATTTTGATTGCATTGCCCACCAAATGAAGGAAGAAAGAATTTATTTATAGTCCTTGCACAGAAATTATTGTACAGGAAGGAATAAAGCCATAGCTCTTTGATCATGAGCCTAATCTTCAAAATGAAATGATCAAGACCAATACTTGCAAATTACACATTTTAAAATATACATTTTAGGAAAAGTTTTGTAAAAGGATGTCAATGCAGACTCTGCCACCTGAGAATTGTGACTATTGCATGTATTTAAAGTGCAACACTGTACAGGAAATTCACCATAAAATTATTTTAAAAGTACTGATTGCTCAACTGAGAGCTTGGTTCCCAGGAAAGCAACAGCCAGTTTGTTGAGAACAATAATAAAACCAGCATCACTCCCTTTTGTTACACTGTTTTCTCACAAGACCTTAGGAAAGAAACAATATCTATTGACTATTTCATAGTTTTTCTTTCTTCTGTGTATAATGAAATGTCATTGCAAGAAAGAAGAAATTAATATTCTGCTGCTATCCATGTGCCAATTTTTGCACTTTTCAGCTAAGAAAAACTCCCATTGATTTTTGCCCTTTTAAAGGCTCTTCTAATGCCAGGATAGTATCTTGGCCCATTTATATATATTCATACCTCACTAAACTAATACTCATTACTCAATGCCCTCTTGTCTCTCACTTCCATTTATGTTTATATCAAACTTATTCCTACTTGGCTCTTATTATCAGTGAAAATAGGGATGCAGTGGGTAGGCAGGTCTCTCCTTCCAGGCTGTATGACATTGGCTGGCCACCAAAGCAGGAGCTGCCTTTGCACCCAGCTGCAGCGGTGACTCACAGGTGCTCCAGAGAAGTGGGACACGGGTAGGACTCGGCACTGTCACCATTTCCAGCAGAACAGATCAGGCTGCCCTGATCTGCACTGGAGGGCCAGCCTGACACTGAGCCAGGTAGCGTCTGGGACCAAGAAGGGAAGTCAAGACAACCTGGCTGCTGCCTTCAGGTGTTTGCCTCCGGCCTTCATCACTCCACAATCCCTCTAGGAGTTCCTGGAGAAAACACTCAGGTGGCTCTTAGGAAATGTGGGTGTTTCCCCTTTTTTTAACAGGAAGTTGTTCTAAAAAAAGATATCTTGTTATGCATGAGACCTGCTTATTTGTACTCAGAGTCATATGTGATTGCTTCACCTGGTAAAACATATTTTTTCCTATATTTTGTTTTAGCAACTTTGTAAAATGTAGTCTAGCTTGCCAAAACAAAATCTTTATAATAGATGTGAGCGTCAGTACAAAAAGGGTTTGGCCTCCACATCATGCCTGATTTGAAGGGTTCACATTAGAAAATTCCATCTTCATAACTCAGTTAAATTAGCCTTATACTTTTGGAGACAGTAAACAAAGATCTGATGTATTCTAACATTTCTCTTAAAACAACAAGATAAGGGCAAAAAATATGATGATGAATACTTCTAGGATGTAACCTAGAAGAAAAGTGAGCTATGATGTTTGATTTCAGACATGTAAAATTATGGACTGCTGTCTGTAGTCAAGCTCCTCAAGATTAAATTTTATAAGAAAGTGTTTTATCTTATCTATCAAATAACATATTTCTCTCACGCACACCTTCCAAAAGTAGACAGATCTCAGTAAAAGGAATCACTACGTCATGTTAGTGCATGAAACTTGTTGCCTGTGGAAGCACTGTAAGAAAAACAACTTTATTTTTTGTATGTCATAAGAAAAAAATCAGCTCTGATTTTGCTACCATGGTGGTTCCCTCTATGCTTTCTTACAAAAATTTCGTGTGTGCTACATTTCTTACAATCTGGCCTCATATTAAAATGACAAGATACGCTGATAGAAAAAAAAAATGTTTTCATTGCTAACATATGTTATTGGAAGTTCATTCAGTTATTTTGAATCATTAAACCACTACGCAGTAATTCATCTTAATTTTAAACTTGCAGCACCACTGCCTTCTATCCTGGAATCTGTTGCAGGTGTAGGGAGATTAATAAGGACCACAAAAGCCATTGACAATATCTGGATCAGCAGCAGTGGTAGCACAGTTTTTACTTCAGTTCAAGTTATCCTTATGGATGTGGATGATGTGATGTACTCCTGACACAAGAATATGGGATGATCCATACATGAACTGGGAATTCTGGCAGACTTTTAAGCATCAAAGTTTTTAGGTATTGGTTGACTGCCAGCTGTGAACCAGGAATCAGATGTTACTTTCAGATGTTACACTAGAAATCCCCGGGGACCTTCCTTGTGAACTACAAAGCTCCAAATCTCCAGCTTCAGTGGCAAGCACCAAGCTCTAGCAGACCTTGCATTTTGAGTGCAGGCACTGGTGCTGAGGGCCTGATCTCCAAGCTGTGCTCACCTCAAGGGCTCCTGGAGTTTGACTAGTTCAGTTCGAGTCCTACCCAGTGCTCATCTGTGGCTGGAACGCATTAGTTGAGCTTTGTACAAAAGGGATCTATTTCATGCACTCCAACACCACTCCACACTCTGAATTACAGCACTGTTAGCAGAGATGATGACAGCATTTACTTCAAAAGTGCATCTCTGATCCAAACTAAAACACTTCAGTGCCCCAAGGCTCATGAAGCAGTCTGTATGGAACAACAAACCAAAATGAGATGCCTGATTTTTATGCACTGCAATGCCTTAAACTCTGCTATCTGTCTGTGCAGATTTTTCTAGGGTATATATTCTTAAAGAAGAAATGTACTTTTGGTTGCAATACTCAACCATTGCTGAATTCTGCAGCATGTTATGTCTACTGGGCTTCATAACGTTTTTCTCATTTAAATAACCATTGAAGCATACTAAGAAAATGGGAGTCGAGTTCAAGCATCCATAACTTGCAGAGCTACATTTTACCGTGATGCATCTGATATTCGATGTCGGCTGGAAAGTGGCTTTTAGTTTAAAACTGTTATTATGTGTGAGCAAAGCTAAAAGGTGAAAGCCTTACAGGCGCCAGCCACAGACTGAAAGCCCAGAGGAGAGTTTTGTAAAAAAGGATGGAGAAATGCTTAAGGGCTGGCGGCATTTTCACCGGAGATCCTGAATTTTAACATCCCCTTCTCTCCACCCCTCCAGCAGCAGCTCCTAGGGCGCTTCTCCCACCTCCCCGCCCCGCTCCCGGCTGACAAACGGCGCTGCGTGCCGGAGGCGGGGACCAGCATCCCTGCCAAAAAAAGAAATTAAAAAAATAAAAAGAGGAAGCCCATCCGTTCCGCGGAATCCCCCGCACGAAAAGCCCCGCGCCCCCTCCCTGCTAGGGAGGGACCCATCCCTCACAGCCGGAGAGGATGTGTCCTCACGCCCCTCCACCTGCGGAGGTGTCCCCCCGGCCCCCATGACCGGCCCTGTTCCCGGGACCGCCCGGCACGAGCCCCGGCACCACGACCCCCCGGCACCGGGACCCCCGAGACCGGGACCCCCGCCACCGGGACCCCCGCCACCGCAGCTCCCCAGCACCGCAGCCGCGCCGCCTCCCGCGCCCGCTGCGCGGCAGCTGCGCCTCAGCCGAACCGGCCCCGACCGGGGCGGTGCCGGGGGGCGGTGCCGGGGGCGGGGAGACGGGCCCACGGCGAGCTGCTATTGGTCGATATGGTTGTGGGCGTGGCCTAGGGCGCCTCGATCCTCTGCTATTGGTGGGCGGAGCTGTCAGTGCGCGCCGGGGGCGGTGCTGCGGCCAGCGGGGTGGGCTGAGCGCGGCGGGCGGGGGAGCGCAGCGAGGGGGCGGCGGCGGGCGGGGAAGCGGCAGCGGGCGCACCGAGAGCAGCGGCAGCGCCGGAGCGCAGGTAGGGGAGCCGCGCCGGGGGCTCGCCCCGTGCCCCCGCCGCCCTCACCTGTCACCGCCCGGCTGCCGGGCTCTTGCCGCCGCTGCGGCGAGGCACACCGCGCCTCACCCTCCTCCCTCGGCTCCCTGTCCGTCCTCTCTCCTCCTCAGCCAGCCGCGATTCCCCAGCCGCCGCTGGCGGCCGCCTGCCGCCCTCCTCCCATCCCGCTGGGGCCGGTCGGTGTCTGCGCCCGGCTCCGCTCCCAGCCCAGGTGCGCCGGGAAGGGCCTGGGGGCGAGGCTGCGGTGCCCGGCGGGGTCCGGCGGGGCGTGGGGTCCGCGGCCGCCGCTCTCGGGAGGGCAGAGCCGGCGGGCGCGGCCCTCCCTCGGTGCCCGGTGGTGCCGCGGCCGGGGGAGCGGCCGCCGTGGGATTCCGCCCGCGGGATTCCGCCCGTGCGCCTGGTCTTGCGCGAGCTCTCCCCGCTTCCTCCCTGATGCCTTCTTCCGTCACTGGAAGGGCTCAGGGCTTTTTCTAAACAATATGCTCCTTAGATTATTATGAATTGGGGGAGGCAGTGTTTCCCTGTTGGATGCATTTGGATTTTTTTAATTTTATTTTTTGTGTGTGTGTGTGGTTCTGGGGCTTTTTTTTTGGTTTTGTTTTATTTTTTTTTAATCAGTCACCCTGTTGCTGGGCTTATGCATTGTCGGTGCCAGTTGTGAGAAAACGCACTAGTTGTTCCAAGGTAGGCAGGTGGTGATGGAGAGAGAGCATCAGAGGGGACAACACCCAGGAGAGAAGGCTGCTCCTCACCTCGAGCCGCTAGGAAGATGAGGGATGCCGGGATTCCCGTGGCTGGGCTGTTCCTTGCCTCTGCTCTCAGCTTTCATCTTTTATATTGGCGCCTGAGCAGGGAAACCTCGGCTGCTGTCCTTGGAGTATATGGAAGGCGAAAGGATTTTTTTCAAGCGGGGTTTTGTGTGTCTGCAGCAATGCCTTTTCTAGGGCTGGAGGAGCAAGAAGCTGAGCTCCTATTCCGTTCTCTTTATGCATGCGGGGGCTCTGCACGCTGTTGCTGATGCTGAACTACTCCAGCCTTGCTGGCAGGGATCCTCCTGCCTGCATCGTGCAGTGCCGACCATGGCTGCGGCAGGTAGCTGTCTGAGGCAGCCACAGCCTGCCAGTGCCATGGTGAAATTAGTAATGATTGTGCATATTCCTGGGTGCCGTGCCCCGGGCGAGGGAAGCTGCTGTACTCGGTAGGCTTGTCAGGATGGTAATACATTAGTCACGGTCACATCTGGAAGAATCATTTGTTACTAATACGTGTTTATCTGGTAAAGATTTGCGAGGTCTCAAAAAGGCTGTAAGAGAACGTATGACAGAGGAGGGCTGGGAAAATGCATTGGCACACTGGTGAACGCTGATCACAAGTGCTTCTGCAGTATTGCATGAGAGAAGTTTAAAATTGTCCTCTTAGTTTCTTTTATTTTCCTCATGCCTCTCAGCTGGTTTGTACAGGATTGTTAAGCACCACCAGCTTCCAGTGTATGTGGCCAGCTGATACTGACCCCTTGGCTAGTACAATCTGCAAGTCCCACTTTATTTTACTATCTATGTGTACACTTAACTATTTAGTTCCCAGATGCGGTGTAAGTGTGTGAAAATTCAGCATTTCAGATTGCCTTTTGGGTTTGCCTAAAACAGTGTGATCATTAAGATGGTTCTTGTCTTAGTGTGTGTGTTTTAACAGCAAAAAGACCTGCAGTTGGTGAAAAAAAATCAAGCTTTTTATAAAATATGTGTGTGTGTAGTAGAAGCACAAAGTGCCATTTTTAATAGGTGGATTAGATAAGATATGTATTGGCCTTTTCTATTGTACAGACTTAAATACTACCTCTAGTTGTGTGGGTGTTCAAATTTCTCTCACTTTGCTCATCTGGCAATAGGAAAAAAAATCTCCCGCTTTGTACTTCTGGCAAGACGTTCTTCTAGGAGAGATCTCTTGCCTCAAGAAGCCTCCACATTGAATAACTCTCAGGAACATGGCCTTGTTTCCCAGTATTAACCTAAAACTGTGTTTTTTAGATAATAACATCAGAATTGTGTCAAAATCTTGGTTGCCTTGATTTAGCTCCTTGGATTTTTCTAGCATGCAGAAGAACTGGATGGCACATTACAACTGGTGAAAGACTGTGTTTTATAGGCACATGGAAAAATCTAAAGCTGTAGAAATCAGACGTTGCAAGGAGCAAATGCTACACCATATTTTAGATATTTTTAGAATTAATTTCAGTGGGTGTTGGACCTGCCATTACCTGCTGTTGAAAGCAATTATCTTTGAAAATACACGTATAAAAAATATTTGCATTATGCTCATTTTTTAACTTTAACTTCATGTGGCCAGTTTTAGTTAATCTGATATATAATCCATGGTTAATTTATGTTAAAGATTTTTTTTTAACATTTTAGATTGGAATTTTATGGAAGCTGAAACTAGATATTGTTTGGACTCCTTTTGTCTGACTTTAAAATGGGAGTTACAATAAACCTGGTAATGTAGCTGATGTGTCCTGACTTAGTTTTCGAAACTTGGTGTTGAAACAAAGAAATTGCAGATCCTTTTTAATGTTCTCATAGATCCTATCAGTTTATTTTAAAAATAATGGGGGAATAAATAGACTTGGAGATTTGAGTACTGAAATGCATACTCTAGCTGTATGTTCCTAACAAAACCCTTGAGACGATACATTTCATAAGCCTTCTTTACCAGTGAAGCAGCAGCTACAGGGAAGTGTAAAAAAACTGCACTACCAGTATAAAGACAGCCTCTTTATAAAATAGAGGCTTGGATTAGTTTGGTGGAAACTGTTATTGGAGCACTGATCTAATTAACATCACGTTCCGGTATTGAAAGGGTGGTTACAAAGAAGATGGAGACTCCCTTTTGCAAGGAGTCCTATGGAAAAGATGAAAGGTGATGGGTGCTAGTTATTCCTGGGGATGTTCCGGGGATGTTCTAATGGGACATGAGACGAAAATTTTTCACATCAGAAGCAATCAGCTGAAGGAATAATCAATCTTCCCGGAAACTGTTGGTTTCCCCAGCACTGTATACTTGCAAGACACAGCTGGAGAGGGTCCTGGGCCATCTTGTCTAGATTGTGCTTTTTCCAGGAAAGGTTGGGCCAAATGATCCTTGAGGTCCCTTCCAGCCTGGTATTCTGTGAACTGCAGTCCCAGGCTGGCCTTACACTAGCAGTGGCTCTCTCTGTTTTTGTGTGGAGCAAGACCATGAGTGGGAGGAGAGCTAAGAATGGAAGTGCAAGGTAGAATAACAGAATAATTTCTGTAAGAAGAAAACACCCTCTCTGTATATATTGAAAAGTCAGTTCAGTGCTGCTGTAAAAATAACTATTTGTAATAGTGACTATATATGGAAACTCTTGAAAACTGCTCACATGTAAGCACTGGCTTTCACTCTCTCTCAAACATAACAGCAGTAGGAATGTGGACAGAAGGGACCTAACCAACAGTTTTTCCTAGGTACTATTTAACTTCTGACTAGGATATGAATTATTATTTATGAAATCTTTTTTTGGTTATGTGCTTATTGTGTGCAAAGCATGAATATGGGTCATGAAACAGTAATGAGAGAGAACTACCCTGGAAATGTGTTGACATGGAGGATAAATGTGTCATTGTGAACTGTGTGCTCATCATGTGACAGGAACAAGAATGCCTTATATTTGTCGTAATTTCTGTTTGAGAATTTGAAAGAATTTTGGTATTACCCACCAGCTAAACCTATAAACTCTAGATTATTATCTTGATTTTTACTTCAGAACATTCTGATGTAGTTTCTAACATGAGGATGATGAGTGCTTGTAATATAATGAATAATAGAATTCATTTCCTGGTTCCAAATTTTGTATTTTAACTCTGATACTTTAGTATCTAGATTAAGATTTTTTTGTGAATGTTTATACCAGCTTTTTGCATCAGAAGCATTAAGCATTAATTTTATAATATAAGTTAAAACAAACATTAAAACAATACGTAAATGGAGGAAATCACTGTTACAACATCAGCCCTATTGCTGAATCTGTGCAGTTTCATAATATTAAATGTGGATGAAAGAAAAATGTTACAGTTGTGAATGTTCACAAGACTAATGTATTCAGCTTTTAACTATTTTTAAAATTTAGAACATGGTCATGCATTTCTTTGTCACTGTTAATGAAGATATTGTAGCATGGCAGAAATAGTTGTGTTAAATGTCTTGACTAAGTCACAAAGAAGAAAACAAATGTAAAAGGTGCTGCATGTCTTAAACTGTGTTGCTATAGAAATATTGCATATTTTTTTTCTCCCTTTTCTGAAGCAACGGTGAGCATTTAATTGGAAATAGGTTAGCTTTCAGAGAACTTCCATGCCTGTTTCCTTTAGGCAAAGTAACTTTCAGAAATGAATGTATGGGCTCTCAAGTTAGTTGTGTTCCTCTTCTCAGTCATGCGAATTTTGAGATGTAAGTTAAGTTTAGCTGATGTGGGATAAAAACAATCGATTGCTGTGTTTTAAAGTGAGGAAAATGCATATGGATTAGCTATGGTTATTATATGATGACTTTCTGTGATACTGAACTGTTAGATCCCCAAAAGCTTTTAATTCTAGCTTTAGTGTAATTAGATTTATTTTTCTAACATCTCTTCAGCAGAGATGTTTGTGTGCTTCAGTTTGGCTTCAAATTTGAATTCTTAATGCAGCTTTTAGTGTTGGAATTGCCTACTAGTGTCTTGAAATTTAATTTAGTTATTTATTTATAATAATAGGATAACTTAATTAACACTGACACTTATTTGAAAAAGAAATATAATCTTAACATGGTGATGTAGTTGCACTTAAAAGAAATACTTGTCTGGCAATATTATTAAAAAAAAGGAGGGGAGAAAAACCCTGAAGTGTGAATCAATTTTTAACTGAATCTTCAGTATGCCAGCCAAATAGAGCTCCATTATTTTGGTAAATTGTATCGCTGTCTCTGTTAATGTGTTCTTACAGATGAATGTGTTCTTACAGTAGTTCAGATGTTGATGGTAACACACTGCTGTATTCCTGAAGGAAGGGGAGAGTATGTGGCTGCAAAGTTCGGTAGAACAAAATAATTATTCAACTATTAAGTATAAAAAAAATTTTTCTTGCAGCTCAAGTATGAAACCAAAACTTTTTTCACTCCTTTCTCCTCTTCATAATTAGGTGTCACTGTTTAAATGCCATCCTGTATTGTAGGAGCTGTACATTTCTTAGTGAATTTGGAGGAACAGATTACACTAATAGGATTTCTGTATAGAAGTACGTTTTGGCTGACTTCATCATGTGCGGAGAAGCTGGGATCCTAAAATGGATTTTTTAAAATTCCTTACTAAATTCATGATTCTCTGAGATTGCTATCTGGTGTAGAAACACCCAGAGTTTTTCAGTGTTTTTAGTTTGCTTGGAGTTAGTGCTTATGAAGTGAGCAACTCCTTAGCTGTAAAATCCCACTTTATATGCAAAGTAAACCAATGTACATCATTGAGGGCTTTTCAGTCTCATCACTTCCTGACTTTGAAAGGGTAGATCCTTCTGTTTGGCCTGTATGTGATATTCTGGGTGATATTTTAACTTGTTAAACCAATCTGATTTCATGGCTGCAAAGCAACTGCCAGCTTTTTAAGCTTTGTACTGGCAAGGGGGACTTTGTACTTCTATATATTTGTTTTTAAAACACAGAATCTTTAGAATTAAACATGATAGCGTAGTAAATTATTATTTATAAGCTTTCTACTTGCTGCTATATTTCCTAATCTTAAGCAGGTCATATTTATTTTTTGTGTATTTTTCATTTAATTCACTTCTCAGAGGCTCCTCAGCATACATCAGCACTGTGCTGGTGTAGAGCAGGAGGTGCAGCGTACCGTGAGTGCTGGGGGCTCATGGTGCTTGCTGGTGTGTGCTGCTCTTCTTCTCTCCCTTTTCATCTGGATGCATTTCTAGGTGATGGTGAAGAGGATGGTGTTCTGGTGGAAGATCTGTAGTAGACAAACTTCAGGAGTCTGCTGGAAGGTTTTGGCTATTACCCTCTGCTGGCCCTTGCTCTTATCTCTGGCACACTGAGATTTGTTGTATCTTGCATGTTGCAGCATATCGTGTTAATTGCAGGTTTGTCACCTGCGTTTTCAATGAGTAAGTGTAGTGTAGTTTCATCATGCTGCTTCTTTCGAGATGGTGACAGTGAGGTTTTTGTTTGTTCGGATTTTTTTTGGGGGGGGGGTTTTGTTTGTTTGTTTTGTTTTTGGCATTGGTTATGTGTTTGTTTTTGTAGGCTACATTTTTAGCTGTTACCTGAAATATTAATAGCAAAACCGAGTGCATGGAAGGTGGGGACATGTTGTAGTCAGCTGTTGCTAAAGCCCTTTTCAGACCTATTACACTTGTTCTAAGTTCTTGTTAACCTGCTGTGTTCAATAAAACTTTCCAGTAGCTAAAAACAGATTGCAGGAGAAGTTTCCTTTTCGGTTTTTTGATTTTGAACACTTGGCAGCATTTTGTTTATTCCCTGGAGTCACTTAAACCCTCTCTGCAAATATTTGTGCACATGGTGAGTTCAGCATGTGTTTGACTTTAGTTGCATTGCTTATAAAGGAATGTGTGCAGGATTAAGGCCCATCTGACTTCGTGACCCTTTTCAGAGGTGAAGGAATCTTAAAGTTGTCAAAACATATAGCATCTTATAACATACCTTGATTGATATTTCAAGTTGATGTTGTTCAAAATAGTTGGTAGGCATACTGGAAGCTCTTCAGTGTTTCCTGTGTTGTGTAAATATAAATGTAATGGTGATGAACAGGAGATGGGCATAGGTTTATAATATATTAAGACAAGTTTGCTTTTAATGTTATATACCATTTGAGATGAAAAATGGTTTGTTGTATTCATGGGTTATTTATAGATAGAATTATTCATCCCAAAGTTAAAGCTGTTTGTTAGTCAAAAACTAGGCAATTGTCATAGCAGTGACAGTAGCTGTTACTAATTTTCAGTTGTGAACCTCAGAACGTACACCACTTTTAATTATAACCTTTTTTTTCTTGCAAGATGGGTGTTTACTGAAATGAGGCTGTATCTATTAATAGATATAGAATACTCCCTCTCCAACTTTCTACTGCTGTTTTTACTAGGATTGCATAGGGTATTTTTAAGTGATAATTAACATCGGTGATGGAAAAGGGCCCTTAGGAGGTTTCCGAGGTAGACCTTCTGCTCAAAAGCAGTATTTTCCTAGAAGTATGTTTATTCCTAAAATGTCAGTAGGAAGAAGTTGTGTAAAACTAAATTACTCTTCTTTTTCTGGGGAACGAACACACTTCCCTGCTCAGCTCATGGTAATGACACTGTTGCAATATTTTCTTTTGAGCACTTGAAAAGAGAATTCTAACTAAAATAGAGCTAATGTTTTCGGTGCAAGCAGGCTTTCCCCTCCTCTTCCCTTTTCTCTTGGCTCTGATCTGCCTCTGTTTTTGTTTCTACTCTTGATCTACCACATCCACAATGTTGCCGTTAGGTTGTTTGCTTAACCTCTGAAAAAATGCTTCCAGTCTTCCTTGCCTTGCATGTTGGACAAATATGGAGTATTCCCAAATCCACCACTCCAGCCGTGTACACATCGTATGCTGTTATCTACCTACACCTATAAGCTTTTTCAAACACCCAAAGAAACCCCCAACTCGCCTCACCTTAACTAATCCTTTTATGAAAACACCTACAAGAATCTGTGCTGGCTTCAGAAGTTTCGTGCTTTTAAAACTTCAGTCTACCTTATGGACCTCTTCACACTTTCCTGATCCATCTGTTCATCTAGCACAGCTTCTTCTCTATCCCTTCACACAATCTTAGGCTGTTGAGATGCAAGACGCCTTTGCAGATCCTTTAATTGGTAGTAGTCTTTATTTTTACTTTTCTACTTCTTTTTGTATTACTTGAAAAACAAAACAGACCCCCCCACCAACAAAGAAAAAAAAAAAAAGAAAAAAATGAACCTGAAAAAAAACCACCCCAAAAGCTCATGCTTTTTTTTCTCCTTTCATTGCTGGTATTATTATTACAAAGGATGTTTCAAATTACATGCCATTATAATGTTTTTATGCAACCATTCTTTTTCTCCT
The DNA here is from genome assembly GCF_014805655.1 of Passer montanus. Lineage (NCBI taxonomy): Eukaryota > Metazoa > Chordata > Aves > Passeriformes > Passeridae > Passer > Passer montanus. Next base: position 6,345,106 of record NW_024367707.1, on the reverse strand, counting down.
TAACTGTGAAATCTTGTTTGTGTACAGCTTGTGTTTGAGGGCAGTTATTTATGGAGCTCTGTGGCTGTACATCGTGATGTACAGTCAGGAATGTGTTATCTGGTAAGTCTACAGACTAAAGCTACTCCTTTGTGCTCTGTAGCCTATTATAAAACAGAAAACCTTGAAGTGGGGAGTGGCTAGTGCTGATGAAATGCTTTGTGGAACAGGTGGGACTTCAAAGTTTTATTTTAGTTTGAGGGAAGGTTGCTTATGCAATTGTTCCATCTGTCCATCCATCTGTCCATCCATCTGTCCATTAGTCTGTCCTCCCACCTGTCAGTAACTTCTGAACTGCTTGCCCAATTCCTAGTTGACTTTGGCAGAGGGGCCGTGCTCTCCAGCCCTGTTGCATGTGCAGCTCTGACAGAAACAGGCAGATGGTTAGAGAAGAGATTGGGCAAGAAAAGGGGAACCCCAGTCTGTGTGTCTGTGTTTGGCCTGTAGTAATAACCACCATGGCAGGTGCTGCCTTCTGCTAGGCTGGTGTGCATAGGGAAGGTCAGATGGAAATGGGAGAGCCACGATGCTGCTGCAGTAGGATATTGCATGGGCATGATGGGAGGGATGTTACATGGGTGATATTGTAGGTGGGAAGCAAGGGAACTCTCATGGATGGTCATGGGACCCTGTGGGAGATCTGTTTGATGGTCTAACTTAGGTTTTTAAAGCATTTCCTCTCTTTAAGGAATTGGGGAAAGAGCTGCTGGGCTTAGACCCGTCATCAAGAGCAAAGAGGAATAGGTGGCATAGAAAACATCATCTGATGTATGTGGGTAAGAGGTGGTGCATATCCTATAAAGTCAGTGACAGAAATGTGAACTTGAGCAAGGAAGAAGACTGTCAGCCAGCCAGGAGGAACTTCAAACATAGAACTTCATATATAGAAATGAGGGGGATTAGAGAGAAAAGCGGTGCTGTAGCACAGCAAATCAAATTGAAATAATTGAAATATTTCTTGAAAAAATTGGAGGGCTCAAATGTTTTTTCAACATAGGATTTAAACAAATCTTAACTTCAGGACAGCAAATGTGTTGCTCAAGTCTCTTTAAAATCTTTACTACTGGTATAAATAAAAACAGATTTCAGTACGAAGGTGACAGTGTGGGATGCCCACAAAAATAGTAACAAAACAGTGTTTTCAGAAGGTGAACAGTGACTCTGCTTTTCCCAAGCAAATAGCTATTCCTGTCATTTGGAGATCATTAAATCTGTTTCAGTAAATTCTATACACATTGACGTTTTAGTTGCCTAAAGCTCTGTGAGTGAACAACATATTGGGGGAAAAAAAAAGTCATGGCCTTCCATCTATTAACCTAGTTGTTTTTCAGTTGCTTCTGCTGACTCAATAATATTATGTGATGTAACTCACAGGAAAAAATCAATGAATTAATGTATTCGAAACTTAAGATTGTTTTAACTATAAGTTTGGATGCTTGGAGATGTTTGGTTTTGTTGGTTTGTTGGTTTTTTTTTCTGAGATAAATCACATTTGCTTTTATAAATCACTGTAAAATGTAGTGATTAAAATTGTCCTGCAGATAATATGTATGGATGAGGGGAGATAGGAAGACATTTGTGTTAAGGTCAAAGTCTGCTCGCCTTTGATCATTCAAACTACTGAACAGCCCTGGAAGGCTTGGAGGCCAGTCCTGTATTTTTCCATACCAGTAAAATGGGTGACCTTTTGTTTGACTGTTCCAGTTATAGTCCCTTAAAATAACATTTGAGCTATTGTTGGCTATTTCACTGAGAATGGAAGGCAGATCAAGCTTGTTATCTTGCTGCTCTTCAAAGAAATTAAAAGAGGAGGTATGCTGTCCTTAAAGAATTAGTCTGCATAAAGCTTCAGTGCTAGCGAGAAGAGATTGTTGAGTTATTGAAAAAATAAATAAACTTTTACACTAGCAAATTTACTTTCCCACTTTAAAATCAATGGGTAATTTTTAAAAAACCCTAGTTCTTACACCTAGTTCTTCTTTTTAATAGCTCAGATTTAAAAAAAAATTATTAATAACAGTTGTAACTTTCACTTCATGACTATCAAACTATTTTGGAATTTTTCTTGCTCCTTTCTGATATTTTGATGACTTTTTAAATCTGTTTGTAACTTGTGAGGTGCAGAAATAGTTACAACAAATCAGTTCGCACCAAATACCCCAAATTGCCAAGTCCTATGCACTTCTAGCAGTTTAAAACCATTCAGATCCCCAAATTTGGGGAATAACTTCTAGTATTGAATATACAAGGTTGATGGTGTAGGGAAGTAAAGTCATGAATGCATGAAAATAACAATGTATTTTTCCATGGCTGAATCTCAAAGGTAAGGGCTGTATGATGGGACCCCCAGCCTAATCTGTGCTTCTGGAGGTTGCTGTCCAGATGAATGACCTGACCACTTCCACTTTCTACAACCTGTTGTGAATGTAGGTAATAGTTAGAAAGGAAAATATGGTATATTTCCTACCCTTAAAGCTGGTTTTGCATACAGTGCTGAGAATGAAATAGTGGAAGCTGGGTTGCAGTGGTGAAATGGAAGCAGGGATGAAAATGAGACTATTCTGTTGAGCACATTTACAGATTTTTCATCTGCTGTGGAGCCCTGACATTGAGAGACACATGTGTTGGGTGATCTGGAAGACTGTGTGCATTATTCTGGGCCATGTGATCGAGAAGGGTCTGGTACAAGGCTGTGGTGAGAAGTTGCCCCTGTGGATAAGGCTCCCACTGGCCTGGAGTGTTCCTGCTCGAGGTGGGACACCAGGTGAGCTGTACTGCTCAAGTATGGCATTATACTGTGGATAGCAGTCCTTGTGCTGTGTTTCTAATGTTAGGAGAGAATATGTTGTGCTAAAGGTTTAAATTGGGGAGCTGCAGATTCAGTTTGATGTTTCAAGTGTGGGATTTGACAGCTCGATATGTAGCATATATAATTGTGCATTGTTAATTTGCATTTTTTTAAAATGATTTCATGGTTCATTCATGTCTCTTGGGATGAAAAACCAGTGCATCTGTGAGGCTGAAATAATTGGATCTTATTTGAGGTGCAATGATTGATAAAGATTAAAATGGACCTCTAGGATCAATTCCATTTATGTGACGCATGGTAATTTTTTTCCTAACTTCCTTTTCCTTCTCTAATAGACTTTGCCATTTTATTGAAGAACTGCAGGACAGATTAAATTACATATGGCTCATGGTGGTGATGAAGTTCTCTGCTGTAAATCAGAAATAATTCTGAATGTGATGTGTATTGCTTAATGTCTGCAAATGCCTGGTAGTTACATGGAACAGATTTTTGGCATTGTACCGCAGCAGAAGTGACATCATAGTATGCTTTAACCTGAAGGTTGAATCTAGAAGGAAAATAATGAAAGCTGAGATATTTTTCAATGTTTGATAACCCTGCTTTTTCAAGTTATATGTTGCAAACAAAAGCACAAGGATATGACTGCAGTGTAGTGTGTGCTCACATTTGGGTTCTGTGGGGCTACTGGTAGAACAGCAAATGGTGCTGAGCACCTAAGTATGTGTAAGCTAGATAATGTCCTGTGATGTGTGCTTTAAGATTGGTTTGATGAGTACAAAAACCTACAAAATACGTCATTAATGGTCTGCAGTTTTATTATAAATCAAGCTATTAAATTGGATGTTACAAAAATCAGATTATTTTAAATTACAGAATGCCTTAATGGAATATTTAAGTAACAAATAATACCATGCTGAGATCTTATGTCCTCCTGATTGTTTTTGTTTATTTGGTTTTTGTTTTATTTTAAATATGCCTAAATATGTTGTTTTTAAAATATGTTTAAATACATGAGCTGAAGAGAAATTGTCCAAAAGGTATATGGATTACTGGAACATCAAAAAGTGTTTTTAAATAGTGTTCAAGAAAGTTATCTGGAATATAATGAAATACTTCAATTTGATAAGTCATTTTCCATTTTCTCTGATTAAATTAAGACAAGTAGACATTCCCTTTTAAATATTGTTCCTTAACAATACAGGATAAAGTAATGGATGTTGTGTTTATCGCTTTTATTATAACTCAAGATGCTTTCTAATAATTCCATCTGAGGAAAACAATACTGCCATTTAATTAGAAGCCGAAGGAAGAAGAGAAACAGCTCAAACTAATCTAAAAAAAAGAGATGAAAGCAGGGGTTGATCAATTGCACTGCAGTACCTAAGAGAAATGTAATGCTTCTGAAGGAGAAACATATAAAATAAGTTTTCAAATTGATTTCAAGTTAAGATGTCAGTGGGGCAGGAGGGGGCGGGCAGAAGACTGTGCATGTGCCAGTGCTAGCTATTTATGGTACAGATGTGACAGGAGTGCTAAAAAAGGTGGAATATAAGTCAGGGTAGCAACTCAATTCCAGGTGAGTAAGTTCTAGGGTGCAGCCATTGACTAAGTCTTACTTTGGTTCATTGCTATGTTCCTAAAATACTGTGAACCCAGCATACTTGAATTAAACTCTAAACACTGTTAAACATGCATCCTTATGACCCTTCCCTTCCACAACTGAAGAATAACATGAAAACAGGAATTTGTCCTTTGGTAATGAGAAAAAGATTTAGTTCAAGTGTTGAGTAAATAAGAGTTACTTACCTGCATTTGTTCTGTGATGAAAGCTGTATGTTTTCTGTCACATTTTTGAGAGTCCCATGTTTCCATACTCTGAGAGATTTTTGTTCAAAAGTCTACTAGAATTGTGGGATATGATACACTGCCCCTGTGCTTTCAAGGACTTGAGGTAATAAAGCATTGTGTACCATGGTATAAATGACTGACCAATTATTCAAAGTTATTAAGTGCTGTAAATAAAATATATTAAATTTGGAAAGAGTGGAAAAAAATAAAAATCTGTGCTGTATAAGGAGTTGTGCTGAGCATGACCTGAAAATATACTTTGGTTTCCATGAATGGGCTTATTTAATTGCCTTGTTTTGCATGTGTTCCTTTAAGAGATTTGTGAAACCAGGTGGAGAAATACAAACTGGAGCAAACCTTGAGAAGACAGAAATCTGTAGCATGCTTATGCGTCTTGGTATAAACTGTGAACATTATGGGCTGTATCTGAAGTTGCTATGTGGTTTTCAGCTTTGTTGCTTGGCTCTGATCACCTTTAGTCTTTTATTCCACACTGTTCGTATGCCGTTGCTTATACAGCTTTACTGTAAAAAAGTAATCAGTATTTTCTTTGGCACTTATTTGTAATTATTTTAGTTAAACAGTAGCCCTTTTGCAAAATAAACAACATAATTTTCCCCAAATATCTGGTAATACTATTAACTATCCCTCTATTGTAAGTATTTTTTGCAGCAGAAGCACTACTTAATGTAATCAGAGCTGAAGGATGTGAACAGCAGTATTTTTTATAGTTTTTATCTATTCTACTTGTACCAAAAGGTAAAGGTTAAGTGGAAATGAGCTTTGCTGGTGCCTATACTGAGAAGACATTTTAGATAGATTGTGCAGCTTTGTCAGTGGCATAAGATGGGATGTTCTGAGCACTCCTCAGTGTCCCTGCTCCTCTCTCTGTACACAGGAAGTTGTTTGGAACTCCTTAATTTTCTGCTTTTTGATAGTGGAGTTCTTGGTTGAGCATTGAAGAATACTGAATAGAAACCAAACCTAAAAAGTCTCCCTAGGTTGTAGACTGCTTTTAAGATTGAATACTAAAGTATGCTGAGCTCTTTTATTCAGTGATAATTGTCATTTCTCCCTAAAGTTCCAGTAATGTCCTTCACTGTTTTGTCCATTTGTATTAAAGAAATTAAAGCTATTCAACTGCATAATGCGTTTGTTCTTCTAACTGGGACAAAAAACCCCACTATGTTTTCAATATTTTTCTCTTGAAGACTAAAGGCCTGGTAGTACTTAAGTCATAATTGCATAAACTTTACATTTCTAGCTTGGCAGTTCTGTACTTATGTAAAAATAAAGAAAATAAAAAGCAAAGCCGTAATTGATGAATGAGGTGAATTGATGAATGAGGTGGTAGGATGTGGAAGTACCAAGAGGGGAAGCATTGAAGCATTTCTTTTGGGACTGGGGGAGGAGGGGGATGTGTGTTGCTGTAGTACATCTATAAACATTTAAATATACTGTAATGCAGAAACAGCAGGCTAACTTGCTTTTTTCAGTAGTGGGAAATACACCTTTAATGAGATCTGCTCTTCCACTCTGTTTTGCAGACAGCCTAAGCTCTGTAGTTCTTCAGTTTTCCAGTGTGGATTGTACGTGTTTGGTAGGCTTCTACAGTTCTGAAATTTTTGGGGGAACTTCTGCAAATGTTGTAGGAGCTTAGAGAGGAAGGAAAAAAAATATGATTAGTAGAAAATCCTGGTGAAATAGCAAGATCTACACTTCTGTGGTTTTTTTATCATTTAAGAACTTCATGTTTAGATGTGTGTGGCAAAGCCGTAATTGATGAATGAGGTGAATTGATGAATGAGGTGGTAGGATGTGGAAGTACCAAGAGGGGAAGCATTGAAGCATTTCTTTTGGGACTGGGGGAGGAGGGGGATGTGTGTTGCTGTAGTACATCTATAAACATTTAAATATACTGTAATGCAGAAACAGCAGGCTAACTTGCTTTTTTCAGTAGTGGGAAATACACCTTTAATGAGATCTGCTCTTCCACTCTGTTTTGCAGACAGCCTAAGCTCTGTAGTTCTTCAGTTTTCCAGTGTGGATTGTACCTGTTTGGTAGGCTTCTACAGTTCTGAAATTTTTGGGGGAACTTCTGCAAATGTTGTAGGAGCTTAGAGAGGAAGGAAAAAAAATATGATTAGTAGAAAATCCTGGTGAAATAGCAAGATCTACACTTCTGTGGTTTTTTTATCATTTAAGAACTTCATGTTTAGATGCCAGCTGTGTGCTGTATCAAATAGAAAAAAGTCTGTCTGCACTTCATTTTTGTTCATTTTCACTAGAGGAAAACAAAAGTGTCAACTCAATTCAGTCAATTTCTGTTTCTCTGAAGTTTCAAGCCCTGTGTAACCGTGAAGTGAAGCATACCTCTTTTTAATTTTTTCCTTAAACAGCATTACATTCTTATAAATAGTGCACTTGTATGTTAGAGAAATACTGTGCATATGGCTTGTAGATGTAAGATGATCTTAAGAGAATTCTTTAGTATGCTATGTGGCGTTTTAATATTTTTGTTTTTTTCTTTCTCTGCCTAATTTTATTCCTCAGATAGGGTTTTGAAGCTCTTCGGTTGAAGTACTAAGAAAACATCTTTTGAAATTTATAGTGGACTATGTCTTATCAATTGAACAAAAGGGAAAAAAAGAACTGAAACTAATTAGCTAATTGTCTCTTATTCTAGCTGATGTTCTAACACCTTTAGATATTTGCAATACACAGTCACATTTTGAAGAATAAAAAAAGTCTAGCCTTTGTATTTTTGTTGAAAGATATGCCTGTGATAGCTTATCCATATGGTGACAGTAATAAAATGAAATACTGTACTAGAACTAGTCCTCAAAGTCTTATTTCCTGTCAAATATCCCAGAAGACATAGAATGATGCAAGGTGTCTATCCCAAATTAACTGAAGATGCTGATACTCCAGTGCTTGTTTCAGATGAGACAATAATGTAGTGATCAGGTACTCTGAAAGAGGGGAGCATGCAGGAAATCATTAATCTCTAGAAGACTGATAGCTATATGTAAAACTGACACTATTTGTTAGGCTCTGCTGGTGGGTAGGAGGTGTAGGAAGTTCTGCTTTGTTAGTCATCTTCTACATGTGGAAGTTCTGCTGTTATTCTGCTGCACTTCCAGTGGCTAGCATCTTAATATATGGTGGAAGTAATGAGATCAGCATCAGCAGGTTTTAAAGCTTATTGATTTTTGTAAAAGTATATAATTTGTGTAAAGGTATATTGATTTTGTAAAGGTAAAGGTCAAAAGTGGAAATCATACACCTGTGAATTTGTGCTTTCTATTACTTGCCTGAGAATGAAAAGTCACTGTTACTGCCTATAGGGTTTATTTTGCAGCAGCAGATCACATGACAGTGTCTTCAATATTAATCTTTTGCTTATGTTTTCTACAACTGGGTCTGTATAATGCTCATATGCATGCTGCATATTTAGGACAGATACAAGGTATATTAAAGAAAATGTATTATTTGGGATCAGTTATATTTACATGGCATTTTATTTGGTGGTGAGTGTAGGATTCTGTTGTTAGTCATGTTTGTGTGCTAGTCAATGGAAATAAATTGAAGGAGATGGGAAATACTGAGAGTGGTAGTTCCATATTGTTCTATGCTTTTGTATCAGGTAACGAAATGGTTTCAAACCAGAAATAAATGTCTTTGCCTTCTCAGGAAGACTTCCATATTAAAACAATTTAATTGTAACCCTTAATGAATGTTGAGATGAATGAATCAAGTAATCTGCTCTTCTTAAACTACTGAAAACACCCTATTCAATTTCCATTCTAGTTCAATTTAAACTGATAAAATTACACTTAATAACTACTAGATCAGTTTTACAGAAGCGTATTTCAAAAGACTAATGTCAAAAGGTAATAGGGTTTTTTTGATGTTACAAATCTGAAAAAAAGAGAAAAAGGCTTATTAATTATTTGAAGGCATAAGCAGATAGTGGATGTTCTGTTTCTGCTAGTAAACTTAAATGAGAATTTCACAACATTAAAAGCTGTTAATTTTTGAAGCAATTGGAAGGAAGAGAGGGAATCATAAAACGTCCTGAGTTGGAAGGGACACACAGGGATCACAGAGTCCAGCTGCTGGCGCTGCAAGGGACACCTTGAGAATCCCACCTTGAGAGTGTTGTCCAAACACTTCCCAAGCTCTGTCAGACTTGGTGCTGTGCCCACTTCCCTGGGGAGCCTGTTCCAGTGCCCAGCTACCCTCTGGGTGAAGAACCTTTTCCTGACACCTAATCTAAATCTCCCCAGCACAGGACTGCCCCACCCCAGGTGCAGAACCTGGCACTTGCTCTTGTTAAACTTCATAGGCTTGGTGGCTGCCCAGCTCTCTGATTTGCACAGATCTCTCTGCAGGATGTCTCTGCCTTCAGAATTCAACAGCCCCTCCCAATTTTGTGTCATAGGCAAGCTCACTTTGTATACCTTGAATGTAAGTGCACCAAGCTGGCTATATTCCCTTCTCTATCTGCCCTCTTCTGCTCCCACAGTTCAAATTTGGCATTATAGCTGGATTGCTACACTTAAACAGCACTCTGTTAAAATGAGAATAATCACTCCTGACTAGATGAAGTCATAAGAGCCCAGAGAAGTTGCAGCTACAGCTATAACTTTAATAATTTTTGAAATTTCTGGGTTCCTGTGTTCTAGCAGACAGGTACCACTTGGCAGTGTTTTCAGTATTCAGTGAAAGCAGTCTGAAGACATGGAGAATTGAATGATTTAATTGTTCTGCACTTGATGTGAACTATTGTGGGTGAGAAATCCTTTAGCCCTGTATTAGTTGCTCTGGCACCCTAACCTTTTCTGTTGACAGGTACCCGCTTTAAGTTCTTCAGATAAGCCACATGATTTGTGCCCTTTCAGTAATGAATGTGACATTTTTAGGAAAAAAATATTTTTAACATATGGCTGATTTATTACTCAGTCATTTTCAATGAACTGTTGTGACTTTTGATTAGCTGAGGCAGCTTGCTTTTTTAGCTTGTTCTGTTCTGTGGAGTGATACTCTTTTTACCGCTTAGTAAGGCTAATAGGTTTTTAAGACCTTGTGTAACTACTCTCATGAATTGCTTTAGTCTGCCACAAAACAGTTTATGATCCATCCAGAAATTTGTGTGTAAGGATGATAACATCAAGTTTGAGCTAAACTGGGTTTTACTTGCAAATCTGTATTCGGTAGATTATTCTTGTATTAAATTACTCTTCTTGTTACAACTGTCTTGTTGTCAACACGGCATGATATTATGCTCCTTTTAGTTTCTGGGGTATTTTATTAAATAAACATTGTTTTGTCAAAATGCACAAAACAGGGCTGTACTGAAAACTAGGTCTGAGAAAGTGACTATCTCACTAGAAGACAGTGAGAACAATAATGTGTTTGGGGGCTGTGTCTCTATAGGGAGAGTCTTTGGGAGAATATTAAGCATTGTCCTTTCATGCTCGTAGTGTTCTTGTGCTATACTCATTATTACCTCTTGGATGTTGACAGAAGCCACATGCTGGATTTGGTAGACTTGTGGTTAATCAAGTGTACTTTTTTACTGTTCTTGGAAGATTGGATCTTAATAAAGCTCCATTTTTAGGCTGACAACAATACTTCATATAGACTCGTACGATCAGTTAGCAGAGCCACAAATATTTGAAATACCTATGGTCTGCAGGTCTTACTGATGTTAATGATTTACTTTTGGTTTAAAGAGATAAAGAACATCTAAAGATCTGTAGCCTCCACCCCTTCTTTTAAAGAAACAGATTCCAAGTTAATGAAAAGTGACCAATAGTTTTTTGAAGATATTGCCTGTATTATCTTAGCAGGCAGGGATTTTTAGATGAAGGATTTGGTAACCTAGATGTGTTGATACCTACTCTGATTCCATATTTAGCAGGTACATTTTTTAGTGTCACAGATTAGGGTTTTTACTTTCTTCATTTAGAATCTGCATTGGTATCTGTGAGGAAACTTTTTGTCTTTTGTAAAGCACAAGGTGAACCTCAAGGGAAGTAGAAGAACCAGTACTAGGAGAAAATAGAGGAGAAAGAGTGATGGTATATTTCCCTGCTCATTAATTGGAAAATGGGTAATAAATAAGCATTTGGCATTATTTTTGTTTTATTAAGATATTTTGAAGTACTGATGATTGCCTTTGCTTAGACTGAGAGTTTCATGCTGTTCACTGTGTGAATTACTGGGTTATTGACGGTTTTGTTCTAAATAGGAAAGTTTAGGTGTTTCTTCTCATCTCTCCCAAATCTTTGAATGATTGAGTGTGATAGCAAGGTACTTTACATTTTCTAATGGTGAATAGTGTATTTGCCTTAAAAAATCCTCAAGGAATTCTAGATAAGGAGTTCCCTAACTGAAGTTGTTTGACTCTTAAATTTGCATACTGCATTTATAACATGGACTAAAGCAGTGTGTTTTGGACAGATTCATAAACTATGGGCAGATGATCATGTGAAGAGGTTTTTACTGTTGCCTCTACCTGCTCTTGCACAATTTTGTATTGGTACTGTGGTGCACTAAAATAATTTTTTTGACACTATCCTGTCTGTCAGCATCTAGCAGATGCCATAAATAGATTGCATTTTTTTAATACAGTGGGGGAATTTGAGGCTCCTGAAAACCTCAGGTACTCTGAGAAAGAGAGAACAATTTTAAAATTCATTATGATGAATTTAGTCATCATCATGGAAGAACTGTAAGCAGGTCAGAAGCAATTGTTTCAATGCCAGTTATACTCAATTATACCTGGGGAATGTACCTGGGGAAAGGACTGCAAATATTATCTCTCTCCCCTGATTTATATTGTTTTATTTGGTGTAATACTAAATTTTATAATAGACACATGATACCTACAAGTGGACATGCTTGTACTAGGGCTTTTTCCTCCTCAGGTGTCTGTCTGTGAGGAAAAAGTGTTGAGCAGTTCTTTGATATGTGGATGTAATTAGGTAGCCTTTGAATTGTACCATATCAGTCTAATTGTAAGAGGTAAGTAGTGCAAGCATTGGTTTTGAAACAGTTAAAAAACTTAAAATTAATCTTATTAGGGCTGTGTTTTTTACTGTGCCAGGGCTGGCTGTCCCTGTATGCTGAAATGGGAGAGGGATATTGGAAGGGACCTTGTAAGCAAAGAGTTTTCCCTGGCATCTCATCTTATGCAGTGTGGTGAGTAGGAGAGAGAACAGAATCCAGTCTTTCTTCCTTGATTGTAGGAGATTATCCTTTCTGATTTCAACAACTATTGCTCAATATACTCATATAGTCCAGAGAAATCATAAGTATGGTTAGAGTTAAGCAAGCAATGAATAGGCTAAAACCTTCATGTGGGAATGGAAATACATAGTCTAGTCCTTTTCAGTAATTTCTCACTGAAACCTTTTCTTTGATGTTCTAACTGTTTCCCATCCATTCTGTATCTCCACAGAAAATTAAAACTAACATCCTATGGAGTACCTGAGTCAGTGATGCATTTTTATGTTTGGTTCTAGGTTGATTTTCCTGCTTGTGGGTCTGAGATTTTGTTGCATTGTATCACTGTGTTCTCCTAGTTACACTCCACAGTGTTCTGTCTTAGCTTTTTAGACTTGACAGGGTTTTTTTTGTAATATGAAGTAGAGGATAAGCAGCTAATAAATCATTTGCTATACAAATGAAACCACAAATGAGGAATAATCCACTGGTGAGCTAAACACAGGTAACCTAGAATGTCTTGAAGAGTAATTTCAGGCTGTATGCAACTTCTTCAAGGGCAGTTAAAATTCATCTTGTATCTGTTTTATTTAATTGTCCCGAAGGAAGATGACACAGCTTATACTGCTTTTTCCAATAACAAAAGCTAGCCTGGTGAAATAATTTCATTCCTGGGGCCTCTGATAGGGATTTTAAGTGAATGGCCTGTTGCTTTAGTATTATTAGCATTTTGGTGATGCGTCATTGAAACTATTTCAAAACAAAAGCTGCAATTGCTGATCTATCACTTAAAATCTCAGACATTTTTGTATTTCTGTTTGCTAAAGTAACTGCTCCGTGATGTAAAAAATTGGTTAATTTAATGTAGCAAGTGTGGGTAATAAAGAAGAAAGGTTCTTTTGGTTTTTTAATTTTTTTTAAATTTTTTTTTATTTTAAAGCTATAAAGACATCTGAAAATTTGGGAAACTCTTCACGTTGCATTGAAAGGGGGAACACACAATTCACATATTGCAAAACAGGCATCTGAGCCAAGATTAGCAATACAAAGTTTAAGGACTGTCTTAATTTAGGCACATCTGAAGGGACTATGTGTGGATAACATAATGATTAGAAAGCTGCTCACTGCCTTGAAGTGTGGGCAGGAGCGAAGGAATATCTCAGGATTGATAAAATCTTGAGATAAGGATCGCTGAAGAGGATTGTGGCAAATTAAAATGTAGGCATTAATCACGGACACTATAGAACAAGCAAAGAATAATAAAATTTTGCACTTTTCTGTTGAATTTGGGCAGTTAGTTTCTGTTGTTGTGTAATACCCTCAGACACATAATGTACTACAGTCTGAGGTAACTCCAAAGGTGTTGAAGAATCACAGAGTATCTGAGGCTGGAAGGCGCCTCTGGAAAGCCAAACCCCCTGTCCAGCAGGGCCACACTGAGCAGACTGCCCAAGGACCATGTTCTAATCATGTTTTGGGTATCTCTGGCAGGAGCGGCCTGCTCCCGTTCAGAGCCCTCCTCGCCGCCACAGTGCGGCCTTAGCCAGACCTTCCTTTGTGTCAGTCCATGCCCTCTCCTGCTTGTCCTTCCAGGGACACCTTCAAGAAGAACCTGGGTTTATCTTCTTCACACCCTCGTGTCAGATGCTTAAACACTGAGAAGATCCCCATCAGGTCACCTGTCTGACAGAGTCCTTGACAGCCTGGTGTAGGGTATTGGAAAGTGGCAGTAGCTGCTGACTCATGAGGCCACCCGGAATGCTCCAGCCTGCCTGGAGCTGCTGCCTCTCAGGGTTTGATTCAAAAACTTTGACTTCTTTGGATTCTTAGAGCAATTTAAAAAAATCTTATTATGTTTTGGATCTTTACCAAGTAAAGGTATTTTGAAGAGTGAAAGTCCAAGATTTTTGTGTGTATGAGTACTTCACAAAATCCTATAACTCTCTTCACATAAGCTTAAAAAGTTATCTGCACGTATACATCCCTGAACTGCTTGCTGTACTTCATTTGCTTTTCAAATTTGAAGGAGAAAATTATTTCTGTTCTACGGCTTGAGATGAACCTTGCTAATTTTGCTTGGATTCTGCAAGTGCTTTGGATAACTGAGGAGAATTTTGAATATTTTTTTTCCCCTCAGCCTTGAGTGAAGTTCACAGATGTTGCTGGTGCAGTTACAAACAACGTTGCTCAGCAGCTCCTAATCTGATCAAACACAGTACCTAACCTTTTCAGTCTCATGAATGCATTGTGCAGCCTGCAGTTGGTTAATTATCTTGTAAGCAGTTCCTTTCTAATTCATTGGTAATTTTCTGCTTATTTTCTATTTCCGTGGATTAATCTTCTGAATTAACAAAATGAAAAGAAGAATGTCAGAATCTTACTGATTTGTTCATGATGGTGAAAGTGAATGAGGGTCCATGACAGCAAACTGCTGGTTTTTCATCTCAGACATGTGAGTTGCTAAAGATTCTAGTCATGAACAAGCCATGTTATTTTTTGTGAGATTTCCATGGTGATCAGGTGGGTTGTGAAGCACACTGAAGAAATAAATACCTTTTCCCAATTTACGAGCTGAGAAGAAAAAGGGAATTTGGGAACTCCCACTAATCTGAAGCTGTCAGGATTTTTTGTGTCTTGCCAGTACCATTCTGCTGTTGGTAAAACTGCAAGGGAGGGAGCACAGTAGCCAGTGTTATTCTGACAGGGTGAAATTGGCTGACTCCTTGAGCTTATGGAGTGTTGTTAGTTTACGGGTGCCTGGAGCTTCTCCAAGTAACTGGGAAACCTTTGTAGTCTTCTGCCAGTGTCTTGATTTTTATCACAGGACTTTATAGCCATTGCTGGAATTGTGGGGTTTCTCAATGACCATTTTTTTACCAGTTGACCTTCTTGGCCATTTCTCCTGTACCTCTGAAGTGCACACAAACCCAAGTAGCACAAAGGGAACGTTAGAAAAACTCTTTACACTCAGTTGAACATTTTTTTATTATCTCCTCCTTCTGCTATAGCAATTGGTCCAAGAACTCTTGGATTATGCTGTTATTGAAATTTGCTTGTAATTACTGAGACTCACATGCAAGGCATAATGTCAGTTTCTACAAATTATGATGTATTTAAGGTGATCATTATTAGTGTGGAGTAGTACAGTGGTCTGTTTATCAGTTGTTGCTGTTGGTACAGAAAGAACTAATTCATATTATTCTGACTGCAGCATTGGTTTATTCTGCTTGATGTCCATTTATTCATGCAGTACTCTGGTGTTTAATCCCTAAAGTAGAGTTTAAAGGTATATGGAACTGGATCATATGGAAGGGAAATTATTACAGTAAAAATACTATATATAGAAGCAATGAATTAGACTTGAGAGGCTGTGCTAGAGTTGCTGCAGGGAATAATATTATATTTATCATAAAGTTTATTGTTATTGCTCTGTATAGACAAGCTCAGCATGTGTAGCAGAAACATAAGCCTTTGGTTTTCTTTCTTAAAATGAATGCTATCCAAGTTAACAAGGCCTTAATGTCTTCCCAGTGAAGTTTGTAGTTTGATCAGTAGAATTAGTAATTACCGTACTGAAGTCATTGAGGTGACTGATTATTATATGCTGGGTTTTAAAGGTATACATCATTCCAGAAAGGGACAATTTGTAGTTATTTTGAACAAGATAGGTGATTATTTGGATCCTTCAATTTTTTTTTTCCTTCAGGATAAATCTGTGTAGAGAAAAATACAAGTGCTGAAGAATCTTCTATAAAAACCAATACCTGGATGGAATGCAGCTTAGTACCAGTTTCCTTGTGTGCTCTGATGCAAACTGATTTGCCTATCATGTTGTAGTGGCCCAAGGAGATAAGAACTAAAAGAGATATCAGTGCAGTACTGATTGAGATACAAATATAATTTAGGATTTTGCTGAAATCTGGATTAATGAGAAACAGTATTGACAGTATTTGACTGGGGTAGATGATCAAATGTCTTTTTCTTTTTTCCAAGGCTTATATTTCAAGTTTAAATTTAACTAAGCTGCTAAACAGGTTCCATGATCTATATTTAAGCAATATTTAACAGCTGAGGATGCCGGTCCCAAATACCATTCTTTAAATGGTTGCATAGCATTTCCCTTTTCACAGGAACACAAAGGTAGTTCCAAAATTGAATATGGTAACTTTAAATTACATAATTGCAGGCAGAATTTCTAAATTTTATTAGGAAAATGTGCAGTCACAAGTATTTCTTTTGCTTTCATAATTTGCTGTAGAGATACACTTATGCGGTTCCTCCTGATCGTATTAATGGAGAGTGATGCTAAAACCTTAAGAGAAGTAAGTGTTGTAGATGAGCACTGAATCACATTTTCTTGGCAGATACACAAATCCAATTATCAATATTAATCTGCAGTGTTAATCTATGAAGCAGAATTGGTTAGTACTTTTCAGGGTCATGGAAGCCAACATAGCATCACCCAGAAATGAATTTTGAAGGCTCTGGTGGGAGAATGTGCCAAGTCTGTGCTTATAGAAAAGAATATTAAGTGTTTCTTCTTGAGCTCTAGTTTTATTTTTCTTATGACAGAAGAAAACCTTATTAATTAAAATATTTTAGAAATCCTAAGAATCTGTGCTAAAAGTGTATATAAGAGGCTAGGGTTTCTGGGGGCTTATCCCAATTCCAATTTCACTTCTGAAACTTCTGCTCCTTTCAGGCAATCCTGAAAATGTCCTACCAAGTAAGCAACTGGCAGTCTGGAAGTTAAATTACATTCACATCTGTTTTAAGTCTGTATCAGTTTGCTGATCTAAATTTTGTGGTAAAGAAATTACACCATGCTATACCTAATGAATTGCAGGACTTCAGAAGGGAGTGGTTCCCCCACCCCATATGTAGGATTTGAAACACTTTCCTTGGGTAACTGCTGTTCATTTTACAGCTCATTATATTTCCCTCTTTTTTCTGTTGCTGAGCTTTTGTTTAGTTACAGTTCTCCTTTATTTCAGTCTTTCCAGTTGCTAGAAACCAACCAATCAGTTCTTGATTGCAGATCTCTCTCCTTTATTAATATTGGAAAAAGTCTAGTATATCCATAATACTGCATGAACTGATCTTTTGATTTAATCTACTTTCTTTGATTTCACTAAGTGAAACTTCTGAAGAAGTGGTATTTTGCAGGAAAGAAATGCTTGGGTAACTGAAATGGGCTTCTTGGTATGACCTTAAACTTGTGGACAGACAACAGTTTAAGGAATTTATCAAAAAAACCCAAGCAACCAAACCCCACAAACAAAAATATCCAAACAAAAAGATCCTGGTTTAGCATTTTTGCAAGGTGTGGGGGGTTTTAGTTGTTTTGTTTTTTTTTTTCCCAAAACCACTGCCTTAGAATTCTTAGACTCATTTTCAGTTTTTTAAAAAAATTAATTTAAAGATAAAGGCATATACATTTTAAGTAGTCTTTTGTTTATCTTGCAATGCCAGTTTTATTTATTTCTGAAAGAAAGATTGACACCAGTTCCACACGATAGATCTATCATACTGAATCCATTCCTTTCTCAGATCCCTGCTTTAAATGGAATGAAGCCTTCATGAATATCATGGTTGTCAGCTTGAAATTTGGAAATTTGAGAATTGAATACTGTAACAGTACTCATATTCTATGATATATACAGATCTGGAGATAAAAAGTGAGATTTCTTGGTTTAGAATAGATGTTGATATATATATATGGGAGTTTCCAACCTTATTTTTAAAAAGTGGTGTTTATTTAAAAAAGATACAAAAAGAGTAAATTGAAACATCTGGTCTTGCTAGCTCTTCACATGTTTTTGGGTTTGTTGAGTTGGGGTTTTTTTAGTATGCAGGTCTGGAACTCTCTATAATTAAGGTTTCCAAAGCTTCCTCTTTGGATCCTACTTTTAAATTGCTTATAACTTTTGCCAAATGCATCTGGGCTATTTTTTTTTCTTCCCTCCCCCCTCCTTATACTGGATGACTACCTCATTATTATTTTATGGATTTTCATGTGGTTTAGTTCTGACTCTTATTTAATTCAAGCCAAAACAGTTAATTGTAGAAAAAGAAGCTACTTCAGAAGTAAAAAAAAAAAAAAAATCAAATTTTCTTTTAAAGTGCTATTAGAATATCCAGTAAGGGATGGAAGAGTCACCGTCTCATGGTAACACTCAAGATTTCACATACAATGGTAAAAACTTGTCCAGGTTTCATACATTAAAAAAAAAAAAATCCTGTTTGAATGTGCTTATTGCTGTTTGGAATTTAGAAGTTACCAAGCTCCAAAGATGAAAAGCCTGAGGACACTAGGAAATTGATTTGACTTAGTAGAGTGACTGAGCTTAAGATACAGGATAATGGTGTAGGAAGGGCAAGGAGAGATGGTAGGGTAAAGATCAGTTATTGAGAAGGCGATAAAAGACACCAAAGATGAGAGCAAAGCTGCTCTAATGGCAGCTTTTTGAAAGGGAGTTTCCTCTTCTTCCTCTGCTGCGAGGCTTGGTGGCAGGCTGTGTCTCTTGCGCCTTTCTTGGCATCTGATCACAAAATCACTGAGTGGTTGAGGTTGGAAGGGGATTCATCAGGTGATCCAGTCCAACCCCCGTGCTCCAGCAGGGACACCTGAGAGTCGGTTGCTCAGATCCATGTCCAGGTGACTTTTGGGTCTCCTCATGTGTGGAAACTCTGCTACCTCTGTGGAGAAACGTGTGCTGGGCTCAGTCACCTTCGAAGAGATTTCCTGTTGTTCAGAGGGAACCTCGTGTTTTTCAGTTTGGGGCCATTGCCTCTGGTCCTGCTGCTAGGCACTACTGAAAAACTTCTTGTGGAAGCTGAGATTTCAGTGGGAGCAGTGTTTGAATGACAGGGATAGGTCTGGAGCAGTCAGGGGTTCTGCCTGGCTTTTGAACTATCTATGGGCGTTGTGCAGAATGAGTTAATCTGCTCCTCCAGTCTGTACACACCACCTGGAGAATCTACGTAGGGGTGTATGAATGTGTCCACATAGGCAAATTGGTAAAAATATTCCTGTGTTGAAATAGAATAAAAGAGAAAAAAATTAAGATGCCTGAGTTTCTTAATTTGTGGCCTGTATTTGCTTATATGATTTCAAAAATCATATGATTGCATAGCCACAATAAACAGGAGTTAAAAAATGGAAAATGGAATAACTGATTATTAAATGAACATTATACATTTTGTAGCGTGAATAAAATCAAAAAGAAAACAGTATTTGTTTGAGCACTGATAGGAAAGTTGTTTGCTTTCTCAAAGGCTCTGAGTGTCCTGATCACTGTAGGGTACAAGCGCTTGGTACAGCGCTCTGATTTTGTGTTCTGCTTGGAAAGGTGAGTAACTTGAGCACATACAATGTTTAAAATATATTTTAGTGTTTAATGTCTTATTAGTTTAGTTTTTAGCATTTCATTTTGTGCTTCAGCTTTTTATTCTTCTTGAAGCTGGTTGTGGCCATGAGTGTTGTACGTGGTTGGAAAATCCTGCTTAAGCTATCAAGATGGGAACCCAGTGTAGAATGACAGAAGAATCTTTCCATGCTGTACAGGCTTTTTTGGTAACACATGTTTTATGAGGTTTCAGTGTATTTCCATTTGGAAATAATTAAATTTATTGACTTGTTTATCGTGTGCTAGAACTTGTTGAACTTAATTCCAGAAACTTCCTGGCCATGCAACAGGCTTATTTGTACTGACTTCCTGTGTTTATTAGAAGGTATAGTTAATTAGTTGGAGAGTAGAGATAATTTAATTTTTCTTAGATGATATCCAGGAAATTTGGCAGCACTTTAATATGGTTGGTTTAATTTTTCTTTTTCCTGAATAAATGGGGTTCCCAATACAGGTTTTTATATAGTTAAATGAAGAAAAGACAATTGTCTACTGTTTTGAATGCTCTAGGGTTTTTAAGAAAACAAAAGGTCATATTTATTTTCTCAGGATGATTCATAATGCTTCAGTGTATTTATGTCATCCTACAAGTCTTAAATATTGAACTTAGCATAGGAATATTCTACCTTAAGTATTAGAAAAGTGTTATCTTTTACACTAGGAAGGGAGGGATGGATAATGACATTGTAGACATAAATTCTTGTATATTTTTGTGGGGGTGCTGATCAATTGTTATGCTTTCTTTTTACTTGTTCCAGTTCCCTTGTCACTGTAATATAATCATCTATATTTAGTATCTGTAGGCATTGAATTAAGCAGTACAGGGTAATGATATACCCAGATTTAAGTCCGTGACATGGCAAACACATTTGCAGCTGTTAAAAAAATAGGTATGTTTATTGGTTTTTAAAAGAGCTTCTGTCTTTCTCAATCTTTTTTCAAGCTAATCTCTGTTGCATTGGAACACAAGCAATGATTTTTTCTTTTTGTTTACACAACAGGTAAAACTTTTACTATTGTGATTGCTGTGCTGTGAAAAAAAAATTTGTTATGCCGCTAATCTGTTAGTGATACAGGACAGACTTAGTCAGACACAAGCAATGATTTTTTCTTTTTGTTTACACAACAGGTAAAACTTTTACCATTGTGATTGCTGTGCTGTGAAAAAAAATTTGTTATGCTGCTGATCTGTTAGTGATACGGGACAGACTTTGTCACCTCTGTTAGATACAGAGTAAGACAATCTTCCAACTTTGTAGTGTGAAATCTTAACATGTTAACCTAGGCTAGGGTAAGAAGAGATGTGTGAGAATCTATGTATTCTGGTAGCTTGCTCTGTGAATTGTCTTTGCTGACATGAGGCTGGAATTGTCATCTAGCAAGAGAAAACAGTGGCAGGATTCTGGAAAAGGTTTGTTGACTTTGCTTGGAGTCATTGTTTGAAAGAGCATTAATAATTTGGCAACCTGGAATCCAGATGGCAAAGCTGCTCTGGAGTGTCCCCTTGAGCCTGCTGTGATAGTGGCCTAAAGGGAGAGCAGATTTAAAAAAAAAAACCAACAAAACAAAAACAAACAAAGAAAAAACAAAACAAAAAAACCCTCTGCTCTCTACTCTCATTGTGTAAAATCTTCTGTACTGAAAAAATGAATATAGTAGGCTTATTGCAAAGGTTTTTGGAAGTAGTATCTAATTTCAGAGAAAACAGCTAAATAAGTGTCTTATTTAAATAAGTGTGGGGATTTCTACTTAAAAAAAGTTGTATGTAAACAAGTAAAGTAGATTTGTATTAAAACTTTTAAACTAGAACTGGTTTTTGATCCTGGACTAGTAGAGGTGGTAGAAATAGGGATTTGTGATCAGCTGTGGATGCTTGGATTTGCAGAAACTTTATCTGGATCAGGAGCAGCTAGAATTGAGCATCTGGTTGTATCCTGAAACATTTCAGTATTGTCTCACAAATATTTGTGGACACTTTTGTTAGTCTTGATTTTCTATTCTGTTGCATTGTGTGAATGCAAAACCTGTGGTGTACTTCACAGTAAGGATAACAATAAATCCATGCTCAAACACCATAATATAATATTAGGGTGTTTTACTCTTTAAACACATGCTGGGCCTGCCATGAAACACACCATTTCTTAATGCTGTGTTAAGGATCAGGATCTGTTGTCAGGATCTGTTGTCTTCTCTCTGAGGGGGCTGACCCCTGCAAGGGCTGCTCACACAAACCAACAAACGCTGTTTCCTGTGTCTGCAAGGTTCATACATTTTTTATTAGATTTTCTGCCTTGATTCAGGATAAGGGCTTTTTAGGAGGATATTTATTTTTACTTTTCCTTTAAGGAAGAGATAATATTTTCCCATTGTTATTTTTGATGCTATGTGGAAGTTTTCATATAGTAGAGCCCTGAAGAACTTTAATTGGAAAATATGTTGGAGAAAGAGGAGGGCAAATAACAAAGGTTACAACATGAAAAAATTTACTGAAAATTTACATAGGTAAACACCCTCACCCAAAAATCTGTTTAATTAACTTGAGAGTTAATTTTAATTAAATAAATAAATGCCCTTTAAATTACTGTTAGAATGATGTGTCGGTTTTAGCCAAAACCTGCATAAACTGAGAAAGGGGATATGTTCTATCACATTTTCTCATATTAAAAAATGAAATATTAAAAATTGTAGGGTCTTGGAACACTTTTCACTTAGATGAAGTCAACAAGGATATATTAAAGTTCAGATGGAATCTGTTGCTGATATTACTGAGTGCCTTTTTGCCTACAGTCATTACAGCAATCCAAAGGTACTTATTTGTTGCCATTTCATGCATAATGAGATTTTTGCTAGATTTTATTGAAAAGATAAGAGCTACTCAAAAATTGGCATGTGTTTGCATTTGGATTTTTTTTTTGCTTCTCTGAATTCAGTAGTAGTTTTTTTTAAGGCTGCTTGTTTTTTCAAGGGTGCTCTACACACCTGTATGTATGCTGGATGTTCCTTTCCATGTATAGTATGTTCATTATTTGAAAATTGCAGTCAGTCATTTTGTAACTGCAAAAATAAATGGTAAACTGTACAAAATTAATGTCAGCAGTACACCTCAACAAAAAATACTGTGCTATTTCAAAGAAAAATTAGGGCTGTAGTATTATTGTATGACTAATGTATAAAAATAAATACCATATGTCTTGCAAAATATCATCTGTTCTCTTGAAACTTTGTAATTGCCTTTTGCTTAGTGTACCTATGAATTTAGTTGATTGTAGTCCCTCAGTGCAGTTGTCGTTTGGGCTATTAAGTTATTTTAAATCATAATCCTTTTTTTCCTCTTCCTTCTGATAGACCAGCATGAAAATACTGAAGGCAGATTATTTTTCTTGGACCTGTTGAAAGCACAGGCTTTAAAAATCTGCATGTAGAATTTCCAGTCATCCATTTCTGTCATGGGTTATTCAGATGGGTTGAGCTGCAAGTTCTTTGGAAGCCTTGCTAGCAATGGGGGAACACCTGAGAAAGCATCTCACAATCTCTATTATCTCTTTTGATTATTCAACTCACCTGGACCCTAGCTTCTCCTTCTAGAACATATTTTTTATGTACTGACCTCATTTAAACAGGAGAAACTAAGAAAGCACAGGGCTTTTAGAATGGTAATTTCTGTATCTCGATTTGCAGAGTTCAGGAGGTTCCCAGTTGACTACTGAGGTCTTACCTGAGTGCAAAAAAAGAAGCTAATCAGCCAGCATGATGCTAAAGAAAATAGATGAGGCTCCAGTTCACTGCAGAGAAAAAACCCTTGATTTTCCTTTAGAGATTTTTCAAAACTAATTGTGTGCCATTAGACAAGCAGTTAAGAGGATGAAATGGAATGAAACTTAGAAGTACTTTTGTAGGCTTCAGTTTTGTTAATATAGGCATATTATAGTAGGTTGGTTTGATATTGGGAGGCAGTGCCAACAACTAAAAAACATCCTACCAGCGTAAAGTAGCAAGCTTTGGGTAGTTGAATGTGCTTTGTCTTAACTCATGTTTAGTACAGACTTTCCCTTGAGACTGTTGAATTTTTATCTGCTCATCCTTGCACTCTTAAATTTGTTGATTTAATTTCAGTGTTGTTTGAATTGTTTTCTTGTCATTGCTGATTTATGCTGTAAATGTGATACAGGTTTTGTTGTTGTTGTTTCTGGTGTTTTTGCTTTTTTTTTTTTGCTCTGGATACTGCAGTTGAAGCACATCTGTCATCGTGTTGTTCTAATTTGTCTTGTTCAAAATGCTTCACAAACCTAATAAGGATTATAGCCTGAGTCCTGAGCAGTCTGACTGAATGACTTTGTCCCGTTCTGAACTAGAGCAGAGCAGCCTGTGTGCTCTTCTACTCCCTTCCAGCCACGTCTTCTCTAGTTCTAATCTAGTGCATCTCCTTCTTCATAGATCTGCTGCTCACTTCTGGAAACCAGGTTTTTTTTCCACAGTCTGGGTATGGTTATAGGTCTGCCAAGGACACATTCTCAAAGACAAAAGTTTCTTTACATTTTCTCTCATACTACGTTTTCTTCCTACTGTGTACAAGACATAGTATGTGTATGTCTTTATAAATATATATGTGTGTGTATAAAAATATACACTGTATGTATACAAAATGGTGTGTTTCTGGATGCTGACACTACGTTGATGTATCTGGAACTTCTTACATCTTTGCTTCTACTGCCTGATAGGTTACATCATGTAGGAGTTTATTGTATGAAATCTGATACTTGCAATTTCATATATGAGTGTTTAGAAGCTGGTAAATAAATTGGTTAGTGCTTTCCAGTGAATCGAATTATGTATTATAAAGATGAAGATTTTTGATTAAGGGAGTATGTTTGGTTGTAACTGGTTTACATACTGATGCCAAATAACCCATGAGTATTGAAAAGCAAGCTGATCTAAGTTACTTGTTGAAAGAGCAGCTCAGTGGAGGTGTAGCTTTGCTGGAAACTGAACCTTTAGAAATGCTGATTCTTTTCTTCCTAGCTGTAAAATCTCTTCATGAGTATTGAAAAGCAAGCTGATCTAAGTTACTTGTTGAAAGAGCAGCTCAGTGGAGGTGTAGCTTTGCTGGAAACTGAACCTTTAGAAATGTTGATTCGTTTCTTTCTTTCAGCTGTAAAATCTCTTATCTGAGTTTTCTTCTCTTTTCAGTTCAGGTGAGCTGTTGAAGCTCAGTATTGTGGTTACAGGCATGAGTGTAGGTAATTGTTTTACTCCTGGTGAAGGTGACCTTGACACATTTGACATTTCTCTGGTGTGGTCTCACTGCCAGATCTAGAAAGAATTTCCTGGTTTGCCATGGGGAAGATGTGCGTCGCTATTTTACTGAAATGATGGATTGTTATCTGTTGTGTAGGGATGACACGGTTTCTCTGGTGTGGTCTCACTGCCAGATCTAGAATGAATTCCTGGTTTGCCATGGGGAAGATGTGCATCGCTATTTTACTGAAATAATAGATTGTTATCGGTTGTATAGGGATGACACAAGATTAGATTGGACAGTATTTCTAAAGGTACTCTATGACTACCACTGTTTTATTCCCACTACCCAAACCTTCTGTTTATATTTTGCCTTTAAGGTAACTTTCTGGAAGGAAAATTAAGATTTTATGGCTCCTCTGAGCCAGGTTTTGGAAGCTGTTTTTCTTTACTGCAGGAAAAAAAAAGGAGGTTATACCCCTAGTAGGGCATGGGACTGGGAAGGCAATGCAGAGAACTACAGCCTTGTGTTCTTATTTCCTGTTTTCTTGAGTTGCTATGTGAAAGTTAATTGGTTGGTATTAATTGAAGGCTTGTCAAGGTTTTGGCTTCATTCGTGTGTGAGTTTAATAAACATTAGAGCCTCAAGTGACAGAGGAGTCCTTTACTCCTCAGTGGTCTTTTGCTGGCAACCCTCAGTGTTCTCTTGATGATTTATGTGCAGAGTACGTGACACTCATTGTGTGAAGATTTCTTTGAGGGTGGAAAATTTTTATCACCTCAAAAGTTGATTTGGATTATATCCAGAAGAAAAACTGAAGTAGTCTTGGAGGTTTTTGTTTGGTCAGTGGGTTTTTTTGTGTGTGTGTGTGTGGTTTTGTTGTTTGCTGTTGTTGTGGAGAAAATTTTTATCACCTCAAAAGTTGATTTGGATTATATCCAGAAGTAAAACTGAAGTAGTCTTGAAGGTTTTTGTTTGGTCAGTGGGTTTTTGTGTGTGTGGTTTTGTTGTTGTTTTTGTTGTTTGCTGTTGTTGTTGTGGATTTTTTTTCCTTTTGTTTTCCTTCTGTTGTCAAAGTTCTGTGAGTAAGGACAGCATGGCAATGTACTTTGGTAGGGAGTAGATGCTGTACTGAGGATAGGGAATTCTGTAGTTGCATGCCTGGGAATTGATTGGAACACACCACCAGTGGCTGATGCTTTGTGTTGTGGTGGCTTTGGTTTGTACGCTTCTAAGTAGTTTACATAATCTTACTATAAAGCATAATATATTTACTATAATTGTTTCAGTACTAGATGAATTTGACTTCTTATAGCAGTAGATGTCTAAAAAGTATTCTTGATTTCTTTAAACATGGTATAAATATTACTGGTGAAGGTCTTGATTTTTCATTTAGCGCAAATCTCACATCACAACACTTATTTTTAACTAATGAGATAGTAATGAAAATAAATCAGCCTCTACATAGTAAAAGCATGTTTTCCTTGCCAAATTCAAGCTGGCACATTCAGTGTCCAAACAGTTTACATAAACTAAACAGGATAAATATAAATTGGGCAAAGAACTGCTAAAAGGACACCAACTAAATTAGCCCTGAGTTTTAGTATGAATTATATTTGCCTAGTGGGCACTTGACAGTGCCTCTGTTACAAGTTAAACAAGTGTTTAGTATGCTTAA
The DNA here is from genome assembly GCF_014805655.1 of Passer montanus. Taxonomy (NCBI): domain Eukaryota; kingdom Metazoa; phylum Chordata; class Aves; order Passeriformes; family Passeridae; genus Passer; species Passer montanus. The sequence continues at coordinate 6,318,854 of NW_024367707.1, read as the reverse complement.
ACCTCCATAGTCACCTATATTATTGTACTCTGAAAGTTTTAATGTTTTCCCATTTGAATTGGATACTTCAGATGGGGTTACATAGTATTTCTTTTTACTAAACATTTATTTCAGTATTTTCCTCAAGTAGACACCAGTTTTCAAACAGCTTTGAGGAGATCTTGCTTCTGTACTGTGTCTTGGGAGGGGATTTCCCTTTTCTCATATGAAAGAAGAGGATGCAAACTATTTTTGATGGCATGCTGCATTTGAAAACTGTGTGGAGATAAGAAGTCTTTTACTTCTGCTTTTGGAGTCAAGTTTTGCCAGATCTCATTGATTCAGGGTTTTGGTGCAAATGTATTTGTCTTCCTAAGAATGGCATTTGACATTATAGTTTTTAATTATTAATAAAACTATACACTGAACATAAGTGAACATAATCTTAGAGAAAGTCCATCAACACTTTCATCAGGCTTAAAATAGTTGCTTTTGTTTGCAGTGTGAATATCTGTGCATATTTCATTAACCTTTATCTCGCTTGATGTGTTAATGTGTGCTGAGGAGACTTTCAAAAAGCCTGAAGTTAACTGCATTCCATTTTCTATTTCTGGTGTTACTCAGCTGCTACTGCTGCTTTGAGGCTGAACTATAAGTAAGATCATTGCATTTCACTGCCACTGGAGTTAAGGGTACAAAATTATTTAAGTTCTCAGTTGGCCAAGTTCTCAGCTTGCCAAGAAACAAGTTTCTAATAGTTGGAAAATGTGATGATGGATTCCTCCCCCCTTCCCCCCAATTAATTGAACTTCAAGAGCTAGAATATATTTCTGAAATGAATTGAGAGTTTGTTATTGGAGCAGATTCAAGTACTATATGGAGAAGTTCTTCTAAGAGAAGGAAAAAAAAAAGAAGGCTTGCTTTTACATAAGTAAAAGAAAAGAGCTGATACCTCCTCCTCACACCCCCAAACAAGATCAGAATGGTATTGGATTTTGCCTCTGTTTTTACTTGCAAATTAATAAAAATGGCAGGATAATTTGTGTTCACATCTCATGGCAATAATGACAGACCAGCTATTTTGAGAAATTGACTCTTTTAGTGCTGGAGACAGTTGACATTTTCCTTACAGGTGTTTCATAAAAGTGAACATTGTTCTCCAATATCCTGGGCAAAGCGTGATCCACATATCTGCTTTACCCTCATGTGGGTGACGGTCCTTTGTTAATTCATCAGCTGCTGTCTCTACAGGTTTGTGAAGCATATAATTTCTTCAGTCCAAGGAGTTGCTTTATTTTGCAAGTGTTTTCTGTGTAGAGCTTTCAGAAAGCGGTGGTCTGTATCAGTCTTTCAGTTCACTGGTGTATGAGAAATGTGGTTTTCTTGGGGCTTTTTTTGCAATGCAAAAATCTCATTTGTTACTGTAATAGCATAGCCTTTTATAGGAGATCTTCCAGCCATGGAGGACGATGTCCATCAGACCATTTCTTAATTTTTGTAAGTTTACCATGTGAACTTAGACTAAAAATAGGAAGTAAATTACCTTTTGCTTGGGAATCTAGGATCTGTTTAAAAGTGCTAAAAAGAGAGTAAGTTATGATTTCAGTGAAGCTTTTGGCTCAAGTATGATTCATTTCTAGAAAGTAGAAAGAGTAGAAAAGGTAATCCGTTTAATTCCCAATTACTTTTCATAAAGACAAGAAAGGTGGTCATTTAATTGAACTTCTAAGCAATTACATTTTCTGGACGAAGGACTTTGTCCCCTGTCATTAGAAGTAGGTGCACACATATGTACATTTCTCTGTGCGTGTCTATATATATAATCTGCAGAGATAAGAGAGAAATATTTGACCTTGTATGTCTGTGTAGCAAGGGTATTTGCAAGGAATTTTGGGCATCAGTTTGCATGAGAACCAGTTAAAAATTTGCCAGTCTTATCTTCAGCGAAATTGGCCAAACCCTTGATTTGGTGAGCTGAGTGAAGTGTAATCTTGTTGAAAACCAGAAAAGAACAAAAAAATTTCCCCAAATACCCCAACATAAGTATGAGGTACTGTGCTGGGGGAGGGGGGTGAGTGAGGAGTTGGGCAACTTTTAAATGAGAGGACAAAGCAAATGAAATAAAAGCATAATAAAACTGGACCATCGTCTGGACTAAAAGATCCATATTGGAAAGAGATGTTGTGTTATGATTTTTTCTTGCTGAATTTCTTGAAGAAGACAAATGTGTTGCACACCCCCACCCTAATGATAGTCTTTTTGCTCCCTCATTTTCCCCCCTCCCTTGAGTTAGCATTTTAGACTGTTTTATATTCCTTCCTTCTTCTGAAGTTAACTGTTAGTTTTCATGCAGAAGTAGTTTAAACTTCTGAAATACTACTAAAGTAGAAAATTTGTTACACTTTTTTTCTGTGTTCTGGCTTTCTGTAAAAAAACCCAAACAACAAAGTAACACCCTTCCCCCCCCAATATTCATAGAGTGACAATAACAAATTTTATGTCCATTTTACACTACAGGCAGCTAACTAGGTTTATTCTTTTAAAACAATAAGAAAGCAAGCACAGAATATAGCCTTTTTTTACCTTTATTCAGTATTAACAAAGGAGAAGAGAAGGTGGCTTCTAAAGTTGGGTACTTAATGCAAATTCATTCTCTTGCATAAGCTACAGAGCAATAGAACATAACACTGTCATTAAAACTGACTCATAGCATTCAACGAAGGTGTGTTTCAAGCTTTAAAAGTGTTAAGAGAATTACTGCAGTCTAGTAAATACCTTACAGTGGGAAAAAGGACTTGAGCTGCATTTTATTGCAAAATGTTGTGCAAATTATTTGGAAAGTATTTTGTTTTTTAAAAATATCTGACCATGCAAGCAGAGAAATAGTTATTCCAACTACAAAGTATTTTGATCAGTTGAAAAATGGATGAAAATAGGCTGTGAAATTAATTTAACATCTATATTTGAAATTTCTGCTCAGGAGGGAGACTCTTTAAAAGACTTGATTGTCTTTTAGCTCTCTTCATTGCGGCTGTGGAGGGATGACTCCTATATATTAGAAGACTCTCTTTCCCACAGTAGGTGTTCAACTCTGTAAATTGCTGTTTTGGTGGGTTGTGTTTGTTTGGGCTTTTTGACATCTTAGTGGAGGGGAACAAAGAATGCATATCTAGCACCACAAAAAGTCCTAAATGTTAAACTTGCATTTGAATTGGTTTAATATGTAGCCTTAGCAACAAAGAAAGTGGTATAATCCAAAAGAGATTACAAGAATTATTTCTGCCTTTTTGTCTGAGCACATAGCATATCACCCATTCTATCTGGATTCCAAAGGAAGGTGGGATTATCCTTCTAATGTTAGCAAGGCACAAAGAGAACATTAGTGGAAAGAAGTGATGTGGTGCAGTTAAAACTGTAATCTTGCTGTTGCCTCCCTGCCTGCTGAGCAGTGGCTGCTTGGGTTGGATGTGCTGGGTTAGCCTGGGCTCAGTGTGCTGCTGCTCTGTCATTGCTGCCTGTGCTGGTGGCTGAGGAAATGTCTTGCTATGCATCCATCTAGTTCCTTGATGACCAATATTCAAGCCTGCCAATATATGCATGTGGTTCTGTACAGCTTACTTGCAAGCAAAAGACAGCTGTTTCATCTTTGATTTAGAGTCTTTCACCTCAGCACCTCCCTAGCAGTCTTTGTCAGTAGGTATAATTGAAATTTGGGAAATTCTATTTAACCCTCTGAGACATGGTATGCCCTATATTGTTGCCAGCCCTTATTTTTTCAGTTTTTACTTTTGCAGGAAATAAATGACAGTATTTTTCTGGGTGTATTTTTCTGCATTCATATGTCCCAAGTTACTTTTATTTCCCGGAATATTAGAAGCCTGTTTGTACAAGAAGTGACTAGATATATAAGAAACAAGAAAGTCAGTTATGCAAATATTGACTTTTGGATGCTGCAAGTCTGTATTTTTTTATAAACTAATATAAATCTCAAATATCACGATGAACTCATTGCTCATGCCTCAAGCATCTTGTCCTTAGAATTTTGTTTTCTTCTTTCATTTCAGCACTTCTCCATATGCCAGTCTTTTACGGTCTTCCCTTGTGACTCCCTGCAGTAGTTTCTCTTCTCTTCCTCCCTCACCCACCCTTCTTGCCCTTTGCCAGGAGCATTGCCTTCCTTCTTTTTTCCCTTCTCCTCCTCCCACCCTCCACACTCCATAATTAAACTTGGAAGACTCAAAGGATAGAAAAACAAATGAAGGATGAAAATTAGGATTATGAGGTTTTTTTATTACCTTTCTTCTGGTAGGTCTGCCAACATTATTTACTGTTTAGATGTATGTCCTTTTTCTCAGGACCTGTTTTTCAGGTCCTCCTTTGGGTCACTTACATATCCAGACATGCTTTTGCTGTCATGGGAATCTCTCAAGGAAGAAGCTGTCAGGGTAGCAAGAGACACTCTGCTTAGCTTGCCTTTGTCTGTGGGAGAAAGGCCATGTAGCTGCCATTTCCTACTTATGTTTAAATATTTTTCCATTGATACCTAAGCTTCTAACCTGAATGATTATTCTCTTTGGACTAAGCTGTAAATAATATCCTTGTTTTTCAGGTCCTCCTTTGGGTCACTTACATATCCAGACATGCTTTTGCTGTCATGGGAATCTCTCAAGGAAGAAGCTGTCAGGGTAGCAAGAGACACTCTGCTTAGCTTGCCTTTGTCTGTGGGAGAAAGGCCATGTAGCTGCCATTTCCTACTTATGTTTAAATATTTTTCCATTGATACCTAAGCTTCTAACCTGAATGATTATTCTCTTTATATTAAGTTGTAAATAATATCCTTTTACCTTTTATTTATTTTTGTGGGGGGGTGTAGTTCATGCCTTCAGTGGTAAACTCAAATTACTTTAGAGACATTTTGTCAGATTAATAGTGTGGACAAAAATACTAATTAAGCAAAATTCATTGGATATTAATGTTTTACCAGTGTATTAATGGTGGTCAATGAAGGTATAGAGAAAGTACAGACTGCATTTGTATTAAGAAAGTTAGTCTGAATGTTTGTACTTTTAATTATGAAGACAGTTTTTTTGTTATGTGAGATTTAGAATATTTTCCTTTTCTTTCTTTTAACTGAAAAAAGGAAACCACTACACTAGGCTGAAATTGGAAGAGGAGCTATTACTTCATTTATTTTGTTTAAAGTGATTATAGAAGCTGGCATTGAAATGACATGGTTTATTATCAAAAAATAATAAAGTATTACCACATCCCATTTCCAGAAATGAATCAAATTGCCTCCTAGTTTTTTTTTTATTTTTTTTCCTGAGTTTTCTGTAAGACTTTCACTTACCTTAAAACTTATATTTTACCATGGCATGCTCTTCATGCAAAGAACCATTACCATAGCATGGTTTCAAACATTATATCTTAGTTATTTTATAACACCACTGGAGGCCTTCAACATAGCAAAAACTTTCCTCATCAAAGAGCTTAACATCTAATTAAAGACAAGACCTAAGAATGCAACTAACAGTTGAAATAAGCAGGAGAGGAAAAGACAACATCATCATGATTATATCTTTACAACTAGGAATCCGTGGGAGGTTGACCTTGGCTGTCCACTGTCACCAAAGTCGCTCTGTCTGCTCAGCTCCTCAGAGCATCACAAAGGGCTTGGGTTGGAAGGAACCTCAGTGACCATCCTGTTCCATTCCCTCTCCCAGGGTCTTTTCCGTGCTGAACAGCCCCAGCTCTCTCAGCTTGTCTGTAGGAAACGTGCTCCAGCCCTCTGGCCATCTTTGTGTGTGGCCTGCTCCAGTATGTTCATGTTTCTCGTGTGCTGAGGACGCCACAGCTGGGGTCTCATGAGGGCAGACTGCAGTGGCAGAATCCCCTCCCTTGACCTGCTGGCTGGGCTGCTTTTGCTGCACACTGCTGGCTCACATCCAGCTTTTCATCCACAGGAACTCCATGTCCTTCTCTGCAGTGCTGCTCTCAGTGACTTCTTCTCACAGCCCCATAGTCCTGTCTGGGTTTGCCCTGACCCAGGTGCAGCACCTCGCCCTTGGGCTTGTTGAACTTCATGAGGTTCTCATGCGCCCACTCATCAAGTTTTTCCAGGTCCCTCTGGACATTGTCTTGTTCTTTTGTTGTGTCAGCTGTACCACTCAGCTTCACGTCATCTGTAAACTTGCTGAGGTCACTCAATCTCCCTGTCTGTGTCAGTGATAAAGGTATTAAAGTGCACTGGACTCGGGACAGAGCCCTGAGGAACACCACTCATCACCAACTGGAACATGGAGCCATTGAACACAGCTCTCTGGCTGCATCCAGCCAGCCAATTCCATATCTGTGTCCTTGACTGGACAGGGGAGGGGGTAGTATAATAAAGTTTTATTTATTTAAAGATTATAAATTAAATCTGCGCTTTTGTTTCTCTGCTTTTTTTTTTCCCTGCTGAAGAATTGCTTGATCCAGCCAGCCAATTCCATATCTGTGTCCTTGACTGGACAGGGGAGGGGTAGTATAATAAAGATTTATTTATTTAAATATTATGAATTAAAGCTGTGCTTTTGTTTCTCTCCTTTTTTTTTCCCTACTGAAAAATTGCTTACACATATTGCAAATTGAGTTGGTCACCTTAATATATCTTCCAAAAATGTTTGCAGTAATTTAGCAAACTGAAGTTCCCCTACCTGCCGGTGTTCTATGTGGCTCAGCATGAGGACATCTGTCCTGACAAGTCAGCACTGTTGCTGTACTTTCTCTGCAGTGGATTTGTATTGAACACAAACTTTATTTCAGAGTTTTCAGTTTAGTGTTCAGAGTCCTCCCTCAAATTGTCTGTAGTACATGATGCACTGCTGCTGCTGGTTCTGTGGTGGGGCATTCCAGAGCACTAAGCTTTTATCCTCTGCTTCAAGCTTATGTTAATAAGTTGTTATATAAATAACAGTTAACAATTAACAAATAATGTTTAGGGAAATTATTAGTGGTTGAGGTTTTTTTCTCTTTGTCTGGTATGTGATTCTTTTTTATTGAACTTCATCTTATTATAAATAACAGTTAACAATTAACAAATAATGTTTAGGGGAATTATTAGTTGGTTGAGGTTTTTTTCTCTTCATCTGGTATGTGATTCTTTTTTATTGGACTTCATCTTATTGTGTGGTGATCATAACCTCTTAATGCAGTCTGAGCCACTTTGGAGATTAGTCTTCATGACTTGGGTTTTACTTAATTGATTTATTCACCTCTGTAAGTTTAATAGGGTTTTTTTTTGTCCAGCTAGAAAGCATAGGAAAACTCACCTTGAATTTACACATGGTTAGCGTTCAGTTACTCTGGTAATAGACATCTTAAAAAAACCCCAACTATGAAGTGTAAAATAAGCACATTGATACACTTTTATTATTAATCATACTCTGTTAAATGCCTAGCTGGTAAAACTGGAGCAGATACCTTGTAATAGAGTTTCAAACATTGAAATAATAGTAATATCTTCAAATTCAGATGAAACTTCATATGGAGAGATGTTTCTATAGATTTTAATTTCCTTGGGTATTTTTAACCAATCTGCTTTGAGATTGATGGAATTAGAGAATCCTTTTCTAATTAAAATAAGTCAAAACTATATATATAATATCGCATATTTTAATCACTTTTAATGACTTTAGTGACACAAGACCCTCTGATAAATCATTGAGTTATTTCTTTAAATGTTCTCTTGCATAAAATTACAAAATCCTCCAGCACTCCTGCACAAAACCCCCCTGCACACTATTTGTGTATATAATATATATAATATCGCATATTTTAATCACTTTTAATGACTTTAGTGACAGAAGACCCTATGATAAATCATTGAGTTACTTCTTTAAATGTTCTCCTGCACACTAATATGAATTTATTCTTGAAATGACCTGTCTTAACCTGTCTTAGGACCATTAGTTGTTGAGTAGCTTCTTTTTGTTTGTTGTTTAAAAGCTTTTGATGGCATTCTTTTCAGAGTTAATGTTGTATAAGGTGGATCATTATTATTTAAATAAAGTGTTTGTAATTATTTCCTTGGAAAATGCATGAAGAATCAATGATAATTTTATAGTGTAGAATGTAGTTCTATTCATTTGTATGTACTGTATTTTATTATTAATTTAGTACTAAGTTTTGAGTTCCCTGCCTCATACTTCTGTTTGTTCAATGTATTTGGCATGCTCTTTTCAAGGAAAAAGGTATTTCTTGGGGTGTTTTTTTTTTTCTATTTGGTTCAGATAGTGAACCAGTCATCTGTATTTAATTATATGTTTGAAGATTACAAGAAGAGTAGTCATTTCAGTTGTTTTGATCTGCATTAGAATGCCCACAGAATTTAGTTTCAGCATTCGTTTGCTATTTATAAATAGTTTTTATTCACCTTTACTTTTCTGTACTCTTATGAGAAAGATCCATCTCAGCCAAATACAGTGCAGAGAGGAACATCTGACTTTTAGAATGTGAATGGGAGTTATTTTTAGAACAATGAAGACAAAACTGGGTTGGAAGGAGGGGGGAACTTTGTCAGATTAGCAGAATTTCAGTCTCACTAAATCACCAGCATGCTTTGTTTGTGCACGTATGAAAGTTTCAGTGGCTGATCCAGTTAAGAATGCATCAGAGGACTTTTTCTGAAGTGGCCAGGACTTCTGCAAGTGTTGTTTTGTCTGCTGCCAGCATGGCAGGGCAGCGGCTGCTGTCCTTGGGGAGGAACCGCGCGGTGCCAGCGGATGCCAGGGACCCGGAGCGTGATGGGCACACTGGGGAGGCCAACTCTTCCCACAGCTGCCCTGCTGAGCTCAGGCTTCAGAGCACACCTCCAGCTGACTGGCTGCTTCTTACATGTCCCTTTCAAGAGAATGTATTGTACTTTTCTTGGACAGGAACACCCTCTGCCCTCGTGCTTTTTTTTTTTTTTTTTCTTATTATTATTTCTAAGTCTGTATTTTTAAACACTGGAATTAGCTGCAAAGAGAGTCCTGATATGTAACTCAACATAGCAGCTTTCTTTGGGTACTTCTAAAGATGAGAAAATGTCTGTAATATTATTTTGTAATATTATATTGAGGATTTAAAGTTCATGGCAGATTGTCAAAAATAATATGGAACTAAATCATAGGCAACATGACAAATTAATATAGGATATTACTGGAGACTGGTGTTCTGAGAAGAGAGGAGGAAAGATTAAAATCAAGAACCAACTTCCAAGGAGACCACTACAAATATTGTGTCAGATAAAAAAATATTAGCTTCTTCCCCAGCAAGCTATTCTGTCACAAAATAAAACCTTCTATTATCTTAAAAAAAAAAAAAATTATTTCTCTTTGCCTAAGAATATATCACTGAGCCAAAGTGTGCTTTTACTTCAACTACAAATGTTGGGCGCTTGTGTTGGATAGAAATGAAAGTGTAAAGTGTCAGGTGCCTTGTGCCAGAAGAAACTGCAAAGGCTTTGGGTTTCCCAGGTTGCTGTTGAGAGTTTTATTCTCTGCACACTGATGATTTTCCTTCAGAGCTGCCACAGGTACAGTGAGGCCCACCCAGCATGCGCCAAGGCCGGCGTCAACTGCGTAAGGAGCTGTCACACCCACGGCAGACTCACTTGTTAAGGTTCTTACTGGAGAGCAAGACTAAAATGGAAGCAAAATTATCTTTCCTGTCCTCCCGTTATGACTCATGGGAGCTGCTTTTGTGCTCAGTGCTTTCATAATCAGTCTGCTTATTTGTCAGTATGGTCTTAGAAGCATCCTGCTAAGCACCCACTCTTTTTGAGTTGGCCACAGCTGTTAGGGAAGATCGTGAATCCTGTGTTTTAACTCAGAGAAGTGAATTTAGTTCATATATCTAGGATGAGCTGAATTTATTTTTGAATCTGTACTTGGATACAAAAAAAAAAAAAAAAGCATTCATCGAACAAGATAAAACAAACCAAATCATTATTTCTGCCTGGCCTTCAAGCTCAGTTTTCCTTTAGGAATTTAGCCAAACAGGTATCTTGAGTAGTTGGGAACTGATTCACCCTTTTTCTAGTTGTTTGCTTGCTACAGGATGGGAACTTTGTTCAGGTTCTTCCCCCATGCACTCCTGGCCCTGTGGCCATGGAGGTCTGTTTTCTTTAGGCCAGTTAAGTGATGATGCTTTCCCTTGATGTATAATCATTCAGATGCATTTGCAGGTTTCAGTGTATCAACAGCTATTAAAAAACCCAAAACCAAAAAAACCCAAGCAAATTCTTCAAAAAACAGCAATGGTGAAGTCAGGGTCGAATGCTGATATTAGTAATGTCAAGAAAAGCTTTCTGGAGTTGAGTTTTAAAATCTGTGGGCCTGTGCAAGGAACCCTAGTGTTTAGCTTTTATATAATTTGTTCAACTTTGACAGCTTTCTAAATTTTGTATTTATTTTCACCAGCTGTTTTCATTCCTAATTTTTTCTTATGAGCAGAGGAGGATAGATTGAAGTTTTGAGTATGAAAAATGGCTTGCTATAATTGTTAAGTTCTTGTTGCTTTTTATCTCTTCAGCTTTTTCTTTTTTCAACTTCCTTGTTGTGGATTTCTTCATATTGTGAAATCTTGACGGCTCTTTCTCCAGAAGCTTATCTCATTTAGAAGGTCTACTGTCCCTCCATAAAATGGAAAATAATGTGGTATCTTTTTTTCCAAATTATGGAGCAAGATTGATACAATGTCACTAGGAGTATGATTGGATTATTTTTCTCTCCATTCCTTAAGTCAGAATGTTACTGCTCATTTCCTCTTTACAGCTTTTCATATACTGATTTTTTTCTTCATGATCAGTAATTTGTCATTATAAACCTGACACATTCCTCTGGATCAATAAATCCAGAAAAAAAAAATCTCACCTATTTTCTTTGCCCTGTCACTTGTGTTTACTGCTATAACACTGAATTGGATGTTTGTAGCTCTAACTAGGGTTTTCCTGGAAAACCTCAATGAATAGAGCTGCGTGTATATTGGGGAGGAGAAGTCAAGGTGCTGAATGATGCATCATTGCTAACAGAAGTGGTTAACGCTTCTTTCATCCCCGTACCTTGTTTGACAGAAGACATGGCAGGGTGTGCATTAATGCATAACCATCAAAGATGGGATGGTATAAGTTCTTTACATTTGTGTAGGAATCTGCTGTTTTGTTAATGCACAGAGGAAAATGTAAACGAGCCTCTAGAAATTCCTAGTTGTGGCCTCTTGGTGGGTAAACATAATAAATAAAACAAATAAAATTTACTTCTTGTTTTAGAATAGCAAGAGGGGTGTATAATCTGCTGGCAAGAAGCTTGTTTAAGAGCTCATGGATGACTTTGAAGTCAGAAGTTTGTAACTAAGTTCAGCAGGATGCAGATTGCATTCTGTCATGATAAATGAAATTAACTGAATACTTGATTTTCAAGATGAAGATGTACAAATTTAACTGTATTTCTAGAACAGTTTTACTTCTCTACATTTTGTGAAGCCAAACATCTACCTCATGTGTTTCATAATTCTCACTAAGTGTCTCTGCTAAAATCTAACTCTGTAAAAAGTGCTTCTCTCTCCACACAGATATTGATGATTATGAAATAAAGAATAGCATTTCTACTTACAATTGAGGCTTTGGGTTGAGTGAGTGAGCATGAGTTTAAGTCTCATGCTTTTGGGTGATGCACTAGAATTCTTAATGCAAGAATTTCCTGGAGGGAAAAGGAGTTATGAAAAAGCTGGGGTTTTTCCCCACTGCTTTAATTTCAATTCACATGATCAGGTACCATAATGCTGTAGTATTCTGTATGCTCATTTTGAAAGTGTTTGTATGTTTTCTGGGATTTACGTGTAAGCCTGACATGCTATTGCAGAACAGCTACTTTTCTATTAAAGTCTCACACTGTTACACTTCTGAATTAAATAAAACTATTTTTTTCTTGTTCATCTCATGACGTTTCATTTTGCTGAGTTGGCTGTGTGTTTTGTAGAATATCATGGTGATGTTGAGAGCATCTCATAGGTCTGTTCATTTAATTAATGAATTGTTGATGTGCTGTGAATCTGACTGCATTAGAAAGGGATGTATTAGGAGAATGACTGCTATTTCCATACTGAGAGCCTTTGAGAGGTAAATTATGGCCTTGTTTGCACTTCTGCAAGGGTTATTCTAGCCAGCAAGCAACTTAGGAAAACAAAACAGTGTGGCACTCAGTGCAAAGAATGAAACTGAGGCAGCTATTAGGTGTTCCTTGTATTAGCTAAGGTTTTCCTTGCTATTTCCAGTGTTCAGCTTGAAAGAATCCAGCCTGTCCTCACTAAATTACAGAATAAAGTGATTCTTGCTATGGATAACTTTCTTGAAATTAGTTTTTGTTTAAGCTTCTGCTTTTTTTAAGCTTTTGTTTAAACTTCTAAGTGTTTTTCATTGTTTTTGTTATTACAGTTACTCACTCTGACATTCATAAGACTCTGTGGCATTCATGGAGCTTTGAGTTCATGTTACCAGATTCCCTGCAAGAATCAGTGGTTATCAAAAAATCTTAACAAGGCCAGTGCCTTTTGAAAAACAGGAGAATCCCAAACAAAGGGTACTGCCACTGAACAAATATTTTTAGCAGCTTGATTTTAATCTTTCAGCAGCTTTTGAAGGCAAAGATCTCAAATAAGCATATAAATTTTGTCTAGAGAGTAAATGGGTTTAACTAGTCTGACTTCACTAACGTTTGAATTATAGCCCAGTTTGAGGCAAAAGAGAGTTGGGGCAAAAAGTGTTTGGGTATGAATCCATACTACTGCTGGGTGCCACTAGCCATCTTTTACTAGCTTTCCTTTTAATTTCAAGATTAAGTTCTCATAAAGTGCCCTCAGCAGAATTTGGCACAAAGCTGCCTGGAGCTAGTGTAAAAGAGGGGGTCACTCGAGTGCAGTTTGCTTTTGGGAGTCCCCCTGTGTGCATCTGTGTTACCTGGGATGTCAGTCAGTCAAGATGCACTTTGGGGAGATTTAGGGAAGCTGGATTGTGTGTTTCTTTGGGCCAGTTGAAGTGTGTCACTACTGGTGAGTGAAAATCACTGAGTTGACAGGGTTTTATCTTTAAGGAATTACATGCAAATGCTTCTCTAGGTGCTATGAATTCAGGGGATCAGCTTTCTGTGGCTCTTCTAATTGAAAGTGAAAAGGGAAGATGATACGTGATCAGTGGGGAGAAGAGGTACAGTATTGAATATCATAGAATTTTAAGAGTTAGAAGGGACCTTAAAGATCATCTTCTCCCAGCCCTCTCTGCCATGTGCAGGAACACCTCCCACTAGGCAGGATGCTCAAGGCCTTATCCAGCCTGGCCTTTAACACTGCTGGGGTTGGGGATCCACAGCCTCCCTAGCTGGGGGATTTCAGAAACGAAGATTAGCTGCTTGCAAGTCTAACCTTTGTTCCCAATAAAAAAAAAAACAAAAACAACTAGAATTCATACTGAATAAACTTGCAGAACTGAAAATAAAAATAGTGGGTCACAAGCTGCAGGCCTGCATAGCTTTAAGTAGTTTATGAGAAATTTAGGAATTATGCATGAGGGACAAAGGAAACTGAATCTTAATTTCTTCTTGAGCTTTTGGTACATTATCTCGTAAGTTTCTTTACTGTTTCTTCATATATCTAGGAAGTATTGTGTACACTGTTAGGCAGAATGAGAGTGTACAGTGATAACATTTGCAGATAAGTAATCAATTTATCACAAACTAATTTCTGGAAGGACTTGTCAGTGAATCATGTTGGGAGCTGAAGTAACAGATTTGGTGATGTTACTGAATAGTGCTGATAGAAAACAATATATGTTTTCTGTCTTTTCCTTTCTTTCTGGCAAGTAATTTTGCTGTTCTGAACTTGGCTGACCAGTTTTGTTGTGTCTCGCTTGCATTATGGTGGCACTAGTGGTTGTTTCAAGGTCTCTGTAGCAGTATTTCTGTCACTCAGCTGCAGCAGGGGACAGGCAGCTGCACCCTGTGCCTGGCACCAGCCTGTTCCAGTAGAAAGCTGAAGCAGCTCAGTGTGGGCTCTGTTCTCATTTGATGGGTGCAGCTGAGCAGATGCTCCTGTTTTTCTAGGACCTCATTTTTTGAAGTTCGTTAGTGTAACCAGAAAGTCTGGACAAACAGCAAAAAGGCTTTTGTGAGGAGATGCCAAATGAAATAGGAGGAGAACATATGGGAAGGGAAAGGAAAGAGTGTTTTGTACAATTCACCAGTGAAGAAAAAATTGATTAATTAAAACAGTAAATTAAACCACTGAAATAATTAATAAAGGACTGGGCAGCTTTTTCTAAAAAACAAAAGCAAACCAGAAAACCCTAACTATCCCTTTAATTTGCAACTCACTGCTTTATTTCCAAATCACTGTGGTTGATTAACTCCGGAGTTGTTTCTAAAGTAACAACCCCTCCCCACATGATCTGCCTGTGTCTTGCTGAAGCAAATGTCATTGTGATTCTCCTCCACCCTTGGCTTGTCCTTTTGTTGTGTATGACCTGGTCAGCACTGGGCTTTTGGCCAGCACCCCTGGCTTACAGTGACATCCCATTTGTGTGAGCTGAACCCAGCATTATTGGGTCACACTCACCCATTACACATAACTTAATTAAATGTGTTCACTTCCATCCTACCATCCCGTTCTTCATGAGTAGGTCTGTCCTTAAGTCACTGAATTGTAAAGATGATATATTTCCAATTCATGGTGAAACCAGTTGAGAGTTTTTCTTTCCCCATTTTTGAATATGGGATATATGCCTTTAATATTAAGGGAGCACATGCAGTCTGAATTAATAAAATCAAACTTCTAAGAGAATAGCAGAGTAGGGGTAAGCCAAAAACAACCAAAAAACCTTTGTTCTTTACCCTGTGTATAGTTGCTTAATTTGAAAAATTACTTCAGTGTTTGGGGAGCATTGAAAAAACCCTTTGAAGACATTTTTTTTTCTGTTTATCACATTACTTAAATAAGTTGATAATGGAAATAATTTTAAAATCTCATTCCTAGTCAGTTTAGCAAATTAATTTCCTTTAATTTTTTTCTTAATAATCACAGAAAATAGTAGTAGAAAGCTATTTTCTCCTGTAGAGTGTTCTTTCTGCCATAGCCTTTTTATCATTACAGTGGACAAACAAGAAATTAACTAATCAAAATTTGTTTCTGTACCTAGCTATCAACATACACCAAGTGGACCATAAATAATTATAAGCTTATTTTTGCTTACTGAGGTAGTTCCTGACAACATTTTTTTTTTGCCTCTGTTCTGTAGAAAATTACTTTATGCCAGTTAGTTATTATTGCAATAGACATCCTGTGTATGGGATTACAAGGCCAGCTGTTGTGTCAGATGTATGGTGTCAGTGGGTTCTGTCCATTTTACCTGCTAAGCTCTCCTGATCATAAAATGTAGAAGTAAATTAATTGTCTGTTAAAATTGTTAGACTAAATTGGTGTGATGTCTGTGTACCATTGCTTTCTCTTACTGAAGTAAATCAAACTTCTAATTATGTTATTTTCTGTTCTTTCCCCAGGAAGCTATTGATTGCCTAGAAATTAAAAGAGGGTGTGAGAAGTCTGATTGATCAAGGTGGAAGTTTTTTTCGCAAGAGCCTTTTCACAGCTGCCTTTTGCAAAATCTTCAGTCGGTCCCGTTTGTGCCATGTTTTGTGGCTCTCACCGTAAGAGGAATTTGTCTTGATGAAGATTCCTAATATTGGTAATGTGATGAATAAATTTGAGATCCTTGGGGTTGTAGGTGAAGGTAAGTAGTATCTTCATAAAAGATTAATTAGAATTTTATAGATTTGACAGATGATAATGAGTTACCAACTGCAAAATTTTTCTTGTATGTGTTTATTTTCTATAGCTTCTGGCTAATTTCTGTGTCAGATGGATGAAGGAGTTTGGAAGCTGAAAGGAAGGGAAGATAAATAGAACAGTTTTGTGGGGGCTTGGAGTTCTTTTGTGCTTTTGGGGTTTTTTTCCTTTTAAAACTTTAATGTATTGATTTCTCATTGGTGGTACTAGGGAGATGCAAGTTATCAAACTTACCTGCAAGAGTATTTTTAAAAAAAAAATGTCAGTGTTTTAAAATCCATTTACTCTTGAGCAGTTTTTATGAAATTGTTTCAGTGTACAGAGATTTAGTACTTGTATATGTAAGTTCTGAATAATAATACTGGGAGCAATGCTGCTTCTATAGTTAGAACGTTGCTGAACACTGTTTTATCTTGCCACTTTTAATTTTTTTTTCTGCTTTGAGATGGCTTAGCTCTCATCTTCTCTGTTTCAGGAGCCTATGGCGTTGTACTTAAATGCAGACACAAGGTAAGTGAATTACTTTTCAGTCAGAGGGAAATGTTGGTGTTTGAGTGAAGCAGTGGCTGTTGATGAGAGCTAACATGTTAATATGTATGAGACATGGCATCTGGGGTGGACTTTTTCTTGCAGTAATTTACTTAAAGCAATCTTAATTGCAAGTTTCAGTGGAAATGGCTATACCTAGTACCAGATCTCGGATTTTTGTGTTTAATATTTCTCTGAAATATTACTAATATTTTATTAATTTCAACTTAGAGATTTTTTTAAGAAAAGAGATGACAAATATTTTGGAACACAGTTTATGCTCAAGCAGTCTTAATTAGAATGCCAAACGATTTGCCAAATACTGCTGTAGAAGCACTTGGCTGTCTTGGAAGGGGCAGGGGAGAGAAAGGGGAGTCCATGAGGGATTTCAGCATCTGTAGGATGATCAAATGGCAGTAAGAAAGGAGTGACTTTTTTTGGTTGTTGATTTTAATTTGGAAAAGGAAGAAGTTAAAAAGGAAAGAAAAGCAACTGTTTGATTCAAAAATGAAGTTTGGCAACCTGTCTACACTATTTTAACTAGTGTGTAAGATGGATGTATCTGAACTTGCTGAGAGATGACACAGAACTGACACAAACAAACTACTTTGCTGTCTTTGGAGCTGCCGTGTAGTCATTTAGCAAAATAACTTCTCTGAAGCAAAACATTTCAGAATCACAGAATTGTAGTGATCCAAGAACATATAAAAGTCTTTTCATGTAGTTCATGCCTTTTTTCTAGAAAAATGTAGGACTTTGCAGAGGGTTTATGTCCCTGTGGTGGCTTTTAGCGTGTACACAGAAGGGCTTTTGCACACAGTGTATGCTTCTGTCTGGTGTGTCTTATGCTGTTGTACTGACTTAAAAAAAAAAGAAAAAAAATATAGAACTTAAGATCCTCTCCAGCTGAAGTCTTGTTTGGCTTGGGGATGTATAACAGTCAGTAGAGTGACTTAGGTAAATTGGATCTTTTTAGATATTTGTGGTATGAAAAGATCTAAAATTTTATGGTATGAAAATTCAGGGCAAGTAGTTTAAGAACACTTGGGTAGTGATGATACAGTTTGTACTAAGCATCTCTATTCTTTGTGGAAAGTAACCTCACTCAGACTCAATAAATTTCTCAGATTACCAGCATTGCTGAGTGAAATTTAAGCTGTGCATGTCTATTCATGCTCATGCAGAAGAGTTCAGTACTAAAAGTATGGTGTATTGGCAGGGTAATCTGTTGCCAGGTTCCTATGAGAATACCTTGCAGCACACCAGATGACTGGAAAGGCTTTCCTTTAGCAGAGGAAGGTGTTCCAACAGCCTGTGTAAAACTGCTGCCTTCCTTGTGAGCATCTACATTTTTTGGTAGTCACTCCATTTTTTTCTACAGCTTCATCTTAATGGAAACAGCTGTGCTAGAGGTTTTATACAAAGTGGTATTGCTTTAAGCTTCTAGCAAGTAGGTTTACTAAAACCTAGAGTTTCCAGTTTTTGGAGATCTGAAGGAAAGGTGAGACATGTTGCTGTTTTCGTCTAACTGATTTATGATTCTGACTTAAAGCAAGCTGAACTGAGCCTCTGAGAGCAGATGAGTTTAGGAGCTGTCTATTTTACCAAAAGAAGAGTAACTGTCTAAAAGTTAAATGTTAGCCTTTCCTACTTGTATAGGAATACAAAGATTAAATACGCTTTCATACAGTCTTAACAGACTTACCTGGAAATCCAAGGATGTATGGTTTGGGGTTTTTTGTTGCATTTTTGGGGATTTTGGTGGTTTTTTTGGGTTTGTTTGGGTTTTTTTGGTTTTGTTTTGGGGTTTTTTTGTATTTGGTTTTTCTGTGGGTAGGAATACAAAGATTAAATACGCTTTCATACAGTCTTAACAGACTTACCTGGAAATCCAAGGATGTATGGTTTGGGGTTTTTTGTTGCATTTTTGGGGATTTTGGTGGTTTTTTTGGGTTTGTTTGGTTTTTGTTTTGTTTTGGGGTTTTTTTGTGTTTGGTTTTTTCTGTGGGTTTTTTTGTTGTTGCTGTTGCTTTTGCTTTTTTGGTTGTTTTTTATTTTTTTTTTTTTTAAATTGTACTGTTTGGCTGCTGGTGGGCAAACTTTTGAATGTAGAAGTATTTATATTAATGTTTATAAATAGTGGTAATATGCCAGGATCAAATTCCCAGCTATTTTAAGTCAATATATCTCCACTGTATTGTTGAGAGGGTAAATTTTGTGTGAAATGAGGAGCCAGCCCTTAATTGCAGCAATTTTCCAACATGTAATCCACTAGTGCTTCAGTAAATATGTAGCTTTTTACCTCAGTGCATTTCACTGGCATGTGTGTATAAATTTAAGTAGGAGAAAATGGCATAAGGAACAAATACCTTGTCATTATTATATGTGTTTTTCCTTTGCTAAAGGAACATTACCACAAAAGCTAAACTAGCTCCTCTAAAATGACTGTGTTTACATTATTATACAGCCTGTTTTTATCCCAAATCCTTCATTGCTAATTTTGGTTTCTGCATAAAGATTATTTGTTTATCTGATGGGTTTTTTCTGATGCTAAGCTAATGCAAATGATGTTGAAAAAAAAGCAGAGATCATGTTCTGAAAAGCTTTTTCCTATTTTTTTTCATTTAGTCAGAGGATGTTTCCTAGGGAAATACACTGAAGTGCATTGTGTTTAAAAATACTGGAAATACATTTGATTGTTACAAACTGTTTAAAAAGGCTGTCTTGGCTTATTTGAATTTTGGCTGTTTTCTGAAAAGAGAAGCTGCCTGAACAGTTCAGTAGTGTCAGAGATCATGGCTGAGGAAAAGAATCTTTGCTAATGTTTAAGATTTGTCAAATGTTTGCCCTTTAAATAAGTATCCATTTTACTTTACAAAGTGGTCTTCCTGCTTCAGAGTTGTTGGGCAGCAACATGATAGGAAGATGCTGTGGTAAAGTCATAGGTCTCCAGAGATGGGCACATGGAGAAAGAAACCTAAAGAAAAAAAATTAAGCCAAAAGCCAGTGTGAAAAGGAAATGTTACACTGTGAGATAATGAACTGTGTTTATAGGAGGAACACTGACAATTGCAGCTGCAAGTAGAGTTTATAGAAATGAGGTGAATACATCCTTAGATGCCTGAGGTAAGTGGAGAAGATGATGATGCTGGAGCAAGGGTTGTTTGTTAGGATGAGGCAGAGCTCACCACACAGCCAGGCTGGAGACGAGCTCATCCGAGCAGGCAGTCAGACCATGAGAGGCATTTGGACAATGCTCTCAGGCAAATGCTCTGGTTCTTGGGCTGTCATGTGCAGAGCCAGGAGTTGGACTTTGATGATTCTTGAAATTTTAAAATTTATTTTATTGTTTTCTGTCTTTTTCTTCTGCTATATGTTGCTAAGATATGCTCTGTTTCAGAGTTTTATTTAATTTGATTTTATATAAACCCTTGCTATCTTTATCAGTCACAGAAAATGATCTCTTTAAGAGGGCCTGGCCCTCTTAAAGGGCTCAACAAAGTGGGCCTGAATGCATTTTTAAATGGGAGAGATCATTCCAGAGGGAATGGTAAGGGAGGTTTAAGTTGGATATCAGAAAAAGGTTCTTCACCCAGAGAAGCTGGGCACTGGAACAGCTCCCCAGGGAGATGGTCACAGCACCAAGCCTGACAGAGTTCCAGAGGTATTTGGACAGTGCTCTCAGGAACATGGTGTGATTCCTGGGGTGTCCTCAGGCATACATCCCTAAGGATGTGCATGGCCACCAGTTGGACTCGAGGGTCCTTGTGGGTCCTTTCCAGCTAAGGATATTTGATGATTTTATGAAAGTTAATGTTTTTTGTTAATAACATCAGTCACTTTGTAGCCATATGAATAGAATGATGCTGCTTTGATATCTGCAGTTGTGCTGTGTTGTTTCTGTGTTGTTGAGTCTTTTCTAACAATCCAGATTGGTGATTGAAGGTTCCCATTCCCTTACCTCCTCCTTTGTGTTTGTCATGTTATGAGCCCTGCTCAGATATGGATGGTATTCATTGCTAAAAATTGTCATTCCATCCCTCCTTTGCTCCCCATGGGTAATATTTAGAAATGGAAGGTGCAGGGCAAAGTTAAGAGAGCTTTCAGAGTGAAGAAATCAACTTGCTGTGGAAGGGGATGCTAAAATTTTTTTTTCTTTTCAGATGTGTTCAGTTTAAAGCAGTACAGTGTGAGAGTGTTTGCTGTCAGTACCACAAATTAGGATGGCTTAAGTTGGCTTGTCCATTATAACATTTCATGCAGTACAAAGCTGGGGTGCAGAGACACCTGATGCTGCAGAAGATGTTCAAAACAAGAAAGGTGAGGGAGACAAACAGGGAATCACCCTTGTACTTTAGCAACAGAGGTAAATGAAAGAAGCATAGAAGCCTGAGTTAAAAATAACAAGAGTGATTCATCTTGCTTTGGAAGGATATGTAAAATGTATTACTGATGGTTTTCAATTTAAATTAAGTCAAAGACAAGTAATTTGTTGCAGTCACAGTATCTCAGATCAGTATTTCTTTTAATCAGACAGTTTCTTCCAGTTGGTCACACTAAGGACTCTGGATAAACCAGATATCTTTTGCCCTTTTTCTTTCATTTCTTAAACAAACTGTTTGTATTTTTGATACTATTTCACATAATCTTTTTATATGAATTATTGCTGTGGCTACTGGTGTTGCTAAGTGAAAGGTTACTGCTTATGGCACAACTAAGATCTTCACTTGGAAGATTGCCAGTAAATAAACAAGCCCCCTAGTAGTTGCTGTAAAATCCATCTGCGAAGGGATTATATATCATTACACTTGTAATAATACAGGAATCATATTCAGACGTGCAGCAGTGTGGCTGCCCTTAATGGCTCTTAATTGCAAACAGCTTGTACAGCTGTATCTAATTTTAAGGTCCTTGTAAGTGAAATCCTATTTTTAAGTGTGGATGTGATGAGCACCCAAAGCAAGGCTATCTGTACAAATAATTTTTTCTTGCAAAAAGTTGAAAATTTTATATGTTTATATCAAATGCTGATAGTTAAATTTTAGGAACATGATTACAGTATTTCTTAGAAGCAGTAGCAGAAGAAGTTTAAATAGCTGAGTTTTAGAGACCTGATGTAGGGTCTTGGATCATTAGGAAAGTAGCGGTGCAAGCGAGGGAATTTATAGTTAATGCAAATTATTATATGGGAGAGGGAGCAGCATATGGCTAATTATAGGACTACATCTGTAGTAGTATGAACTTGGCTGAATATTGGATTACAATCTGGTCTTGTCATCAAATTGCAAGTTACTGTGTAGCATAATTGATGCAAACAAAATGGTATTTCTAAATTTTAGGCTAATTGTTTTCCTGTGAGGTATTCTTGTGGAGTTTTTAAACTTTCCTAGGACACATGAGAAGCTCTAAGAGAACTAGGTTAATCATTGATTTCTGGACACTCTGTATTTAAACAAAGGCCACTAGGAGCATAACTCAGTGTTTCAAAAGATCATTCATGTAGATTATTAAATGTGCCATGGTAAAAATGGGTCTGGATCTGTCTGGCTTTCAAAATTATTTGTATCAACCAAGTTAATCTAAAATTTAAATGCACTAAAGTGTCTTGAATATGCTATTCACATTACCTTATTTTCTTAATTTTTTTTGGTGAATTTAAAGTCCTTTTTTCTAAAACTCAGGAGTCATGCAAAATGAACTTTGACAGTAGGTAAAACATTCACAATAACAGTGAAAACTTTCCTATAACTTAATTTTTTTCTGAAAACTGTAGTCTCTTCTTGGCTCTGTGTTTTTTCATCAGTAAAGATTACAGTGTGTTTTTAAATAGTAAGTTGTCCCTCTGAATGTCCTGGTTAAAGCAATTTATATTTCCTTGATTACTCACTTATGCGTAATTCCTAACTCATGGAATACCCTCCTAAAATATAAAAAACCATTTCTATTCTTTTTGAATAAAAATTCTTGGTATTTTTCACTTCTTTTTAAGTATAGTGGTATTTACTTGTTGTTCAAAGCCTGGATAACAATAAATGGGGAAAAAGGAAAGTAGTTTCCTTTTATACCATTACAGCTGTTAAAAATTGTACAAATTTATAAATTCTTGCGCAGAGGACCTAATAATTGTACTTATAATGTGTGGTTTGATCATAGCTAAAAACCTAAATAAGGGACTAGACAAGACAAACCTGACATCAGAGTGTGGTGATGAAGAAATTTTGGATACAGTGGTAAGGCAAGTGAGCTCTTCAAGTAGAGGCCATTTTTGCTAAGACTGCTTTGTGCTCTTTTTTGAACCAACAGCAGTTGTTAAATGTGTGCACAGAACTGGAGTCATTCTTTATGAAATCTATGCCTTATTTCACATATTACAATTCTGAAACTCTTTAAAACACATCTTTTTGCTGTGTGTAGCTGCAGCTGCACCTGGCAATAAAGCTTGATGTGTCTGCTGCTTGCTTTTTTTTCAAGAATAGTCCAGTTGCATGCTAGCTTCTCATTTTCTAAAGTATATCTACTTGTGCTTTTCTTATTTAAGATAAAAACTAAAACATTGTCTGGATTTATAGAGTATTTCCATTTTTACCATCCCTGATTAATTTTTGTTTAAATTGCTAAATTAGATCCATTTTTATGGAAGTCCCTTTTAAGCTCTAACACCATAGAATATAGTGGCTTTACTTTGCCCATTATGAGAAATCACACACTGCAATTTCATTTTCATTTTTTTCAGATGTGTAGCAAAGTAAGGATTTGTTTCTGAGCAGAACAGGTAACTCTTTTTTGGAAACAGATACCACCATTGCTCTCCAATTTTATAGTTGTTTGCACGTTAAAAACTTTGAGTAGGCATCTTGTCTAACACCATAGAATATAGTGGCTTTACTTTGCCCATTATGAGAAATCACACACTGCAATTTTATTTTCACTTTTTCAGATGTGTAGCAAAGTGAGGATTTGTTTCTGAACAGAACAGGTCACTCTTTTTTGGAAACAGATACCAACATTGCTCTCCAATTTTACAGTTGTTTGCGCGTTAAGAACTTTGATTAGGCATCTTCTGTTTCTTTATCCATGTGAAGACTGATTTCTGTACAGTACTGGGTGTAGAAAGATTAGTACAATAAAGTTCAGTGTCTGTCTTGCATAAAAGGAGGGTGAATATTTGCAGGTCTTGAAGTGAAATGATTATACTCATGGATGTCCATTTCTTCATGGTTCATTCACATACCCTCGTACCCACACTCTTAAGAGTTTAAAGGGATGTGTGTGTGCTCAAGAGAGGTGTCTGATTTGGGCAGTAACTCCAGCATGCAGGATGGAGGACAAGGGTAAGGAGCTTTTATGTCCCCACTTCATCTCTGAAGTTCCTCTGGGTGGTGATGACAAGATAGTTCTCGCATCTTTTGTGTATATATAATGTTTAGACATTGTCTGTTGTTATGGGATAGTCCTTAGCTTCAGTCTAGCTTTCTTCAACTTGCATGGGTCTGTTTTCTGCTTTTCCTTGCTTGGAGTTTGTGTTTGAAAACTATGTTCATAATCTATTTCCTTGATGGGCTAACAGAAGATGGGCTCATATATTATAAACTGCAAGCTTGTGGCCATCCTCCTGTTGAGGGGTGCATGGTCCACTTGTGAATCAGCTGTGCTGCAACCTTCTGGGCTTGGCATAATGTTTTACTCAATTTTACTTTTGAAACACCATCCCACGAACAATATTCTTGATTATCAACAGTGTTATTTCTTCTCATGCTTGTGCATGCACTCTCTCAGTTCTTCCCCCAATATCCTATTCATACCCTGATCTGTTACACATTCCTGCAGCAGAAACAAGATGTCTATGTTCTCTGAAAGGCTGGTTGTTCTTTTTTCAGTTTTTGGCATAGAAGTGTGTTGCTTTATTAAACAGCTCTCCTAATCTTTCAGTCCAGAAAGAATCCTTACAACACTGAGAACTCCTTCCCAAATGCATATTATGAAGCATATTTTTCATACAGTTCTAAGAACAGAAGATTACCACAGATTCCAGTATGCTGAAAATTATTTGCAAAACAGTTTTCTTAGACTTAACTTTGGCTGAACAGGATTATCATCATTATCAATTTTCCTTTAGGTTATAGATGGGCTTTTAAAAAATGTGGTTTTGAGGTATGACAGAGATAGGTGATATTTTTAAGTGTGATAATGCACTGAAATGTGGAAAGATGAAATTCTGTAGGACCTAAAAAACTTGACTGGTTCCACCTACCTCCTCTTTTGACAGTATGCATCTTGACCAGGAGGCAAGCTATCTTCTTGAAATCAATTAACATTTCCAACAGAGATAGAGTAATGCCATGTTTATGCACAGAAATATGTTGCAGGCAATGCCATCTGCAGAGCAGAGCTGACTAGCTGCTGCTTCTACAGGATCAAGTTTTCTATGACTGTTTGTGTGAAAAACTCATCCAAGGGGTGCCTACCATTTTTTCTCCCTCAAAGCATCAGCCAGTGAGGAATGGTGTTAAGAAACATATACAAGATAGTGTCTGATGGACTTGCACCCTGGGCTCTGAACCTGTTCTAATTTTGTCCTTCTTGCTTCCACTGCTATAAATGTTGTTGCAGTGCTAAGGAACTATTTGGGAAGCAAAAGAGAATCAGTAAGAGCTTCCCCAGTGTCTTTTAGAAAGGCTAAACATAGGCCAAACGACATCCATCCCATGGACTCTAGCAGGTTTAAAAAAATAGAAAGTGAGAGAGGGACATTTCTCCTCAGAAATTCTGGGGTAGGCTAAACATAGGCCAAACGACATCCATCCCATGGACTCTAGCAGGTTTAAAAAAAATAGAAAGTGAGAGAGGGACATCTCAGAAATTCTGGGGTGTAGTGCCCCCTTCATCCATATTCCTCAGGATTCCTGAAAGTGAGAGAGGGACATTTCTCCTCAGAAATTCTGGGGTATAGTGCCCCCTTCATCCATATTCCTCAGGTAACATAAAAGAGAATGCAGAGTAGATGTCTAGATGATGGCAGGATCAGAGAAGCAAATCAAGGGTGATCAGCCTGTCTATAGTATGTCTCTATTTCTATTTAGTAGGGTTCTCAATGAAATGGATAATTTTTAATATGTATTGTTGTAGATGAGCTTCACTTCCTTTACCAGCATCCTTCCAATTACACATGTGCACATGTACAGAGCTGTGCACAAGTGTGCATACACACACACACATATTTGTTTAATTAATGAGTTACAGCATAGTGGTCTCTTCTGGTCAGTTTTAGAAAATGCTGCTATAAATTCCTTCTATAGCTTCTGCAAAAGTTTTTATATGTACTGGTTAGCACACTGTTGCACTTTTCATTTTTATGGATGTAAGGAGAACTAAACACTTGTGTCTCAGTATAAAATATGAATGGCAATAAATCTCTTCTTTTATCAAAGTATATACCAGACATGTACAAGGCTTTAACAAAAATATGAATAAAAATTTCACAGCCCAAGTCTTGTGATTATATTTTCTCAGCTTTCACTTGTCTCTTCATCTGAAGATTGTGTTTCAGGAACTTTGTGAAAATTTATCCTTATTGCTAGATTGTCTTGTGTTTTTTCCTAAATATGTTTGTCTGAACAAAGACAATCTTTTACCACTCCTGAGCTATTAAAACAAAAATGGAAATGAAAGTTCTGCTTAGTTTTATAGCTCTGTATCTACAGTAAACAATGAGACCTAGAATTTTTCAGTGGAAGAACATGCCCTTCCTGAACAGATCTGGCTAGGAACCAAATCATGAGGGCATAGTTTATTCTTGCAAAGAACAAATATGTGGAAAGATAAAAGTGAAGGAATAATTAGGTATAGGAATCTCTTATCTATAGATTTGTTTGAGGTTTTTCTCTTGATTTTTAGACTGGAATAGGTTAACAATTAACGTTCTTCAAGCCCACCTTCTTATTTTTTGAAGAGGTGGTGTTAATTGACTGTTCAAACTACCTGAATGAAACCTGTGTGATTAGACTAATTCTTTTTCTTTTAGTTTTTCTATGAAGATTTCAACTGCATTTAGAGTAACCAATTTACTTATTTGCTAACTTTTTTATTTATTGCTACCTATCCAGAGCTATTGCTATATTATTTTATACTGCAATGTTGTGGAGATTTAAAAAAAGAAAATCACACCCAGAATCATGTTATGATGAAACCAAGTCAGATTTAGAACATTCAAGCACAAATGCTAGTCAACAAGCTGCTGTTAGAACTATTGTTTACTCTCTGTACCACCAGAAGGCTTGCTACTATATCAGTTTACAAAGGACAGAAGGCACCCTTCCTCTGAGGGAGCTTTGTTTTCCATATCTGCATCTAGTTTAGACCAAGTGCTGCAATGAAGCTCCAAGCTTACTTGTACAGGTTTAGCTTTTGGATTTTTTTGTAGTAATCTTAAATCAAATCTGAAGTAGGAATCCTGTTGCTCAACATTAATGAGAAATCTTGCTAAGTAAAAGGTTCAAAACCGTTACTCCACAAAGAATCATAAAGCTTTTCCAATTGTTAATTCTTCTTTCACCTCTGTTTAAATGAATATTTATCATGCCTTGAAACTGAGAAGTATGGCTCTAGGAGGTCAATATACAACATACATTCTAAATCCAGAATTTTCTTATGAAAACCTCTCATGTTAAATATTTGAGCTCTTGCTCAAGGATGTGATCTAAAGCATTCTTCTGGAGGCTTAACATAAGGAGAAAAGCTACTTCTAATGGGGCCTTATTTGCAAGTTATTTAAAGTTTTATTGATCTCAGGTAGTACCTTCAATTATACCAGAGAAAGGAAATGCAAAGCTCATAGCAGGGATATTTATACCTTTGTGAAGATCCTCACCAGTGAACATATATTTTATTCTCTAATATGCAGGTGAAAGAAGGATGAGCTTCAGAAATTCTGGTCTTGCTGCTAGTTATGCCAGATTGCTTTGTGGGATGTGAGAATTGACGCTGCAGTTACGTTGGCAATGGAGATGTTCTTACTTCAGTAGCACAGTTTGGAATACTTCGTGTTTCTAGCATGTTAATTACAAATACAGTCTAATGAACTCTGATGATCTTAATGTAGCAGTGCAACTCAAAGAATAATGATCCAGAGAAAGTAATATCCCTGAGGTTACTAGTCTTGATAAGATTTGGAAATGTACCTTAAAAACAAGTGCATGCATGTAAGTTTATGCATGCAAAAATAAAACATTCAGACAGAAGGGCTGCAAAGTTAAGTAACTTGGGTGGAATTAATCTCACCCACTGTTTCAGTGCTTAGGTCTTGCATAACCAATCTCCCTCATTTATATAAGTTGAGAGAGTCCAAAATCCGAAAAGCAGCTCTTACCATCTGGAAATTATTAAAACCAGTAACCTTCTGGCCAGATCTTCTCTCCCTCCCCTGCTTTTACTAACTGTGGGGAAAACCTTGACAAGTCACACTGAGTCTCTAACTCTTAGCTGGCTAAAGCTAAATGAGATAGACTCTACCTTAGGAAATATTTGGCCTTTTATATAGATTCATTCAGCCTTTTAAAACACAGAATATAATGGTTCTCAGTTTAAATTTAGCCTTGGAGGTTACTGATTCTATTTTAGGCCCGGAGAAGGGCTTCAGTTTCTTTTGCATACACCAGTATTTCTAATGAAAGAATGCTACCTTTTCCCCTCAAATATGCCTTGCTTATATATACTGTGATAAACTTATTTTTTTTCCCTCCCCATAATTTTCTAGACTTCTCAAATACAAAATTCATCATGGAACACCATATGGATACCCACGCAGTTGTCACACAGCTGTCAGCTTCTAGTATTTGAGATGGCATAGCTAGTAACCTGTTGCCTCCATCCCCCGTGCATACCAGAACACTGTGGAATGAGACTCATCTGTGGTTTTAGTGGGTTTGCAGCTATTTCTGAATTCTCACCATTCCTCTGCTTTCGGTTAAATTGGGTTCCACTAAAATTTTAATGTTCACAGATTCATTTATTTGTTATGCTGCTTTTAACACTAACTTCTCAGTCGAGGTGCCTTACCCCTGTTCTCTTTTCCAATCTGTTCTCAGGCTGCATTTGTCTGCCTTCTTTTCCCAGTTTCTTTAGCCCATGTATTCCCTGGCCCTTAGCTCTTCACTCTGCACTTTTGTATCCTCTCTCCCCACGTAGTGTTTCCAGTGTTTGTGATAATAAACTCGGTGAAATCACGACGCTTTTCCTTCCCCTTTTTTCCAAGAAGTATTTGTTTGTCATGCTTGGGCAAACTTTCACAGTGAAGTTAAAATCTGTGTGGTTATTCTTTTCTTTTTCTCATGGCTCAAAAGTACATGTGTTGTGTGTAAGATGTAAAAGGGCAACATAGTCTTACTGGTAGGGGCAGTTTTTGGTAGAAGAGCTTTTTTTAGTCTTCCCAGAATTTCTGTGATGTTATGGCTTTTTTTCTTCTTATTGAAATATAAGGGAAGATATACTGATCTGGCCACAGCTTTTCAGATGCTGAAGAAACTGTCTGAAATAAGTCCACAAACTCTCTTTCTTGATTTAGCTCCTAAGCTGAAATTTCATCTGCATGAAATGCTATTTTTATGAAAAGTTAGCTGCCATTTCTTCTTCATCTGTTAGTAGTAGCAGAAATCTTCCTTGGATGCAGATTCCTTTATTTCCACATGTATGGTTGGCTTCTCAAGTTAGCTAAATTACCATGCAGCTTGTGTAGAGGCAGCCCTCCTGTTCCCCTGACCTCTGCAGCAGTGATCAGGAGGTGTTTGAGCTATGAATTTTGCCTGCTGTCTTTCTTTTAAGCAGTTTGGAATAAATTTTAATCTTAATGCTATTCTATGAAGAAGAGAATCTCTAAAAGGAATACACTTTTAGATGCTTCACAGATAAAAATGGCAGTTTTCTTAGAAGGCAAGAATTTCTCTCTTATTTTCCAGAAAGTGCATTGTCTGTATAATCCCAGACAAGAAAAGCATTTTTTTTTTTTTCTCTGCAAACATGAATGTAGAAACTTTGAGAAGAAATTAGGGTCTCCACTTAAATACCCGTCAATATACAGATTGGAAAAAAACTTCTAAAATTTAATTTGCTTTGGTATAAGCGTAATGTCGACAAAAATATTTCCTGATGAAAAAGACCTAGAGAGCAAAAAGATGTCTTGCATATCTCACAAAATCATTACAGGTAGAGGAGGGTATTGTTTTCTTTCTGTAATACTGTTGTCTAATGTGAACTGAAGCTTGAAAATACAAGTGGCATTTCCTGTTCAAATTTATCATTCCCTGGAGAACAACACAAAAAATATTCTCATTAAACATCTGAAATAAGTGAAAGGGAATGACAGATTCCGAG
The DNA here is from genome assembly GCF_014805655.1 of Passer montanus. Classification (NCBI taxonomy): domain Eukaryota; kingdom Metazoa; phylum Chordata; class Aves; order Passeriformes; family Passeridae; genus Passer; species Passer montanus. The sequence continues at coordinate 6,289,130 of NW_024367707.1, read as the reverse complement.
GGTTAATGGAAACATCTATGAAATGTTCCATAGCCAAACCTAACAATGAGCTGACACCAAAATACCAACAGTGATGGTTACATCAGGTAGCACCTTTTACATACCAAATTGCATGAAGAAGACAGGGTTACAGTGTTACACTAATTTGTTCATCCAGAATGTGAGGAGAAAAACTTTTCAGTTTAAAACTTTATTTTATTTTATTTTTATTTTATTTTATTTTATTTTATTTTATTTTATTTTATTTTATTTTATTTTATTTTATTTTATTTTATTTTGTTTTTAATTGGAGGCACTAAACATAAAAGCTGAATTCTAGACAGGAAGACCATTGTAGCTTAGGCTTTCCCCCAGATGTGGAGTGCTTGCCATTTCTAACTAATTAATGTGTTAAAACCAAAAATAAACTCTACCTTGGCTCTTGCTTTTGCTCCAGAACAGATCTGGAATGGCTGCTTGGTATCTGAATAGGCAATTGCCACCTCTGGTTTTTAAGGCCCACTGCAGAATACAGAGGAGTTATTGCTGCCATTTGCACTTGAGAGGTGTTAAAGTTAGGGCAAACCTTGTCTCTGCTTGTGCAGCATGGAAATGACAGTAGCTGCTGCTATGTTTAGGTGTTTTTCCTTCAGCGCTGAGTGCCAATTTTTTTCAAAGATAGTTAAGCTGAGTTATCCAAGTTTGAGAAATCCTGTTGTAGCGTGCACACTAAAACAAAACTTTAGTTGGTATATAAAAATTGTTAACATAGAATTAATAGTGGTACTTTAGGATGGGTGGATGGATGGATGGATGGATGGATGGATGGATGGATGGATGAGTACAGACATTTCAGAAAAGATAGGCTCAAAAGAAAGGGGAATGACATTTCCCTTTGTGGGAAAGAGTGTCTCAGATGTATGGTGGTATTTTCTGGGATGGTGTGGTGGTCCACTCTTAGGAGAAAAGTGGGTCACAGCAGATGGATGATAGTGTGGTTGAAACCCTGTGGTTCGGAGTTAGAGGTGATACCAGAAACTGTGGCATTATTTTGGGTTTTTGCTGTAGACCAGCTGATCAAAGTGAAAAATGGCCAAAGCCTTTTTTACACAGCTGGTGATGTTTCTGAAACGTTTGTTTTTCGGGGGGGGAACTCTGACCCTTGTTTTCAGGGGGGACTTTAACTTCCCTGGCATTTCCTGGCCAGGCAGTGTGGTGGGATGTAAGCAGTCCCAGAGATTTCTGGAGGATATCAGGGAAATTTCTTGATATGGGTGATGGAAAGACCAGCCAGATTATTAGAATGATTGGCTACAGTGTTTGCATAATAGTGGAGCTCAAGATCATTAGTACATTGAGGAGAAAATGTTAGAAAGTCCAGACCTTGAATAGACAGTATTCCAAAATCTGATAGGTGGAGATTTCAAGGGAGGCAGCTCTAAAAGGCCTCTCTGACATTCCCACATGAGTCTTGAATCTGAAATGGTTCTAGATGCCCATGTTTAGGCTACTGAGTCATGAGTGGAGTGACTGATCAGTGTAGAGCTCTTAGAAGTTTGAGCACACAACTCACATACAGCAGTCTGAATATGGATGGCTTGATCTGAAACTGAATTTCATATGAAGAGTTTCAGCCTCAGAAACCTGCTTGACAAGTTTGCCTTTGGTTCAGAGTAGGTCTTGTTTTACAGTTTAAAGAAAATGCCTGGTAGGTTGTTGATGCAAAAAAAAGACAAGACCCAAAAGTTTAAAATGTGAAAGTACCATATAAAAATAAATTTTATCCACTGCAGAAATAAAGATTTCAAAACTAAAGCTTGGGATGTGATTAATTTCAGAATTTCAGCCAATCATCCTGAAATTATTTTGACTCTGAGACTTAGGATAACAACACTGAGTACTTTGGCAATGATATATATTTTTAATAAACAACCAACCAACCAACCAAAGTAACTATTTTCTAATAAGTTCTACCTGTTCTTGAGTTACAAGCTGCCCAGGAAAGGAGCATTGCAAAAAAAAAAAAAAGAAATACAATATAATTATAAATATCTTGTTGACCTCTGAATCTATGGAGTCAGTGATATCTTAAAGGAAGCCATGAAGGTCATATAGTTTGTCTTACTGCATTTTCTACTTTGTAAGCACTTGCATTACAAGCGTCAAGATTATGCTATAAAAAGTAATTAAATAATGCTGGTATCTGCCAATGCAGTATTATGCTATTTATAAATAACTTTCATTTTCACAATTACCAGTGTTAACAGACAAAAAAAACCCCAAAACCAACCAACAAAACAAACAAAACCCTGAACAAATAGAACTGGAAGAAGACAGAGGTTTGAAACTGAAATTACTATTACTGACATTCCTGCATTGGAAGAATTGTATAGATATGTACTGAATTTGGTTTCTGTTTTACATCCATGGTTTGGATTAAACAATACTGTCAAATTGTAAAATTATATGGATTAGTGCTACAACAGAATGAAGTGAAACACAGATTATTTTTTTAAATTGCTAAAATAGTACTAGTTTATTATGAAAAGCTAGAATAGCTACTATTTATGGTGTTTAAAGCTGTTTTTTATTCCAGATCCTTTTCATTACATTATTGTACACATTCTTTGGAGATGCATATTTTCTTGGAGAAAATTGTGAATGAATATGAAAAATCCACTTGGAAAAATGGAAGTTCTGATGCTAACCACTATCATCAGCCCAATAGTTGGTAGAAAATACTGAGTGGGTTTACTTACTTTCAAGTGTTCTTTTCAGTGTAGTATTTGCACCCTAAATTAGTAGACTGCAAGTCTTGAAGAACGTAAAATTCATGTTTTGTAGTGCACTCCTTAGGATTCAGGTGTGCCTCTTCACAACTGCTCAAAGCAGAATCAGCTACAGCACGTTGCTCCAAATCTCATCCTGGTGGATTTTGAATGCCTTGAAGGCTACTCAGAGCATCCCTAGAAATGAGGACATTCAAAATCAGCAGAAGTGCCTTCCAGCCCCAGTTGTCCTATGAGCCTGTAAACTTCCTGCAGGCTGGAGAGCCCCTGGCATCAGCATCATTGTCACTCCAGCCTGCCACTGGGCTGGAGCCCCAGCCTGGGAGTCCATGGACACAGATGGGCCACTCATTTGGCTTGTGGATTCATCTGGTAATTGGATGAGAAAAGCCTGCTGTTTAGGACTCCCTTCTACTACACTTGATTTAAAACAAATAAGTAAGGTTGGTAATGCAAGCATTTGCTGGTGACATCTGAACAAACAGTAAAGTTGTTGCAAGTTTTTCTGCAGGACATAGATAAAGAAATCAGAGAAGCTGTTTCAATCTGCATGTTTGTTGTTTTTTTTTAATAAAAAAGTCTCTTTCCATCATCACCTGCACTTACTGGTAATTTCCTGTCAAACTTGTAGCTGAAGGTTTCAGCCTTTTCTTGTGCTTCTTTCCTTGGTGAAATAGCTGAGCTTATATGACTGTTCCCCTTGAAAATCTTTTAGAGTGGTCTAAGCTTTCCCTAACCCTCTTGTTCTTCCTCAGGAGACAATGTGACCATCTTCCCTAAAGTAGCACATCAAATATAGAACTCTTTGTTCCATTAGGAGTCTTCCCCTGCACTTAGATGGTTAGTAAATAACATTCTGCTTTCAAGAGATAAAAAATTGATTTGTGGTGATTCACTCTAGGTGCTTCTTCTCAAGTAAACTCTAACATATATGTGTTGGAAAAATTCTAAGCAATTTTCCAGTAAATAAAGGCATTGTGATAACTCAGACATTCTGTTCTGTCATTATTTACAAAAGGCTCTGTCTCTTCATAAAAATAAATAGGACTTTTAGATTAGAAAGTAATTTCCTGAAAGTTCTCCTATGCTAAGAGTTATATTTCTTAGATAAACCAAGTGTGAGGGTTTTACCTGATAAACAGAATTTCAATTTTCTCAAGGGAGAAATAGAAGGTTGAAACAGTGAAGCATCTCTTGAGGGAAATTCTCTAAAGTTTTTTTAGGTGTAGAAGAAGACACAATATGCTGTGACTTCATATTGTCAAACTCTTTGAAAAAAGAAATTGTGTCATCTTACACATCTTTCTCTGTAGAGAATATTTTAAGGTAATCCACTAGATTTTGAAAGTAATTGCCAGCAAATAATATCAGAAGTGTTGAGGCAGCAGGAAGTTGTGTTCCAGTCTTGGTGCTGTCTGTAGGTGGTGGTGGTTTAAGGCAGAATGGAGATGGAGTCAGGACAGTGTCTGGGCAGTGACTTAAGGACCTGGCATAATTGCAGGTAATGATGCCTGTGACCTTTCAGAACATGCATTGCTTGGCTTAGTTCAAAAACATTCATAATTACAAATGTCACATTTATGATAACGTTGATCTGACTAAAATGCTAATATTTTATGTTCCTGTTTTGAGAGTAAATTTGAAGAAATATTTGGCTGGGTTTTTTTTTTTAAGCTTCAATTTAGCAACTCATGAAAAATACTTTACCATCTTGTAGTGGTTTTCTGGGCTTTTGTTGCCTTGCGACTGACTGCTTAATGTTCTGGGATTTTTCAGAATCAAGATTATTGAAAAATCTGTTCTAAATACTTTACTGTTGTAGAACATAGTATGCAATGTTTATGCAATTTAGAGTAAAATTGTACTACTTTGTTCTGAAAAGACATTAGCCATTGGATATGTTTGGCTGCATTTTGTTGATTTTTTTTTTAATGTGTGTCTTTGTTGTGGCAAACTAAATTGTATAAATGTAATAATGGATCAGTGAGGCTCAAACCAGGTTATTCTCACTTCTAAATATTTTTTCTGACATATGAATGCTCTCTGTGAGTAGAGAATGCAATTGATTTAACTTCTTCTAGGATAATTTGAGTTTGGGCCTAAACAGCCTCACACTTGTACAGACGGAAATGATGAGGCAACCACAGAACATGCCATATCATATTTTATTGTTTCACTTAATACATCAGTGTAAAACCCTGATGTGATGTGCTAAATAGTGCTTGAGCATTACCACCTGAGTAAAGGCAGCAATGTGCTGCTTGTGCATGGGATGTGCTCAGCATCGACTGCTGCTGTCTCTGGTCACATTTGTTGATATTTATAAACATTTGTTCTTTCAGTTGCTTAAAAATTCCATGCTTGAGAAATTCTTTTACTTGTACAGGGTGAGGCAGTAAAATTAGAGGTGAACAATGTAACTTTCAGAAGGTCAGTCTTACCTATTTTTCAACAATCTTGTTGTGTTCCTGTGCTTTGTGTCAGATTTTCCATGATTTGCAAAAGAAAAAGGAAACTAACAGAAACTTTGAAATAAAACAGGGACAAACATTTAAAAAGATTTTTTTGTAACATAACGTTTTCAAGAATAGGATATGCTTTCTCTTTCCAGACAATAATGGTTGTAGTTCTAAGATCTTGATTTATGTTAAGCAGCGTCTTTTTCCTTGAGTACTCCCATCAAGGATCTTTCAAGAAAACAACAGATACTTTACTCTGCTGTTCTGACACTTGTGTTTTGTGCTATATATAATTACATAAAATGAAAGTGACTTCTGTCATATAAATTTTGTAGAGACAGTGGAAAAATAGAGGACCTCTGTCCTTTAAATGAGATAAAATTAAATGGTTTTGAATTAGGAACTCTTCTAGTTTGATAGTGGTGACAGGAAACAGCAGCTATGACAATCTTGTGAGGAAACCTCGGAGAGAAACCTGTGGGTGGCAAGGAGCACAGCAGTGCAAATGCTCAGCTCTCATAGCCATGCTCTCCTCTGTGGTTCAGTGGGCACATAGTAAGGCATGTGTTTTCTCCAGAGGCAATTCCCACAGATGTTTCGAGGTAAAGGACAGGACTGAGCCCTAATATGAAGTGATTCCTCTCTCCAGGGCTGGAGGTACCTTTTTCCCATGAGCAGGTATCTCCTCTCTATCACTATATTTATATTTGAAGGAAATGAAACAGAAATTTTTGTCTTAGCCTCATTAAAAGACATTTGCAGGTTTCTACATGAAGAGACATATTTTGCCCCATTTTAGACACGTGTAATCATGTAGTCTGAATAACCAGTTCCTGTACATCCTTAACTTTTACACAAAGTCTTTTCAGTAATATTCATCTGTTGCTGTATTTTTAATTGTAAAACTGTGTTCTTCCTGTAGTTTTATAACACAGAATGTATGTAATATACATGCTCAATAATCAGAGGTATTGCCAGTGTTAAGAGAGATTTGACTTCTGTGTTTGCAAATTTGCTTTTTTGTAAAGTCAAATATTGAGGCCATATTTTTTTTGTTAGAACATAGTAATGAGGTGTTTAGCAATAGATGTAGCTGAGAGAAGCAAAATTACAGCTAAGGAAACTCAAATTTTCCTACTTCATGGTATAAACTGGTAGTAGTAAGTAGTAGAGATCAGAAAGGACTATGTGAGTTTTTTCTTTTTTTGACATTCGCTGAAGTCAAACACTGAATCAGCTAGTACCAGCTTATCTACCTAGGTGATACATTTAATTGTCAATGAAAATTTCATGCTAGGAGCTGGATACTGAGCTGTTATATAAGTAGGTTTCCACAATCAGTCTGAACATTGTTTTCAGTACTGTTCTGTTTCACAGTACAGTCTTGAAAGAACACCCCTTAAAATGCAAAAAAATACATTTTAGTGAATGACAATTCTGTTTTGGAGAATTCCAATTTAGCCTGTTTTAGAAGAGCAGAAAACCAGATTCACAAAAGAGCTCAGATCTCCAAAATGCCTTTTAAGTAGACACTTAAGTAACAAAGTCTAAATGCAATCTGTAAAGAACCTTTCAGATTTTCCCAGAAGTCTGAATTATCACTATTGAATTTCTTCATTCCTCTTCATTCCTCTGCTTTTCTTTGTATCCCCTGTTCTGTCCATCTTGTCAGGGCTCAGCCATGTGGTGTCTGCTTGCTTTGCACCAAGTGCCCATCAGTATTTGTTTGAAACTTCAGGTTTGGCCTCTGTCTGACCAGAATGTCTCTCCTAATCCAGAAGGGGTATTTTTTCCACCTCTATTATATGCCCACTGTATTCATCCTTATACAAAATTTATTCCATATTTTCAATTCTGTATTAGCTTATGTTAATGAAAATTATCTGCAATTGCTGATTGTGTTGCACAGTCTACATATGCTGCTGACCTGCAACATCATACAGGGTACAGGACACTGAGTTCTTGCTGGTTCCTTCCCCAAGGAAGAATATTCTGTATACAGATGATAAATTTGAGACAATTTTTTTGATATTTCCTCTTTTTATATCTTGCATTTCTTTTTTAAAATTTGGTGGAAAGCAGACATCAGACATCTAGTTCAAAATTAGTAGAAGTAATGGAAATAGAGGAACAGGGCATTTCAGATGGGTTCTTTCATTTGAAACTAGTTTAAAATTATGAGGGGTGCCTGTTTTTTATGTCACTTCATATAAACCATTTAGTTATTTTAAAGCATGTGTGCAAGAACTGAGAAATGTGCACTTGGCTGCAATTTTTTGTCAGATGGAGCACCCCAGCTCTTTTGGAGATGTTCTGCATCATAGGGAGGTTACAGACTTTTTGTAAAGCAGGTGAAATGTATTTAAAATCTGTTTAAAATTTAAAATTCAGTGCCCTTGTGTCCATTTTAGCCTTGGCTTGTCTGCTTCACCAGTAGCACATGCCTAGAGAATATAATTTACATAGGATTAAATTCTCTGAGAAACCTAGACAAGAACGTTCCTTGCTGAGATGAAACATAATGTTACTAGGGCAGCTCCTTAAAGCACATATTGTCTAGTCTCATTCTGCTATTATTTCACTTCAGGTTATTTAAATATTATTTGTTGCATTTTTTTTCAAAGATAGGGAAAGTGTCATGTATAACTTCTTAAGTGCTTATGACACCGTTAATGATCATTTTGCTGGTTTAATGAAATAATAGAAGTCACAAAGCTTTGTAAATGAAAATGTCTTAAATTTTAGATTTTTTTGAACTCTTCAGGTAACTTCTTCATCCCTGTTACTGAGGATTTTCTGTTCCTCTATTCCTAGAACCACTCATGCTTTAAGTACTGTAAATAGTTAGAATCCTCCAGGATGTTTGATAGCATGTCTTACCCAAGTCTTTGAAAGACCTTGACTCAAGAGCTTTTAAAACTTAATTTCCAAAGTAATCACATTCCGTGTAATCAAGATATGGCAGAGAAGCCACGGGGACTAGTTTTCTTGAATGAATCAGAATTGCTGTTTGTGTGAAGATACATGTTTCAACTCCTGTATTTCTTTCAGTGTACTTAGCTATTACTTTGGCAATAAAATACAGCCTTTTTGTGGTAGCTGAAACATCTAGAAATTTTTCTTTTGCCTCATGTGAAATAGGCATGTAATAGTAATGGATAAATTTGGTTCATCTCTAAAGTGCTGTATGGAGGCTGTCTAATCATAGGCATAATACAGTCAGCAGAGGCTTTTTAGGTCAATGTTCCCTTACATTGTTCCTTGCAATGTTCCTTTTCTGAAAAATCTTTCAGTGGCTTAGTTAGCCAGACCACCTACCAGTAGATACCAGAAGTCAAATAAACTAAATTTACTCAACCTCTGAAAGTTCCTTCTTAGTCCTAGTAACTATTGCTACTATTGCTAGAATTAGAATTAATAAATATAAAAATACTGTAGCTCAGTAGAAATATAATTAGTAAAATAGGGTTTTTTGTTTATTTCAAACCATTCTTTCCAGGTGCTTTTATTTTAATAGGGATCAGGCATTTTACAGGTTTATGTGTTATAATGATTTGAAATGAAAAATGGAATAAATGGTTGTGTTACTCAATGACTGGTTATGCACATATATTCAGGTATTCTAGAATGGCTTCATTTTTATTGCTGTCCTACGGTCTGGCCTTTGTCTGCTATAAATAGTGGAATATTGCTGTTTGTTTTTTGTTAAACTGTGTTGTTTGGTAAAGGTGTGTGAGGTAGATGTAGCTCATCAAGTACTCAGGCAGCCTCCTGCTTGTGTTCACAAGCCCTTACCCCATGACTTTAAGGTTTCCTCCATGTCCTGCTGCTGAAGTTCACTGTCTGCAGCATTGAATGACCAGGCCTGAACTGGGCTACATTTGTTGGCTACCTTTTGTCCATGTGCCAAATGCATTCCTGCTCACACAACGAGAGAAACTTAAGAGAAAAATGTGACCTATGATTTGGTGAGTAGAGAATGCTAGAGGAATGCACAGGCAGGTGGACTTTAGGAAGTTATCCCTTATGACTGTACAGTAAGCATGGTTGAACACTGCCACATGCAATTACTGATGCTCATTTTGGATAAGTTTCACTTAAGGTGACAAATTTTTAAAAGGAGGCACAGAGAAGCTACTTTCCTAATACTGTATTCTTTGTGGATGTTTGAACTTTGAAGCCCAAAAGCTTTTGGCAGCCAAAATCACAGGTCTAACTATAAACCTTAGCCACATACAAGCACACAGTTCACCTCATAAAGATAAGCACCCATATTCATAATGTGGTTAGATAAAAGATTGCTAGAGCTTCAGAATAACGTAAGAAACAAGAGTCATGGGAAAAAGACTTCAGAATATGTCACTGTTATAAGAATATTTCACTGTTACAAGGTGTTTAAATATGAAGTTTTGGCATTTAACTCTATTGCTTTTGTACTGGGGATCCTAATTGTGATGTGTCTGCTTCATGTGGGTTTCTGTTGCACTTGGCCTGATCGCTGAGGTATTTCCCAGATTTTCAATTCATTTTTTTGCATTGTGGAATTCCTCTTGGGTGCTTCTTTTATTCTTTGTGTGATGCAATAAAAAAGGGCAAGAGAAAATGTACAAAAAATCTTGCTCATTTCCATTTCTTTGCTTTTATTTTACAGGAGACACATGAAATTGTGGCTATCAAGAAATTCAAAGACAGTGAAGGTAATATTTTCTGCTGCATGATCTTTAATGTTAGTAACTACATTGTTAATATCTATTCAGTTAAAATGAGAAGTCTCATATAGCAAGATATGATTTTAGAAAGATAATTATTTATTAGCTCTTTAAATATTCAAGGCACTTGATCTTTCATACCTTCTTAGAGACTGCATTATACACTCTATTTAGATAACTACATTTGGTGTATCTGTCTTAATATGGATGAGATTGTGGTGCTGTACCTGGTAGTAAGATCTACCATTTGGAGATTGCATGTGATCAGAAAATGTAAAAAGTCCTCTTGTAATAGTGACTTGCAGAGTCCTTGGACTTTACCACTCTTCATAAGTGAGAGGGGATCTAAATGTCAGGGCAACTTGAAGTTGTAAATGGAGGAGACTGAAAGAAGTTATTAAGAAGTTCAGTCACAGGAAGATAAATCTGGGAGCTCTCAAGGATCCATGGAGTGAGCTGGGTGGTGGGGCAGCAGCTCTGTCCTCACTTCAGTGGGCTTCAATCTCCTCAGGACACTTGCTCTTTCACAGCAGACCCTGAGTACTCTGCAGTGTTTCTGAGTTTACTGAGAGGGAGGAAGAGCCAATTTCTGCAAGGATTAGTGCTGCTGGCAAAGAAGGTGGTGGAAGGCAGGACACACAGAAATTACTCTGAGTGCTCCACACACATTCCTCACCCAGCAGTAATAAACCCAAAGGACTGTGCAAGACAAGGCTGGGTCTCTGACCCACGCTTGTTGGGGTCAGGGAATCACCATGTCCTATCATAGACAGAGCTGGCAATCAGCCATGAGAGCAGGTGTGTACCTTGTGTGCATCAAAAGCCAGCCCTGAGCCCCAGAGACCTGCACAAACAAACAAACAAACAAACAGAAGTGGGAGCTGTGAGAGGAGTGATCCTGGTGGGATGCGATGCTGCTGTGGTTTGCTGTGTACCGAGGCTTTAGCCAAGAGTTAGCAATTTTGTTTAAAGACCAATAGTCGCTTTATTTTAGCAAACTTTCTTTTTTTGCTATCCTACCCTATTTTTTTCCTGGTGGCCATGAACAAGGGCCATATTTTTCAGTCAGTCAGACACAACAAAGTCTGATTTGCATCTTGTTTTGCACAGTGCAGTCTCTGCTTGGCAGGTCATTTTCCCAGACACTTGAAGAGTATATTTGTTAAATGTTTTAGCTCTGCTGTTCAGAAACCTTTTAAAGCCCTGTAAAGGATGTAGAAGATAGTTTAATTGTAGTGACCATCTTGACAAGAGTATCTCAGAATTGCTTTTTGGAACTTGCTGTGGCTTTTCAGTACAGATCCTAGGAAATAAATCTCAATATTAAACTCTAAACAGGATTATTGTATTATCTTGTCTACCAAAAGATGAAAACAAAAAATACAGCATTGCCATTAGGTCTGGCTTTCCAAGGGTATTACATAATATCAGTTTACATGACTGATGACTGCTTTTCAGATTTGTAGCTAGTTGTTTACGAGTTTCTGGAAATATGACAGAAGTTCTTTTGATGGATTTGATTCAGCCCATTTCACATCTGTCTTGTTAATATGGTAGTTCATTAGAAGTTTGAATATACTGTAATTGTTTCTATTGACATTTTTGTTTCACTGAATTTTTGCTGTTGTTTGAGATATGAATACTAAATGTGCTGGAAAGTGACTGTCTTTTTTATAGATGAGATTATGCAATCAGGATGATGCAAGCCAACATCAAGCACTCAGTTTTAAAATGAAAATATTTAGATTGCTCTAAATTATCTATTTTTTAATCAAAACATTTGTGATTATAGTATTTTGTTTTCCTTTTCCCTCCTGCTGCACTTCAATTTTTTATTTTCCCCCTCTCTCTTCTGATGATGATTAGTGCGTTTGCATGACCAGTGTTATTCACTCTCCCCTGCAAACATCTTCTGGCCTTTTGCCTTGGGAAAACAATTTCTCTTTCTTGTTTCATCTTCCTCTGTCTCTAACTGTCTTTGTGGTACACGACCTGCAAATGTGATTTAGTTTTGAATTTATGCAAGCATTTCCCGTTTAGTAACTCTGTTGTAGATAACAGTTCTAAGTGATTAAGTATGCTGTTTCTATGTGCATGAGCAAATTTACTGAATTAATGGATTTCATTTTACTAAATGAAAAATAAAACCTAATGTAGTCAGGTTTGCTTCACATATGGTTGCTAGTATCCTTTAGAACCTATTCAGTTCAGAGCCTCTTAATGGTAAGCAGTGTATGAAGCATTAGTGAAGCACTCCTCCGTTCTTGAACACCTTTCAGACAATTAAATTGTCAAATCAGTTAAATTAAAATTAAATTTAGTTAATGAAACAAATTTCTTGACTCGTTTGAATTAGATTCAAGACTTCATTGCATCAAACTTACTTTGTTGCATCTTACTTACTCTACTGCCTCCTGTGGCTGCTGCACTGGTCTGGCATTGCTGAATTTCCTTTGACAGCCGTGTGGAGAACATACTGAACTTAAGAATCTTCAGTCTTAAAATTTTTCATAGCTTTTGGAAAATAAAATTATTTAAGAATCAATACATTTGTTTGGTATTGCTCAAAGATGAGCTTTGCATTCCAGTGTTGCTACTGAGGACAACCTTGCCAGTGGTTAATGTGTGTGTTGTGTATTTGTGGGGTATAGCATGTACACACACATGAATGGTTTTTTTATGAAGCATATAGGAATGTAATTTGTTTCTTATGACTTTCTCAGCCACAGAAAACCTTTATGGTAGTGGTGGGAAATCTGTGAGGCTTGTATAATAAGCACAGTCATCATTTACCTCTCTTCCAATGCAGAAGTATGCAAACAACAGAGAGTCCACACTGGAAAATAAGCTTTTTTTTCTCTGTAATGTCTAAAACCAGAGAATTTAATCAGTGGTTCAAAATAAATCTTTATAATGCTTTTTACTTGGAGGGTTTGTTTTGGTTTTTAATCAGCTTGCTCTGTCACTTTTACTTCACACTCTAGAAAATGAAGAAGTCAAAGAAACCACTTTACGAGAGCTTAAAATGCTTCGCACTTTGAAACAGGAGAACATTGTGGAGCTGAAGGAAGCCTTCAGAAGAAGAGGAAAATTATACTTAGTTTTTGAATATGTGGAAAAAGTGAGTTGAGTTTGTAGTATCCTTGCCACAGTTTAATTATCAGCTTACTAAAAATGTCTTTAAAATTGCTTCTTTTCAAAAAATAATTAAGTTATCCTAATCTCTAAAGAGAAGCAGCAGAAACTTTAATACGATATGTTGTGAGACAGCAACAGTGATTACTGTTGTTTTTATGTCGTGTGTTGGTATTTCTTTTTAAAAATTCTTCCATTTGTGAATGTCAACATGTTAAAAATTATGCAGAATGGAATACATATGATTTGAAGAAAAGTTTCCATCTGAACTCTTTAATCCAGTTTAATTGTAAAGCTGGATAACTGTCCTGTTATGTTGTGTAGTGAGTCTTGACGTAGTCTTTTAAAACAAGATCATAGACTTTTGACCTTGGAATCTCTTTCAACTTTCTCCACCCTTCCCTGTTAAAAATAGGATTGTTTGTGTATTTCTGTAACAAGGCCACTATCAATAGTTGCTTAGAGGGATTTGGCAAAGACCACTGTCATTAACTCCAATCCTGACCTCATTTTGAAACTATTCCAAAATTTCCTTAGATTGGCCTACTACTGCCAAGCATCCTGATCTGTTTCCAGGGAGAAACAACCTAGAACAGATTGGTTTTTTGTCATTTTTGCAACCTTCCTGATGAAGGTAGACCTTCCCTCTGAATTCTAACCATTTAGCATTTCTTCATGTAAACGCTTAGATGGTATTCAGATACACAGAGTAAAAGAAAATGCATGTGTAAATATGTCTATAGCCTTCATGAGATACTGCTCTTTTGACTGAAATTTTCATTTACTTTCCTGCCATTTATTTTATTTTAAGTGTGGTGTTGCAGTCTAGCTGAGTGCTAGTCCTCTGCAGTCAGTTTTCTCTCATCTAAAAATTTCTCACCCTAAATGCTGTCTCCTTTACGTCAAGTTCACAACTTATTTTGTCATATAACTTGACTAGAAAATGTGAGGTGACCTCTATTAGCCCACAATTTGGCAGAAATGAGTTTTGGTTTTCACCAGCAGATCAGCAGCTTCTAATGTGGTGGATCTTACTTGGATTAACATTCAAATGTCTTTGATCACACAGCAACTTAGAACATATATTTAATTCTCTGTTGTAGTTGACTTGACTAAGCTATCTGGAGAAGTCCGTTGAAAGAGCAGCATAAGTAAAAGATATTTAATTGATCTGATAAGGGGTATATATAAAAAAAGGTTAATACCAGTAAAAACACCAGGCTGCAATATCTATCATTATTTACATCAGAATAAAATAATTTTGTAATATAGGTTGGCATCATATCTAGTTTGTATGTAATGTCATTTCTGTATTAATGTTCACCTTCCTTTTCAGTTAAACTTTGAAGTAAATTAACATTTCTTATTTTCAGATATCTTAAGTAGTGTCACCCATAGTTTCTTTGAAGACTAGGATGTTTTTGAATTCTTTGGTGAGGGAAAAGTAGAAAGAATTAAATAAAATGTGGTGGAGTCGACTGATTTTTTTGTTTAACTGGTAGTGAACACTATGTGTCCTTCAGGGCATGTTAACTCTGAAATCCAGATTACTTGAATTCACATTTAGTCTAATCTCCTTTATTCATCATCCCCTTTGTTAATGTCTTCATGTAGGATTATGTCTTCCTGTGTTGATGCTATTATTTTGTTTTGTATTTGTAACACTAACTTCTTGACTTACTTACCCAGATCCACAGCCTTCTGTGTGGACAAGAATCTAACTAAAATTAATATGGTTTCTTAATAGAAAATTCCTTTCCTCATATCTGAAGTGTGTCTGTAAGAAAACTCATGCTCAAGCACATAAGTTCCAGTATTTACTCCCAAACTGCAAAACTTAGAAATGTTTTCAAATATCATCAAAATCTCTACTGTTCATTAAAACATCTTTCAAGAGAAACCTTAAAAATTTTACTTTACAGCTAAAGAAAATGTTTGTCAAAGACAAGGTAAATTTACTTCTAATGAAAAATCTAAAAAATGCTCAGATTCATAATTAAAAGAGCTGTGTAATGTAATATAGTCAAAATACTACTATTTCAGTGTTCAGTAAATAAGACTTCTTTCCTCTCTTCAAGTGGGCTGCTGCTGCCCATATTATTTCACAAATCAGCATACAAACTTCATTGTACTTCTAATTGTGCAAAATTAGAGACATCTGTTAACATAATGGGCATCTAAGTGTTCTTTTTCAAAGAGGAAATGTACTAGTATAAACAGTAAGTTTATTTTCTTTCCTATTTATATCCACAAAATAGTTGATATGGCCATAGTTGCTCTAGTGCCAAGATGTCCAAGATCCCTATAACTGACCTGTATCTGTAGGATACTCCCCAGGTTTCTATTTATGCCCGTGAGGCATTTTTACATCTGTTACTTCATTTGCACCAAGAGGCTTGTGTTGTTTTACACCTTTGCATGTACAGATACAGTTGGTGATTCATGGTGAGCCTGCAGTGTCAGAGTGGCAGAACCAACATAATTAAGAGAGCAGTGTGTTAAACCATTGCTGAATCTTTACAAAATGCTTTGATTTGCTAAGCTTTTTGTATGGCCACATAGCTGACCTGGTATTTCTGTTTAAGCAGCGTTTTTTAGCAAAATTACTTTTTAGGTGTTTCAGGGAAAGTGTTTTGATGACAGTCTTTTAAGGACTTATGGTATATTTGTGGTTCACCTTTTAGGATTATTGTCTTCACAAGTGTTTTCTCCAGAATGAAAACAGCTAGGAGAATGCTTATGGTTAAAATTCATTCACTGAATGTTAAAGTACTGATTTTCTATAGCTGAGCTCTTTAGCCTAAATATGTTGCTTCAGAAGGCTGAAAGCATGTTGTCTTCCAGCAGCTAGAGTATAGCTCTTTTAAATGATGTGTCTTTTAAACATTTAGAATATGCTTGAATTGCTAGAGGAAATGCCAAATGGAGTTCCACCAGAAAAAGTGAAAAGCTACATCTACCAGCTAATTAAAGCAATTCATTGGTGCCATAAGAATGATATTGTTCATAGAGGTAAGTGTGTACTTCTCCGCATGGAATAAGGCCCTTTCTAAAGGGAAGCGTGTTACAGCTTGAAGTAATTTGCTTTTAGTATAAATATAAGCAATTGCTTTCTATCAACAGAAAAAATGTAAATTTGGCTGGGTCTTAAGTCTGCTGCATGGCTCCAGATAATTTTAAAATTAAATTTATCTACTTAAAAAGTTTGCTGTCCACTGTCTTTGGGAAATGATAAGCACAGCAAACTGTAACTGCAGAAACAGACATTGTCTAAGCAAAAGGATTTTTTTAAAGCATTTCATAGTGCTCAGTCATTTAACTTTTGAATCTGATAATAGGATGTTAGAAGAAAAATAACCTAAAACTGAAAACCTGGTCCCCCATGTTTTAGTTCTGAAGGCAGTTCGTCCCAACTCCCTTGAGTTTCAGCTCTGTATATTTACTTTCTCCCTAAGCTTCAAGCACTTAGAGTACACATCTTGATTAATTACTTCATCTAGTTTTATGTACTTTATCCTGATTCAGTAAAATTGTATTTTGCTTTGTGGCTTTGCAAGAGTAACATTTTTAATTAGTATTTCCAATAAGATAAAATCCTTACATAGTGTGCTTTTTGTATTTAAGACCAGCATGATTCTGAAGATATTTTCAAAGTGTAATTTGAATAATGTGCCATGTGAATAATAGAGGAATGAAAAAAGGGCTTAAAACTGGGCAACACACTTTTTCTAAAGAAATTACAAGAGGTGATCAAATGGTCATTATAACTGAAAATGTTGAGCACAACATACTTAATATTTATTGGTTAACTGAGTAGTTGAATATCAGTTCTTTATTTATTTTGCAATATGAAATACAGATATTGGTTTTCTGCCCAGGAATATCTGTAAGCACATTTTATCTTTCCGTATTTTGTTGGGAAACACTTTAGAAGACTTCAAAAGGCAGAAAATTAATTCTGCCTGTTCACAAACTGAATTGCTGGAAGCTGTTTCAGCAGTTGCTCTTGTAATGCTTCATTTATGATTGCATGAATATCTCTGAATAAGTTGTAATGAAATAATATTTGTTGACAAAGTCCAAAGTTGAGAGAAGTTAATAGCTTTTTTTTTCTTTCCACCCACTCTGATACTTCAGATATCAAGCCAGAGAATCTCTTAATAAGCCACAATGATGTTCTGAAGTTGTGTGACTTCGGTAAGTTTGGAAGATACCTGTTACTTATCTTTTTAAAGAAAACCTCTTGCAGTGCAGTTTTGCCTTATTTTGTAAGAGTTCTACAGTATGTACTGTTCAAAAGTCTTCTAGCAGTCAAAATTGATTAGTGCTTCAGGTTTGGGGCTAGTATTTTAATTTGAAAGAATTCTGTTCTTAATTTGCATACCCTGTGAAATACCTCTGTTAACATGTCTGTAGAAACGCTGCATTTCTCTCTGCCTGTGTTAGACAGGTTTCTGCTTTTGATATTGCTGAGGCACAGCTGAGAGGAGCACAGATGATGAGCTGATCAGGAGGCTGGCAAAACTATAAGTTTATCTGGCCTGTGTATTAAAAGAAAAGAATTATTATTTGTTTAGTAAAAGCACAGTAAACTTGTACTTTCTGTATCTTTTTTGAACCATTGGTTTTTGTGGAATGTTATGTGTGTGGTTATAGGTTTTTGTTACCTTAACTAAGGAATCACGTGTCCACCTGTGATTAATGACAGAATGACTGGAGGTCAGTCACAGCTGTACATGTTAGGTTAACTCTGATATTTCCTGACCTACCAATGCCTGTATAATGTCAGCTTTAAGGCTTTGAAAAATCATCATCCAACTACAAGGTGAACTTTGCCCACGTGAGTAATCCAGGCAGACAACAGGGCAGAATGTTCCAACAGTCTGTATTTTTATTCTAAATGCTCCATAAACACAGAATAAAATATTGTTCCCTCTGAAAAGCTTACAGTTTGGCTTGATAAATAAAAGCCAGTTCTATAGTGTTACCCCAAGGGCACTTTTCAGTAAGAACAGTTTGAAAGCTGTCATCTCAAACCTCTGCAATTTTAAATGAAAATAAGAACCACTAACAAAATAAATCAAAATAGTTTTTAAGGAGAAAGGTGTTTGTCATTTGCAGTGCTGCTTATTTCTTTTAATCCTAAAGGCATTTTTGCTTAAACTCTCAGAAGCAATAGCCATTCTAGGAAAAACCTTAAAATATTTGGTCCATGTAAGTTCTTTGAATTCAGTGTAAGGTTCTGCACAGCTCTGGCAGAACATCAGATACTCTTGTGTGGTGCCCTTGGTGTCTTTGCCTTTTTGGCACCCACAGGCCTCCTGTCTGCACCACTGTGGTAGCCCTCCCTCACCTTACAGTGACTATCAGGGTCTTGCCCCTGCCAGGCAAGCCCCACTGAGGGACCAACCCAGTGTCCTGTGCAGAGCTGAACAGCCAACCCTGGCTGTGCCCTGCCCAGTGCACAGCCCAGGCTGGGCTGATCTCATCACAAGCAGGAGCAGCCAGTGGGGGTAAGGAGCATGAGTGGCTCTTCATGGGAGCTGTGCACCCCACACGCCCTCCCCTGGCCCTCCCTCCCTCCCTCCCTCCTCTTTTTTTGGGTGAGGGATGTCCCTGCTTGAAAATAGTGCCATTAGAGTTGTTACATGACATCAGCTGACAGAACTTGTGTCAACATCCACTGTGCAGCAGAATTGCAGGAAAATAAAAAGCCAGCCAAATGGTATGGTCATGTTTTGGACATCAGTTTTTGCACCAGCTAGAGATGGTGTGAATTCTGCCAGCAGTGGTGCTCTGTGTGGTCTGTTGGCTTGCTCAGGCTGTGTGCTCCAGCCACATTCTCTTTCTGCTCTTGGAAAAAATGTGCAATCATGATGTACTCAGAGTGAGCAGCATAATATCAAGGAAGGCAAACTGTTATGGGTATTTCTGTGGTTCTAAATGTTCATGTGGGTTAGTTTTAATTTTAATTGGCCTTTCAGTTTTACTTGAATTTAAAATCCTGAGGAACTCTTGTAAGATGGAATCAGTTTTAATTTTTCAGCGTTATTACTAATTGACATAATTGCTAGTAGGTTAAGCTATTACTGTAAAATACATGTCAGAATGGTGTTAACCACAAGTGTTTCCTGAATGTGCAGAGATTAGGATTTAAGAATTTGCCTTGTAGTGTGGTACAATATGCTGACTACCTTGCTTAATTCATGTTTTGGAGCATGGCTACTTGCTACATACAATGTCACATTTGTGGTTACAAATACAAAGAAGAGGATAATGCATCCTTTTGCAATAGCCCAGTGGACAAAACCAGTTTGAACAGAAAAGATAATAAATTTTTAATAAGATAATTCTTCATAATCCTTGTGCCATGTGTTCTGTACATACCGTGCTAAATAAAATTGAGATTGGTTGTTGTGTTTGCCTGGACACATGTTGTGTGGGTGTCATTTCTGCCAATAGAAGTGGAAAAAGAGAACAGTACCAAGTGCTGATTACAGGAGATGCATCTGACTGTTGGAAATAATTCAGTTTTCTGAGTAGTGTGTTTTGCTTTTTCAACACCAGGGCTTCAAAATTGCTTGTTTTAGCAACCTCTTAATTTCTGTATGATGTGTAAGCATACAAATCGTGAAACATGGGACTGGAAAAGACCTCAAGAAATCCTCTAGTTTTTCCACCTACTCAAGAAAAGGATTAAGAATGTCTGTGTCATTCTTGACAGGTGTTTGCTTAGTATATTCTTAAAATTCTGAATAATAGAGGTTCCCTAGTGTTTCTAGGCATCTATTAAAGTACTTACATGTCATTAAGATTAGAATGCTTTACCTTATGTCTAACTTAAATGTACCTTGTTTCTCTGTAAGAAACTGACAACCTTCTTTTTTTCTTACATCTTTTTCCTTGACATCTCTCCTGCCATGTTCCGAGATGTTTAAAATCCTTTCTTAAAATTTCTGATTCTGCTTATTTCTTTCTGCAGCATGATACCTTTGCAAATGCTGTTGTTTTCATAGCTGCTCTCACCCAAATCTCCTCCTATCTTCATCTTCTAATCTGTCCCTGTTTGCTGTTTAGAGTTCACCTAAACTCCCTAGCTTCCTTCTCTTATTTCTATATTCCTCATACCTCAGCACAATTTGGAAGCAGGAAAAATAAGCAAACTCCATCATAACCAAAAATAATTGTTCCCTTAGAAAGATGTGTTTTCCTGAACTGTTAGTTCTGTCCATCATCTTTCTGCATGGTGTCACAGGGTCAGAGCAATATTGGATCTATAGAATGCATCACCCAACAGTAAAGAGGTGAACTGAAGCTCATGATGATAACTTTGCTTTCTGTCTTGCCACATCAAATCTATGCTGCACCTGGCCTGTAAAGTTAGGAGTTGATTTTTCAGGCTACATTAGCTGGTTTCTGGACATAATAGCTCCTGTCTGTGACCAAGTTCTGATAGACTGGCCTGGAAGGAGGAGGAGGATGAAACTTTGACCTGTTGATTCTTCCGATGCACAGCAGCTCATGTGCTACCAGGCTTGTGTGTTACATCAGCACGTGTATCTATTTCTATTATGTGACAACTTTTTTCCTTTTTTCCCCTCTCCCTTTCAGTCTGGGGTTTCCCACATTTTGATTGTCCCATTTCTTTGGTGTAGCTCCTGATTATCTTCCCTCTGTTCTTTAAACAATGAATGAAAGATTTTCCAGTGCCAAGATTAATCAGATAGCTCATGATTTGGAACAGAAATGGGGCTCCCTAAGCAGTTCTAAATATAGTAATATTTCAAAATTCAATCAATCCCCATGTTAGAAGTTAAAAAAAAATCCTTTCCAGCTTGTCTGCAGCAGCACCAGTAATGTTCCTTAGACTTCATGGGAACAGATATGAATTATGTTCAAACAGCTTTGAAATATCCATTCCTCATCATATTCATCCCATCTTGCAAAAAGTAACAGCTGTAACCTATGTCATTAACAAATTTATAATTGTTTTCTATGATTACTAGTCTAAAAATAATAATAATCAGCATCCAAAGTTTTACTTCAACTTGTAGTAAATTAGTATTCCACAGGGGTGAGTGGAATTGGGCTTCTTCACGCTAAGCTTTACACTTTCAGAATACTAAAAACAATTCTAAAACTTTCTTAAATTACAACCTTACAAAACATAGTTGAATGGAAAAGGTAATTGTGGCAGCTTCTGCAAAGGAACTCAGATATAAAGAAAAACATCTATTGCATTTAAGTAGTACTTATTGAGTCAGTAAATAAAGTTATGCTTTATTCTTCTGCAACACTTTGGAATTTTTACTATTTCTTCATTGTTCATGCAATAATGGAAAGATTTACAGTGATTTCACTGAAGGGAATTTTGAACTATGTTTTAATGCCACATCCCGAAAAGAAAGCATTTTGGAAATGCTGCTGCTGCATTTCAGTCCCAAAAGTTTGTCTCACTTTGAGCTTTAGTGAGGAGCTGACATGTGGAGTCTTGCTGCTGCTATCTCTTTGTCCTGTCTCACCTAATTGTTAATTATTTATTTGAAAACACTAAGATACTTTTGAAAACACTTGATACTTTTTGAAAATAGTGCCAACATCTGTCCTGGAGTACTTCTACATGAAAAATCCAGTAACATTGTGGTGCTTGACTGACTTTTAGTGAACGGAGGAGAATGACAATAAAAGTTCAAATTATTCCTACAAACACATTTTCCAGACACTTGTCTGTCAGCCAGTGGTCATAATTGTTATGCCTTAGGACAGTAGGGATGTTTTGGTACAATTGCAAATAAGTATACATTTTAATTATTTTTTTTTAATTCTTAATAAAATTATATGGATAAAGAAGTTAATTTGGATATGATTTCTGATCCTTGAAGAATTAATGAAGAACCTTGTTGTGAATGTGATGCTAAAGCAGTTGGGAATTCAGACATGTGGAGTGAGCGAAGTGCAGATATAAACAGTTTTGCTGGTTTTCCCCGACTCCTGCATTTTATAGTTTTGAGGAGATGACCATTTTCCTTGCCAAGTCCGGGAGGGAATGTCATGAGAATGAGAATCATATGTCATTTTTTGACCAGTTTAAAAAATCAAAGACAGTAGTAGTTAGGATCAATGACCAGAAGAGTCCAATACACACGCATATGTAATGTTTCTAAAGTTTTGAATAATCTTCTTCTGCAAACAACACCTCAGTGAAATTCAGTGTAATATTTCAATAGCTGACATGGCATACTGACAGTTAACTTTTATAAATCTGTTTTGATTACATAACAGCATAGAGAGTAATAGCAAAACCCCACTGTCTTGTGAGATAGTACACAAGCAAGGGAGCAGGCATGCTGACTTTCACTGTTGTATCAATAAATGCTTGTATTTCAGTAGACAAGCAGTTGTTGGAAACATCATTCTGCAGCAGGGGTTGTAAACAATTTGCTTCTATATAAATAGACATGACCTCTTACTGCCAAAATCAGTGGTGATACAAGTATTGTTTTTAAAATGGGATACAATCTTTATTGCTGTTTCTCTGACAGGCTTTGCTCGTAATCTCTCTGAAGGAAGCAATGCTAACTATACAGAATACGTGGCTACCAGATGGTACCGCTCACCTGAACTCTTGCTTGGGTAAGTACTCTTTGAGAAGTGCCATAATAAATCGCTACTGATTCTATATGGGTTTTCAGCACCTTTTGTAAGCTCTGCCTGTGGAGAACTGAGTTTGATTTAAAAGCAAGGTTTCAAGAGCTTCCAAATTCACATTAATTTTTGTTCATTTCCAGTAGGTCAGTATGAATCATTGACATATAGACCTGTCTTGAGCTGAGCAGTGTTTAACTGATTAAAATATTAGGCTGAATTATAACAGATGTACTTCCAGCTCCTGCACTCCATCCCCAGTTCTTTCAGAAGAGGGTTCCATGGTAGTCCCCTAGCCTGGAATGTTCCATCAGCCCTGTGTGGACATCACATAGCAATGGCAGTTCAGCTTTCACAATGCAACATTCCTAGTTATCTTCATCCTTTGAGTCAGGACTATATTAGGAGGAAATGTTTTGCTTAGAGATGGCAAGGCTCTGAACAGGTTGCCCAGAGAAGCTGTGGGTGCCCCATCCCTGGCAGTGTCAAGACCAGGTTGGATGGGGCTCTGAGCATCCTGACCTAGTGGAAGGTGTCCCTGCCCAGGTGAGGGGGATTGGAACAAGATGATCTTCAAAGGTGCCTTCCACCCCAAAACTTTCTATGATTCTGTGCTTTGATTTTCATTTGTAGTTACCCTTTGCCAGCACTGCTGAAGTCACTCAAAAGGAAGGTGCTAGGTTTTTACTAGTTAGGAAGAATTTATTGAAGGAGGCTGTATAAATCCTTTTACTAAAGCACTGAGAAGTTAGCATTACATTGACTGCAAAAGTATTAGTTACATGAGTAGCCTCAGACAGATAATTTAGTATTGCTCCTTTATTCATCAGTAAAATGAGCATTTTACTACCTCACAAGGTAAAACAAGTTTTGAGTTACTAAATGAACAAATTCATGAGATAGTAAATGAACAAATTCAAGGGCAAAGGAAGAGGAAAAAAATAAAGTGGAGATCTGTGATATGTGATCTTCCCATTACGTTAAAGTTTAAACAGGGCATTAATCTAACTACATGAACACTCTCATAGAGTAAAATTCCAATGTACAGTGCATATGTATTTATATGTACATATTCTTAAAATAAGGAACTATTAGCCACAGGATGAATTGAAACATTTCTGGTCACTCCTAAGAATCTTTTAAGTACCATGTTAAGTGCTCCTGGGAAACAAGTCTTTGTTGGAACATTTGATTAACACTGAACTAGATTTTTTTGTACTGGTAAATAATTAAGTAATAATTATTCTGTCAATAAAGTCATCCTAGTATTCCCAGAGCTGTGCTAATCTTAATCAAATTTGTTGGCAGTTGTTTTCTTATGTGCATAATGGTATCTTAAAAGTGCTATTAAAAAACTCTAACCTCAATTTTTCACATTTTGGAGAAAACAGTAAAGCTTCCAGTGAAGTGTGTATGTGCATATATAAGTATAAATTTAAAATACTTGGAAAAAATAGCATAAATTGTGACCTTTTTAGATACAAACAATTTTTTTCTGTCTCTAACAGTAATGAGGATTTAGGAGGAAAGACATGAAAAGCTTGACAGATGTAGTATTAGTCTGACCTGCATTTTCTGAAACTGTTTTGTTGGCAGGGGAAATTTAGGAGGAATTATGTCTGTTTGTAGTTGACTAAATCTGTTTGATTAGCTTGTAGAGAAAGGGAGGAGATTTGTATATTTAATGTTTCAATTTTGCTGGTGTATGTTTTTAAAGCCAGGTTTTTCTGGCAAAGTGATGCCTGTTTCTTGGCACTCCTGTTCTATTTCCCAGGTATTCATCTTTCCCATTCCCCCTTTCCTTACATTTACCAAATTTTTATAAGCATCTAATATTCAGAAGTCTTCACAGGTTTATTAACTACATTCAATATAGCAAATATGGTTTTACTTTTTCAATTTTTAAAATGTGTCCCAGAGAGGTTTTTGTTTAGTGATAACATTCAGGACTTAAATTTCAGGAGGCGAAAGAAATTGCTCCGTAATTATTCACAGAACATCTAAAATCTACTCATTTTGGAGAGCCTCAGGTAACTGCTGTTAGTGGAGTACTCTGTACCCTTTGATGACAAAATATTGCTAAAAGCCAGTTGATTTTAAAACATGCTAAATTACTAGATGAAAATGTATTTTGGAGAATCTAATATGTGCAGGCAGACTGTAGTGCTTCTGAGGTATGGTCTATCTGTGCTATAGGAGTTATTTTCATTTGTCCAGCCATGTCACTCTTGCATTTTTTCTGCTGTGATCTGACCAGACTGATTCTGACAATCAACAGAAAAGAAGTCTCAAGTTCACCTTTTCAAGCAACAAGGTTGCAGTTTGTGCTGCCTTAAGAAATGGCTGTGTTCTGGTTTGTTTCTGTTTGACTACAGACTAAATAGTGAAAAGTTCTTAAATGTAGTTTGGCTTCCTTAATTCTTGAGAGCAAGCAAAGGTAATGGTCCATGCCTCAAATGAGTTTTAGCCTATGCCTCAGTTGTGACCCTAGCTTGTTCTACAGCAACCTTTTCCCTATTTCACATTTTAGTGGCGAAAACTATATATTAAAGGAGTTGCAAACAAAGATGTATTTGGGGTTTTGTCATAATAAAAGAGGAGGGTTTTTACCTGTGCTCTCACTGTTTTGCCTACAGAGCCTTGGCTTTGGAGTCCGTTCTTGCTTGTGTTGCCTTGTGTACTGAGAAGGAAAACCAGGCCTTACTTTAAGTCCTTCTGACCTAATGCGTGGGTTGGACTAGCAGCACCCTAGAAGGGTCAAATACTGAGTCCCAGAAAATCTGCAGGGAGGCATTGTGCAGGATTAATAAGCAAATTATGAACCCCATTGAGTCGTGGTGGTACTTGAGGAATTGTGACATGGTCTGCTTTGCCTCTGGCAGTTGTCAGCAGTCTCCTCCAATGTGGCAAACCTTTGGTTTTGGGATGGTTGTTGTGAGAGGACTACGGTGTCTCATGGCACATTCTCTAGGGCAAGTGGTTCTTGAAGTTTTGGTGCCCTACTTCAGCTTTCCCAGCTGCCATAGAGTCCAGCAGCAGTTTCACTTGGGCTATGGTCCAGCTAGGAATGTTTTCTCACCTTCACCTAGCCAAATCGCCCTAAGGGTTTACTGTTCCTCTGCAAAGTGTCCTCCCCACAGGTGAAGTAAATAATCATGAGTAATCAATGGGGAAGAGTCAAATTATTTATTTTTTTTTTAGTTTGAGGATGTTCTTTTTCTAAACATCATCAATCAGCAATATAAGGAAGTAATGAAGGAGACAGGTTTGGGATAGGATTTGTCACTTGCAACTCTTGGTGCTGTCTTATTCCAGAAAAAGGCAAGCCAGCTGTAACTTAAATCTCTTGAAATAGAGTTTGTGTTACTGGATTGCAAGTTTCAAAAAGAAGAGACTCAGTGAAATATGTTTTCAGTTCAATCTTTCTTCTAGTCTTTATTATTTTATATGCTTTTTTTGACATGAAAAGCATTTTCCAGTTATTCTGTTTAAAATCTAAACGTTGGAAAGACATTATTGGAATAATTTGGGTGTATACAATTTTTTTTTACAAATTCAGCAGGCAAGAATTTGGGTGTATAAAAAAGAGCTCTCCCCAAACCCCAAGCTGTGGCTTTGCTCCCAAACAGGAATTACTTTATGATGCTTTCATTGCTTCCTCACTTGTTTCTTCTATCAAATAGTTTTCAGGAGCACTCTGTTTTCTCTCTAATTAAAATTTTTGTGTATAAATGCTGAAATAAAGATTTCTTAGGGTTTCTGTTCTCCAAGTGGCCAGACCCAGTATGCCCATGCACCTAAACACAATCAAACAAGACATGTAATGCAGGAACAGAGTGCAGGCATGAGCTCTAGAGAGAAGGGAAGTTAGTGGTAGTTTAACTGTGAGTGAAGAATGCTTTGCAGTCAAAAAGATTATTCCTGTATGCAAGATTTTTCAAAAAGAACAAGGTCCCTGGGGGCACTGGAGAATCCATCTCCAGCCTTTTGAAGCAGTGATAGATACATCAAGAAATCTAGGGCAGAAATAGAGGGCTTGGTTTTTGAGGTGGTTTGCTTAATAACAAAGTTTGTTTTTCCGTGTTGTGAGGAAGCGTGCCATGGGAAATACAGCAAATAAATTGAAGCAGGTCAGTAAGAAGGCAGTGGCAGTGGGTGACAAACATTTTATTTTGGCTTGGCAGAGCCCCTTATGGCAAGGCTGTGGATATGTGGTCTGTGGGCTGCATCCTGGGGGAGCTGAGTGATGGGCAGCCCCTGTTCCCTGGCGAGAGTGAGATTGACCAGCTCTTCACCATTCAGAAGGTGCTGGGCCCACTGCCAGCCGAGCAGATGAAGCTCTTCTACAGCAACCCACGCTTCCATGGCTTGCGGGTAAGGGAGAGCTTTGTTCTTTTTTCTTATTTTTCTTATTTACTTGTGTGAAGTGCTGCAAAGGTTCTTTACATTTACATTGTGCGTTATCTACTGCCTATGTTTCTGGGTAAGTATAGATATAGAGATTATAAGGCATTCAAAAGAAAAGTAAAATTCTGATTACACCAGAAGTGAGTATTTTAAATGTGTTTGTTTTCTTGTTAGAAGTTGTTTAAAGATTTTCTTTCATTTCTTTGATGTTTTTGGCATATGATTTACCTCTTATACCCAATCTAACATTGTCCTGCTGGGTTTGCACTGGAAAGTTTAGAGGCAAAGCTCTGTAAGGTCAGGTTGTAGTAAATTCAGGACTGCTGTCTTCGAGCTAGTTTGTTGGGAAAATCTCAGCTGTAGATGCTGATATCATGGCAGAAGAGCTCTCTGCCTTTTGACTTATGTTTGCTGGGAGTTTATATAAGTCTCTTGAGTAAAAAAGTTCCTCCTGACAGCGTTGTTCTCTTCAAGGGTTGCCAATATAATATAATGACAGAGACTCACTTGTTTGAAGATCTGTGCAAGCTGGGATATGCAATATGACAAAATACCAGAATCAATAAATAATAGCTCTGTTACTTTTAACAGTACCTGGTCAGTGATTGTACTCATGTTTCCTTATAATTCAGTTTTGGTTGTCCTTTCTTTATTGATGAATGTTGCTTGGAAAGGTTAGTTTATGATCTTGATAATATTCTGAAATCATTAATGTAAATCATATAAAGAGACATATGAAGGTTTTAGGAGACCTTATCTGTGCTAAAGACTCAAGATTTGAGTTTTACTCCAAAAAAGAAAACGTGAGAATGTGAAAGGGAAGGAATGGGTACCTAGTTCTGTTAAAGCATGTTCAAAGTTGCCACAAATTTGTTTAAGCTAACAGTGATAAGAAAAGAGTTGGCTTAAGGTGTTAGGGTATTTATTTTAGGTATAAGAATAACTAATTCTGAAGAGTTTTTGTTGAAGAGTTGTTGAAGTTTGTAGACCATTCCAGAGTGGAGGGTTTAAAAAAAAATATTTGACAAGCATTTCTTGCAAGGTCCTATTTGTATTTCACCCTGTTTAGAACGGTGGACTGGATGGTGTTTTTGTATGACAAATTTATAACCCCTTATCAGGAAAGCAATGCTCTAAAAATTCTAAGCAAAATAAATGACTGCCTCTTCAACATTATTTTACAGCATTTCTGGTTGTACAGTGTAATCTTGTTTGGATAAATACTCTGTGATGTCTTAAGATGAAGTATCTTTGTTTTGTAGCTTTAAAATGCAGTAATTCCAGAAGACAGCACAGACCTAATGTGATTAGCACAAGGTTCAGAGTTATGGGTCTGTTCTCATCCTGGATCAGTGGTTTAGTGCTTGGCCTCAGACATGTTCCTGCCTTCTTAGTCCCATCTGTAAAGTCAGGGTACTGCTGATGTGACAGGGCCATATGGGTCTCCATAGAGAGTATTTTTTAGACTTGAAGTAAAGTCTGAATAATAGTTTAAACATCAAAAATGCTACAAAAATTATTTGTTTGAAATATAATATTTATTAGTTAATTCATGGGAAACAATTAGCCTGTGCTATAAGCCAACCTTACAAGTACATTTTTTCTGAATGTAGTGTAATGCTTAATAGTGAAAGATTTTCTGTTGCAGAGCAGATAGTAGGTATGCTGTGATCAAGCCAGTTATTACTTACAAGCTGGACTTGGTGCTGGATATTCTCAAGATAGAAACTAGCCCGTGATGTTAAATTTTTTATCCATATGCTTAGACTTTGTGAATTTCTGCATTACCTTCAGTGAATACTCCCATATTGTAAAACAGGATGAAAAAAATTCAGGCATTCCAGCATGGATCCAAATGCACATTTGCAAACTTTTCTTTTGACTCATATCCTCCATATATATGTATATAACACAGTTTTCCTCACTCCTGAGGTTTAGGGAATATTTTGTGATCTCTCTTCAATTCTTTAGAGGAGGAAAACATCCAGGGTATCTTGCAGACATAAGGAAGTAAAATAATAGGGGATCAGAAACAACCAGTAGGCTCATGACTTTACAGAAAAGTGTGAGTGGCAATGTAGGGCTATAAATATTTGTTCTACCAATGAGCTATATGAAGAATCTGAACAATTACAGTGACAAGCCACTGGTGCTTTGCACGGCTTTGGCACATTTTCCTTTTTCCCTGATCATTCTAGATATAAAAGCTTCTTCATGATTGTGACTCCACAGGAAGACATGAACATTTTACAATTTGGTTTATGTTAAAATTGGAGGAAGCGTGGAAGCCTTGTTTTACCTAAGTTACTGTTTAAGATTAATATAGCAGACTTGGACTTTAAACAATTCTCAATTATTAGTAAACCACTTCAAAATAAAGCAAAGTCAAAAGAAAAATGCAGAGACTATTTAGGAATAAAAGCATTCAAACTGCCGTTCTTCCATTTTTCTTCAAAGTTCCCATGATGTAATTTATGAAAAGTAATACTAGTACAACTAATGGATGCCCCCAGCAGTGTGCACTGCTTCTCATGGTGTTGCCAGCAGCATGACCACAGCAGTAACCCTGAAATTCAAATCTTTGAGCTTTTGCCTTTTTTCACTAAAAACACTTGGGAATTGTTCGTTAATGTTTAGTATTTGAGTAGTAAGTACTGTGTTTGCAGTCTCACATTCTCTCTGAGAGTGTGTAAATTTCTCTCTGAGATATTTGTGTAAAATTCTCTGATGTGTGTAAATGGGAATTGTTCGTTAATGTTTAGTATTTGAGTAGTAAGTACTGTGTTTGCACTCTCACATTCTCTCTGAGATATTTTAACCTTTTTTTTTGTTATAAATATGTTACTTATGTTAGTTCTGAATCTATTTTAAACCTCCTGTCAATCATAATGCCACAAAAAAATTAAGTTGATTATTTCTCACTTGAGAGTGATTTCTTGGCTGCCCTAATAATCAAAAAAATACTCTCTTTGGTTGACTAGATGCTTACCACACATACAGAATTATTTGTTCCACTATAATATTTTATAGTTTTCAGAAACCACTAAATTTTTCAGTGCTTAGGATTCCCATTAATTACATGTCTTGATTCACTAGTTTCTATTTTTTGAAACATTGTATTCCTGTATTACCTTGTTTACCTGATCAGTGTATTTACAGTGTATTTTTTACAGTTTCCAGCAGTCAATCATCCACAGTCTTTAGAGAGAAGATATTTGGGAATTTTAAGCGGTGTATTGCTTGATCTTATGAAGGTAGGAAAATGGTTTTTATTCTCTGTCTGTGAAATATAGGAAAATATATGTGACTTTTAACCCTTTTTCTTATATAATGCATCTTAGAAGGACTTTGGGAACTCCCTTTTGAGATATATTGATTCCCCCCTTGTTTGTAGTAAGGCTTGGAATTCCTAGGAATCAGGAAAATATCCCTTGCAAATGCCAGGAGAGTCTATTCAATTTTAACTGATGTGATAAAGAATATGTAGCCCAGACAAAGCATCATCACCATCCTTTGCAGGGCTGTGCATTCACACTGACACCCATGCACTGACTGCTGGGGTGTGATCATGTTCAGATACATCCACAGAGTATTGGGCTAACCTGAGTTGTTTTCCATTTCTTGTTGGGTAAGTGTGAGGATGTGGACAGTTGTCAAAAACCAAGTTGACACACAGGAGTTATGGGTTTTTATCCAAAATCTTAATCTGCTTGCTATCACCTCTACACAGTGTGTATGTTACTTTTCAGTCCAGTGTTGGAACAAGTCAGCTAGTTACACATGGCCAGACTAGGTTATAGTCCTGAGAGTTCTTTTTATGGGGAATCAGGAGAAGCTCATTCCCCACAAAAACATTGTGCTTTGCATTTGTGCCGTGTTCCTGGGTATGGAACAAGTATTGCTGTCCTTACTACTATAAAAACACTCCCATGGTAAGCTGCAGTGTAACTCTCACATCACTTCATCCCCAGTGAGCTGAAGAAAGAAGTCATAGTGCCCAAAATTAGGTTTATACTCACAGAACCACCTAAGAATTAAAGGCAGTATGGAACTCGCATGAAGCATGGATATGGCTAATCAACTCTGAATTAATTCTATGATCCCAAACCCCTCTGCACCAGTTGTCTTGGAAAACAAAGATGCTTTGGGAAATACTTGAGTGTTTACTTGTTTTTAGTAGTATTGCTGTAGCCAGCAGAAATCCACCAATTTGCTCTACTCTTCTTCAACACAGCCAGTTCAAATCCCTTTGATCTCCTTGCCTTATGAAGAGAGTCTGCATGGCTTTTATCTTGGTTTCAAGGAGTCTGCATTATGATACACTCCAGTGCATATAATTACTTGTTTTGGTATTATACTTTCTCCTCT
Organism: Passer montanus; assembly: GCF_014805655.1. Lineage (NCBI taxonomy): Eukaryota > Metazoa > Chordata > Aves > Passeriformes > Passeridae > Passer > Passer montanus. The sequence goes on along the minus strand of NW_024367707.1, from coordinate 6,257,639 downwards.
GTTTTCTAATTCACAGAAACTTTTTTTCATAGTTAGCTGTAGCTCAAGATCTTGTAGTATATATTGCAGAATGGAAATTTCAAGATCAGTCTTAAGACCATTGTTACATGTACTGGGGAAGGGTTTATTTTCATTTTATCCTAAATTTTATGTTATATCTCAGTTTCTTTTAGGTTCTTTTGATATGATTTAAAAGTTGCAAAGTTGTGAAATGAAGCACTAAATGAAGCCCTAAAACTGAATTTTAGGGAAGCACAGGTTTCCAAATAATTTCATTCTTTTCATCTTTTCTGTGGATGTTTCTGCCGACAGGGTGAGAAAGGTCAGGAATTCTGTAGAGGGGATATTTTTTGTTTGATCTGCATTTCTTAATTCAGGAATTGGAACCTTGTTAAGCAATGTGCAGACGCCTACAAGGAGAGAACAGAAGGGACTTGTGGTTAAGTTGCATTTGCAAATGCTGCACATACTTTGTTGTGTGCCTGTCTCTTCTGCAGACAAGGGACAGTCTGACACATGTCCACACTTGTTGTGCTCCTCATTATCTGCATTCCCAGGGACCTCAGGTCAGATTACTAGACTACTGAATAACCCACGCTTCAATTTATGCCAATTGAAGTAGGGAGTTATTAACATATATCTATTTAGAGAGCATTTCTGGACTAGATTAATGATGAGGCACCAATTTGACCTTGTTGCTTTGTTGTTGCTCCAGTCCTCTGCTCTCCTTCACAAGTCATACTGATTTGCAAGCATTAGGGAGTTAGGAACTGGTTTTGCATGTTATGATTTGGGAAAAAAAGACATTGAGACTCTCTTCTTTATATCATTTGCCATTCAGTTGTCTCTGCCATTCAGCACCAGACATGCATTTCCTCTGAGCTGTTTGCTAAAGAGAATACTTGTAGAACCCCTTCTTTTTACCCTTGGTTTCCTTCACTTGCCTTGGTGGACTTTGGCCTTCTGAAGAGTGGCCTGACCTTTGTGCTAATACACTGCTTTTATAGCCAATCTTTGTATCCTGTCCTTCATTCTGGTTCTCACCCACTCCTGTTTTGCATTTTTGTTTATTAGAAAATTCCCTGTTTAGCCAACCTTATGAAAAAGATTTTGGTCTTCTATACAGTAAGATGCTTTGTTCCTGAACTCAAAACAAAATTTCCATAGAAATCAACAGCTGTCCTGGACATCTTTCCTCTTATGGTAGTTTTTCAGGAGATTATGCCTGGTAATTCCTTATAAAAAATGGAATTTGCTTTCCTGAAGTCCTGGGTTTTATCTGTGATGTTTATCTTCCCACCTCATCTTTCAGTCCTAACTAATCATCTCATGGTTGCTACAGCTCAGTGTCTTCACTGATCAGATTTCTCACCAGTACTTTACTGTTGTTGAGCAGCAGCTCAAGTAAACTGAACTCCCCTCCTTGGCTAATTTGCCTCTCCAGCAGCTGCACTAGGAAATTTCCACCAACTGATTATAGAAGTCTCCTGGAGCATGTACACAGGCAGGATGTCAGGACAGCTGAAGTCTGCTGTAAGGATGGAAATCTGTGACCAGATGTTTTTTTGTTGTTGTAGAGAGTTTTCCTCTTCAGCACCTTCAATGCATTGTTGGTAACAAACTCCCATCATAGCATACCAAATGTTGCTTTCCTTCTAATCCTGACCTAGAGATTGTCCATGGATAAACCTTTGGTTCCATGCAGATATTGGATGTGATCCAGGAAGTCAATTATATGGAGTGTTACTCTTCTCCCTCTCCATCCCCTTCCTTCTGAGACCAGTTGTACCCATCAGTGAGCGTGCCTCAGCCATCAGCCCTGTCCCACTACTTCTCTGTGCTTCCAGGCAGATTCCTAGCCTTGTGATAACCTATGGACTTCCAGGTCTCCTTGCTTGTCCAGCCTGTGTAATGTAGTGTACAGGCACTTGTGAGAAGCCTCTGCACATCATCTCTTCTGAGGGGGAGTGTAGGAATCACATGTGGCCTCCTCATGTTTGTTCAGCCTTTTGAGCCACTGTAGTGATGAGCACCAGAAAAAAAGGGGGAAAGAAGTTGTTAATAATTCAGTAGAGTGTGTCACTTGAGAAAGAAAGGTGTTGCATGCTGTATGACCAAACTGCATAGGAGTGTGGTTTGCCACTTGCTTTGTTTCCTGAGCATTTTCCATTTTGAAGTGCAGGGATCCTCTGAAGGGAAGCCAGTTTGTAGTTGGGTGGCTGAATATGGTGTTAATGTAGTGTGTGTATGCACAGACACACGTAGATTTCTTCTCTCTTAAACATATACGACCCTTAAGAAATAGCTGGGTTTTTTACTTAATAGCCATTCAAACTTTTAACCTTGCTAACAGTCATGCATGTTTGAATATTCCAGTGTAAACTCTGTATTGCTCTTTTCCTGCAAGAAACCTTTCAAACTTCCCAAAGTACCCAAGCTCCTGTTTTCAAGTTTTGTGATTAAATATTTTCTTCGTGTCAGGAAGTGTCTTTGTTTAGAATCACAACTGATCTAACAGAATTATAAGGCAAGTGTTATTCTGAATGCATTGTAAACAGCTTAGAGAATTCTTTGAAAATACGAGTGGACTTGAACCTTATAAGCTAAAGCCAGAACTCTTATATTTGTGTATTTTTAAAAATACTAAACTTTAAAATAATGGGTTTTTTTGCATAATAATGTTCCTATATAGTTGTTTCATTTGTTCATGAGAATTCTTTGAAAATACGAGTGGACTTGTATTACAAAGCCTGTGTCATTGTAGCATTTTATTACTGGTAAATTTAATATTTTTGATTCAAAACAATGTTGTAAGGTTTATCCTGAAAAATATGTTTAAAATACATATATTTAAAACATATATAGATATATAAAACATTTTTAAAAATTTTATATATCTTTGTATTTTAAACATACTATCATATATGTGTGCATAAAATTATATACATATAACACATATATGTATTTATTTAGTATCATATGTAGTTTAATGCACCATGAAATTATTCTAGCAGTGACATCTAATCACAGAAACTTTGGAGACTAAAAAATTACCTAGTAATGTTCTTTATTTTGTTATGGGGTTTTTTTTGCTTTGGTTTGGTTTTTTTTGTTTGGTTTTGGGGTTCTTTTGATAATGTAAATACGGATACTAACATTTAAACTTCGGGATTTGTTTTTCAAAGAACTTACTGAAGTTAGATCCAGCAGATAGATATTTGACAGAACAATGTTTGAACCACCCTTCGTTTCAAACCCAAAGACTCTTGGATCGCTGTGGAAGTTCACCTTCACGGTCAGCTAAGAGAAAACCCTACCATGCAGACAGCAACACTTTATCCAACAGGTAAATGTAGCCTTGTCCCTGTTACCACTGACATTTGCTGTTCCAGTGAGTGAGTTGTTGTGGTGCTCACATGCAGCATCACCTACAAGAAAAGTGGTTTTTTGACAGCTTAGGCACACTGGGATGTGTGCTGTTCTGTGTAGCCTCACTGAGTAAAGGAAGCAGACAGTATTTACAGCTGCACAAACTGAAATTTTTGCTAACTTACTGCATCGGGCTGCATGCATCTTAAAAAAAAAATACAATGTTGAAGCCATTTCTGCTTATGACAAAATAAAAATCGGCTGATCCACCTTAAAAAAAATGTTAGCCTTTTTCTTGAACAATAGGAATTTTGTGGCTTGGAAGTTGCCCAAGATTCCAAAGGAATGCTCTTTTCTTTGGAATGCTACCACTGTTGTATATGTACAAATCTGTCCAAGATTTTGATATTTAAAAGCTTAAAGTTCACACAGATTTGTAGCAGCTAAATGTCCTGAAAATTGTGCTTATTGATCACATTCCAAATTGGAGATGAACAGAATTTTGTCTGCAGTTGCAGCTGTGGATCGTGTCTAGTCTGTTTGACCTCAGGCTCACAGAGGATATGTTTGCTCATTGATTCCCTTGATGGACCCATGTAGCTTGAGAGAAGCCACTTAATTTTCATACCTCAGTGAATCAGGTTTACTGCTGGATGAAATACTTCAGTACAAAAAGCTTCTTGTTATTGCTCTGATAAATGCATTTATAAAGGTCACCCTCTGAAGTATGCAGAATATTTTAATATTCTATATGCAGGCTTTTAATCCTGGCCATGTTTTTCTTTAGCTTATCCTGTGAGATTCAAAAAATTGCTCCTCTATTTTAAGATTTGGGATGACATTCACAATCTATACATTTTCAAAGATAGACACCAAAAAGTTTTAGCTGCCTTTACAGATGCTTGGAGTAGAAGTTTTACCATTAGACATATGGCATCAGAAAGAAAGACCTACATCCACTGGAAACATGTCCAAAAGTCTTGCCTAGTAAAAATACGAGGTTCCTCTATCTAAAGTTTTGAAAAATATGCTTTCTGTTAACTGAAAAATATATTTTAAACTGGCATTAAAATTGCTTAAGTTTTAGGAACTGTAATGAAATAGATTATGATATCACTGGAAGTGGTTAATATAAAAATCCTAGGTATACAACCAGCTAGCATTATCCAGTTATCCAAAAGATCAATGAAGGTACAGTGATCTCTCACTTCAACCCTCAGCAATATATCTGAGTTACATCATAGATTTATTACAGAAATAAGTTAATTGCTCATAGCCTGCCTAGGTCCATCAAGGCAAACAAGCACAGCTCCAGCACTGCTCAGTCTTGGCTATGGCAGTGCCAGCCTAAATCCAGAAGCTGAACTGGTTTAATGCCAGAAAACCTGAGATAATAAATCCTGCTCAAAAAAATCAGTCTCAGGTTTTGCAGAACCAACTCATATCTCAGTCTTGTAGTCCCAAAACCAGAAGAGCTAGGAAGTAGAGTAGAGGATAAGGACATAACCAAGTAGCTCTGCACCAAGTCAGTCTGGTTGCAGAGCCTTTCAGGTACAGCCTTTGAATGAGCTAATGTACCAAAAACTGGGATAATGCCAAGTTCCACAAAAGCTGTCTTCCTGTGGTAGAGCTGGTTTTGGGTTTGGTGTTATAGGGCTAGCTCAGGCTCACTCCATCTGAACAATAACCTCTTTTCCCCTCCCCTCCTCCTCCAAACCAGGAATACACAAGATAGCCTGGAGCACTGATTGTATCAGGGCTTTTTGACAGTGCTGACATATTTGATTGTTCTACCTTCCTTTGATATGCCAGGTGTATTTAAGATTTTTTCGATTGATATACAGCTAATTTTCATAATGTAATGCTTCACTTAACGATGCACTCACATCATACACAATACATAAATGTGCAAATATGTTGGAATTTCTGTTACTAGATTTGATATCTTCAGAGCTTTTGTCAGCAAAATCATTAACCAAAGTAGAGTTTGCCATCAGATCATAACCAGAAACAACAATGTACAAACACTTGCAAATTGGTTATTTTAGTGAAGCTTCTGGTGCCTTAGTTGGCGATATTTGATCTTACTGCAGTTAAATTTTTGGTTTTAAATGGCAACTGAAATGGGTGTACTTTTTTGAAGTTATTAATACATGAATAAGTAATCTGATATATTAATGCTTCTTTATGCATTTTAATATAGAAATCAAGCCAGCAAAAGTTCTGCTTTGCAGTCACACCACAGATCAAACAGCAAGGATATGCAGACACTAGGGGCTGGCGGGCCAAGAGAAGAGGGGCTTCCAGCAAATGAAAGCTTTTTAAATGGAAACCTTCCAGGACCTGCACCTAGTCCAATGCACGCAAAAAAACCAAGCAACACACCTGGATCTGGCAACAAGGATATAGCCAATAATAACATGCCGCATCTTCTCAGCCCAAAGGAACCAAAGGGAAAAACAGAGTTTGATTTTAATGTGGACACCAAAAGTTCTGATGGTTCAGGCACAAAGTACGTGAAGTCCAACACCAGATCTCAGCAGAACCGGCACTCCTTTATGGAAACTTCTCAAAGCAAAACTGGGACGCTGCAGCCTGGTGACAAGCACAGCCGCCACAGCTACATCGATACCATCCCACAGTCTTCTAAGAGTCCCTCCTATCGGACAAAGTCCAAGAGCCATGGAGTTCTGACAGACTCAAAATCCGTGGGCAACCTTTCTGAGGCCAGGGCCCAGGCTGCAGAACCAAACACCAGTAGGTATTTTCCATCCAGCTGCATGGACTTGAACTCTCCTACCAGTCCGAGTGCTCCCCGGCACAGTGACAACAGAACTATGCTCAGTCCATCCGCCAGGAATAACCGCAGCGAGGGTACCCTGGACGCCCGAAGACCTCCAACAAGACACTCCAAAACAATGGAGGAGTTAAAACTGCCAGATCACATGGATGGAAGCCATTCCCACTCTCTGTCTGCTCCACATGAATCTTTTTCCTATGGTCTAGGTTATACCAGTCCTTTTTCTTCACAGCAGCGCCCTCATAGACACTCTATGTATGTGAGCCGGGACAGAGTGAGGTCAAAGGGCTCAGAGGGTGGCTTAAGCGTAGGGCAAGGGATGGCAGCCAGAGCAAACAGCCTGCAACTGTTATCTCCACAGGTGCAGCATAAGTCACTCACAAGGTCTGTTGGCTCATCACGAGAAGACTGTACAGAAGATTCTAATAGGGTTAGTCCAAAATATTGCCTCTTATTTGAAGGTTTACCTTTCTGCTTTTAACTCACGTGGGGGCAGCTGGCCTGCTTTCTGTCTTCTGTTTGTTTCTTTGCAGTTATTCATTTATTTGTCTTGTAAGGTATGGCGATGTCGTTGGGGGCTTTTTTTCAGAAGGGCTGAATATATCAAGGTACTTTTAAGAAATGGGCTATGAATACCATTCTCCTAAAGTACTGAAATGTGAGAATGGAAAAATTGTCTCTGAAGTTCAAATTTCATTAGTTGTTTTTAGTCCTTGGTTACATGTTCTGATGTCATTTTTACTGTATCATTTTGCTTAATTATCTTTCTCATTTGTGTTTTTATTTAGCTTTTTCTATATGTATTTCTGTTATGAATATTAATGTTAATTTTTGAAGCCAGTGTTTCATTCAGGTATAGCAGGACATTATTGCTGAAATGCCCTAATTTACTATAGAAATATCAAAGCTTGCAATATTTCTTTAGATTAGTATGATAAGTAGCTGGTGTAATCTAGAAATTTCATGTTGTAGTGGCCACTGGTAAATTGACTCTGACAGTGGTTACTGTCAGTGGATACCTGGTTGTGTTTTTCTGTGAGCATTAATTAAAGAGTAGAGGACAGGCTGGTTCTGGTGTTGATTTACATTCGTTACACAACACTTCTGAATTATCTCATGTTTTACACATCAGATATGTAAAGATGACTGTATTTGTCCTCAGAGCTTTAAATTTATCTATTAACAAAATGGTGGAGAAACAAATACAAAAATAAGTGTTTGTTTCTCTATGCCTACACCTGTGATAAACTGACTTCTAAGGAGAGAACATCTAGTTCAGATATCTTGATAAACTGAAAAAATAAAAGAGCTGCAAATAATATTTAAGGTCCAAAGATGATGGTTTACTATGAGAAACTAAAGTACTTTGCCCACTTAGTAGTTCATCTAAGAAATATGTGTAGCTGACCTAATAGGGATCTACGAGTACCCCTTAAAAGAAGAGTTTCAGGTAGTGGTTGTCTCCTCAGTCCAGCAGAGAAAAAAAGACATTATATGTTTTTTCATTCATAGCACATCTCCTCCATTCAAGATTATGTTTATTCAAACATGAGAAAATACCAAAATAGAAGTGCAATGGAATAATAATTTTTAAAAAGCTACCTAGAAGGGATTACAGCTGCTCCATTTCAAAAACAGTTTTTTCCTGTGTACTTAATTTTCTGTCTCTCTCATTTCAGTCAAATTAAATGTTACTTATTCTTCAGGATATTATTTGGAAGGGAAGTAATATCAGTGTTTCAGTTTTTGATAATAAAAGGTCAACTACCTTGTATTCTTCAGTTCATTTTCTGCATTATGCAGCAGATAGTAATTTGAAGTAATTTTAATTTTATTTCATACTATTTAGAGGCCAGTTGTTTTTATTGGCTCATTCTTTGTCATTGAAAATGGGTTTACAGATTTTTATTTTAATTAGGAAAAATCAGTGTGTATTGTAATGCTTATGTTTTTGTTCATTTTCATTTGCTTTGGAAAGTCTGTTCATTCCAGATAAAGAACTTGCCTTTATCTCTTGTGGTCAGTATTTTTAAAACTTAACTTTTAAAGCCTTCACTTTTAAGCCTTCACTTAGTGCTTTTAAGTCTGTATTTCAACCATTAGAAGTGTTAAAGGAAAATGACTTCTAAGTCTGTGAATTCACAAAGCTGTTTTTTGTTTGTTTATACTGCTTTCAGTAACAAATCAAAATCAAATTCTTATGCCTCATAAAGGCATTTTCACAAAGAAGTCATTCTTTGGCTCCTTCCTATCCTCATTTTCCCGCCCTTTTCTACATTATGCATTAGGAGTCAGAAAATTTCACTCCCTTCAGAATTAGTGAACTAAAACAATCGTTAATAATATGTGTTCTCATAGATTCTTTACTATTTTCATACTTATTTTTTCTGATTATTTTCCTGGGGATTCTTTCTCTGCTCATCTTTGGTGAATTTTCCTTACTTCTGTGTTACTAGTTTCGCATTAATTTTCTTTTTAGCTTACCAAGTTATTTTAAAGGAAAACATTCTTTTTTTGCCAAGCTTTAAATCTTATTTAAGAAAAGAAATCAAGAAAAAACTGTCATCCAGTCTTAGTTTTAGGAGTTTTCATGTCTCAACACAACAGTTTTGTTTTAAGGGGTTTTTTTTACATTTAAATTAAATGTACACAAAAAGGCTTAAGCAGAAGAAAATCAAATACAAGTTGCTATTACTGTCTCATGTTTGAAATTTAACTGCTGATAAAGAAGAGGTATCTAATACAAGTAGTAATTTAATCAAATGCTTCAGCCTCTGGTAAATTTTAGAAGAATCCAGATGGGATTTGAAGCATTGTTTTAGCTGCAGTTCTGGCCTCAGTTTCAAGGTTTGTTTTCTCTGTGACAGTGAGACCAGATCTTCATACACAAAAAGCAAAGTAGATTTTGCAAATCACTTGTGCGGAGAATTGAAACCCCAGTTTTTAGTTTTGGTTAGGTTTTTTCGTGGCTTTGGTTTTTGGACATTCTAGATTTCACTTAGTGCAGGAGTTTCAGTAGTTTGGGGTCTTGGAGAGAGCATTAAAATTCACATGTTCAGTCCATACTGAGGGAAAAATTGTAGTTTCTGATTCATTTCAGAGTGGGGTTAAGTCATATTTGGTGGCTAATTATGTGCATAAGGATGTTTCTAAGGGCTCACCTAAACTTTTACCTGAAGTACTTCCAGTACTGTTTTCAGGAAAATAGAATAAATTGGAGGTAATGTTATACTTCTAGCTATCCTATCTGACTGAAGAACTTTGTCCATAGATTTCTTAGTTCAGAGACTTTCTATTATTTTGCATACAGTAGATTTTGTGATTGTTGGTACCTCTAGGTAATGATATTAAGAGATAAGAGATTATAGTGCTTTGCTGTTGCAAGAGATGATAGTGCTTTGCTGTTGCAATTATGTCAAATTAGATGCATTCCTATCTGCTTTTTAATGTTTGCTAGTAGCAGAGTGACCAGATTCCATCAGAAATTCATTTAACAACCCTCCAGTAAAAGATTCCTCCAGAGATGTTACAGTTGCATTTCATTCAAGTTGAAATTCTGAGGGCCTGAATCAGATTCCTGTCTTTAAAATTACAACTTGGAGGCAAAATTTTGTTAATGCCATTTTTGTCATTTTGGAAAGAGGCAAGCAAGCAGCAAAACCAAGTAATTATTGATTACATAGTCTGTGATTTGATATTTGCAGTTATTAATAAAATAAAAGGAAAATTGTATGGCAAATTTAGAGTTTTGTTGCTTATGTATGTTGGTTAAAAACTGCAAATCAGTTTACAGTCTTTCATTTTAAATAGTTTATTGTTCTTTTACATAGGGTGGAGCATATCATGATCCACACACAGAAGATGGAGCATCTACTAAGGAGAATAGAATTCTGTATAATGACCCTGTTCCGAGAAGAGTTGGCAGCTTTTACAGAGGTAATTTCATGGTGCATCTTTCAAATTTAATCCAGAATTTTAGCATGGAATATAAATTAAGTACTATAAATTTATACAGGGAATTAACATGAACAACTACAAAGATTTATTTGAAAAAAATGTTTGTTACTCAGCTTTCAGAGGGTGAGTTTGCAGGAACTGCATTGGTACCCTATTGTTTATTTGTGAATGATAGCTCACATTAATTGGAAAGTACATCCACTGCAGTACCTTGTAAAGCAGAATATAATTTATCAGGGCAAAATGAACAAAATTAATATTACCAAACTAGGCAGTTAATTAATATTTTAAATTTTTATTTTCAGTTCTTATAAAGACACTATTTGTACCTATGCAGTTGTAGCACATAGACATACTTGCTGATCTGTTTCAGATACTGTGTTACATGGAAGTGTAATGGCTTTAATGGCTTGTAACCTGTGGCATTTCTTGTGTTTACGACTTACTAAAGATCAGGGTTTCCTACAAGCAAGAGCACACTCACATAATTCCAGTTTAGAATAAATAATAAAACAGGTCTGTGTATGGACACACACAGATAGATACTGTTCTGTTTTGGCACACAAAAGATGGTGGTTTCTGAGCAGCTGCCTCATGGCTAAACCTGGATAATTGTTTTGAAGAAGATGATAAGAAGCTAATTACTGTCCTACAAGTGTTAGGAGGCTTGTGGGGCTCCCCTGAGCCTTAAGAAGTCCCAATCAGCTGAAATTCGATTATGAGTCACCTAATAACCTTAAGCAGAGGCACAAATCTCCCTCTGATCCTCTTCAGGTTGATCAGTTGGCTGATGACCTGATTTAGACACGTTAAAATCTGACAATCCTTGCAAGTGTCCCACTGCAATGTTAAAACCTGTGGGCAGAATTAAAGCTTGTACTGTTTTGAGCCATGCTTTTGAGTGTTTGTGTTGCAAATGCAATACAGGATGCTTAAGATTTCTCAGTTCTGGATTGCTTTCATTAATCTCTAAAAAGCTCCTAAAATTGTGGGTGGATTATCCTTCTTTTTTATGTATAGTGAAACAAAAGTTCCAAAGAAGAAGGACTTCGTAAGTCATGTACTAAAGAAACTGCAGATCTGGGATTTATTCAATTCCTTGTTATAAAAAAGAGGGTTCTTCCACTTCAGCTTTGTCTATCTAACAAATATATTTTAGATGGGCTTAATTATTGCCTTGGGAAGGTGATATTATATTTAAAATAATACTTTGCTAATAGTGTGTGCAAAACTGGTGATAATAGTATATGCAAGTTACTGTGAAAAAGATAAATCCTTATTTATATAAATATAACCTTTGTATTAGAACAGTATTTATTAGCATATACTTTTGTACTACAGCTTGAACAAAATCTTACAGATGCTGTTTTGATAGATTGTGTAATGTGATGCTGCATTAATAGTGTCCAACTAGTGTCTTGTCAGTTTTTAATCCAGTGCAGGTATTTCTAGTGATATTCATAATTCTAATAAATGTATGTTCTAGATCTGTATGTAGTTGTGTATTTTCAAAACCACAGTATGTGTGTTTGAAAAGTACATAATATCTAATTTAGATGCTTTAATTTTTAGTACATTATATTTTAGTTACATCAAATATAATTTTTTTTTCCAAGATGGGTACTACTGTTTTTAAGGGCTAAAGTGAAGATGAAGTGTAAACTGCAGTATTTCATGTCTTTAATAACAATATTCCAACCTCTTATTCTCTTTCCTGTTTTTAAATATGAATCACACCTAGAGCTCCCTACAGATAGAAGTGTTCTTAAATCTAATAGCAATTTACCCAAGTTCTGATGATGGTCTCATTTTGCAACCAATATTACCCTGCAAGGATCACAAAAGTCAGCTTTTTTTTCAATTCTACACAAAACACAACCGTGTCTTTGCTCTCCTGTTACTGTAAGAGGCAGAGAGGAAGCAGAGGAGTGGGAGCTGGGATTTTTGGCAGAGCTCAGTGTACATCGTTTGCTGTTTCTCTGTCCAGTTCCATCTCCACGTCCAGAGAGTACCTACATAGAAAACAATGTGTCCAACAGAGCCTCGGTGTTACCAGCAGACAGCACCACGGTGACAAACCACCCCAAGAGACAAACCACCTTTGACACCTGGTGAGTTGTAATGTGCACACACGTGTAGAGAATGGCAGGGAAAAAATATGGTTTTAACAGGAGGGACAAATTCCTCACGCTTTTTTCAAGGTTTGCAATTGTCCATGTGCTTAGTTGCTTCCTCCAGCCATACCAGCATAGCATGGCATGTTTTCTGTCCCCTCTCGAGCAGCAAGGAATCCTGCATTGCACCCATAATATGAATGCAATAAAGTTTATATACTTCTGTCCAATCCTTCACAATTTTTTCCCGCTATTAGTCTTTAGTTAAAGATAGTACAAAGTGCTTGTGTGTGTAGTATATATAAAAATTTGTGAATTCCAGAAGCATGAATTGTTAGACAAGTGGAAAAAATACCAAAATGCATGTTTCCATATATAAAATACTATATTAATGAAGAATATTTTCACCCTACAATGGGGACCGCAGCTCTCTTTGTTTATACACAGAAGGAAATGAATACATTCTATGGGAAAATGGATTAACCAACATCTTAATGGTGTATATTGATTTTAAAAGATGAAAAGCATCACATGGCTCCATTACATAACATAGAGCACCTTAATTATGCTAATAAAATGACATATACATAGCTTCGCAGGACTCAAAGGGAAATAGTTTTGTTTCTCTTAGAACTGTTTGGCTCTAAAATACTCTCAATCTTTTACTCTTTAAAATCACAATAAATCATATTAAATAAAAATAAGCAGATGGAGCTCACAGGATTGGTGAGAGAAACGGGCTGCATGCATTTGTATGGTTTAACTGTGCTTTACACCACTTTCTGAAACCCTTTTCTCTGAAAGGTCCATAAAGTTATGCTATCTAAACTGTTTCAGTGGTTTGTTGACTTAATGTGTTTTCACACAAATAACCAGAGAATTATGTGCTTAAAGAGAAAGGGGGGTGGTGGGTGGTGGACTGTTGGTATTTCACCTTGTGTTGAGGTTTTATACCTATGTCAGTAATAGAAGATGTTTACTCCAGAACCCTTCTCACCTGCTCTGATTCACTAGAGTCTGCTTCCTGTCCTTCAGTAGCTCCACCTACACCCATTTTCTGGAAGTTAGCTGAGGAAACCGGTCATTTATGTAAAACGGTGGTGCTTATGTTGTGGCTTATGTGGCTAAAGAAGGTATTTATTCCTGCTGTTGAACCCTTTTACCATTTTACACTGGCCTTCGTATCTGGATCTTTCTATCTTGCGTATAACATAAGACAACTGGAATCTTGTTTTGCTTTATATATCATTCAGCAATATAATGTCTTGACTGCAAAGAAACATATAATGTTACTTGAACTTTGAACTGAAAAAAATAGCATATGTTATTAGAGCTGGTTGGGAATTTTTTTAATAAATTTTTTTTTCTTTGTTTATAATGCCAAATTACCAAAACTTTTCAAAAGAAGTGGCTGATAACCACTAACCTTTTATTGTGAAGATTCTTCAGCTCCAGGATGGAATTGCCAGTCAAAACCAGAGATACTCTCAAAATAACCAATATTTTGGAGGCAGCATTATTTTTTAGAATGCGAGGAACTTGAGTGCAGGTTCTTTGTTATTTAAACCAGAGGTTTGAACCAAGATCTTAGATCTAACAAGTGAATGCCCTAAACCAGAAGTTAGAGGTTATTCTGGAGGACATTGTCTGGTTCCCTCAATGTATTCTCTTAAAGCTGTTTCATCTTGTTAAAACAGTGAAAGGACCACAAAGGTGCTCAGTATGGCCTTGTGAAAAAGACCCTTCATTAACTTTGAGACAGATAGATTTTAAGTTCTTGCTCCAAATTACTCAAATATTTTCACAAAGTGGAACAGCTCCTTTGAGAGAAGAACCCACAGAAGAATAAGCATTTCTTCTTATGAAATGGAAGAAATAGTAGTAGCTGCAATGCCAAGTTACTGCTATTTTGGCATATGCTTATCTTTTCTTTTCCTACTCCCTATTTTCCTGAAGTGTTTCCTGCCCAGCTCTACCTGCTAACTCTGTTCAAGTTGTCCTGGCAATGGTCTAATGTTGCAAAATTGTTCTGTGCCATAAATGCAGCTTAATCCGATTCCTGAGTAGTGAAGAGTCTGTGTTCCTCTACTTAATTTTCTGTAAAGAAGTTGTGTAAATGCTTGTGAAACTGTTGAAAGCTCTAATGGAATGTGATTCTGCTTACATCAATTTTATGATGAAGTAAATATTTGATGTTTGAATGACATACCTAACTGGTACATGACAATTCATCTCGAATTATGAGTGACGTGTATTCCACCTGGACTTGCCACTACTGTAAAATATTGCTTCTCATACTATTGCTCTGTGTTGCCTTTCTTCTGTCAAAGATTCTGTGAATGTTTGCTAGACTGACTTGTCACAGATGTTCCCCTGTCTCTGTGTGCATTTTTTTGCTCTGTCCCCACTGTCCTGCCTTTTAAAATAAAGATATTATAAACTTGACCTTTGTCATCAGATTTTACTCTTAAATTACTAGATCATTTCTGAACTTCAGACAACTTGATTTGAAAAAAGGCAAATTTTTTATCCCTCTAGAACATCTTTTCTTTGCTAGTTTAATTTCCTGTAAATGACCTTGAACTTTCTCAATTTTTTTTTATTGATACAAGAATAGATGTTTTATTCTCTTCTACTCATACAGACTTTGTCCTGAGCTGGGCAAAATCAGTAGTTATAGGCAAGATATTTATTTGTATTCTCCCAGTGTGCCAGAACATTGGCCTGAATTATCTTTACCACTGTCATAGTTCTAAATATCTCTTTAGAATCAATTCCAACATGCAGTAGGGTATCTCACATCATATTGGAAATGTTTGCATTGACTGCTTACAAGATATTTGGGGGCTTCTGGAAAGCATTTTTATATCCATACAAATGTAGTTGTCCTATGACAAGTAGCTTGTCATATCTTCTCTAGCATATGTCATATATTTTTGCAAAAATAATAAAAAGGAGGAACTGTATGTATAATATTACTGTATATATAATATAGAAAAACACACAAAATCTCTGTCATTCAAGAAAAGGAAAAAAATCTCATTCTTATGAGAGTAAAAGGCTTAAAACTTTATCCACTTTCAAGTTTCAAGGTTCTAGAATACATTTTTTTGTAAACAGGACATGAGTGACTTTTATATTGCTGTGGCAGTGTCAGTGTAACATTACAGGCTCACTTCCTATTCCTGAAAGTAAAAGGTTACCAGCATCTGAGCAAATTAGTTTAGAGTATGTTCAGCTGTGTGTGCAGTATGACTGTTGCTGCATTATAAATACTTTCCAGTTCTTTAATGGAATTTGTAAAAAAAAAATCAGGAAATTGCAAATTTTGAATGGTATTCTGTATATGAGATAATAGATCTGGGGTTTATTCCAATTAATAAATCCTCCTTTTCCATATGATAAAATAAAAAACCTGCAGCTCCAGAGTTCAGATTTGATCTTTTGATTTTAAGCTTTCAATGCCAGACTTTCAGACCATGACCTTTTACTGTGGGCTTCAGCTTGTGGGATTGAGATTCTTATCTTGAACTATCTATTTGAATTGCTTCATTCGTTTCTGACATTTTCATTCCTTTGCTAAATGTAGCTGTGTAATTGCCCCTTAAGGGTCTTACTTTGACTAAAACTAAAAGGTAACTTGGAGAATTAGTGTTTGTCATTTATCTTCAAAGAAAAGTTCTGCTATTTCAGTAACTCCTTCATTAAACAAAAACCTTACTCATGTAATTGTGATTGGATCCGTAAAGGGAGTAGTACATGAGGGTTTCCAAGCCAGGCTGCCTGCTGAGATGAGGGTTGCTGAAGAAAAATAAAACAAGCATGAGGAATTGCCTTCCAAAAAGAGCTGTCTGCAACACGAATCTCTCTATGGCAGCATGAATGCAACATGCTTCCTATTTTTAATTTTTTGTTAATGTAAAAGCACATCAGCTTGCTTGCCACATGCATGTTTGCTGCTGCACCTCATTGCACCTGCATGAAGCTGGATACCTTTCCTACCAGGGGTAATAAATAAGAGTGATAATCACAAAATTTCTGTTTGTACTTATGCCTTTTCCAAGTGTTTCAGACCAGAATAACCAATGTGTTCTACATTATATGTCCTAAGCATGCAAAAGGTACACAAAAATAAAACAACAAAGCACAGCACATTTTTCCTTTGGTTTCTGCTTGAGAATGAGCTCTGTGAGTGGGGGCTCTTCTCTAGGACTACTCCTACTTGTTACTAAAACAGCACATAAAAGACTCTGGTGGAACTGTTTGCTTTCAGAGCTGGAGCTTTATGCAAAATACCAAGATACTTGCAGTACGTTGTAATATTTTCGTGTTGTGTGACTCTATAGATTTTTTTGATAATCCTAATTTTTTCCTGTACTGTCCATTATCTGAAAATCATCTCTTGGGATGCCTAAATTATCCCAGTGTTTCATCATCGATCAAAATGTTCTGCTCTATTTTTACTCAGTACAAAATCCTGGTGTTGAAGCTTCCTGCTATAATGCTATATATGTTCACTCTCTTCACATAATGAGCATGTGTTTTGAAGCAGTTGCTTTTCAAGGTCAATGCTTTTTCAGACAACTGTACTGCATTATGAGTCAGAGGAGTTAATGACATAAACCATTCAGTATAAAACCACTGGCTTTTGGGTAAGCAGCAATTGAAAATGAGCAGTTTTCAGCCCCTCATTTTCCAATTCTCTCTGGTCACTGTAGCCATAAAGAGGAAATGATGGTGCAGAATTTCATTTCTCTCCTGTCTGCTCAGCTGCTGTGGAGAGCAGTTTTCTCATCCAGGTTCACTGGGCCAAAGAAAAGAATCACACTTGAGTGAATCTCTGTCTAAAAGTATGGCAAAAATTGTTCCAAGCTTCACTCTGAAGATTAACTTCACCTTTTAAAATATAGCATCTCCATTTTGGAATAGACTTTGTAATAGAAAAGCTATGGCAAGACATTGAAAAATTTTAAAGGACAGTGTAAAGTAACCTCCTGGGGTCTTGCTTATGATCTGACACTGGTTCCTCAGTGGACAACAATCATCAGGTTGATAATTTGCATTGGGACTATGGTTTGGGATATGCTTGCAGCTGTGGATGCACAGGAGCTCCTTTGGGGAAAGGCTCAGAAGATTCTTAGCCCTATTTACATGACTTTCTGAGTACAAGGAGGATACTTGGGGTGTATTGTTTCCTCCAACTTTTCTAACAAATCAAGTAAAAATCATTTAGTAAATAATTCTGCAGGTGTTCTGTCTGTGTTATGTCAGACTCCTGAGTTCACTGAATCTAAAGCTATCAGGAGTCTTTACTCTTTGGCTTTCTCCTTGGTGCTTTAAGTGACTTGTATAATAATGCCTTACACCTGTCACACTACTTACAGTAGTACCAAGTACAGGGACATGACAGCAACAGGAATCCTTAGCAATCCAGTATATTTAAAATACCTGTTATAAGTATAATCATTACAATAAACTAGAGGGTTTTTTCCCTGTAGTAATGTCCACATTGTTGTAATGTCCACATTAAATATATATTGTCATGCACCTGAATGTAATTTCTGCATCTAGATATAAGTTCTCAGAATTTTAAATTAGGAAAATGTCTACCATACTTTCTGCCTATGAATCTTTTTGCTAAGACCATTCTCTTAATGAATAGTTGCACTTTATTGCAGGATTTAAACACTACATGTATTTACATTTAGAGCCAGGTAACATTTCAAGCTCGAGGTGATTTTGTGTAGAAATTGAAGAACTGATACCACCTATCAGAGTGAAGATGGTTTTATCAATAAGGAGGATGACTCCAGTGATTTCTATCCCAATTATGTTTTTCACATTTATTTGGGAAAAAAAAAAGCCCGGCATGTAGTAGCAGCTGAATCACCAGCTGATAGCATGGCATTTAAAGCCAGAATTAGAAGCCAGTGACAGCTATATTAGACAATTAAATGTTGCTACATTACAGTTGTTCCAAGAAAAGCTGCTCCTGTTTGTCATACAGAGCCCTTAAAACAGTGGCTTTGCTTTAGGTTTTCCATCAAGACAGTGGAATAATTTATTTTTTGGTTTAATGCCATTTAAGCGTGAAAAGGGACTATTAAATGACCCAGTATGACTTTCTGTATGTTAGTTGTTATTAAATGTTGTCCATCCTCTGGGATCCAGGCCCAGAGGCAGACCTGTTGGCTCTGTTTCTCCCAGAGGAGTATTAGGTCCTGATTTGAAATGTCAAAGATGGGAAATGCACTTCACTAAGGAGTTTGTTCTGGGAGTTAATGATGTTATTGTGAAAATCAGTGCCTTATTTCTAATATGACTTCTTAGGCTACATCATCCACCTACTTGTTCTTGTAATATCTTTGCCTGTTAAGTCCAAGATTTTCTAGTATTCTGTAATTTGTTTCTGGATAAGTAGTTGTGCGTCATGATCAAGGAAACTAAATATCTGAACTGGTTTGGGTGTGTTTTTTAACACACTAAAGAGATTCAAATTGCTGAAAATGTTATTGTGATGCTTTCCTGCACCATTTTCAATTTTTAAGCTATTTTAAAGGGCACTAGAACTGCAATCAGTTATGTTTCACCACTGTCCTTGTAAACCATCTTTTTACCCTGTATAAGTGCTTTACATACACGGTATACTGTGTATATTGAAAGTAATGTGTTATTTATCAACTGTAGTTGCTTCAGACGTGTAAATTGAGAGTTAAAAGGCAGAAGTTCAGTCTTCAGGCAAGTCACCTGTTCCATTTTTGGGTCACCTCCTTTTGCCAGCGCTGTCTCACGCATAGCAAACTAATGGAAGGTTTTAAGGTGAAATGGACAACAGTAGATCCCAGCTTCCCTGATGATAGATATGGAACCATGTCAGCAAGGGTCAGGAAGTGCAGTTGAAAGTGGTTCTCTCTGGCCAACTTTGCAACTCCTGCTTCTCCAGCAAGCAGTGGATAAACTGGACCTGTGCTTTGATAGCTCATCGCCATTTGTATGTTCTCTCAGATATGCTTTTCATTTTCCTAAAAGACCTTGCGTGTGATATTTTGATTTGAGTATTAAATTCTGGCTTAAAAGAACACATGCATGCTTTCCTTTTCCCTAAATAACTATTCATTGGTTTAAACTAATCATTTTACCCTAACACTGTGTACCTCCTATCCCTTGTAATAAGTCTATCTGGTATTTGTGCAGTAACCCTGGAACCAATGAATGCTAAAACTTTAAGTATTTTTTTACTTTAATCAATAGTTTACATTCTTTGGCATCAGATCTCAATATTGCACAGAATTTACAAAGTAATACCATAATAAAATTTCTCTTACAATACCTTATTTCATATTTAGGAAAAGTCCTGAAAACCTTAACAGTCACTCAGAACAGCTCAAGGAGAAAGAAAAGCAAGGTTTTTTCAGGGCAATAAAAAAGAAAAAGAAGAAATCTCAAAATGTAAGTATGCAGCATTTCTAGTAGAATAATTATTTTATTCATTTTGAATTATACCATTTTAATATGCTAGATTAGTACAGTACCTTTGTATTAATTATGATTGTGTGTGTATACACTTTCTTTGCTATATGAAAGTCAAATTCTTCTCCTGTTTGGGGTTGATTTTTCTGCCTTTTCAAATATTTCTTCACTTACTAGTCCTTACTAGAACTAGTTAATGCAGAAATTCAAATTTACACCTTTGATTTCATTCAGAGCCTTTGAGAGCCAGTTTTGATGCAAGTTTTGAGATGATGTTGCAACAAATTCTTTTTCAGGATATGGTGATACCATTCCAAGAATAGCAATTTCATTGTTGCATGTCCCCAGAGCTTGAACAGCTTCAGGCACCCATACAGAGAAAATGAGACTGTAACAAATGAGAATTCTTTCCAGTCTTTTTCATGGAAGTGTCTTGGTAACAGCCTCTGTCTTCTTGCTGCATTCCATGACTGGAATAAGGATGATGTGTCTTAACCATTCCTAAGTGTTTTATGTTTTGTTGAGGGAAGGGATTGTGACTTTTGTTATTCAGTATAAGTCTTTGGTGTCTCATATGTTTTTACATTTTCATAATTTTTTGGGGAGGGAGAAAGGACTTTATTTTATCAAAAAGTAGTGGTATACTAACATTTCACAAATTTTTATAAGATATTCCTAAGAACTGAAGTAACCTAAAAATAATCTCATTCTTAAATGACAGCTCTGGAAACATTAAAATATTTAAAACTGTAATGTTCCTGTAAGTGTAAATGCAGTTATAGTTTTGAAGATTCTCAGAATTGAGAAAACCATGCTTACTCCTGGCAAAGGTGAGGGACTTAATGGAAATATTTACTGTCAAGGAGTGAGGTGACAGGACTGAGAGTTGGTGGAGGGCTGCTCTGTTGAAAACTGGGAGAGGGAAGTGATTACCAGGCTTTTTGTTGTTTTGGGTTTTTAAAAATTTCTTTGAACTGTGTGGAACATGTGCATATGTATATTAACTAGCACTCAGAAATGCTCCTCACCTTCCTGCTGGGTGATTTACAGCAATGGCATTTACCTCTCCTTCTGAACTTATTCACCCTCATACCTGCATGCAGCTCAAATATGATCATTTGTATTAAACAACTGAATTAAATGCCTACATTACAGCTCTGGGACTGTTTGATACCAAAATGTCCATGTAAGGATAACACCTAAGGCCATTGGTTCCAGTGATGCATTTTCAAGGGGGGGAGAAAAAAGGCATTAAATGTGCATTGCTGTATTGTACTCTGATTCCAGCCATGCAGACATGGTGGCAGACAACACTCCAATAGCTCAGCTGATGGATGGTGTATTGATTGCCTCCACATTAAGCTGTGTGAAAGAAATAAATACTGGATTGTGTTGCCTCTCAAAATCTGGCATTTTACAAAACACCTAAATCAAAAGCTCCTTGATCTGTAGCTACCAAAACCATCACTGATTACAAGCTAAGGCAGATTTATATATAATCCTAACTCCTGTTTCTTCTCACTCTTAAAAAGAGGGGTAGAGAAGATGGACGAGAGAGAGAGAAGGGAAAAAACTGTGTTTGCTGCTTAGAGGTGGTATCTCACAGAAAGATGAATAAATGAGTGAAATAATATAGTGATACAACTCTTTCATCCTCAACCAGAAACTTGCTGAGATCTACTTGAGTTTTGTATCAAACCAGAGCCAGCAAAACCTCCTTTCATTGCTGTTTACAGCTGATTACCAGGACAGTATCTAGGCCTGGACTGTACCACTGGTGTGTGTACAAGTGTCTGGCTCAGACACTGCTCTTTGTTCTTCGTCATCTCTTAGTTAAAGACATCTACCTAACAAACACTGGGACAGTTTTTAGGATCTTCCAGCACAAAATAAAATTACTGCCTTTAATTCAGCACCAGATTTGGTGTTAGTAGTAAAAGTTGTTCACAGCACTTGTAATATTAGCTCTTCAACTATACATATGTTTTCTATGAATTCCTACTAAAAGTCTTAATAGACAGCTTGTTACTACCCAAGGTTTTTTCCTGAGACCTACAATTCATGTAGAGTCCTACAAATATGAAAATCCAGTTATTTACTCAAACACAGACTTTCAGCAAGAAATAACAAATTAGACCTGGGGACTGTCACAGAGCTAGGAAGCACATAAAAGCTAGCTATGATTTACTTCTGATATCCTTTGGCAAGTCTCATTTTGCTGGTGATCATCATCACAGGAGTTGTAAAAGATACCTGAAATTGGATTGAAGACATTTTAGTAATATCATTCTCAAAATGTCTAATAGCCTAGAATTGATCCCAGTTGCTGGCACTTCTTCCTGCAGGTTGCTCCCATGAATCATTCTCCCTGGAGTTCTCCAGGTGCAGTACCTCGTGGGTTAGGAATTGTTACTGCCTGTTATGGGAATTCTTTCCAGTATTGTTTCTGCAGAGCTGTTCTTATCCATTCTCATTTTCATCATTTGAAGTGTTTTAGTAATGTAGCAAAAGCTTTTGAGGATTGTTAGAATCACAGTTTTGTGTCATCTGCCACACAACAATTTGATATCCATGAGGGTTGTACACAGTGTCAGTAGGCACTGTTTTCAGAGGAGCCTAAGTTTTGCAGATTTTGGCACTTATTTCAACCTATGGGTCTGAAGAAATTATCTGCTTTGGAAAAAAAAGTTTCAGGTGAGCATTTCTCTTAGCAGTGCTTTCATTCCCTTTTAATTTACTGAATTTGAAACAGGAAATTCTTCTGACCACAAAGTTCTTGAACATAAGCTATGCTAATTATTGATTTTCATTAACTTGGATGGAAACTAGAAACTGGGAAAGCTGTTAGAAAGCCCACGCTTTTGGTAGTGCACTTGTCATTGTATTTAGTCAAATAATAATTATATTGCACAATAAAGATTTCTTCTGATAGACAGGAAAATGCAAGGCACAATATATGTGTCCTATGCTTATTTGCACCTGAGCAGGGGAGAAATAGACCCATTTATAGTTCTAGTACCTTATAGTTCTGTTTGTTGCTCATTCATCTACTGGTAAGCTCTTTGGTTGTGCTCCATAAATTAAAATAAAACAGCCAGTGTACTTGCAGCTGTACGTGAAGTTGCTAATGGCATATACTGAAGTAATTCATCTTTGAGCCTCAGCTCTTTTTGCAAGTTAAAAATAGAAGGCTTTTTTCCCCCCTGGAGTAACTATCAACTGCTCGTTCTGAAACCAACTCCTGTTATTGTTAGTGGATCTTTAATAGTTTCTTTATATAAAAATAAGAAATGTCATACTGCTTTAGGTCATTATCAGAAATACAAATGATTGCCAGAGTTACAGGATTTAATTCAAAGCTCAGTAAAGTCAACAAGAGTCACCAGTTATTTCCAAAAGCCTTTGAAATAAACACATTCTGTATTCCTGATGAACATGAATATAAGAATAGGTGTGCTGATCCTTTTTTTTTACATGCATTGAGTTCCTTGAATTTGTTCCATAGGCTTTTTTCAATCATTATTGTATTTTCCAGAAGCAAATTATAGGCTTGATAACATGTATTGTTGAATAACCAAAAAAAAAAAAAGTTAATTTAGTAAGGGGCAGATCTCTTGAATTGAAATATTATGCATTTAGTTTTTGTGTCTTATATTGCAGACAGACTCAACCAACGGCGAGAATCCGAGCATCAAGAAATCCCTCTTTCCTCTTTTTAATTCAAAGAATAATTTAAAGCATAGTTCTTCTTTGAAAAAACTTCCTGTAGTCACTCTACCAATGGTATTAATTTTTAAGTACAGTAACACTGTAAAATGCTCCAGTAAATTTGTTTTCCTGACTACAGCAGCATGTGGTTTATTTTCATGGTATCACTTCCTCTTCATGCCAGTTAAGTATCTTGGGCCAGTTCAATAAATTTAAGTAAAATTGGCAGTTTTGTTGAAACAGATTATGCCTAAGACAATTTTTATAATATTTGATATAGTGAAAATGTAACATACACAGTTCCAGAGAGAATGAGCCTTGGGAGTAAGACTAAGGAAGGGAAATAGTTGTGAAATTGTATATGTTTAAAATTAAACTGTCTCATTATGTTTCATTCAGGAAAGAAATCAACCTAGTTTGGTTTGTAACTATATTGTAAATACATAATTTTATACAAACTACTCCTTTATATATAAATTTAAATAAATCAAATACTAACAATGGATTATCTGGAAAGAACTTTAGCTCATGCGTCTGTTGTATTTTTGTTTGTCCTGATTGTTCATGATAAAAGACAGCTTGTATTAAAAATAGATTATATTTTGACTGTCCTCTTTTTACTTAGAATTCTTGAAATGAGATAAAAAGCTACATGTAAGTTTTAAATTATCTTTCTGCCATAAAGTTTCAGCTGTTTCTTAATTTTTGCTTTAGTTTGGGATATTTGTGGAGGAGAAGAAAGATGGGAACAGAGAAAGCTCTTGGTTTTGTGATGTCAGTCAGGAGATCAGTTTAGAGGGATTTTGATCTGCTTCACTCTAGAGCAAATTTATAGAACTGATCCATGGTCTTAACTGCAGTATGGAATGCTTTTTAAATGAAGATGAGGCTCAGCAATGTTTTGTTTTCAATTTTATTTTTGAGGCCTTGTTTAACTGCTCTTTCTTACAGCAAATAACACTAACAGCATGTGAATGCTTTAAGGGCTAAGGGTAGAGCAAATCTGCATGATGTCCACAGCCACTTGTTCTTACTATGGGGAGAATTATTGAGAGGTCATTGCAATTCTGCTGCAGTAATGGGCTTCACTTGTGTTCTGTAATTAACTGTGGGAAATTATTTACAGCTATTCTTAAGAAAATGCTAGGAGACCAGTATTGAATATTTTATTGCAGATGCCTAATACTGAAGGTCAGGATCTCTTGGCATTACAGAAAGCCATTCATTCTTCCAATCACCAGAGCAGCAGGCAGAAGGATTGGCATCCTGAGAAGATGACAGAAATCCAGCCTCATGTAAGTGGCATTATCAATTCCCTTTATATCAATATCTCTGATGTATCTTGACAGCTTTTTCTCTGGTGAGTAGAAGAATTGCATTTGACATTTTTTCCCAACTTTCTAATTCCTTGCTCACTGGATGTACCTGCAGTCCTGCATAATTTTTTTTTTAATGTGGACATGAATGACAATGAAAAGAGAAATTAAATGTCCTGTGTCAGTCTTTGAGCCCTTTGAAATATTAGTTATGTTTCTGTATTACAGGCAGGCAGTGTTTCAGTGCATGTCCATGGTAGTGATGCAGTGCTGTACAAAAGCCCTCCAGTCAGCTCTGTAAGGAATGGTGAATCTTGAGGGTTGGCTGCTGCTCAGCAGAGTTTGATACTTGAGTGGTCACCAAAGCATCGAGGCCATGTCACAGTGTGGCTGGCACAGACTGCAGTTTCAGCAGGCTACATTTTTGGAGCATAGCACTGCATTAGTGCAACTTTATTTTCTCCAGTTCTAAACCCAGCTCAGTGGGCAGTGTTTGGGAGGGTGTCAGTGCCATGCTCCATTGTTGTCACATTGGAAACTGAAGAGGGTTTGTTGCAGCTGCAGTGTTTGAAGAAACAAGTTGCACTGTGAGCTGTGGAACTTAACAAGGCTGCTTTCATACCACTTTGTGAACTCAGGCTTCCCCAGGCTCTGGCTCCCCATTTTCAGTAACCCTGTATCACCATTCACCTTCACCCTGCTCACCAGTGAAAGAAGCTGTGGGAGGCTAGAGCTGCCTATCACCCAGCTGCCAGCAAACAAAATATGTAACTTCTGAGTTCTGCCAGACCTCGTTTCAGTGCAGATGGTTACTCAAGACTCACTCCAACCCCTAATTTATGTTCACAACATTTTTAAGAACTTGTATTTCTGAAATCTGTTCCTCATAAAATGTGGCTGAGGTTCTTAAGTTAATAGCAGACAGATGGACAGCTAATGCAACTGTCTGTGCCTGCATTTTCAAAGGAAATAAGGAGAAAATAATTAACGGGAGCAATTTTTTTCTGAGGGAGAAAAGCTTCCATCTTTTCAGGTAGCTAATAGATTGGACTGTGATGAGAGGACATTTTCTCAGGTGTGTGGTCATAGCTTGGAATCAAATATATCAAACAATGAACTAAATTATATTAACTAAAATAATGAACTAAATAATATGAACTAAAAGTGAAGAAGTCCTGTAAAGTTTAAGATGTTCAGTTTAGGATAGCACAGCTTTTTTACGGGAGGTCTGATATGATGGAGCTTTTCTGCGTGTCTTTCAGAGCCAGCCGTTAAAATCTCTTCGGAAGCTCTTACACCTCTCTTCAAACCATCCTGTCGCCGCTGAGCCCCGCTTCCAGCCCTTACCCAGCCAGCCAGCCAAAGCTTCTTTTCCTGAAGTGCGAATCCACCCCATGAGTCAAAGCTCCAGCAGCGGCAGCAGCAACGTGCGGCCAGAGCCCCAGGCCAAGAGCCGGCCAACGCTGCAGATCCCGAGCCAGCTGGAGCCCACCTGGCACGTGTCCCCCGTCACCAGGAGCGTGAGCGACGGGGCCCCCTACTCGGAGCAGCTGCCTTCCAAGAGCGGCCAGAACGGGCACACCTACAGCCGCACGAACCGCTCGCGAATGCCAAACCTGAACGATCTCAAGGAGACAGCCTTGTAGTGGCGCTCCAGCACGCAGACCAGGGTGCCTGGAGAGCAGCGTAGGGGAGCGGTGGTGTTCTGGTGATGGTAAGACTGCATTTTCAGCTTTATACAGGTGTGCAATATGTACATGTGGAGCGATGCTGTTCAGCACCACGAGAGAGTCAGGGATGACGCGGGAACACGAGTGGAACTATGAGTTACCAGGCATCAGAAATGTCACTGGACGCCAGGCAGAGAGTGCCAGTCAGGGAGAAAAATGCATTGTCATTTTCTCTCATTTACATTCCAGCTTAGTGCACATCTCTGTCTGAAAGCTGGGAGACTTCTGGTATGTATTGGCACTTATAAGGGTGAAAACATTGTCTAGGCCTATGCCCTTACTACATTTTTTGCTGCCTAGTTAAAACAGTGGGGTTTATGTGATAAAAGTGTATCCCTGTTAAGGGTTTAAAGTTAAATTGTATGTCTTAAATTTGTTTTTTAAACTTCCATATTTGATAGGATTTGTAATATTTATTTATGATGACCTAATATCGTACTGTTATAATCATATCTTTTATGTTATAATGTAAAGTTATTTTGAGCTGTTTGAAACATTGTGAAGCAGTGCAACAGCTACAGTAGTTTCTATAAAAAACTAACAGTAACATTTATATATTGCATCAGGAGTATTTTATTCTATATATAAATATATATATAAATGGAAAATAACTGTCTGTTTTTTAAATATACCCATTTAAAAGAAAAGTATTGTTATGACACTATCTGCCATATTTTTTATACATTTGTGATATAAAGTGCAGTATTATACTTCTAATAAAAGGAAGCTGAATGTGGATATAAATGTGACTGTAACAGTATGGATCTTGCTTGGCTATGAGAGCCCAGTATTACAGGCATTACTGGTAACAAACAAAAGACAGCATTTGATTCCAAGCTTTATTATGGGCTATTTTGTTGGAAGTATTGGCTAAATGTAAGAGACTGCAGAACTGTACAGTAATCTAAATGTGGTATGTTCTCCCCTGTCCTTAGCTTTCCTAGTAATATTAATGGGATTTCTGCATCTGCATCAAGAGCACAGAGCCCCAGTACCAAATTTTTGTTTCTTCTAAAGAGATAAAGTGCCCCGTTACTACAAGCAAAAGCAGGTGCTCTTCCACTTAATAGCAGGGGTGAAAACCAAAGAAACACAGCATGAATTGCAAGTGAAATGCAAAACTTTGACACTTAAGAATAGCATGGCACTGCAGATCATGGTATAAGCTTTTATGCATATGTGTATTTTACATCTCTAGCAATCTATTAACTAATAAGATAAACACTGTATTAGAATTTAAACTACTCTTGCACTTTTTATTATATTTCAGGATGTATTTAAAGCTACAAATCTGATATTTGGATATTGAGGGAGAAGGTTGCCATGCAACTTGACTTCTCCTTAGGTCTTACTATCCAAATATTCCCATACCCAGTTCAGCTACCAGTCTCAGCAAAACACTAGATTTTGGGCTCCAGTCTCCTGTACAACATAGTTAAAACTGCCTTTACCTTGGTGAATGTCAAGTGTAGCAAATACTCACCCTGATTCCTCTGTTGCTACCAGTAAAGTAAATCAAAGGTGAGCCAGTAGGAGTCAAAAGAGTTATGCCAGTCTAAACTTTGTGCAATAAGAGGAGAGCCAGGCCTGTAGTGTCAGAACAATACAATCTTTCCTTTTCAAACACATTCGTTCTACTCCCTCATAGCTCTGCAGCATACTTTGTTTTCTAGCTGCTGTCTTCATAAGACACCTGTACTTGCAAATACACTGTCTTTTCCAAAAAAGAGATTAACCTGAATGTAAATTGAATGATTTAGCCATAGATGAAGTTAACAGAAGCAGCCAGGCAGTAAAAGCTGAACTTCCGACTTGGATAGCAATGCAAACTGGACATGCTGTTCAGTACCTCTTGAGTCATACCAAAGTTCTAACAACAGCAAATTCGGCACCACTACTGTAAAAATTGTTGTCAGAAAGAACGGTGTGGAAGGATGTTATATCAGTTTTGTCCAGGACTAAAAATAAGTCTACTAAATTTGAAAAATTCAAAACCAGGAGTTCTTCCTTTGTCAATTGCCTGCAAGAAATGTGCATGTGATTTTTCTATAGCTAGATATGATATATAATATCTCTCTATATATGATATATGCACTGTATTGATATATCATATATATAGCATATATAAATACAATAGACATGAAAGGATATTCAGTTTTTTCTAGGTTCAGTGGGCATCCAGGAAAGATATTGTGATATTTACTTGTCATCACTGTCAGAGTTTAGCAGCTTATTTTAGCAGTCTCTGTAAGATTCACTGCTTGGTCACAGCTACATGAGCCCTTTTAGCCCTGCTTTGAAATGGGCTGATGCCACTGAAATCCCTCACAAAAGCACTGCCTGAGAGAGTGGGGCTCTAAGCAGTGCAGTTTGAATGTCTCTTCTTTGGCAACAGAGCTGGTGAAGGGCCTGGAGCACGAGTCTTAGGAGAGTGGCTGAGGGAGATGGGGATGTTTAGTCTGGAAAAAGGAATCTCAGAGGGACCTCATTGTTCTCTACAACCACCTGAAAGGAGGGTGTAGCCCAGTGGGGATCAGCCTCTTCTCCGATGTCTCAAGTGAAAGGATGAGAGGAAATTACCTTCTGTTGTGCCAGGAGAGGTTCAAATTGGATATTAGGAAGGAAAAGATCACTGAAAGAGTGTTCAGGCATTGGAATAAATTGTCCAGGGATGTGGTGCAGTCACCCACTCTGGAAGTGTTTGAGAGGCATCTGGATGTGGCACTTGGGGATATGGTTTGGGGGTGACTGGGGTGGTTGATGGTTGGACTGGATGATCCTAAAGGTTTCTTCCAACCTTGATGATTCTGCATTCAGTCTCACAGGGAATGTTCAGTCTAGACCCTTCTGTTCTTCGTGGATATGTATCCTTTTGCCTCTACAAGGTTTTTAGCTTGCTGGTAAGATCTTCATGCTGGGGATGATGATACTGGGCTCTATGTGGTTGTTACAATTCCTAGCAAGGAAAAATGTTTCTAAAGGATTTTTTTCTCCGTACCCATTAAGTTAAATCAGGGTGATCCCTGACTGTACATATAGCTGTTTAAAGTAGTTAGCAAATCTTCAAAGGTGACCCAAGGAATGTTTGAGTATTTGGTGGCCCATATTTACAGAAACTTGTTTCTACTTCATACTGCATTTTCCTCTTGAATTCAACAAACTGTAGTAGCTTTCAGTTGAATACTAAATTGTGTTGAATGTATGTAGTATTTTCTTTCTTCTGTTGGAAAGAAGTTCCAGTAGCTCGGCCAGCTGATGCTAGTTGGGATGAATTCTGTATTTTTAACTTGGTCTAGCTTCCCAATATTTAGAATATGGCTAATGTAATTTTGTTGAGATTTTCAAAGGAGTCTTACTATAGTGACTGAGATTTTCTGACTTAATAAAGAGGAAGAGAATTACAGAACAAATGCTTTTGTTAAGTGTGAGCTTTCCTTTGCACTGGTCTGTGAGTCCTGTACTACATGCTCTATAGATTTATTTACTATAAAGGATCCTAGTTAAACTGTATTTTATTCTTTGGCAATCTTTTGCCTGATGGCATCACTGATGATGTGAATAAAAAAGAAACTACGTTTCAGAAATTAACTGTAGTCATTTTACAGAACTCAAGCTGCCTAAACTTGTCTATATGTTTTAGTTATAGCTCTTAAGCTCTTTTTAACTGAAAAAAAGCACCTTAAGATCATCCTAACTGAAATTGTGTAAGTGTCTAAGCTGTTGTTTTAAACTGCAATGTAAATGTATTAACCTAGAACAACATCTGCTTTCAACAGACCTGCCAACAGAGAGCAGTCCCTTTGACCTGTTCACCGCTTTTTGCTCCGTTTATTGCAGTCCCAGCTCCGTTGCCCCTCTGAGAGATTGCCAGGAGAGCACTGGGCAGAGTTCTTGGCAGGAAGTCAATGATCCCAGATTTGTCTCCTAAAACATTCCCCAAACACCACTTGTTCTTTTAGATCAGTATTAAAGCAGGCTTCAAACTTCCAAGTGCATGAGTCATCCTCAGGTCGTCATTTGGCTTGTCACCTTTCTCTCTACCACAGCAACTTGTTTTGGGACCAAGGCTGGAGAGACTCTTCAGGAAGCAGTGGCCTGTGGTAGGCTCTTCCCCTTCCTTATCATTGCAGTTAGATCTCTTAGGAGATTACTCTCACTTGTTTAAAAAGCCACATACCAACCTTTTCTTGTTTTCTTCAAAAGCTTATGAGGTGTTAGCTGAGTAGACTCCTAGGTTCACCCAGAAAAAGCTATGTATTCTCAACAATTCTGTAGACCTCCCTATAAGAACAGAGGGAACCTATGGGAATACAGATTATACAGCTCTGAAGGCACTGTTGTGCTCTAGGTAGCTAAGGCAAAACCTAGCCACTTGAAAGAGGAGCTGTGTTCTAGAAGTGTTAGAGTTTTTATTCATGATTCATTTTTTTGTTGTCTTGTAATGATTTGTTAGTGAGACATGCTTCAAAATACTTGCATGTAATTAATTCTGTACATGTTAATCACTGTCAGACTAGAGCTGGGAGAATAATTGCATCCCAGTCATACAAAGAATGTGAAAAGGATAGCCATATATGATAAACTGCAAATTGTAGGGTGGTAATGAATGTTTCTTTTTTCCATTCCAGCTAGCATGCATACTACATCTGCTAACGGGGTGATATCACAAACAATGCATCCAGGCTGTTGTTCATGTTAGTAGGCTCACCATTTGAAATAGGAGTGCCACAGAAGATTGGAAAGGTGATGTGCCCTGTTAACCATTTTTGAACAACCTTCAAATCAAGACGATTTAATAACAGGTGCCTTTCCCTGCACAGCTCTTTTGAATGGTATCATGATATTAACCATTCCTTAACTGGGTTTGTAATGAATGAGGAAAAAAGCCATTTAACTTCTGGCCTTTTTTTTAAAAGGGGGTGATTTGAGTAAACCCTTTTAATATAACAAAACTTGGAAATTCTAGATGTTGGCACCTTTTCCAAATGGTCAAGCAGCAGCAGTGCATCAATGCTCAGGCTCATTAGGCAAGTGAAGGCTTGTGCTGTACTGAATGTTGTACTGAAACAGAAGATTCCTCATTTTGCAATCACAAAGCAAATTTCATTAAAATTAGCAAAGCACATCTTACAGGAGATCCTCTTTCAATTGTAAGAAAAAAGCTGTGTTAGGTCATCTGTTCTCTCAGTGGAGTGTCTTAACAACTACCACATGAGACAGCATAGATAAATCTGATGGATTAGGTCTGAATTTTACTTGTTCTGAGTTCTGCTTGGATACGGATTTGTGACCTTGTGTGCACCAATTGTTTGGTGCAAAAGCTGGGGTTTGACCTACTCAGTGGAAGATGCATGTGAAGTGTGAGAGGACTGGCCCCACTATGTTTGGATGCTTTCATTCCACCAAATCAGATTGCTTCTCAGACTCTTGTAAAACATAACAAAATGTTCTAAAAGAACATGCAAAATATGCAGCTGGGCAAAAGTGACTCTTGAAACATGACCCAAGAGCCTGAACATGGAA
This sequence comes from Passer montanus, assembly GCF_014805655.1. Lineage (NCBI taxonomy): Eukaryota > Metazoa > Chordata > Aves > Passeriformes > Passeridae > Passer > Passer montanus. Next base: position 6,225,652 of record NW_024367707.1, on the reverse strand, counting down.
TTTGTGTCTTAGCCTAAGAATGACTACACATCTCTTGTCTTCTCTGCAAGTCAATCTACCTCCTCTCTCTTGCAGAATGTGGTTGAGTTTGGGTTTGTTTCTTCTGAGCTTATTATTGACTCCAAATTTTGAAGAGACATCTAAAAAGATTCTTCCTCTAGGTACTGTTAGCAACCATGTAATAAAATATTGTTGGGCCTTCATCTGAAATACTTCTGAAACCTCCAAGCCATCTGAGCTCTCTCCAGAATCCCAGTGCCATCCTTTGCACTGCTTTGCAGTCTTCCCTTGGCCTTCCCCTTGTGGTTCTCAAATATTGCAGTTGCCTTGTTCTTTGTTGTTTCTCTAGTGCAGATTTTCAGGGAGTTAGAGGCCTTATCTACTACTCCACCCTATTTGCTGTTTTACTCAAACAGCTATCCTTAGACTTGCTCAGGATTTCCTTCATTTTAATTTTCCATTTCATCTGGGTGAGATACCTTACCTCATTGTGCCCCCACCAAAACCCACTGCCTACCAGGCTTTTCCTTCCACCAGGTCTCTGTTTTCACAGGGCATTGTTTCTCTGGATCCGTTCTGAGAAATGCAAGGTGGCATCTCAATTGTACAGGTGTAGAAATGCGTTGTGAAGTAGCTGCTGTCGAAGAGCTTTCCATTAGCATAAAGATGAAGCATGTTCTTAGCACAAGGTGGAAACTGCTGTTCAAGTTTCCTATAGGATATGAACCTCTTGGTGTAAACTCCTGATATGTAGATCCTGATATGTAGATCCAGTGGCAGAGCTTTTACTCTTTGGTTACAAGGCAAAACTTTAAGCATAGGGAACTGTCTCAACCCTCCTTTTCTTTCTTTTTTTTTTTTTGCTAGTGCACATCTTAAGATACTACTGAAGGATATGACTAATTGAAAGAAGTAACTTTATATTTGGGTTATATGGACCAACAAGCTAAAATTTTCCCAGAAACCATAATATTTTTGGAAATTCTATGCAGGCATTTTAAAATCTGGTTAATCTGATAAGGAATTCCAGGACTGCTTAGGTCTCCACTGTGGAATGTTTCATTTTAAATTTGTGGCATTTGGAAGAAAGAAAAAAAAAATTAAATTTAGGAAAATCTTTTTTTTTTCACTATCTGCCAGTACAGATTAACAGGCTGAGGAGGCAGCTTTCAAAACTTATAAATTTATTGATAAGATTCCCTGATGTTTTTTAACAGCTATTAGAAATCTAAAGCGCACAAACTTTTAAGTCTACCGTGCTTTCTGTTGTGGAAGGGATATGTTGTGGTGTTAGCCTTTTTAATCCTGGAATACAAATTGATTTTAAAATGTGTTGAATATTTAAGGATGATTTCATGCAAGTTAATAAACCATTTGTAAAGTGTTTGTATACAACCCTTTGTATCATGTTGTTGGTACACCTTACCAAATTTTTTTTGAGCATGTATTCCATTCTTTACTTCTGTACAATTTCTATTGTTGCTGTAAATATTCTAAAAGAGAAAAAAAAAATCCTGTGGTTACCTTAATTATCAGCATGGAAATGGTTAATTTTTACTGAGCACAATGTATTTTTGAATGGGCCTTCCAAAATATGTCTTTAATAAAAATGCAGATTTTGCACTAGAACCCTGGCACTGTTCAACAGCTGATCTTATTCCTGACATGTCTCTTCCAGAGCACCTCTCCATATGTTAGCTTGGCTCATGAGTGGAACGGACCAGAACCAGGACTCCTGTGCCCAGTGGGTTGCTGCCAGGTCCTGGCTGACTCCCCCATCTGAGAGGCCACCTGTATCTGTCCACAAGCCTGATGTTTCCATGGGATGTTTCCACAGGGCAACGTCTCTGAAGCACTTTGTTGCCCACATTCCTCTAGTCTCATGGCAGGATGGATTCTTCCTTTCAGGGCAAGAATGTCTGCTGTTCTCTTTTTTGAACAGTACCAACCCACCAAGCCCCTTAGCAGGCACCACCAGAAATTAAAAGGCCCTAAAAGTTTCCAGCCCACAGTCTTCACCACAGAAGAAGTGTCATGATGACATTTTGTCACTGTAACATGTAAACTGAGACACTTCTAGGCAAATGTTGAGATGTTGAGGTGTCAGCAGTAAGAATTTTACATGGCTTCCTCTTCAATGTATCCTGGCTATAAGGTTTTTTGTTACTGCGTGCAGCTTTAAAAAACTTTAAATATTTCCCTGCTAGTCTCTCGTTCTTTGGGGTAATTGTAAACAAACTGAGTAGGGACCACTTTTCCTGGGCCTCCCTTCTTTCCCTCTGAGCTCCAGCAAGACTTGCAGAAAGCCAGAACTTGCAGTCTGTGGATCCCTCTGAAACAGCTGCCTGATGGGTTGTGCAGCAACCACAGCCTTGGTGAGACCAGGCTGCTGCCAGTGGCTGCACTGAGCTGCGCCCATCACCTCCTCAAGAGAGAAACTTCCAGCCTGAGCCAATGGCTTCAACTTACACCAGGACGAGCAGCCCAGCATTTTTATATTTCCATCTAGAAATTGGGTTGAAATGCATTTCCTTGAGGTGCCCAGTGCTCTGCGGACTTGGCTTAACTCCTAAAACCTTACTTGGCTCTTACTCTTCCAACAATCTGTACTCCCTGAAGAGCCCCAGAAACTGGAGTGGTCATCTCCTTGAAGAGGCTGAGGGCCTCGATGTGGTATCTCCAGTGTAGTCAGTATTGAACCCAGATGGGATGGAGGGCAGAGTGGACATTTTTTGACATTTTTCTTTGGATGGAAGTGAAGAGATAATTCCTGCATGTTCCTGCATTCCATTAAGATAAAGGGGCTATTGACTTAAAAATGAAGTGGCTGGTCTGGAGGCCTGAGGCAGTGTCTGATCAGGGAACTTAAACTGGGTACAAACTTCTCAGCACCGTTTGTTCCCTCACTTCTCTCTATACATCCCATCCTAAAAATCCAGGTCATAAAGCTGAAAGCTGTTCTTGGTCCTACTTCCTATTTCAAACCCCTTGTGTTTTATGCAGCTGCGAAGCCATATATTGGTCTGCCTGTCTCTGCAGGTAAAGACCTGTAGGGTTGTTTAACATCTTTGTCAGTGGGATTGAGTGTGCTCTCACTATCCTATTGGGTGGTTGACACGCTGGAGGGAATGAAACCCATCCAGAGGGAGCTGAGCAGGCTTGAGAGCTGGGCCTGTGCAAACCTCATTGAAGGTCAACAAAGCCAAGTGCAAGATCCTGCATGTGGGTCAAGAAAGTCACAAGCAGAAATACAGATTGGAGGAGGAACAGATCAAGAGCACCCCTGAGGAGAAGGACTTGGGGCTGCTGGTGGATGAGAAGTTCAGCATGAGATGACAAGGTGCACCTCCAGCCCAGAAGGCCGATTGTATCCTGGAGTGTATCAAAAGCAGTGTGGGCAGCAGGGTCAGGGAGGGGATTCTCTCCCTCTGCTCTGCTCTAGTGGGACTCCACCTGGAGTGCTGTGCCCAGGTCTGGGGCTCCCAATGCAAGAAAGATGGGAACCTATTGGAGCATGTCCAGAGGAGGGTCACTAATATGTTCACAGGGCTGGCACACCTCTCCTATGAAAACAGGCTGAGAGATTTGGGCCTGGAAGAGAAGGCCCTGGTGAGACCTTACAGCACCTTCCAGTACCTACAGGAGGCTGCAATAGAGCTGGAGAGGGACTTTCTCAAGTGCATGCAGTTATAGGACAAGGGGGATTGACTCTAAGATAAAGGAGGGCAGATTTAGATTAGATATTAGGAGGAAATCCTTTACTGTGAGGGTGGTGAGGCACTGGGACAGAGTGCCCAGAGAAGCTGTGGACTCTTCATCCCTGGAGGTTTTCAAGACCAGGTTGGATGGGGCTCTGAGCAACCTGGTCTAGTGGAAGATGCTCCTGCCCATGGCAGGGAGACAGGAGCTAAATGATATTTAAAGTTCCTTCCAACCCAAACCATTCTGTGATTCCATGATTATGAGAAAAAGCTTTTGTGTTTATGCAGTTACACTTCAGCTGGTGCTGTCTCGCTTTCAAGATGGTCTCAGTCACACTGTTACTCCAACATGCTGAATTTATGCAGAAGTCAAATGCAATTCTAAAAGCATTTTAGGACCACTCAATTAATTAAGCCTCTCAGCACTCTTTATATAAGAGGCAGAGGTTAAGTGAATTTCTAGAGGTCAATTAGCAAGTGAGCTGCATAGTGAGGATCAGAACAGAAACTCCTGCTTTAGCAGGAGCCATTGCAAATCAGAAGTAAGTGCAAGTGGAGAGGTGAACTGCAGACAGAGGACAGGGCAAGGCAAGAGGCAAATGAACTGTGAAATGCACTGTGTTCCATCTTATGTATTACCATACATTTCAATCTAGGAAAAGGTCTAGTGATTTCTTTGGAGATGGGAGGCTGGAAGAGTGATAGCACAGGTCCTTTCTACCTAGAAAGTATTTTTTTCCTCCAAGGTTTTATTATATCCTCTCTGTAGGATCAGTCATGTGAAGATACATAATTTAGAGTGGTGCCTTGGTGTATAATGGTGTGTGGTCCATCCATTCAGGCTGTGCATTAAGCCTGCCAGCTCTTCCAAACCTCACAGGAGCTTCTGGCCTTTGCCATTGGGTGCATTTCCAAAACCAGACAACTGGAAAACCTTGGACTGTGCATAGGAGCTTGTCAGAGGCCAGTCACAGACAAGGCTTTACTAGCTACAGTCAAGCTTTGGGATGGTACAAATATTCACCAGCTTGTGCCCAGTTCATCCATCTGCCCCTCACAGCTACCCCTCCACTCCTCAGTCATGCAGGAAAACATCAGCCCCAGGGCTCCTTCCCCCACTACCATCCATCAGGACATGGAGCAGAGCTGCCTGTGCTGCTTTTAGGGCAGGCAGAGCTGTGTGTTAACATGTTTGCAACTGCATCCCAAGCCTGGAAATGCTTCAGCTTTCAGTGTTGGTGTTAGCAAGACAAGAGCTGTGATGGCTGCTGGGCAGCCCTTGTCTCCCTGGTGCTGGATGTGCAGTGCCTCCAGGGAGGCTCCAATACCGTGCTGGTCCCACAACCTGGCTGCTGAGGAAGTGCCTCGAGCTCAGTGGATCCTCTCAGCAGAGTTAGACTTGACTGATCAGCATTAAGGGAACCACACAGGGATTTCTTACTAAGAAAATGTGTCCCTAGACCAATTTGTGGATAGGCAAAAATCCCATCCATGGATGAGGAGGTGGGAGGGAAGCAAGAGAGTGCTGCTGTGTAGCAATTATCTCAGATGGGAATTGGTCTTTTTTTTACATCTCTGTAGACTTGGTACCTTGATACTGTTGGTTAGTGGAGCAGCTTTCAGACTTGCCAGAAGAGCTTATTTCCTTGAGACCTATTATTTATCTCTACATACAGGAATAAAACAAGGCAGAAATATCTGCTCTCACAAATGAATGTGATTAATTGCATAGCCATCCAAAAGCTTTTCTCAAGTTTTTGGTCACATCTCATTTGTTTTTAGTCATATCTGTGCTCCTGCCGTGTACACTGAGCATTCACCTCTCTGCCCACAGGGATAAGGAGAGGACAAGAGAGGCAGACAGGCTGCCTCAGTGCCACTGTCTTCATGCCTCTCCTCTCTTCCCTGAGACAATTCAGGTTCTGTTGCTGTGGGTCTTTGGGATGGATGCACAGATTGTTGGAAAATAGGGAAAAGGCCTCTGGTGCCTGCCAGGTTTGAGCTGCAGGTGTGTGGGAAAGCAAACCAAACCCTCCCTCATGTGAGCTGTGGGGGCTGCAGGTCCCACCTAGGCTGTGTTGGGCTGAGGCAGGGACAGGGACCTCAGTAACTGGGCTGTCACCTCAGGAAGATGGGTTCATTATCCACATGCCCCAAATTCCTTGGGTGCTAAACACCCACTGGAGATTGGGCCATGGAGATCAAAGTTAAGAAGAGCGAGTCCCTGTATCTGTGCCCAAACACCCACAGGGAGCAAAGTGCTGGGGTCCCCAAGATGTGCCAGTGCAAAAACAGAGAGATCAGAGAGAGGGTTTGTCCACCTGGTGCTCAAAGCACTGATGTCTGTCCCAAAAGCAGGCACAGCAGCTCAGGCCAGAGCGTTCCTGATACAGGTAAACATGAGGTGATTTGAGAGTGTGATATTCAGGTGGGGCCCTTGTACCAGGGACAGGCCAGGTGAGGCCCCAGCGCCATATCGGGGATGAGGGTGAGATGTCTGTCCTGGCATACAGCATACATCCTGAAGAGAATCCAAGCCCTGCCTGTGGGCCTCATCTGCACGTGTTCCAGTGTCCTCAGCACATTGTGATGATCATTTCCCCAAGCTGACACCCAGGGCCCAAAGCACCACACCTCAGAGGATCCAAGCCATGGCCCCGAACCTTCCTCTTCCCCAGTGCGTGTCCACAGCCCCCTCAGCTGCATCACCAGGCGTGGTGTGAAGTAACATTTTATTCAAGACAGCCCTTCCCTCGCAGGCCGCGGGAGAGGCGGCGGGGCAGGCAGACACCCACGAGCCCTCCGGGCACAGCGCTCAGCCGCACTTGCCCAGGCACTCGAGGAGCTCCATGCGGATGGCGATGCGCACGTGCCAGCCCAGCGGGATCAGGCGGATGAAGCGCGCCACGATGGGCGGCCGCAGCAGGTTCTGCACCGAGGACGAGCGGTCGGAGTTGCCATAGAAAACCTGTCGAGGGAGGGGTGGGTGGGTGGTTATGGGGCTGAAAATCCTGTCCCATGACTTTGGGGTGCCTGTGCAGAGCAGGGGAGGAGGAGGCTCCTTTCCCTCCACCCTCAGAACAAAAGACTTTAAAAATAGCCAGATTTAGGCAATTTTTGTCACACCGATTCAGTTTTCTTAGCAGGCCATTTCCCCCTATCAGTCCTGCACTTTTTATAGTTAGGCCAGAAAATCTCACCCCATTCTTTCTCATTTGCCTTCCTGTACCAAGGCACTGCTTGTTTGAAATGAGCATGATTGACTTTGGCTCTTTGAAGTTCATGAGCCAGGCTCCTACACAAGCCATTATAGATGAAAAAAAAAAATATGAGGGCCCTTTCCCCATTCCTTGGCCTGGATGTCACATCTGCTGCCATGACCTGTTTTTTTGCTGCCAGCCCCAGGGCTCCAGGAACTTCAGCAAAGCCAGCAGAGCCTCCTATGCTAGGACAGGGCCATTCCCATGGATGGGCATTGAGAATAGCTGGGAGGCAGCAGCTGTGGCATCCCCCAACCCAGCTGGACTGCACAGGCATCAGAGGCAACTCTGTAATATCTCCCCAGTACAATTTCTTGTTTCAAGTCAACCAGTAAGAAGTACAGCATGACAATGGTTTGGTGGGTTATGACTTAACTAGTTGCAGATTTTGTCTGAGGGGTTTTTCTGCACCACGATCACACACTATCCCTGGACATGGCAGTAAAAGAAATCCCTGTGCAGTGCCAAAGCATGGCTGGGGCTGTGTGGCCACAGCTGAGAAAGGGGTTTTATCATGGAGTTGCTGCCTCCTCTGCAATGCCAGTTAATGCCTCTGAGCTTAATCTGGACTCCAGTATGACCATTAGAAAACACAAATAATGTTTTTTGTCCTTCTGCACTGGTCACCATGACACACTCTCACCTCAGGGGGAACGGCCCCTCTGTGCTGCTCCCTGATGCAGAGTAAGCACCAAGACCCACCCTGCTGCTCCCACGGGATCCCCCTTTTGATGCACCTTTGTCTGGGACCTGTTGTCACCAAGCATGCCACCCTTCCACCAGTGGCCAAAGAGCAAATGTCACTGACCCGGTTGTTGCCGGTCTGGTCCTTGTAGTACACCCAGTTGAGGTTTTCGTCGGTGCGGTACTGCACGCTGTACTTGGTCATCCACTCGTCAGCGTCACAGCGCCCTTGTGTGAGGATCCCCGAAATCACCTTCACCTCCTTCAGGTCGATCTGCAGCCACTGTGCAGTGTCCTGGTACTTGGAGAGCCACGCACACCTGGGGGGACACCACCAGCCCCGCTCTGTCCTCCACCGTGCTCCCCCAGGCAGACCCTCCTGCTCCACACAGCCAGGGCTCCCCAGCCCCACACCCACAGCCCCAGGACCCCTCAGGGGGCATTTTTGAACTCACCCGAAGCCTTGGCCGTTGAGGCGGGCCTTGTTGGCTGTCCAGGAGGAGTACCAGCCCGTGTACTGCTCAGGGTTGGAGCAGCTGATCTGGTCTGGGGTGACGGCACCAGACTCAAAGCCCAGGGGCTTGTGGTAGGGACACTCTGCAGAACAAGGGGAAAAACACTTCAGGGACAAAAGTGGCTCTGTTTTCTAGGTGTGTTTGCACACATATTGTGAACACTTCCTGGGGTTTCATTGCTCTCTCTTCTCCCTCATTAGAATGCTGGGAATGCTCTTATCCCAGACCAGAACCTGCCCTGGGGCCACAGGGTCTTCATTTCTAACCTTCACTTGTGTTAACTTCTAACTCTTCTTTCTCTCCCAAACTTACTAAACTTGTTCTGACTGCAACATTTTGGGGGAAAGGTTTTATTCACATGTTGCAATCTGAATCTCCCTCTTGTAAGCATGTGGAAGAAGAGCCTGACTGGTTGCATCAACCTGGATCCAGCCTCCAGGCTGTCATATTTTTGCCTTGTGTAATGCTGGGCACTTATTTTCTTGCTGGGCTTTGCCTCCTTCTGGCCCTCCAATGACTGTCTTGATTTACAGCTCTACTTGCATGGCAAAATTGCTGAGCCAGCTCAGGTCATCCTTCCACAAGCACCCTCAGATCTGCATTTCTTTGCATCTGGAGGTGGCCTTGCCTTGTGGAAAACTTGCAGGTGCTCTGGTGCCAGTGAGGTGTCATGCTCAGCCCTGCTGAGGGATCATCCCTGGCTCAGGGATTTCCATCTCAGTTTTTGACTGCAGATCTTCAGGGTAACAATCCTGCCCCCACAACTGTCTTCTGCAATAGTGAGAAATTCAACATGACTACCACTGACTGCAAAACTACTGGAGAAAGAACTACTCCTCATTAAAACTTGCTGTGGTGGGTCACCACACAGTGCTCTGGAAGGCAAGACTTCAGTGAGGCTGAGCACCTGCATGCTCCCTGGACCTAGCTGCAGGGGTTTTTTTTGTTATCATCTTTTTTTTTAATGTGATCAGGTTATTATTGGGTATCAAGATACATAAAATGAAGGCACTCAAGTGTCATATAGGGATTGCCTAGGCAAACATCTATATCATGGGCAGCATTTTCTGATTTTGCAGCCTATGGAGCCTCTGGAGTCCCCAGAGGTAGTTCTGTCCCTTTCTCCAGTTTAGCATAGTCTGTTTCAGGGGTCTCAGCAAAAAAAGGAGCAAGCAAAGCTCTGTGCAGTTCACTTGTGGGTGAGAGGTTTCCTTGCCTTATCCATATCTGAACAACCACCATGGTGCCTCGTGTCACAACAAATTAACATGTGGGGAGCAGCAGTGGGTGCCCAGAGCCCAGCACGACTGTGGCCTCCCCAGTGCAACATCCCAGCACTGCAGCATGCAGTCGATGTCTCATTAGCAAGCTCTACTAGGTCAATATTGCACGCATCAATAGCTCATTAACATATCTTGCTCAGTTGGAACCTCATTAACATGTTTTTCCCCATGAAAACATATAGCCACTGTCCCACCTTCCTCCAGGCATGGAAACATCATGCTTTTCCACCACGTTAAAAGCCTTGCTCCCTTTGTGCAAGAGGGTGGCCCGTGTGTTTACAACTCGTCAGGCTTATCTCGAACACCACCCAACTTTACTTTTAGCAACACTAATCCACAGACCACACAACCGTAATGCAATTAGCAGGTCACCTTCTGGTGAGTCCATTTGTGCCATGCACAGGGACCTGCCAAAACAGATGCCTGGTGCCTGCCCAGCCAAAGCAGCTGAACCATTGAGCACAGTTACTGCCAAGCCAGAGAAAAGCCATGCAGTGTTTGTGAGGCTGGCTGCTCCCTTTGGCCGTGCCAGAGGCAGCTCTGCATGGCTGCTCTGCAAACTGTCCCTGGGCAGCAGGGAGTGCCAGGCCACACCACCCTGGCTGGGCTGGGCAAGGGGAATGCAAAGCCCCTCTCTGTGGACAGCAACAGCTGGAAGTTACAGTGGAAACATTCCTTATTCAGAAAAGCAAGGGAAATACTTTCACTACTCAGCTACATAATGCTAATGTGAGAAACACCCCCTCACACCTGGCCTGGCCAGGAAACCCAGCTCAGCTCCTTGCCCACATGTTCCTTGGCCATGAACAGATCAACAAAACCTGCCCCCTTCCCTTCCCTTCCCTTCCCTTCCCTTCCCTTCCCTTCCCTTCCCTTCCCTTCCCTTCCCTTCCCTTCCCTTCCCTTCCCTTCCCTTCCCTTCCCTTCCCTTCCCTTCCCTTCCCTTCCCTTCCCTTCCCTTCCCTTCCCTTCTTTAAAAACATGCTGCAAAGAAGGAATAAACTGTTTTTCTTGGTCCCTGGAGAGTCTAGAAGATTTCACAGGCTAAGCTGCAGCAAGGGAGAACGAGCCTACATGGTACAAAAGGTTTCCTACAGCAAATCCTACACATGGCAGTAGCTGCCCCAGCCAGTCTGGGGAAGCACCAGCACCAAGGGCTCCAGAGGAAGAAAGACAAATGCCCAGTGTCACTGGTCAGCATGGGCCAGCCCAGGTGACCTCCCAAGGCCCAGGCATGGGGGCTGCCTCTGCCTGATGGTGCAGGGTCATCCCTTCACCTCACAGTGGTTCAGCTCCACCAACCCCATCAGCAGCTGGATTTGGAATGTGCCAGCTCTGCAATGCCAGGAGCAAAGGGGAAGCTGCTGAAGGGCACCAGACAAACACAGCTGAAGGGTCCCTCTGTACCTGGCATGCACTCTAAGCCATTAGTCCCGCTGGACCACACCGAGTTAGGGCCTCCCTGGCAATCGCATTTGCAAGCCTTGCTGTGCCACAGCTCCAGTCTCTCATCCTAAAGGAAAGGTAAAAAAAAATAATTAATCTACATAGTCATCAACAATAGTGTCACGAGGCCAAATCTGAATTCTGAACCTTAGACAAATGCTTGTGCCTGTCTGGACTGCTGCACCTTGTCTGAGACCCTTTCCTGTTGCCAGCTCAACGTGCAGCACAGAACGACTTGGATTCCCTTGGCTTCAGAGGTCAGAGCATGTGCCTGAGCTTGAAGGCCCAGGTGCCAACCCTCCTTCTGTCCCAAAGCACCAGGGCTGGGCAGTGTCAGACCCCCAGCATTTACCTGGCAGCTGAACTATCCAGAGAGACTTACCTCTCCTGGGGAGAGGGCCATCACAGCTGGGGAGTGGGCATGGAGGGAAGAAGAGAGAGACAGAGAGAGAAATATCAGAAACAAAGATGCTGTAAGCAAACATCAGGAAATACAATCAGCATTTACTCCTGAGATAGAGACAAATAAATAGAGGAAGGACTGATTAATCTACCACATTTTCCCAAGCTGATTGCCAGGAGCAGGCAAGAGAACATGGGCAGGAGCAGGGCACTGCGTGTGCTCATGTCTGTGCCACTCCTCCATAGGGTTTTCCTTCAGATGCCTTTGGCATCTCCTCTTCCTGATCAGATACACCTGAATCACCCTGAGGCAAACACATGCTGGACCTCTCAGTCTCTGCTCCATAGGGTTTTCCTTCAGATGCCTTTGGCATCTCTTCTTCCTGATCAGATACACCTGAGGCAAACACATGCTGGACTCGGTTTTACAGCTAGTTTTGCTCATATGCATTTTTCTGTCTTTCTGCTCCACACTTTTCCTGTCACATTTTCCCCTTTAAATGTTTAAGCTGATGAGCTTGAAGGGTCAAATCCTAGCCTGGTGCCACTGCAGATCCCAAACATCTTTGGAGGACACAGGGTATCTCACAAGGTGCTTGGTCTGAGATCATTCCCTCTGGATGTGATGGAGAAAAAAGAAATGTAAATAAGCCTTCCTAATCTGTTTTACAGACAAGACTATACCTTTTTTCCTTTCTTAGGGAAAACCAGTAATTGTGGCTGTGGAGGAAGAGACTGCTATTTTTGCAACACCTGACCTGTTTTATCTCCTGCCTCTTACTGAGCAATGGCTTTTTTATGAGGCTTTTTCCTTACTGAAAAGGCTCTTCTTGCTTCACAGTGAAGTCCAAAGTAGAGTATGTTAACAGCTTTTAGACTGGTGGAATATTTCTCAAAGAGCTATGAAAAAAAAAATTTAAAACAATAATCCCATGACTGCTGATAACTCATCAACACAAGTCAAATGTCAAATATCAGGTTTTCAGAGATGTAGGGAATCTACAAGCTAGTAAGGAAAAAGTGGTTGAGCAGGTAAAAGCTTGCATGCAGTAGCTGTGAGAAACCTGCCATCTCCAGAAGTACTGTGAATACGAAAAGACTATTTTTTTTCACCAAATGAATTAGACTCTGAATTATTCACTGAAATCTAGTTATGATTTATTCATTCATACACTGTCACTTTGCTGAGCCTAGGAAGCTGCAGCTAATGCTGGGAATTTACATTCTACATGACTTTACCAAGTTTCATCTCAAAAGACTCACAAACACAGAGCAATTATAATCAGCTGAAATATAAACTATATACAAAGCTCTGTTTATTACTGAAATGCAACTGCTCCTTGGGTGTGAAAATGAGTCTAAATGTATCAAGAGTCTAAAAGAAAGACCTTCAAAAGCAAAATGATAAATTTTTAAAGATTCCTTTCTCTAACACAGAGATGGTGTCCTGTGCTTCAGTGTCCCAGAGTAGCATTTCTGGCATCAGGAACTTACCACATTAACCCACAGCACTGGCCCTGGCAGAAGAAGTGAATGCCAGTCTACAATAAAAAGTTGTGACTTCTAGTCAGGCTGAAGAGGGAGGCAGGGATCACCCAGAGCCCAGCATGCTCAGGAGGAAAACACGCTTGGACATCTCCAGACATCTTGGAAAGCACAGGCTGGGGACCCCACACAGCAGTGCACTACACCTGTCCCAGCACCAATGTTACCAAGCCAACCCTGGGATCCACTGAGCAATCAGAAAACCAAGGCAGAGGGCAAACTCAGAGCCAGCCCTGTGCTGTGACACATGGGGCAAAGAGGTCTGACTTAAACCTGTGTGAAGGTGATTTAAGTTAATGCTGTCTGTCAATACAAGAGAAACCAGGATTTTATCACTTACCAAAACTGGACATATTTGCCAATAAAAGTAATGCAGTGCCTGCCTCTACTGCCTGCCCTGTGCTGTTTGATGCCAGTGCAGGAGAGGCATTGGTACCTGGAGCAGGAGATCCAGGCTGGCAGGTGTCTCTCCTGCCCCCCTGGCCCACAGAGTGGTGTCCTTCCCAAGCAGGACAGGTGCCCTGCTCCAGGAGCACCAGCTGCAAGGGCTTCCTTACCCTGACATCTGGGGTGGCTTCCCAGCCATCACAGCCTGCTGTGTGTTCCCATTGCCCAGCAATTCCTGGCTTTCAGGGCTACAGGCTTGGCTCCTTCCATCTGCTAAACTACTTGATTTTCATCTTTAAGAAGATTTATTTTTGCAGAAAAAAACTTTTGTGGGTTTTTTGGTTTTTTTTTTTTTGGTTTTTTTTTTTTTTTTTTTTTTGTTTTTGGGGGTTTTTTTTTTTTTTTTTTTTTTGTTTGGTTTGGTTTGGTTTGGTTTTGGTTTTGTTTTCTCTTACGGTGGTTTAATGCACTTTAGTCTGGAAAAGGGGTTGGAAAAGGCTTCTTCTGGATCATGGAGTCCAGCCATTAACCTAAGGAAGTTATGTTCCATGACTGCAATGTGGTGAGGCGTGTTCTTAAGCACTGCATGCCTGGGGTGGGGAAGGGGGATATGAGTTACCAGGATGTAGTAGGATATTGCTTTGTGACCATGCTGAGCCCTTCAACAGGCCTCCTGAGTCCCTCCATTTTGAGAGCCAAGATCAAAATTGAATCTGCCATTGACACATGCAGCTGGAAACTCAACAGGGTGAGTGAAACAACAGGCAAAAAAGGAATAGATTGCAGGTGGGTGGGTGGGTGTATGGTAGCAACAATTCAAGCACCCAGAATAAATCCTCCTGCCCAGGTGACCCAGCATTTTGTGGGTGGCTGCACTCAGCCAGTGGTGCCTGCTCCTGAGCTGCGAGAGTGGCTTTGAGGGGTTTTAGCCTCATCTGCTAGGGGACACCACTGAAAATCAAGCAAGGGTGTGAATTTCAAGCGGGAAGGCCCTTTTTAAAATGCAATGTTTTATTGGGTCAGTCCCACAGCACACAGCAGTGCAAAGGCAGTGCCAAGGCACAGGTGCTGGCATGCTGCCCCTGTGGCTGTCCAAGCCTCCTCCACTCCTCACTGCATAACTTGCTGATTTAAACCCCTCAAACAGGAGTTCAGCTTCCTCTTTTTCAGCTTGGAGAGGTGAACTGCTAAGGGCTCACTCCCAAAGGGGCTCAGCCACCCAACCACGGTACAGGGGAGCAGCAGGCTTGGTGTGGGGTGAGCGTAGCAGTGGATGGCCAAATGCCCTGCCTGGGCAGTGCAGCCTGATAACCCCTGGCCATGGGAGAGGAAAGCAAATGAAAGATGCCCTTGTGCCTGCAGCTGGCCACAAAACATAGTAATTGATATATTGGTGTGTTTGCAGCTGTGACAGGCCCTGTCCTACAAAGGAAATGAAGAGGAAAGCTGGCTGCCAATAGTCTAAAAATGTGATGGGCAGTATGCTTTTATAGCAAGCGTGTTTGCCTTCAAGGAAGGTTACAAAGATAATTGGTAATTGTAGGTCAGACAGAACCAATTGCTGCAATTCAAGGGAGAGTCATAAGGCCTGCACAGCTGCCAGGGGCTGTTGTTTTAAAAGCACAGGACTGACAAAAACCCCAAAACATTAAAAAGGAAAGAGCTCTATTTACTGCCCCCCAGGACCTTCAGCAAACCATGAGTTCAGTGAAATAAATTATTATCTGTGTTTGTGGAAGGCAGAGAGATAAGGCATGTGCATTTCCTGTCCCTTCATCCCACCCTGCAGTGCTGTGTGTCCAGAGCACTGCCATGCACAAATGCTGTCCCATAGCACGGGATTTAGGGACCAGGGCTTGGGACAAGATCCAGGGCATGATTTTGTGCCAGGGAACCTGTGCTGGTGAGGCTGGGCTGGAGCCCAGGTCCTGAGATGTCTCCACTTGGCACCTGCTGCTCAGCAGGATGAAGGGCAGTGGTACTCCAGGAACTGGTCCAGGTTTGGGGCAGAGACAAAAGAGCTGGCAGAGGTAGCCCTGGGGTGCCAGGATGGGGTTTCCTGAGGTGGAAGTTGGATAAAGCAGCAGCCACAGCTTAGGGCTAATTTGGCAAAATGGGAAATCAATAGCAAGGAAACCCAGCTGCTGGCATTTCAATGACAGGAACAGGTAACTGTGCTTCTCAGAAAAATTGTAATCATTAGGAATGTGGTTAAACAAGAGAAAGAAAGGAAGATAAGTGTGGGCAGAAGTAACACTGCCAAGGGCTGTGTTCAATACAGTAACTCTGAGGAATCATATTCACTATCCTGACCATAAAGTCAAAAAGCAAGTCATCTTTTAGTGTAGGAATTAAAGACAGGTATACAAGCATGAGACAGTACATGATAAATATGAAAAAAGGAAATAAAATATAACACAGAATAAATGTCAGTCACTCAATTTACTGGAATAAGTTCACACAAACTTATTACAGGAAAAGTATGTGGAAAATATTAATCTCTTTATTTATTTACTTTATTATATAGGTGTCCTAGAAGTTTCAGCTGGAAAATAGTTGATTTTTTGTCTCATCTCTGTAAGCAACGCCTCAGTTTAATGGTGCTCAGAGAGGTAAAGTTATTTTCTCTCCTCCCAGAGGAGAGCAATGCCCCCATGATGCAGCAGTGCTTTCTGGGCACAGTGGCTCCTTTTGCACACACAGTCACCTTTTCCCTTCTGCACCTGTGGGTTATGGGGTAGAGGAAAGAAAAATATCTTAACCCCCGCAGAAAAATAAGGGCTGGAGCTCCAGAATAGCCCCAAAAAGTCACAAAAATTAAAGACATGGCTGGAATGGGTAGCACTGGTTTTATCATGCTTTCTGAAAGTCCCTCTTTTCCCTGAGCACCGCATCAGCCAGCATCAGGAAGCAGAGTTAGGTAACAGCCTGTAAGCAATAGAGGGTCAAAACACTGAAAAAAGCATTGCAGCGCCTCTGTGCCCATTGGGTGCTCGTTTGTACCTCGCTGTATTATTAACTTCGGCTATTTTTACCTGCCAGCCCCGAAAATCGTGCCAGGCAGCTGAGGTGACTCACATCAGGTTGCGCCAGCCTCTGTAAGAAGGTGGATTTCGGGAAGCTGCCACTCTGGTGGTGCTCTCCCCATCTCTCCTTGCCCTGTGCCAGAGGCAGCGGTGCCAGGGCCCTGTGGCCGGTCCCCAGGTCCCCTTGGCAGGCACAGCCCCCCTGCCCAACCCTTCCTGATGGCTTTTGTCGATTTTCCCCCGGGCCTTTTTCCATGGCCACGCTCGGCAGGCTCCACGGGAGCCGGTGTTGTGCAAAGGGCATTTTCATCTCTAAAAATCGGGGGTTGTGCCAGCAGGCAGGGACCTCCGGGACACCCGCAGGTCTGTGCCCACCCAAAGACAGCCCAGCCAGGCTGGCCTGGGCACGGCACGGTGCCCACCCAGGGACTGCAGCCCTGAAGCCGCCGGGCGGAATGCTCAGCCTGTTCTCCTGCAGGTGACACTGCGGCCCCAGCAGCACCGACACATTTTCTTTATCTGAATGATTTTCATCAGGTTTTCCTTTTCATTAATTTTTATTGTGGTTCATTTACTATTTACTGGTATTTGTTTGAAGGCAATAAAAAAAAACATATTTAAGTAATCACAATTGCACCTATTTAAAATTTATATTAATTTCCCTTTTTCCATAATGTTTCCACCAAATTTTATGTTGTGACGATATTTGAAAAAACCTAAATTAATTTTTAAAATAATCCACCTTTCCTCCCTTTTTTCTTAAGAAATATATAATTAATTATCTTTTTTCCCCAAAGCGCTCCTTAGAAATGTTCAGCATTTTCTGACCTTATTGACATGTTTATTCCTTCCTGCTTGAAACTACGCCGAACATCGCCTGCATAGTAATTTCATTACACAAATTGATTACGCCAAAGGGCAGCTGTACTAAAAATGTTATTTACTGTGATGCAAAAAGCATGTTTGAGCCCTTAATTTTTTTTTTTTTTGGGGGGGGGGGCGGGGGGGGGGGCAGGTGGGGAAGATTCTTGTTTTAAGGGGTTTTTTGTGTGTGTGTGCTTTGTTTTATTGGGTTTTTTGTTTTGTTTTTGTTTTTGTTTTTGTTTTTGTTTTTGTTTTTTTGTGGTGGTGTTGTTGTTGTTGTTGTTGTTGTCGTTGTTGTTTTTGGGGGCTTTTTTTGGTTTTTTTCAGTGAAGCTGCAAAAACCAGAGGTGAAAAAAGAGAAATGCGCAGCTGCCGCAGGAGCCCTCCTGCTGCACTGTTTTATTGGGTTTTTTGTTTTGTTTTTGTTTTTGTTGGGTTTTTTTTTTTGTGGTGGTGTGTTGTTGTTGTTGTTGTCGTTGTTGTTTTTGGGGGCTTTTTTTGGTTTTTTTCAGTGAAGCTGCAAAAACCAGAGGTGAAAAAAGAGAAATGCGCAGCTGCCGCAGGAGCCCTCCTGCTGCACCATATGCTGCCCTGCCCTGCCCTGCCCTGTCCCCAGCCAGCACAAGGCCACAAGGCCAGCCGAGGCTCCTCTAAGCCCCTCGCTCTGCCAGGGAAAATCAGCTAAGCAGCTTACGGTGGCATCAGCGCACGTAGCTGCGAGCGCTGACCCAGCGGAGAGGGGACAGGCAGAGTGTGAGGGGCACCGGGGCTGCCCTTTGTACCCACGACAGGACACTTAGACCGCGAAGCAGGGAAAACCAGTAAATTTAAAAATACAATAAATTAAGAAAATAAATTAAATACCAAAGGAGTGATGCCTGGAAAGTGATCTTGCAACTTATTTTTCACTGCAGGCTCTCCAAAAATATCCTGATGTGTGGGTGTCTATTAAAAGCAAGCTGTGTCTGGAATTCAGAGCAAGGTATATGAACTTATTCCAAGGACTAATTGCAGTTATGCCACCCATAAGGAAAAAAATGCTGGAGTCTGTAAAAAATCACTCTTCCTAGGCGCTCAGGCACCAGTAGCCTTCCCAAGTGAAACAAAGGAGAGGAAGATAAGGTATGAGGAGAATGTACAAATATTTGCTGGGAGATTAGCAGAAAGACCTATTAATTAGGCAGAGCTGGGTACGGCCAAACATAACAAGATGAAATTAAGGTATGGCTAGTTGAGGAGCACTTCTTTTCCTACCCATGAAATTTGGTAGAGTAAAACATTCAACAGAAACACAGAAAGAGAGAAAAAAGACATACCAAAGCACTGGGAATTCAACACCCACATGAGAAAAGTTGGGCTGTCTGATTAATCTGTTCCTCACCCTGACAGATCATACTTGATTCACACATTCATGTCGGTAGACACTGCCCACCTCTTACCAAGAGCAACCCTCAGCCTCATTTAAGAAAAAAGTAGCTTTGCCATTGGCTTTGATGAAGCCAGAAATTTAAATATGAACCAGGAAATGATCTCCTTGTTCTCCACAACTGGGTGAATTAAAATGGAAGGAGTTGTCACACTAAATTTTCTGTCTCCTTCTAGCTTACCTACTTTTGTTGAACATGAGGAAGCCTCAAAATTGATAAATACCTTTCCCATTTTCTAGACTTATGAATTGCTTTTTGTTCTAAAAGTATCTTTGGAAGTCTTTTCCAGGCCAAAATACCTTGAAAGGCCTTAAAAAAAGGGCAATCTTCATCAGCAATGTCTTGCTGCTAAGAAAATGATCAGTTTTTGATTAATCAAGAGTTTTGATTAATGAAGGACCAGTCTTTCATGTTATACTGCACCTCATTTTTCAAATCAGCATTATTATTTACACACTGGCTCAGCTGCACTACAATTTTCTTTGCAAATTCATATTTTGACAAATTATATGGCAAATTTTTTACACTGCAATTATTTTTTTGAAACAGAGTTTTACTACTGAATATTCATAGAGCTGTAAGAATGCTGCTCACTCATGTACATAAATTACACATCTCCTCCACATTTTGCCTTTCCCCGAATTATTATGTTTCCATGAGAATGTAGAGAAGAGCTTGCTCTGTACCCCACAGCCCCTGGCAGAAGAAAGCATGGCTGAAACAGGAAACACAAAGAGGAATATTTGAAAGTGCCTCTCAGGAGGCAAAGTGCATACCTTTGTACCAGAAAAGAAGAGACAGCAGGACGCGCCCCATCTTGTACTCCATCTTTTCCTTCCTCTGTTGTGAGCAGCTCCTCAGTGCACTGCTTGGCTTGATGGGAAGGCATGAGATTAACTTAAGCGTTGCCTAAGCACCTTACTCTCCTCCATTCCCATGATTTTATCAAGCACCATCAAGCCAACCACACACTTGTTACTGTCAAACTCCATCCTAGAGGCTGTGCCATCTGTAATGGTTTTTAAAAGGCAACAAGTACTGAGGTACTGACACTCTGCGTGTGAATCTGATTGTACATGCAGACATATGTCCAAATAAACCAGGATATACCTATGTATAAACCACATACACACCCTACAGAGATGCAGATGCCTAATGCTCATAGAAGATGTATAGTATATATTGTATGTTGTATATAGCATGTATTCATTATCTTCCACCCCAATTATTTACCTCTACACTAGCAATGTCTTTCCTAGCAATAGTCATGTGTAGAAATCTGCCCTGGCCTTACTGCTCTTCCAGTCACCTAATTGCACAGGGCTGAAAACTGCAATTAGCAGATCAAACCAAAATAGTGTTTTTCAGTTGTTTACTTGCTAGGCTGCAAAAATCTCTAACCAAAAATGTAAACCTCTCTTTGCTACTTTTCTACTTAAGTATTCTCTCAACCAGCCTACACCAAAGATTTGATTTTAGAATGATTGATTCAAGATAAAAATAGACTGCTAGTGATCCCAGTGGATCTTGCACCTGTTCCTCCAATCTCTGTTGATTATATGAAATTAGCAGTGAATTTTTAATGGAGGTTTTTGAAAGCAATTGCTTCAGAAGCAGCTTGCTTTGTTGCAAGAGATCTCAGATTGTATGCACTGGGAATAGATTAAGGCACTGCTTTGATCACATAAGCTGAAGTTGAGTTAAGCCAGCCGTGTCTCTACTCTTCTGGTTTATATTCATTTTAAAATGCTGTGCAAAGAAGGATGCTGGGTTTTCAAAAACAGTCCCTTGGGTAGGATTCATTTCACTTGCCTTTGGACACCCACAAATTTGGAATGCCCTGTAAAATTTGATGTCAGGTACAGCATCCCACTGCAGTCTCACCTCCAGCATCAGCACACCCCAGACTCACCAGCGTATGTGACATGGACGGGAGGAGTCTCCCACCAAGGATCTCACTGCTCTGCTCAGCCTGAAGGAGTTTAACCTCCTCAGCCCAACACTTTTCCCGCTTTACCCCACCTCCATGGAGAGGGGGTTGTCACACCTTGGCCACTCTGCTTCGTGGACCTGGGACAGCTCATCCCAGGCCCCAGGAAGGAGATAATTTTTCTAAGGGCACAGGGCTGCTCCTAATTTTTTTGCCAGAGGCCTCATGCACATATGCTGTTCCTGTCCTGGGGCAGGGGAACCCACCAGAAGGTCCAGCCAGGAATTAAAGAAATATGAGGCTCACTGAGGGTACAAGGGCAGCTCTGGGCATCTGAGGCAGTGCAGCATCTCACTTTAGGCTCTACACATATCCTCTTTATATTGTTCAGTCTAAAATGGGCTGCCACAGAGACAGAGATTTTCAGAGCTGCTGAAGACACTCAGATATCTATTCCATCTCTGCATTGCTGAGCAGTTGGTGTCTAAATCTCGTGGGTTTGAAAATCCCAGCTTAAAAATCCCTAAATACCTTCATCCACATATCTCTTGGAAAACCAGATCTGAGCTTCAGCCTCTCACCTTATGGTCTCATAAGGACAGGTCACATGGAAGGAGAGCTACTCACACAAAGAGAAATTACCTACCATGTTTTAAAGAAAAGCCAAGCCAAATTCTCTCCCATCATCACATGCAGTTTTAAATCAGCTTGGTTTATGGTCAACCCCACCCTTCAAATACATTTTGATTTTGTGTAAGAAATACACAGTAGCTCAGGGAACGTGTTCAGAAACAGCACAGCTCTTATCAAAGAACATTCCGTCCAAAGGGATACTCTTCAGACTGGTGGCTGCCCAGTTGTAAAACTCCCTCCACACAGAAGGAAAGGCAGCCTTTGTTTTAAAAAATGGTCTATAGCATTCAAAAAACCAAACTGTTTCACATGAAGATTAGAAGAGCATTTAAATTAAAGTCTCTATATAAATAGTATGGCAGTTCAGACAGTCTATGTCTAATGGTGTTGATAGTCCATCATTTTAATAACTATAAACAGCAAAACCATGCTGCCACTGCAGAAAAGCATTACCAAATGAATAATGTGATTAATTCCTAGCAAGCACAGAAGTATTTTCAGGTACAGAAGGCAGAAAAAGTTTAATGGCCAGTACATAACACAGCACCAGAAATGGCTACATTTGCCCTGTATAAAAAAGAAAAATACAGTTTCAAAAAGGATAAAGATTAGTCTAGCACTGATTACAAAACAAAACTGAGACTAGTACAAATGGCCCAAATTAAGACAGTTTGGTAACATTCCAACTGCTATGTAAAACAGGAATTGTCTGGGCAGGTTCACTCTTTTGTCCATACATAGACATGTAGCTCATGTCCCATTGGCCCTAAGACATTTTGCAATGTTTTCATAGCCCTCAGAAGTCTTGGTGTGTTTTTTTCTGCCAGATTTTGGGAAAAAACATAGAGATCACCCTGCACCATGGAGATGCTTTTAGTCTGACTGGCAGCACGTGTGTGTGACCTCAGAGGGGAACCAGGAGGCAAAAGCACTCCTGTGTGAGAGAGAAGTGGAACTCCACGTAGCAGTGGCACGTTTCTCCCCAAGCCAGAGTGCCAGACGGCTCAGTCGGAGCAGCACGCTCGGATCCATGTGTCTGGGGATGCACACGACGAGCAGTGTCTCAGCAAAAAGTGTGTGACTGGCACACTTTTGTTTTAGCACAGTAAGGGAACGTACAAAGCACACATACATGTGTGTGTGAACCACGGACATCTCTCAGAAGCAGATACTGATGTGTGGAGAGGGCAAGACTGTCGATGCTTTTAGAGCATGAGTCAGGAGCTGGATCCCCTTCAAATGGATGGAGCTGCAGTGGTCTACACACACTCAAGACAGGCTCTCAGAATAAAACATTCCTTTTACAAGTCTGAAGTGTGAGCTTAAGTCATCTTCTGAAAAGGAGACTTTTTCCTAAATGTAAGAAAACATGAGGCAGATAATTACCCAGTGCTGACCACCAGGCCCAGGCCCTGTAACTCATGCACTTAGGGGTGCTGTGGCTGCCAGCAGCAGGGTAGGCACCATGGAATCATCATTCCTGTCAGATGGGATGTACCTACACCAAAGGTTTACATATCCTACATCAGCTTTGAGCCTGTATTCTGGAAGCAGCCAGTCTGTGGATAATAGTTTACCCCTGAGGGGGACCACATTGCTTTGGCTCCACCTCCTGTGGGCTGTGCACACACTGCTAAACAAATAGGCAGAGAAAAGCCAGACCTGAGTACTTCTGCACTTTCAGGTTGTGGGATGCACAGGCTCTTAGCATCAGTATGGTGTTAATGTCACAACTTTAGCATGCCAGGTCTCACTATGGGAAAAAAGCTCTTGCAACCTGGCCCAGTTATCCCTGCACTGGTCTGCAATCTCTAACTGCAGCTTGCCCATACCCCAGAGTGTTTGTTTAGTGAGAACAAGCACTAACAAAGGTTAATAGTTTTCTCCATATGACGATGATTAAGGTACGTTTCTTAATAAGTCTCTGATTAAAGTAAGTTAAGCCAATTTTTTCTCTTTAATCTTTAAGATAGGTAAATCACACCCTCCCACTCTGATCCTTGAAAGATACTCAAGAGCTGATTCCAGGTCAGTGGAGCTCAGGGACTCTTCTCCTCCTCCTGCAGAGAAGTCTTAGCCCCAGCACTCGACAGGGCTCCCACGCACAGACAGATGCAGTGCCAGCACCCATGCCCAGAGGTTACCCTTTTCTAAAGCCTCGCACGTGCAAAATGAGACAACATGTTATAATTTTAAAATTAAATTGCTCCGAGGCACGTTGAGATGGCTCTTTCTTTCCCAGTTAATAAAAACGACAGGCACAGCACAGGGGAAAACAAGCATGGAGTTAACTGTGCTTGCTAGATGTGCGCTGTGAAAACCGCCGGCCTTTCCCAGGGCCCGAACACCTCTCCGAACAGAGAGATGAAAGGACCCGTGTCCCAGGGTGTCCCGGTGAGAAGCCTTGGGGACACATGGGGCTGCAGAGTCCGCACTGCCTTTGTTCCTCGCGGATTGGGAGCAGGCACAGGCTGCTGCTGCTGCTTCCCCGCACTGCCTCTGCTCCCTGCGGTCCCCTGGGTGCCCCTCTGAGGGACCATGGTCAGCTGTGGGGGTTCCTCTCCGCGCCGGCAGGGAAAGCTCCTCTGGCAGGCGGGCATTCCCTGCCCAGGCTGCAGCCTGTGGAAGTGACCCCGTGTGACAGGGTTTCTCTTGAGGCGCCTTTCTGCTCCCCTGCAAACTGCTCCGCCTCTGCCGCACGCAGGGCCCGCGCCCTCTTTAACTGCTTACGAGGTTCCCCATCTTTTGGAGGAAACAGCTAAACCGAAACTCACCGCGTTAAAAGAAATTAGGAAAAAATCAGCGCTAGGCAAGAAAAAAAAAAAAAAGAGTCATGCTTTGGCGCTGGTTCCACTGGGGCTCGAACCCAGGACCTTCTGCGTGTAAAGCAGACGTGATAACCACTACACTATGGAACCGCCGCGTACACTGCCTCTTACAGCAGTACCCCTATCGACGACATTCTGGCCACACCTCTGCAGGACTGATGACGGAAGCCTGGTATTTTCTCTTTAATTGCTGGTTGATTAAAAACAAATGTAGTAGTTCAAAATTACCCTAATGCGTTTTCTGCCCTTCTGATCGCTACAGAGCGGCAGTGACGCGGGTAAATCAGCTCCCGGTGAGGCTCCTGTGCCGCTGCGTGCTGCGGACAGCGGCGGGCCCCGCTCTGCCCGGCCGCACAGGAGCAGGTAACGACCCTGGGGCGTGCGGGCCGTGCTGCAGGGAGCGCTCCCTAGCTCGGCATGTATTCGGCACACGCATACCAAACGTGTTCGCTAATGTTTGCCTTCGGCCCGTGTGCTCCCAAGGCCCCGCTTCGGGAAAGGCCGGCAGCCTTCCTGCGCATCCCGCTGCTCCTGGCAAATGCTTGGCTGCTCTGTTCGCCCCGAGCTGGGCTGGAATGTCACGTCAGGTTGGCCCAAGTGCGGGAAGGGCGGCCTGAGCTCAGGGAGAGCTGCAGCAGCACCGAGGGAGCCGCGCGGATTCCCTCTAAACTGGCCACGGGAAGCGCCTCGCTGCTTACTGCAGGGCACTCCAGCTCTCTTCTCAGCGCGGGAGGGACGTGTGGGAGATTTCCTCGGCACATGAGGCTGTTTAAAACACAAAAGGCAGCGAGAGGCAGGAGCGCCCGGCTCTTTCCAAACCCGGGAGAGGACGGAGAGCTCTCCTGCCGTGTGTGGCCGCCCGGGGCCGGCTCTTTCCAATGCCCGGGAGAGGACGGAGAGCTCTCCTGGGCCGGCTCTTTCCAATGCCCGGGAGAGGACGGAGAGCTCTCCTGGGCCGGCTCTTTCCAATCCCGGGAGAGGACGGAGAGCTCTCCTGCCGTGTGTGGCCGCCCGGGGCCGGCTCCCGCCGGCAGGGGGCGCCCCGCGCTCGCCCACCGCCTCAGGCCCCGCTCGGCTCTGGGGCCTGTGCGGGGAACGCCTCCGTGAGTGGTGCTTTGGGTGTCCATCCATCCATCTATCCATCCATTCATGGACCTTCTTGTCACCCCTTACACCCCACAATAATCGCCGTCTTGTCTCTGTTATGTTTTACCCGCTTTTTTACACTGCTTCCACTACCTGAACCCTCACCACACTGTGCCTCGCCTCACGTCTCAAAGGGTGTGGCTTGTAGGAGCACAAATTAAAGCACCTGTATTGTGTTTACAGGTCAAAAGTCACAAATAGAAATTATTATTTGGAATATAAAAGGTAAGTTTGGGAGTTTTCAGAAGTGTGGTGCTTGTAAGCAAAACAGGTATTATTTGTGGCTAAATAGCATAGTTGACATGACTTTTGCAATTATTAATATTTTGCTGAAGCAGCAGATTTAACAAAGCAGATTTAACAGCAGATTTAACAAAGTAGAAAATATTTCATTAAAAGCAGTTTAATAAGCATGAGATGAAAATAGAGATGAAGACAATTATTTCCATAGACTTGATGACCCCTTACCCTGTATGTGTTGCATTTATTAGTTGGCAGATTCCATTCTTTAAAAAACAATTTAAAATATTTTTCAAATCCTTTTACGTACTGATCGTTAGTGTGGGAGTCAAATCTGTGTGCTGTCCTGACCTGGAGAGCCTGATTTGACCTGGAGAGCCTGATTTAAAGGCTTTACCCCTTTGGCAAAGAGACAGCCTGATAGGCCTGAGGCACCAGGATGTAGGGTTTGCACAGCTTCTGGTTCACCAGACCAACAAAATGCACATCAGGCTTTTGTTAGGCAATTCTTTTGCCCATTTCTTTTTTCCTCATGCTGCTTTACTGAGATCTGTCAAACCCTGAGTGCTGTAGATAGATAGCTATCATTTCTATAAGCTCTAAGTGGAGGTTGAAGCAAACGTCAGGGAGGTAGAGCTGTGCAAATTAGGTCATTAGTCATTGCTTCCCAGAATAATCTGCATTCATCTGATAATTTGGGAAACTTTCTTTAAAAAAAAATTGTTCCCATTTTTTTGCAGAGGGTATCCTGATGGTTTCATAGTGTTCTGGTCTAGTTTCTCAGTCTTCAGGAGCTTTGAGGCGTACTACTGCCTTTCTTTCCCATTTCTGATTTGGTGTGCTTTTTGCCAAGGATGCTAGTTTTGATGTCTTTTATTCACCTTCTCACCCAGAATTGTCAGTGGAGGAACATTTCTTTTTGTGTTCACACAAATTAACCTACTTTTTCTAATGTGTGAGCACAGATTTCTGTCATCTCACTGACTGAGTCAGAGTTTAAATTTGTTCTGGACATTAATTTCTCCAATTTTTTCTATTTTTTTTTTCTTTCTGTCTCCAGGCATCCAAGTTTCTGTCATCTCACTGACTGAGTCAGAGTTTAAATTTGTTCTGGACATTAATTTTTCCATTTTTTCTATTTTTTTTCCTTTCTGTCTCCAGGCATCTGAGTTTTTCAGTCAGGGACTTTTTCCCTGGCTGGTACTTTAAAATACTTTGCTAGGTCATATAAAAATACTTTAAGCTTGGTAGGGCAAGAGGAGGGAAACCATGGTCAGAGCTTAGAAGGAGCACATTCCCTTCGACTATGATTACCTTCATCCTTTTTGAAAAATATCGGTTACATCACTTTGTAGTGGGTGCTTCTGAGAAATAAGCCTGAAGCAGAATTTGAATTATGCATGTGGAATGCCTGCATGAAGACTTCTCAGGAGGTTAATGTTTCTAAAGTATTTGGAAAACAGAATATAGTGCTATTACATCAAGAAGGGCTGCTTTTAGAGGGATGCCCTGATTTCTACACTAGCACCATGACTGGGCTTTTTCTTATCATGCTAGACTGCTCCATCATATATTGTCAGAGGTTTTGGCCTACTTTCTCTTGCAGCTGTTGATGCTAAAAGTCTATTCAGCATATTAAGTGTGTGTGTGATACAGGACTGCGGAGCAAAAAAGCAGTAGTATGTGTGACCTTGTTGATGGGACTGGTATGTTCTCTTTGCCCTTTGTAGAGAGGAAAATGGTGTTGTCTCCTTGGACTTGAACGGGAAAGGTTAATTTGGAAAGGACATTTGTGTTTCCTCAAGTTGCATGTTATTGTGATCCCCACAAGTAACTGGAGAGGTGGCTCAGTCCAGCAACACTGACTCTTTATCAGGTTGCTTGGTCATGTCAGATCACTGAGGCAGAGGACAAGAAGAGAAACAAAAGAAAACATGTCCTAAAGAACCTAACTGCTAAGGTTATCCCTCTCCCACTGCTCTTGGATGAAATGTTTCTGATGGATTTATTGGCAATTGGAGCAAACCTCTCATTATGCAGAGAACTTGGTAAATGCCAATAGAGATGAACTTATCAGGTACAGTAAATGTTTATAAATAATGTGTATCCCAAGAGTACAGTGGAAAGAGGTTGTGATGTATTTTTGCTTGCATGCATTTTGGCAGAGCAGCGTGATCATACATAAAAGATTAGCTGCTGTAACTCAGATCAGGGAAAGTGCATCCTGCCAGAAAAAACAAACATCAAAACTGTTCTGGGTCATGCAGAATTACTGCGCTTGGTATGCTTTCCATTTACTGTCGTGTCTCACAGGAGAGGAGCAGCTTTGAAAGTGGAAGCTTGTGTCTGGGACTCCAGAACCTCAGAGGACTAGCTCAGTCAATCAAATGGCTTCTGCTTTGCTGGTTTGGCATTTTAAAAATCTTTTGCACCTTAATAAAAGTCCGTTTCAAAAGGGGATTTGATCACTCTGTCCTTCAGAGTGGTGGTTGATACTTTTAAAATTGTCACCACACTGATGACAAAAAATTTCTGAAAATAGCATGTTATGGTATTATTAGACCTTTGGGGAGGGGCAGAAGGATGAAGATATTACTTTGCCTCTATTCTCAGAAATCTTTTGTTTCTATCCAAGCCTGGTGGGGCTCCATCTGAAGAGGCTTCAGAGCAAGGGCACAGTGGTCTTCATCTTGTGCCTGTGCACACGGAGCTTTCTCCCACCACAGCACGCTTTATGACCTGTGGTCCTCTTTGGACCCACAGGCCCTGCCCTGAGCCCACAGAAACAGCTTCTGTGCCCTGTTCCATCACTGCACAGCAGCAAACAACCCCTCCCTGGCTTCTGGAGTGGGGCACTGGTGTCCTGATGAACATAAATGCTGATGAGGACTGGGCCCAGGATGGTAGTGGTGACATTACACTGTCATGCTTCTACAGACATCTCCTAGTTTTGAGTGGTGTGGCGGGGTATGTGTTCAAAATCACAGTGTCCCCTGCTATCCATGCACTGCCAGTGGAGCAGATTCCTCAGGGGCTGTTATGTGAGCAGTGGGCAGTAGCAAATCACCATGATGGCTCTGTCCTTCCCTAGGGATCCTGTGCAGTGACTGGGAGTCAGGGGTCAGTGTGGCCAGGAGCTGGGTCAGAGATGTGGGACGTGCTGCCAGGGGTCAGGGCTGGGTTTCAAATCGTGGCTTTCTGACCAGAGCAAGGCTGCGGTGTTCTCGGCTTCTCAGCAGTCACTCAAGGAGAAGACAAGCCAAAACATGAACTGAGACCACAGAATTTCAGTCAGGTGTTTCTGGTGAGAACATGTGCATGCATGAAGAAATGAACTGAAGGCACTAGCACAGTGGTTCCCAACACAAGATGTGAGTGCTTCATACTTGTGCATTACCTGGGTACGAGTGGGTGATTTGGAGAACACTTCTCTATATCACTGGCACGCAGATGCAATGCCTTGTGGTAAATGCAGTATTTCTTTCCTTCAGGGCTTTCATAACCATGCCAGTCACATCAGATAACCAAATAACCTGGACAGCCTTATGTTTTATTCTGGTGTGCTAGATCTGCTAAAATGCAAATCATTGCCTCAACACAGCAGAAAGGCCGAGAGAGATCATGTGACTTCAGATGCGAGGCAGATAACTTCAGCCCATCCCTTTCTCTGCCTGAGATTCAGGAGGCATGGAGACAAAACAGCTTTTCAACACGGAAACAGCACAGCTGGAGGGCTGCAGCCATGAGCTTTCACATCAGGCTGGACGATGAAAACAACATTTTCCCCTGACTGTTTCTGAAGAGCAGCATTCAAGAAATTTCCTCTCGGGAAGCTGTGTAAATAGGTGGAGAGCAAGTGCATTGCAGCTCCTGAGCTCCAGAGTCCCAGAGAGAATTGGAGCACCTGTTCTGCAGAGCTACACCCCTCAGGGGTTGCTTTCTCTTAAAAAAAAAGAATCTTCTAAAGGTACTCTAGTACAAAAATTCTCGGTATTGCTGAAGCAGAAAGGAAAAAAAGGTAATATCTTTGGGCGGGGTAAGGTATATATAGATATATATTTAGCTCACTTTTAAAGAGCAATTTAACAAATTAGAGATGTATCTGGCATTATTTATGATTTTACCATAAGAAAAATCACAGTGCTTCAAACTATAGTTTGACCTGGACTGAATCAGTTACCCAGAACTTCTGAGTACAGATCAAATCAAATAGCTTAGAGACTACTGTATTTCATGTAATTTTTGTTTTAGGAAAAATAATTTTTATTGTATTTTCAACCTTGTTCTTATACTTAAATTTTATGAAAACCATGCTGAAGCATTAATTTATTTTTTAAACTGGCTCAGATTTCAACACATGTTTATTCCAAAGATTTGCTTTTTCAGGATTCATTAAGACCCTGCTCATTGAGTGCAGGACAGTATGTGATGCAGCTTTTTGCTTAAAGGGTGTTAACTTTTATGCTTCAGTTGGGTTCAGTTTACTAGAACCAAAGTTGCTTCAGGATTTTCAGTTTTCTCCTTGTTGCCTAAAGGAATCTCCCCCTAGAGGCATTTAACATTTCTGGAATGTGATGTGATGGGTTTGCTTATTCTTCAAAGAAGAATGTGTACCCCGTTTGTCCACTTGTATTTGCTATTCTTCCTCTTTTTAAAACAAAATCTTTCTAAAGTCTCGCTATACAAAAAAATCAGGATGCTTGCTTTGTTTATTTTCTGCCCCCCCAAAAAACAAAACAAAAACCAAAAATAAATGTACTCCTTATTGATGATAAGTAACATTAACTGGTATTCTCCCACCATTTTTTCTACATATTCTTTTTGGGTTTGCATGCAGTTCCTGAGCTCAGGGATTGATTGAATTATCTACATGTTCACACCTTTGCTACTCTTGCTTTTATTTCTTTTTGCAGTGTATTTTTTGGCTCAGGAATGTGAGTCCACCTTAAAACTTCAATTTATTCTTCATCCTATTCTCTTTCAGGCTTTGCTGGCTTTCTGGTATCTTACTAACATTTGGCCAGGGCTCAAGCCACCACATGCATCCCATTCCCTATTGATTCCTGGCCCCAACACTGAGGTCTGTCAACACGACCACTTACAGCAATCATTCCATCAGCTCTATATGGAGCCTAGCCTTGCTTCTCTGAGCAGGCAAAAGAAATTATCTGTTAACAAAAAGCCTTTCTCATCTGTGTCTTTCACATCTTTATAATCACTGAAGATCGCTTATTAGAAATGTTAGTTTGTTCCATGGATGTAAAATGATGGAGACCTAATCACATATTGATTTGTCTATGTTTGATGTTCTCATATCAACCCCTTGGCAGTTCAAATTCGGTGTTGGTGTCAAAATTACTGCTCCTGTGCCATAGCCAGGTTCCATTTCACTCTGCTAGTTGACTGTGACTGCTTCATCCCACTTTCTGCAGTGGGTCTTTTAGCTAATGAGATCTTCAACTCATCTCTGGATTCTTATTCTTGACAATCCCAACAAGACAGTTTTGGAGACCTGTTCTTCTGCAGGTTCTGATCTGAGTATTGTGACTAATGTCTGGGTTCCCTTCTCTAGGGTGTTTTAGTCTTTCCAGCTTCTTTCCCTCAGCAATGCACAGAAGCAAATCCATCACAAAAGCATATTGTGGCATTTCTACACTCTCCGCAGTCCTAGTTTCCAAAGGTAAACAATTCTAAAGGAAATCTGTGAGTCACAGTAAAATAATTATACAAGATAGCATTAGTGGAAAGCCTCTGTCATTAGAAGCATCCATCCATCCATCTGATCTTTATGCAGAAAATTCTATCTTATCACCTCTCCTAAGACGTGTTATGGGAGGAGATCTTTAGCTACCTGTTCAGAAATATGATTGAGAAAAAGGGTGAGTAGTGAAAGGAGGCATATTGCTGGAGAGAACTGTTGAAACAACTTCTACAGGAAGTAGCATAATTATAGAAACCCCATCCCAACAAAAATAAAAGAAGCCTTTCATTTTTGTTTATCAAAGGTAAGAAACAAATGAAAAGACAGAGAGAGGAGTAAGAACTTAAATCCTAGTGGCTCTTATTTGTATGGCTCCCATATCCTCACTTTTAATCTAGTTTACACCTGTCTGCCAGTAGCACAGCTCAAATTATTTTAAAGGATAAGGTGTGCTTTAAAGGATGGCTCTCTGCCCAAAGACCCTGCTGTCTGATTTCATTGAAAGTCTGCTATAAATTTTTACAGGATTTTCATTTTCCTTGAGGCTGAGGCAGCCTGGTCTTTATGTGACTGACAAACTGGAGGCAAGATTGATTTGGGGCAGCGCCTATTACATCCAGACCAAATGATGCTGAGCCATATTCTCTGTAAATCAGGCTCGCAACAGCTCGGGTTCTCAACCCCAAATTTTGGAGCACTTGCTGTGTGTAGCCTTCAGCAACTCCTGTCCAGGAAAGAGCAGCATGTGCCACTCTGGCTTAGCTTTGTGCATGTCCATTGACATGATTGCAAAGACATTTTATTTTGCTTCAGTGGATGGGTTGTGCTTTTAGTGCCTGTCTATCACAAAACTGGCTTTTTTGCTAAACTGAGAGAAATCTGGCAATTTTTTGAATTATGTCTAAAAGTGGGGCAGATTACTGACTTGTAGAAATTGAATGTGTGCTTTTCAGTCAGTGTGACAGATTCTCTCCCAAAGGTAAATCAGTGGTATAATATCCAGGATATTTGCACAGTGTTATATTTCAAATTCTCATCTAGCTGCCTTGTGTCTCTTGCAATACCTTGGTAAAAAGCCCAGCTTTCCATTTTATCAGCCAGAATTTGGGGGGAATTTTGTAATGGCAAATGATTCTTCACCAGACACTGCTACACTGTGTAGTAACTAGCTCATGGAAGTTACTCTCCTGGCCTGGAGTCTGAGTGTGCAGGTTGACAGTGAGGATGGCTCCATAGCCACTTGAGCAGTTGTCATGAAAAGGTAGTTGAATGTTCACCCTGTCCATTTTAGAATGCAGATATTTGGAACTGAAGGTGGTGATTATTCCCCTGGACTAGCCCTTTGGTGGCCAGACTTGGCCTTTTTAGGAGGTTTAATGATAGGATTTATCTGCACAAGTTTTCCTCCAAGCTCTGAGTGTATGTTTGAGTCTTCATTTACTGCTGTCACAATAAATTTTGTGTCCCTATGCCTCTCTCTTTTAATTTCTTTGCTCAAGGATGTTCTAGAAGTCCATGAGTTTAGATGTACGTGGAGGAAACTGGTGATAACTGGGAGGAAAGCTGAAGTCATTGAAAGCAGGTTATGATCACAATTCAGTCCCCCATTTCTTGGGTCAGCCCTTTGCTTGCTGTGGTTTGGATAGAGTTCTGAGAGGTGTGATGGTTCTTTTTAGGACTCCCATTGCCCACTTGTTGGGCACAGGCTGACCTGCCCTTTAATCAAGAGTCTAAGTAGAACTTAGATTGTACAGTCTATTTTGTCCTTAGTGCCAGTCTTCAGATCACAATTCAAGTCATGGCTGGCATGTTTGAGATGGAGTAATGAAGGCTGGAGATTCTCTTAAGAGGATAAGTGAGGAGATGGTAACCAGGAGAGCAAGAATTGTTTGGAGAGAAGACAAATTTGAGCTATTAGCAATATCAATGCTGTATTTGATGCTGCCAAAGCCATTGATGGGCTCAAAATTAATGTAAGAGCACTTTTTTTTTTTAAATTTCATGATAGCTCCAGAGGAAAGTAAAGCAGTCCATTGTGTGGGAAAAAGACCCTTAAAATTCTTCTTTCCTGAATTAATTACTGTCTCATAAGGAGTCAGACCCAGCTCAAGTGTAAGATACCCTTGTTTTGTGGGACCCTGAATAAAAGCCCCAGAACTACAAAGAGTTGTTTTATATTAACATGACAGTTCAGGATATCATATATAATAATAAATGTAGAAATCTGCACATACAGACACACAACTATAAGTGTTTTCTAATTATTGAAATTGAAAATCATCTAGTTATGCATTTATGTTTTTTTCTTTTGTATCCTTTTATTTTGATTTCTGCTAGTAAAGCCAAAGGAATATAGTAGCTAAGCATTCATTTTATGCTGATGAATTTCTTCTTTGTTTTAAAACTCAAGTTAAAAGAAAAGGAATATCAATGAAACCAATAAAATAATTTAGATGTCTGGTGTATCCCTGGAGACAGAGAGAGTGGGGTCAGTGTGATCGTATAAGAGATCTTTAGCTAAAACAAAGTTCAGTGTCTAAGAGCATCAGTGAATTTCTTGTTGCTTAGAAATTGATCCATTTTGTATCTCAGAGGAATTGTATTCATTTGAATTTGTTGATTAGAGAGTGTATTGCATTAGCGAGTTTTACTATTTAGTGAAGAACTGAGCAAGTGCCAGGAGAAAAACCCGAAAGACTTCACTTCAAAATGTATTTTGTTCATCTATTTAATGAAACAAAATCTTTTCCTTGGATTGTTTTCAGTAGAAATGCAACAGAAAATTGGATATTTTATTTAAATGACATCTGATAATGAAGTGATTTGCTATGGTACTGGCTGTCCTGGTAAATTCGGTGGTGGTAACACTGAGCAATGAAATAATAAATGAGGTGGTAAGGCAACTTTTCAAATCAATGTGTTAGGAGGATTGGGGTGTTGAGCAGTACTAACACATGTAATTTAAAATCTTTAAAATTCTGCAGTTCCAATTTTCAAATCATAAGAATGAAGAGTAATGTCTCCATAGTCCCTTGTCCCTAGCAGTAAGGTTTTAAATAGCTATTCTTCATATAAGAAACCAGTGCTGCACATTAACATTAAGCTAACGTGTAAGGAGTAAACTGTATTAATTACTAAGTTAATTTCTCTTGACTGCAAGTTGACAGTAATCAGATGTGGAAAAAAAAAAACCCTGGTGTGGTCCAGTTTAGGATGTGCTGTACAATAATTTGTTATGGGCTGAAGGTACTTCAGATTCTGTCTTGTCAAGCACCATTATTTTTTCTCCCTATCTCTCCTTCCCAACCTCATGCCTGTTAGGAGCACTAGGAAGAGCCCAGGAGCCCAAAGGAGTATAGCCCTCATCACTGGAGGAGCAACACAGGAAATGTGTATAATGCTAACAGCTGAGAGAAACATGCTTCGTATCAGCAGCAGTTAAAACGGATGGGCAGCATCGTTGGAACCATGGGGTGCAGCAGTTCTGTTGCTGACAGAAGGTCAGAGAATGGTGAGTGTTGCCTTTGTCTTCAGGGCAGGTGATTGTTCTCCCTCTAACACCAGTAGAGGATTGAAAGATAATGTTCCTCTTCCCCACAACTCCCGCCCAGTCCTGTTGTCAAAATATTTGTTCAGGGAAAATTATTTTCTAATTATTTTCTTTTTAAAACTGTGCATAGCTTTTACATGCTGGCTGAGGTCAGCAGCTTTAGGCCACCTCTAACACTGACAGATTGGGTTGTAAAAGATTCACAGCATCTGGGACAGAAGCTAAATTTCAGAGGTGTCTGTGCTCGCTCTGTCACTGGCAAAGCTTAGGGGGTAAGGTATTGAGTGGAACCTTTTATGGCTTTTCACACCACAGGATTCCTGGGCAAACCACCCCAATTTCCCTGCTGTTGTGTGACCCCAATTATGAAACAAGTGTAATAAAGCAGGGCTGTTACAATGACTTCAAAATCAGTTTTCTGGCCTACCAAGTGCCTGACCTGACATTCTCCCTGACAATTACTGAGGTTGTCAGCTGAAAGTCTCCACAGGACCTGGTTAAATGTTTAATTAAACTAATGGATCATCACCCTCTTTTTAATCATACTCCACCTATGAACTCAGCAGTCTTTGCACAGGCGGGTGGGTTCCAGAATTCACTCAGACCTTTGTTCAGACCCTCTGTGTTCTCTTTCAAGATTTTTCATTAAAGCACAATTTATTGGTCAGCAGAGAGCCATGTTACATGGTACTGTGCATAGCCTTAAGACATTATTATGCTGAACAGCCGTGGCTGAAAAGGAAGGCTCTTTTTGGCTACCAGGCCAGGATACCAGTCACAGGAAGCTGGTGACTAAGAAACAGGAGCACTTAGTCATGGCTACAGGGATCCCAGCTGACTGGTTTGAGAGCAGCCCTCAGCTTTGTGTATGCCACTGCAAAGCAGCATCTGTGCTGTATCACAGTAGTGAAAGTAGAATGGAATCATCCGGAGTCCCAGACCTACCTGTAACTGAGAGGCAGCTCTTCCTCTTTGGGTTTGCATGCTGTGCCTACATGTGCCTTGCAAGACCTTAGGGATGTGCTACTTGAGAATATTTCTGAGTGTGTAAAAGCTTGAAATGGGCATGAGGAGTTGTACTCTTTCCTGATGAACAACCATCAACACACATTGATGTGGGGCTTAGGATTTTGTGTGCTTCCTGGATTGTGTTTTGTCTTCTGGAGCTGCTGGATGGTTTCCTTTCTGCTCTTCTTCTGTAGTCAAGTGATGCTGAACCATCATTTTATCTGCAGCCTGAGGCTGTACATTTCTCTAATGCATAAATAACATGAATTTAACAGATATTTGTTGGTGTAGAGACCTTCTGCAACTGATAACAATTTCATTTAGAGATGCAGTTTAGCTTAGTGTGAAAATCATGTTCTGGTTCAGTCCTGAGAGTAACAGTGCTGTAATAAGTACAATTAAAAAAAAAAAAAAAGAAAGACAGGAAACATTCTGTTAGATTTGCAACATTAACCACAGTGATTGATATGTATCTGTCTTATGTGATAGCAATGGAACTGTGCCATGTTAAGTGCTCGGGACCATTAAGCAACCCAGGGGGCTTTAATGGGAAGTTTAATGGCTCTGATGCTGGAAATCTGTTTCTGTGCTGGTGATTGTGCTTTGCCCCTTAGGTACTCTTCTAAACAGAAATGTTGGTGACAGCCTTGCTGTAATGTGTCAGACTTTCAGGTCTGAAGTGTTGGGGACTTCCAGAAAGGACAGAAAATAAAAGAGATCTCAGAGTTTATGTAGGGTCAGAAGGATGCTCTTAGTCATATAAGGATCATATTTCCTTCAGGCAGGAGAATTTTTCTAGGATGTATGCAGAGTCTTTCTGGATTTTGCTCTTGTCTAGACTAGAAAATTTTACCATTTTAACTACACTGTATACTCGTTAATGGTAAAGTAAGCAAACAACATGTTGTTATAGCATCTGTAAGCATTTTTATAAAAATATTTCGTTTTTGTTAGACTCTCTTAATAGAATCACTTTCCCATTAATATTTGTCCTTACCTTTTCAGTAAGAAAAAAATAATTCTCACTCAGGTTCCACTCATCCTAGTATAAAACTTTCTGGTATTTGTGATCAGTTACAATAATTGAGTAGTGTAAACTGTTGTCCTTATAGTACAGAGCTTTTCTTTACTGTTTTGCAGTGCAGGGCAGTGCCCACCCCAGGACCTCTTTCTGCCACCAGATATTTCTCTGCTTAATAAATTTTTATCTGAGCAGTTAATGGAACGTGATCTCTTTGTGGCATGAATGAGGCCTGAAGGCAGCAGGCTCTTTCTTCCAGGCTGCAGTCTTGATGATTGTCCTTCAGCAAAGTTTCCAGCAGTTTTCCAGACTGAGACCATAGTAGACACAACTTCTTAAAGTGCTGAGTGGAATACATATTTAGCACGTAGTCAAAAATGGTCTTCTGGCATGTTCCATTGACATTTTGGGGCAAGTGTTCTTTTGGTAACCAATCTAGCTAAAACTATACCTCATTGCCTTTTGGCTTGTCTATTTAAGCAACATATTCTACCCTTCAATACCATTTGTTAACTTTTTATCTTAGGATTTGAATTTTGCTGGCTTGCTGATACAGTTGTGCAGGCAAAAACTTTCTGGTAGAAGAGGCTGCTGCAAATACTGACATTACATTGTTGTTCATGTCACAGCTTGCAAAATCAAAGCTTTTTACTGCAGCTTGATAAAGAAATACACTGTTGATAGGGCAAACTGTTCTTCCTTCACCTTCCCAAAACCCATATAGTGCCCATCAGATGGACATGACTGACTTCTTACCTGGGTACTGTCTTCAAGACAATTAAATGGGGAAGGTTACTAACTACTTAGGCCTGAGCCAGTCAGATAGCTTGGGATCTGTGTTGGAAGACAGAAACAGTAAAGGCATCATGTATTTTTTCAGTCTCACTTTTACTGGGTTTCATCTTATTGTTGACTATGCACAATGGACAGAATTCCTCCTCTGACTGCAAAATTCTGCAAAGGCAGTATGCATACTTTCCTTGTAGATTGCCCTGCATCCATGTGTACTCCAGTGCTTTCTGTTTTGACAGTCATTAGAGCTGCAATCCTCATCCAGAAGTGGTACCGCTTCACCATGGCCCGCCTGGAGATGAGGCGCCGCTACTCTCTCAGCATCTTTCAGTCAATCGAATATGCTGATGAGCAGGATCAGCTGCAGGTTTGTGATCTTCCATTCTTCCTATACAAGCAGTTATGTTATCCCCAGGATTGTGGCTGCACAAACAAGATGCATGTGTGGTGATTCCTTGTACAAAGCTGGGTCTTGATTAATAAAACTGTTTCCCTGCCTGACACATGAATTAAGTTGTGTGCATTCATACACAGACAAAGAGATGAATGTAACTACACAGGCATCAGGACACCATTCTGCCATACAGCATATCTAGGGTATAAGTTCCTGTTAACAGCAGCTCTATTAACCAGGGATTGCAGGTCATTTATGGATCAGTATGGGTGATCTTAACTGTCTGTGAGGCAATATATGTGCAACAGAGATATCAGTGTTTCAGCCCAGTGTCAGTATCAGTGTCAGCCTGGCTTCCTTTAGGGTCAGTATAGGAAATTTGGAACTTACTTTGTGTTCGTCCTAGCATCTGGTCTAAAGTCAGTTCACTGCATTGTAGCAGCTGTCTCTATTGACTATGAAGGAAGTCTAGGCAAATAGTCTGGGTGGTGGGCAAGATGAATTATACCTAGAAACAGTGCTGCTGTTTCAGCAGCACTAAAAAAATAGCCCTGAAACATTTTATGTATTCATGAAGTGTCAGTGGTGAATTCATAGCAAAAAAGGAAAGGGAGCTGTTTTTGTAGTAGGACACAAATTGTGTTATTGTTGCAGGCTGATACTATGGGAATATACAGTAGTGACTTATATCCTCCTAAATGGGAAATTGCAAGTAATAGAGTAAGAAAGATATTAATGTTTGTTCGATCACATAAACTGATCAGTGTGTTCTTTTCTTTTTCATACTCAGCTATCCAACTTTTTTACATTCATGCTGGATCATTGTACTCATCCTGATTCAGGTAACAATAACAATAAAAGTAATGTGAAGATTGTATTTGAAAAACTTGATGTGAGGAAAATTAATTTTCAATATGATATTTACAGCCTATGGCATGTGCTGGGGTTGAGGTTTGATTTCCTAAATACTGTAAAATGAATTTGATCCTCTAAGTGTTGACACTGCTTACTATTTGTGAGTCAGAGCAGTCAGTAAGTCAGAACAGGTGTCTGTTGTCCTTATGAGAATATTCAGAGGTATTCAGAGTGCTTTCTTATGTGTTACTACCCCTCCTACAGAATCCAATTTTCACAGCTTTCAGTTGATATTTTCTTAAACTATAAGATGTGATTGTTCAGAAAGATTGTGTTCAGTTGGTTTAAAGCAGGTATAATCAAAGAGGTTGCTCTTTCTCCCCCACCACCCACCACCTCTGGCAGTTCTGGACCCCGTTTTAATTTAATTTATTCTAGATTTTACTGCAACGTATATCAATATGTGAATGATAAAAAAAGAAGTACATTTAAACTGTTGGAGATAAATCTTTAGAAACCATCTCAATTAAGCTTCAGTTATTCAAGGAATAACCTTTAATTTTTGAAGTATTTTGGGATCCTTGGACATAACTTACTTTTGAGGTCAAGCTCAACAGAAGGACAGACTGAAAGTGATTGCTAAGTCCAGAAAACAAACATGGCTTCTCTGAACAAATTCAGAATAGATCGAATCCCAGCGGAGTTAAAAATGAGGCTGTCCCCCTCTTACTGCATTACAAGAGAATGCCCTTTCTCTTTAATCTGGTCTAGCCACGGGTTATTCCAATTAAAATTTGCACAAGATACTTTGATAGCAGGATAAAACCATCATCAAAACCTTAAGTGGTTCAGTGTTCTAATGACAACCGGTAGAAATTGCAATTTTTCTCTCTTAAATACATTAGAGTGCCTAATGCTCTCTGTGCTCTGCAGAAAAATAAATTACATTTGAGCCTTGCTCCAAAGGCAAGGCAGATGATTCAACAGTCCTCCCTTTGATTTTTTTCCCATTACTGCCATATTCTGTAAAAAAAAAATCTGCTTTAGTCATTTAACTTCCTGGGAAGGAATTGACAAACTTAAAGAAAAACAAATACTGCTCACTTCATCTGCTTCTTCATGCTGATGGTGCACCTCTGTTCAGCTTTTCCACCTGAATGGGAAAGAAAACAGTAGTACTAGGTCTGAGTTATGGCAAAATATTGTTAATCTCTATTTTTATTATAATATTAAAATGGAATCTTACAGCTGCTTGTTGTAGATATGATTTATCCACCTTTATTAACTGCGTATACTGACAGAATGAATAAAGGTGAAGTGTCTCAGATGACTTGCTGGGGCTCAGCACATTGCAGAACACACTGCTGTATGCATAGGATGTTTGTGTGCTGGAGATCCGAGCCTCACCTGTGCACAGGGAGGGAGATGGAAGGTCCTGTGGGCTGCTGCTCATCATCACTGCACAGGTGACCTGTTTTCTGGTCTTGTAGATATTAGGAATTGCAGATGTGGTTGAGGCTGAAACACATGATAAAGCATATATGATTTAAGCTAAAGCATCCCTTTGTCTTGCTGACTTAAAACTTCCATCTTTTAGGACTGACATTGTTAAGATTTGATAACTGCTCCAAAGGCTTTATTTTTGTCTTGGTTTGTTCCCCCTTTCTAACACCATGTGTTACAGATAGCAGAACCCTAAACAAAACAGAAAAATTTTTCTGTATGTTTAATAAAGAGATGGCCAAGGCTGCCTATGCAAAGTAGCTTAGATTTTTTAAATTATTTTTATGAATTGCATATCAAATGTGTACTGCGTGGGTTGTGGTTATTTTTTTCCAACTGCTGGCTGTGTGCATTCTTTGCTTTAAGCTTTTGATTGCTTGCCCCTGGAAGTGACCTTTGCAGCACCCATGCCAGCCCCACTCATGTAAGCAAAATCAGTGCTGAATAGA
Organism: Passer montanus; assembly: GCF_014805655.1. Classification (NCBI taxonomy): domain Eukaryota; kingdom Metazoa; phylum Chordata; class Aves; order Passeriformes; family Passeridae; genus Passer; species Passer montanus. Next base: position 6,185,062 of record NW_024367707.1, on the reverse strand, counting down.
GGGATTCTAAAAGAACTGCTTCCACTTCTGCTGAATCACCATCTTAAGATGTGAACCAGAGTGAGTGTAAACATAACAACCAGAGAGGCTTCAAATTGCCTTTTCTATTCTCAAGCATTTTCTGAAACCTGCAGTTCTCTGGCTTTTTATCTTTTTCATCAGTGTGTGCTCACTTAAATTAGAGTGATAGCAAATGGTTCAAAAGCTATCTCCAGGAAGACAATATATAATATTCTTACCAAAGAATAGGTTGCCTGTTCTTCTCAGTATGTGATAAGAAAGTTACTTGAAAATATGTGATCTGTGGTTTTCCTTACGTTATAAACTACTCAGCCTCCACCATTAATCTTGTTACTTTCCTCTTTTTAATCTGTTTTTTTCGGATTATGTTTTTCAAAGAAAGAAAGCAGCTGCCATCTCATTAACACAGTAGTGCTTTTGATGTGATTGTTTATCTGTTATACCCTAAAGCTTTTTTCATCCTCTCATTCTCCTTAAGATGTCAGTGTAGTTTGTGATTGGGATATTATACAGCTGAGTGTCTTGTTCTGCTTCTAATTAAAGGCTATTTTGCAAGGGTTTGTGGAAAATAAGAAGAAAACCCTTTTCTAACTTATACTTTACTCCCTCATTTCCTGAAAAAAAATCTTTCTACCTTCTCAGCTTTCAATGGAAAGCTCTCTGATCAGACAAAGCTGGAAACTGCCTTTCCAGCAAAAGATGACCCATTTACTCACTCTTTTATGGGCACATTGAGGGTGAGAAGACTGCAGATGTGTCCTGAGAAAAATAGTGGGACTGGGAATCTAAACCTGTTCCTCTCAAAGTCACCAGGGCACCTCCAGGAGCCTTCCTTCAAAGGGGAACAAAAAAAAAGTGTTGTTTTCTGCAGTTTCACTCCCCGTGATGCCTCCCTTGCAGCTTTAACACCCTTCCAAGATGTTTTACACAGAGTGATTCTTGCAGTGGGGAATAAGTTATAGCTGCTTGCAGTTTGTAGCACCAGGAATAGCGTGAAGGAAGAAATGTTTGAAGCATTTTAGAAATCTCCTTCCTCTTTGTAGGCTCGGTGTCCATTTGGCTTTGACCTGAGGGCTGTGGATCAGTATCTGGCTTATGTAAGAGCACTTCTCAGGAGACAGAGGTACTCTCAGGTGCTCCAATAGTCAGGCTGAAGGCACACAGATGGTGGGAGAACAGAGAAGTGATTTCAGATTTGCAGAAGTATCTGATTCCTGGTTACCCTGATAGTGAGTACATCCTTGGAAATGGCAGCTTTGGCTTGCCTCGAAAAACTCCCATGGCAGGGTGATCTGGTCAGGAGAATCAGGTATTTGGGCTTTCTGTGGCCAAATTGACTCCACTTAGCTCTGGGCATTTGTGTTTAACATGGAATATGGCTGTAGTTGTTTGTGTTTTGTTAATAGTGAAGGCTCAACTCTCTGAGCCTGGCCTAGACCTCTGATGTCAGAGTACAAAGCAGGTCATTGCCTGTTCTCCCTCTAGTCAGTAGAGAGATGCAGATGCTGGTAGAGAATGTTTCATTATGTCTTAACATGTGCACCTGAACCAGGCATGCCAAGACTTTTCATCCCTGTCTTTCAGTATAACTGAAAGAGCCTTGACAGCTTTGACTAGAACAGCAAAATGTGAGGGGTGCTGAGTCCTTCAGAATTAGTCCTACATGGGGCATGTGGTGAGCTGGGGTACTTGCTGGACAGCATGGTGATTCCCCAGGCTGCATTAGGTCATCCTTTACTGACTGTTCAGAGACAGGACTGTCATGCTGTGCAGGAAGAAGCCTTAAAATCCAGCTGAAAGACAGCCTGAGGAGTCATAAGCACACTCTAAGGGTAATGACCATGACTGGCTTTTGACAACTCATCCAGAAGTGGAAAATTGGGTATACTTTGCAGAAATATGCCCTACAGGGAAGGATTGGGTTTCCCAGCCCGAGCATGTGCCAAAAGAGAAGGGAGTCTGTGAGGAAGGCAGGTTCATGTTCAGAGGTAAAGTGAAGGATGGATGGCCTGCTGTGTGCTGGAAGGGGAGGCAAGAGTAGGAGCAGGCATGGGCAGTGTCTGCCTGGCATGAAATGCTGAGAAGATCACTGACTCTGAAGGAGTCAAGTCAGATGAGGACAGCTGGTTAGAACAGGCAAGAAATGAGGCATTTGGGTGGTCTGAGGAGCTGGTTCTGTAGTCCCCCACTTCTTGGGAAGTGGGGTGCAGAGGGAGATACTGTCCAGAGACCTGCTCCTAGAGCTGGAGCAAGAATTGGTGCAAATGTGTTTGGCTGATCACTGTGTGAGAATCAGCAATTTCAGCCCATGGTGACATTCTGGTATCCAGCCAGACAAAGCTGTAACTGTGGTGGAGGACTGCAAATCAAACTGCACTTGGTGAAAATGGTGAACCCTGAGCACCTTGATGTTACTTGATGCCTTAATCCATTTAAATGGCTCAGTATAACATTGCATTAGCACTGAAAGTGCTAATCAGCTCACAGCTGAAGTGCTGATAGTAAAAGGGGACTTTTAAAAATCCAGATTGCCTTTTTATCTATTTCTTTAATATTGATTTTATCCAGTTGCAAGACAAGTTGGCCTTTATGAATCTCATAATTTATAAGGCTGCATGCTGGTTTTGGCCACTGTGAGTTTTGAGTCACAGCTACAGGTCAGCTGTAAATCAGCAATAAATAATACAGCTACACAGCTATAAATAATACATTTTTATTTGCAGTTGCAGGAAATCAGGGTTACAGAAAAACTTAACTGTAGCCCAGTAAAAAGTGTTTACAGCAATCATCTCACAAGAGCAACTCTGCAACAGCATCTGCTTGAACACTTTCATCTAGGGACTGGTTCTTTCTTTTAGAATAGAATATGACGAAGACAATCTGCAAGAAAAAAACCTCTGAAACCTGCTGATCAGTCAGTTACATTTCAAGGTTATGTCAAGAAAAATATTGGATTGAAGCAATTAGCAGCGTTCCTGCTTCCTTTATGTTCCAGGAAAATTAGAAGCTATGGTCTACTTTCTCCACTCTGTTTTTGTTTACTTTGTTTCATCCAATAGTTTTATGGCAGTCAACCAAAAGCTGGCATTGTTTCCTAGCTGTATCAGAAAGGAGTGATTTGCAATCTCCTGTGAATAAATATAATTTTGTTGGTGACTTTTAAAATAATCACTGTGACCTGCTGGTATTTAGCCTAAAAATTTTAAGTATAAAATAAAAGCAATAGAAGGGAATCTTCAAAACCTGTATTAAAAGTGTAATGTTGAACTTTAAACAGATGATGGTCATTAAATGATCAGCCATGACTTCTGCGTCTCCTTGCATCAGGGCGAAGGAGGAGGAAGGTTTGTACCAGGTGATGGTTCTCATTACCTGTGAGCAGACTGCTCCACAACTTCAATGCAAAATGTTTTGCACCCTGACCACAGTTAGTAGCAGTTGGAAAAGAGTTTTTGCTTGTTTTTTAACTTTGGTTTGGTCTTTTTTCCCTTGTTGTGGTTGATTGGTTGGTTGGTTTTAGTACTGTGAAACAATCTGGGGAGACCTGGAGCTCTTCCACTACAGGAGGCAGGAGTCAGCCACTGTAATACTGCAGCAGTTAAAGCTGTTCTGTTCAACCAGTTCTGGCCATGCTGTTACAGCTCTATGGGGGCCTGGTGGAGTTTATACATTTTTGTTTTCCTTCTGTCTTGTTCCAGTTTCTCAAATTTTCACCAGCCCTAGTGCTCCTCAGGTGGTGGATGAAGACTTATGTTTAAAAGAATTTGAAAAGAAGATTGATGTTCCAGACTCCTATTGTGGACCACGACTCTCATTCCCCCTTACTGTTGAAGATGCCAATGCTCTCCTTCATGCTTTCAGGAATGAACAGGTAATTTGCAACTAGCTTGTTTTCTTTTTTTAACTTATTTTACATCTGTGTTCCACAATCCAATGTAAAGCTAAACTGGTGCCCAAAGAGATATTTCACCCTTCTTTTACATCTCATTACTTTTTCCTCTTAGCCCAATGTGATCATAAATGTGCCTGGTAAGCTGTCCTGGGACGTTGATCTGGCTGTAAGCTAACACAATAAAATCAAAAGCAGGCAGTTCTCAGGCAGACCAGTTCCCACATTTGAGTCACTACTTGGCTGCATGACCACGAGGCCTGGCCCTGGGGAGGAGGCAGGGACTAGTGAAATGAAATGGGAATCCTTAGCAGCTGCATGGCAGGGCTTCTCAGTGAGAGTGCAGGACTGGGGAAAGTGTCCTAAGCTAAAATATAAACTAATTATCATCTTTTTATGGGTTAAAAGTGTTCATTGTTTGGTCCTCTGTTTTGTCCCCCACCTCATTCCTTTAGAGGAATTGAGGTGTAAGGGTTAATCACCTCATTGCAGGGTGCAAGACTCCACCATAACAGTGGAGTGACTATAAAGCATTGCTAATGTAGCAGAACAGAGTGATAGCACAAATCTCTGGAGTTCAGGCTGCAGCTTTCAAGGCACTGAGGAGGCTGTTTCCCATTCTCTATATTCCTGAGCAAGCCCTTTTGTTGCCCACAAGATGAAGTTGGAGCAGGGAGGCATTAAACGGGACAGCTTTCTTTGAACTTGTAATGATTTGTGCTTAACAATGTGCTGTATTAAAGGTGCAAGGGTCTATAATGCTTTTTAATTTACTAAATAAAAATATTTTTCTCTAGTCATTTTCTGTGGAGGCTGATTGTAAAAATATCAAATATAAAGCACATGATAAATGAGCCAACCCAGACTTCACCTTACTGTCCACTCTCCCTTCTCTTATTATGGCTGGCATTTTATTAAGGAAATGGTCATATGTAATTGGTCTTTTTGATTGCTTAAAGACATGAATCTTGAAAAGTCATTCTGTAGCTCATCTATCTCCTCTACTAAAATTCCTCAGATCTCTGTTGAAATTAAAAGCTTTAAAAAACACCAACCAACAAAATTTTCATAAAAAACATCAGGAGAGAAGACCAGAAGCTTCAATGTTGCACTGTTATAACTTCTTCACTGTGAACAAGAAGATAACCCTTGCCAAGGCAGCCCTTACTGGAGTTTTCTTGTGATTGTTTTTGCAATTTGCTGAAATATCATTTAGGGCCATTGTATTTTTTTGTTGTTGTTGTCTTGTGTTTTGGAGGAGTTTTCTTGTGATTGTTTTTGCAATTTGCTGAAATATCATTTAGGGCCTTTGGATTTTTTGTTGTTGTCGTCTTGTGTTTTGGAGGTTGTGAGGTTTTGTTTGTTTGTTTGTTTTTTACTTTTGTTGTCTTGTGTTTTGGAGGTTGTGAGGTTTTTTTTGTTTGTTTGTTTTTTACTCGCACCTAGAATAACATCCTTTTCATTTTTTCCCCAGTTACTTTAAACAGGTGGCCTTATGCAGTGATTTTGAGTGCTCTATAAGTCTTATCTCTTCTGAAAAATAGGAAGAATAGAAACAGTACAGTATAAAAAAGTGTGAAAATGTGTAAAACCTCCATATCCACTCACCGGGAAGCAAATGCAAAGCTATGAACACTATTAATTCCAGCACCAGGCCATGCAGCCTGTACTCATGTCTGGAGGTCTGCACTATAAATAACCCTGGCAGTACATGTCTGATATTAATAAAGCAGACAGGCCTATTGCTAATTCAAATAAGTCTTCCTTTTCTACCTGCTTTTTATTCTCACAGCTGCTTCATGCCCGCTATGTACTGCAGCTGCTAAGTGAAACTAGGAGGGTTCTCAAGGAGATGCCAAATATTACCCATCTTTCAACTTCCTACTCCAAGGAGATAACTGTCTGTGGTAAGGTGCCAGAGAAGATAACTGCTTTGGGCTATGGGTTGATATTCTAATTGGTTAGAGAATGATACTGACATTTCCAAATTTTGCCATTAGAAGAAAGTTCTCAATGCCCTAAACAATTATTTCTTTTTATTTATTTTCCCCCACAAATGCATAAATTGGAGCAAACAAGCAAGAAAATACAGTTCCTGAGTCATAAAGTATATTTTAGGAAATTCCCTCACCTCCTCTTTCCTGTTCAACATTTCTGAATGAGTCAGTATTAATTCAGCTAACACTGCAGTGCAGCTTAAATACTCCTGCACTTCCACCTCTAAAATGCCACCAAGTATTTTGATCACTGGCTGTAAGTCTCACCTCTTTCTCCTCTCACTGAGAAAAAATCTTACTCAGTAATGATTTTAATGATTTTAATAATAATTTACTCGGTAATGATTTTAATGAAGGTTTAATACGGGTGGCAAGAAAGACCTTTCATTGACAGCATGACTATCTAGAATAAATTGAAATTATAATAACCCCTCATTTCTAAGGAGACCCAAGAGGATGGATAAGTCTTTATACAACCAACAATTTAGTCTCACAGAATGATGTGTCACACAATAAGGAACTAAGAGCTCTTTGCCCATCTATTTTGTTACACTTTTGTAAATTATGGATAATGGGATGCAGTATCCTGATTTTATACAGAATGCAGTAGCTGCAAAACAGAACAATAATGGTGACATAACTCTTGACATCTATCAGAGTGTGCTGTGTGTAATAGTAAAGTGGTATAAGGGAGGTACTGTGGGACATGCAAAATAAATAATGTTTTAAAAGATGTGATTATGGGCCTATTTTGATTGTCAGGAAAGGGTTTGTTTAAATGAGGTTTTTTATAAACAATAATTTATTGACCAAGCCAACAAGACCCCTTTCCAAACCAAGGAAACACAGATTCATGCTTGTTCACAGCACATAAACATTCCTCTTCATGTTTGTATTGCATTTGCACTATATAAGCAGCATTAAAAGGGACACATCTCCTGTACTGAAACTAAAAGTTTTTGTAACTAGAAGGAGCCTCTGCGGAAGACAAATAACCCATTTTTAAACATAATTGGTCCAAAATGTTGATTTCCTTAAGGTATCACTCTCCATTTCTTATAATTTCAAATTAATAATGCAGATTAAATATATATCTGAAATGTTTGCATCCACTTATGTGATGAATATCTAACATAGCTTGAAAGATCCCTTAGAACAAATTCAGCAGGCTCATATTTAATCAAAGGCACAGAAAATGTATACACATAAAAATGTCACTTCTCTTTTCCTAATTATTGGTGGTAAAAGCATATTATCAAAGATACATTTTGAAACTGTTCTGCAGCTTTGTGGTGGTGAGTCACAGACATGGGAAGGTTGGCTCTGTGAGCATGAAATGCAGTCAGATGCACAGGGGATCTGTGCTGCAGTGATGCTTTGTGCTGGGGTGAAATGCTCCTGCCTGTTCCAAACAAACCTCTCAAAAAGGGCCCATCCATCATTCCTGTGGCCTCAGCACTGAGGCACACAGGCATGGACAGTTCTTGACACTCTCCATCACTTCCTGCTGGTAGTAATCAAAACCTGTGCCTGAAACACGTTCAGTTGTGCAGAATAAAAAGGGCTACTTTGGTAAATTTAAACCCATTAGTATATAAGAGTCTGTTATATTTCCAAATGTCTTTTAGTGGCATTTTCTGGGTTTATATACATAAGAAAAATATAGGGAAAATCTTATTAAGTCCCACTTATTCCAGTTTTATAATTCCAGTTTCTTCCTCTGTGAGAAAATTTTTTTAAAAAGTTTTTGTTTCCTGTAGGAGATTTGCATGGAAACCTGGATGATCTTTTGCTGATATTCTATAAGGTAAGTAGCTACTCTGAGATGTAGCATTTTCACTTTAATTTGTTATTAATTTGTTAATTTGTAATTTTTCTTAATTTGTTATTAAGAACACATATTTATATGTGACAGATTTAGCACCATTAGAACTGCTCATGTGGTGTCCATACACCACACACACAAATCCTGGAACAATTTGGTGTCCTTGTCAGAGCTTTCCCTTCTTTATGTCCTCCTGCTCACTGTGAAGGAGATCAAGGAGATTATTATTTTCCTGAATGTTGAACTGCAGCATGAGCCAAAACATAAGAGGACTCCTTGCAAAGTCTCCAAAGTTCTGCCACTGTTTTAAATTCCATATTGACTTAAGTCTGCTAAAATCAGGAGCTGAGTTCCTGATGTAACACTACACCATGGATAATTTTAACATTCAAGAAAAAATGCAGAAGCTTTCATTTAGGCCTTCCACTGATACCTGCAGGGTTTTTTGTTTGCTTTTGGGTTGGTTTCGAGGTTTTTGTTGTTTGGTTGGGTATTTTTTCTGTTTTGGTTTGGTTTTTTGGGTTAGTTGGTTTTTTATTGTTGTTGGGGTTTTTTTGGGAGGGAGGTGGTTTTGTTTTTATCAGATAACAAGAAAGAGTAGTGTTTAAAACTTTTTAAGCCTTGGAAGCAATCACATGGTCTGCACAAAATAGAAGTACTTTGTGCATCCTTTTAATATCCTTTTTTATCGTGCCAAAAAAGTGTAGCTTTTTACTATGTTTTACTCGTGTGTAAAGCAAATTAAGCTCCAGGCTAGCTTTTCCACAATTGTATGTTTAACTGAAGATGCAGAAAACGTTGTGTATTTAGTTTCACATCCATCTTCAGGATGAATCACCGCCTTTGATTGAGCAGGTACTCTCTTTGATTTGAGCTTTCCGGGGCAGGGGAAAAGGGTTTGTGTGAGATCCTTACACGTCCCTCTGCACTGAATGCAGACTGAAGTGAGCTAAACCAGGTGTTTAAATGATGTCATTCTCCCCCTGATTCCACCTTTGTTATACTTCATCTGAGACTTGTTCAGGGTAAATGTGGCTGTTTTGCCCAAGTGCACACCTGAAGTCTGTTGAAGTATAGTTAAAATATAATCAGACCTTTTTACAGAGTCCTGCTTTTCTTACTAATCAACCATCTTTAGCTGGTCCTTGGCTTGCAGTCTTTTGGTTGTTTAGCTCTCTTATTAAAACTAGAATAAGTATGATGCATATTGGTTTCATACACAGAAGCTGGAATGGGAAATATAACTATTTTGAAGATAAATTCTCAGAAAGAATTATATTTATAACTGCATTCAGCCTGCATTTTATTTTTTTGAGTAAACAGATGCCGATTTTTTCCCCCCTCTAATGGATGCTATAAAGAGAAAAAAATAAGCAACTCTCATCCCGACTTCAGTAAATTCAGAGCCAAAACTCTCATTGACTTCAGACTAGAGATAACACCCAGCTGTTCTCTGTTAAATTTCCAGGGAAGTCCCTTCCATCAAACCAAATAAAATGGGCAAATGTTTTGTCATTTCAAAGTAGTTGAAAATGTAGAGAACATATGATAGAGCTGATTAGTTATTTAGAAGCAAATTAAATCACACTATTTTCTGTCCCTTCTGAGCAGTTTACTCAGATGAGCAGTGAACCCAGTTGGCTTCTGGGATCCATTTTTTTTTTCTCCTTCCTAAACTCTGTTTCAGTTGGAATGAATTTCATCCTCAGGGTTGGTACCTTGGAGTACTACCTTGAACAAGAGGGTGCAATCCTAAGCAATGCCATGGGAGTGATCTCGGTCTGCACAGGGCTGTGCAGAGCTGAAATGGATTCTGGAGGCCTGCATGCAGACCAGGCTTGTCACTTCCACAGTCCACCCCCAGCAAACACACAGAGCTGGCAATCTACAGCATATTGATACAATGCTGCAGATGGTGTAGAATCCTTACACCTGGTTTGGCTGAACCCAAGACTTTTTTTTCCTCAATAACCAGTTTGTAAGGTTCATTCAGACCTAGCATTAATCTTCATTAAATTACAGCGTTTCCTGATATTCCTTGAAACACTTGAATTTTAAATTATGTATTGCTAAGTTAGATTGTTAAAGGGATGCTATAGATAGAAATGGCCTGAAGCAGTAGAAAATGCCAACAACAAACGGAAGTTAATTAATCACTAACCCAGGAGATACAGTAATGATGCCCAGCAGCAAGTTACTAACCATTAGAGGGCCTTGTTTGACTCTCTGACATGTCAGAGGCTGCAACAGCCTTTAATTTAGTTTTGCTCTCTTTGTTGGTTGAAACCACAGAGAAGGAAAGTGCATGAGTGTGGAACAAAACTAAAATGTCACATTTAAGTTGGAAGTCCAAACCAAACTTGTTTAAAACTCAAATTGTGTTTAATCTTTTCCAAAAGAAGGGTGATAGTGTCTGGAGAGTGCTCCAGTAAATGTGTCTTTCCACGAGGACTGCAGTTAGAGTGGTTGTGTGTATACTCACAATCTGCTGGTGGATTCACATGCCTATTGGTTTTAAGGCAAAGCTTTTATTTATTTTTTATTTATCTATTTTTCTAGAAACAGCTGCTGAGTTTCTGCTGTCTGTTCCACTCCTGAAATCCATCCTCTCCTTTTTAAAATCACTTCAACCCACTGCATTAGAAGAGCCTCATCCATTGCCACACCTGTGAGCACAGAGCAAGCACAAGCCTTCTAAGTTAACTTGGAAAGGGCTCAGGACAGGCTGTAGCAAAATCCAAGGAGGCTGAAATTTACAGCAGCCAAGATGGAGAGACCAGGGTTCACTACTGCAACCTAACATGAAAGCACAGAACAGTGATTGGGACAAAAAAATATATTCTCATAAGGATTCAAATTACACACTACATTGAGTCCCTGGCCACTTTATACATCCTGCAATAAACCCACTAAGGCAGAATACCAGTAATGCCATAGGAACACAAGAAAGGCTTGACACTGATACTGTAGATATATTCAAGAAGTGGGATGTCTTGCAATGCTGCCAGAACTTTTAAGAGTGGCTTCGACAGTTATAATGCAATTTTATACATGTTCTCTTGGTATTTCTTGTGCATATCAATTGAGAAAACAGAGGTTTCCCTCTTCTGGCAAATCATAGCTGAAATACTATTTCTGGTACTGATGACTGGAAATGATGAAGCTACATATAGGTGGTGCTATATTTTCTGTAAGCTGTTGGCACCCATTCATGTACTGGCAATTAATCTAATAAAACAAACCATCAGTTCAAAATACTAGTATTTACTAAGTCACCATTTATAATAAAACATTTCTCTGTATCTTCAGAAAAAAAAATAAGGTAAGATATACCTGTATTTAAAACCTCTCAGGTTTGTGAGCTTTCAAGTGTATCTTGGCTCTCATGTGTAAAATTCAAGCAGTACTTTCAGGATTAAAGCAACTGAAATCAAACTCTTCAACTCTTAAGTTCTATTTTAAGATTTTATATCCTCTGGACTATAGTCCTCGGGAGTTTTGGAAGTATACACTGCAAACAATGTAAATATATTAAATCCATTCAAACTTAAATCAGAAGATAATTTTTCATGTATATCTTATCTTCCATTCAAACTGAATGACTCCCTTCTGTTTGCAAGTGCGTAATTTCCTGGCAACAGTTACATTAACAAAAATGTATATTTTACTACAAGGCTGATGTTCCTTTGGTCCCTTTCAATTTAATTTAATAGGCAGAGGAAAGGATTAGAGATGACATTGTAAGAACAGCCAGAGAGGTCCCCTCTTCTCTAATGGCTCAGGTTGTCTGATAGGAAGGTTTTTATTCTAAACAGTGGAGATAAAGAAATGCTGCTTTTTAGATCTCTGTATTATGCAGAATTTTTTTTTCAGAATTTCTAGCAATGGGATCTCATTTAAATGCTATGTCCTCTATTGCAGTAGCATAGCAGCCTCTCTAAATGCCTCCTTTTTTTCTTTCTGCAGAATGGTCTGCCTTCAGAACAAAACCGCTATGTCTTTAATGGTGATTTTGTCGACAGAGGGAAAAATTCTATGGAAATACTTATAATCCTATTTGCATTTCTTCTGATCTATCCCAATGATTTACACTTGAATAGAGGAAACCATGAAGACTACATCATGAACCTGAGGTAGATTTTGGGGGTGGGGCAGGTAATATCTGGCCTATCACTAGAAATATTTGAGCTTTTGAATGCTACTTTAGCCACTGTGACACACTTAAATGAAATAGTGTTTTGTTAAGTAGTCAGGTGGAGCTTTGCCTTTTCAGCATGTGTGCGGGAAAAGAGCATCCTCACTACACACAGACATTTGAATGGCAGTCATGTCCTGTCTTTGAGCTGATCATAGTTCGTTGAAGTCAGAGGGCTTAGTGCAGCTTCCAGAGTATCAAAATTGGGGAAGGATGGATGGAAGGATGATGTTTTAGCTAAAGCACGTATTTAGCGAAATCTGATATTTTAGTTAACTTTGAACTAAGATTTCACTTCTGTAACACAAGGGGCAGGTAAATATCTTACCCTCTCCTCAGAGGAGCTTTATCAGTTGGAGGTGTCAGTGCAGGAAAGCTGACACCCTGTTTTCTAACACAGACATTTGCACTCAGCTGTGCAGTGCAGCCAAGGGAGTGAGCACAGGCAATGGCTCTGGCTGTAGTCAAAGTGTGACTTGGAGACAAAAAGTATCTTAGAGATGTGAGAACTCCTCAGTCCTACTCCCTACAATTCTAAACTGCCCCAGAAAGCCTTTGGGTGACTGACTGGTGGGTAACTTGCTGTACCCCTTAGATCATTTGATGTAGCACACAGAATGTATTACTGTTTTAACACAGACCCAGCACCTGGGTCAGAGGCCCATAGGCAAGTCCTACTAATGATCCACAAAAGAGAATCAGTTTCACGTGATAGTTAATTTTTCAGCACTTAATTGAAAATACCCCAAAAAACAACAAACATAAACCAAGATCAGTTACTTAATCTACAAGGTAGGAAAATTCTTCCCCAAAACAGCAGAAAATATTAGCTAAGTCTGTGATGGTATGGAATGCACAGATGCATTTCTGTCTATCACTCTTTGCTATGCGTTTTGATTAGCAGTGCTGCGCATTGGTAAATTTGAAAGCTGAGTGTTGTGAAAATGCCCCTCTTAGAAAGATATCTTGGTGTTAAAAGAATTGGGTGTCAAAATCCTTGTCCCTTGTGGGGGAAAAGACATGACAGTTGGATGAAGCTCTGAGCAATCTGATCTAGTGGAAGGTGTCCCTGCCCATGTCAGGGGTTTGGAATGAGATGACCTTTAAGGCCCCTTCCAACCCAAACCATTCTATGATATGATTATATGGTATTTAAGAATGTCAGGGGTTTGGAATGAGATGACCTTTAAGGCCCCTTCCAACCCAAACCACTCTATGATATGATTATATGGTATTTAAGACAAAAACTCTCTAAAGATTTTGTGGGAATTTTTGCCCATCATCAGGTTCCTTTGGAATTTCTCTCTGGTGTCTAAAAGGTAGAGCTGGCAAAAAGGCCTCTTAATAAATACTAGGCTGGATTCTGTTCCCAACCTCCATTATGCACAAGAAACCAGTTTAAGTCAAACTTAAAATTCTCAAGTCAGATTGGAGGAAAGCACATTTCAACTGAGGTGAGATGGAATGGCAGATAAAAGAGGGAGCTAGAAAACTCCAGTAAAATAGCATAGCACAGGAAACCATGCAGGAGAGGCATACTAAAAATCAGTTCATGATGCTGTCCTGTTTTCAGATATGGATTCACAAAAGAAGTTTCAAAGAAGTACAAGGTAAGATTCCTCCTTCTTCCCCTATATTTTTTTTGTAGTCTTGCACATGTAAAATAAAACCTGTGTAAACAAGAAAAAGTCAAACCAATTTATTTAGGTGTAGCAGAGCATTACTTTAGTTATGTAGGTGAAATTATTTTGGCCTATCAGTGGAATAACTGACAAAACAATTTTAAGTGCTATTCTCTTATGCCCAGAGATCTATGGGATGAAATAAGTAACATCCATAAGAACACTCAAGAACACAAAAAGAGGTGAACATGAAAGAAAAAACTAAACACTACAGAGAAAATCAAATGGCCCCAAAGTAAATGTTGGAACATGTTTATCAGGGTTGCAGTTCAGGATATCATCTGAACAAAACTGTTCATATAAATTGTGTACAAATTGTAGCAGACACTTCAGCAAAATCTTGAATTTATAAGCAACAGAATCTGCCAGAAATAGGATTTAATGTAAGGGTATATTTTACAGGAACATTGGAAACAGATTTTGTGTCTTCTGCGAGATGTTTTTAGCTGGCTTCCCCTTGCCACTATAATTGATAGCAAAGTTCTTATACTACATGGAGGGATTTCAGACACGACAGATTTGGATTTCCTGAATGCACTTGAGAGAAATAAGGTAAGAGATCATATTCATGTGAGGGCAGTTTTGTTTTCTTTTAAAATTTTTGCAGTACAAATGCTAGGATCAGGTCACTTGCATTAGGAAAGTAAATGGCAGCAGTATAAGGCATATAAGAAAAATTATAGTCCAATTTTTCTTCAAATTCAGGGCTTAGGAAGCAAGGATGCAGTAGGTGTTGAGACCCAGTTGTCTGGCTCTCCACATTACATGGGTCTTTTGACCTTAAAATAGTTAAAGCTCCTTTAGATGCCTCCTCCTGCAGTGATGACCATTAGCCAGAAAGTATGAAAATGACTTGATTATTGGGCATTTCCTTTAAACACTTTAGAAATCAATTTAGCCACTTATTTCCAGCACTGCCTTTTTTCCTGGGGCTGTGCTTCTGCCATCTGTTGTGTGGGGGAAGTTCTCCACCTGTGAGGCGCTCCCTTGGCAGCAGCTGAGCGTTGTACACGTGGGAGAGCCTTTCCAGAAGGATCAAAATTCAAGAACTGGCCTTGATAAAACAGAATCCACTGCTTTTCAGGGATTTAAAAGACAAAAATGTTCATGTTTTTTTCTGAAATGATGAGCAAACACAGACCTTAAAAATGGTGAGGGATTTGTCTCAATTTGAACAACTAAATCAAGATGTCTGCTTGTGATCAGGGTGCTGAGACTCCTCATAGCCAATGGAGATCCAGGGGATCTGGTGGAGATCATTACGTAGGCACACGTCTCCAGTGCTGTTCAGGGAAGTGCCCCGTTGGCTAGGGATGTCCCCTCTGGCCTTAGCCTGCCTCTGAAGAAAGTCTTCTCTGTAGGTCCCCTCCACCAGTCCCCTTTAGGCCGGAGTTGTGTCTTCCCCCCTCACACTAGTTCACAGCCATAGTGGAGCATCTCAGATGGCATAGGAGACCAATGTTTGAGCAACTTAGTGTACCCTGTCATCAATGTCTGTGGAATCTTGAGCTATTTTTGTCATTCTCATATTTTCTAAAGCAGAAATAAATGCTTTGCAGGACAGTCAGTTGTGTCTCTTTTTTAAAGATATGAAAAAGGGCACAAATACTTCTGATCATTGGAGTCTAGGCTCCGTTGGTTGCACCAGTGTGCACTAAAACTGGGTCCTAACCATGAGCTGAGTTCTGCCCATGCTTTCACCAGGGCTCAGCTCTGCATGTTTCTGTGAAATGCAGTGTCTGTGAAATGCAGAGTCTGTGAAATGCAGTGTCTGTGAAATGCAGAATTAACTGGTCAAAGTACCTGCCACAGGAGAGCATTGCTAATGAGACATGTGTGGGCCACAACCCAGGGCAGTGTCACTCAAGGCCAAGTGATGTATTTTAATTGTTACAGCTGGCAGCTGACAGGTTTCAAATACTGGCTAATGCACTGTGTTGTGCATTTGTTTTGAATTAGTAATTTTCTTTGTTAAAGAGTAAAATCTGGGGCGTCTGCTCACTGTGTATGTTTTATTGGTGAGTGGGTTTTGGTTTTTTTTGTGGTTTTTTTTTTGTTTTGTTGGGGTTTTTTTTGGTTTTTTTTTTTGTTGAGTGATGTATTTTAATTGTTACAGCTGGCAGCTGACAGGTTTCAAATACTGGCCAATGCACTGGTGAATAACCCTGTGTTGTGCATTTGTTTTGAATTAGTAATTTTCTTTGTTAAAGAGTAAAATCTAGGGCGTCTGCTCACTGTGTATGTTTTGTTGGTGAGTGGGTTTTGTTTGTTGTTTTGGGGGTTTTTTTTATTTGTTTGTTTTGTTGGGGTTTTTTTGGGTTTTTGTTGTTGTTTTTTGTTTTTGTTTGGTATCTTTTATTTTGCTTTGGTTTTTTTGGGTTAGTTGATTGGTTTGGTTTGGTTTGGGGGGTTTATTTTGGCTTTGTTATAGAAATAAGCTAGTATGAGAGAATTTCAAATGAGAAGACATTCCCTGGAGCAGAATCCATGTTAACGGTCATTCATGGAACCATAGTGCACCACTCCAGAAAATCAAATGCCCATGCATGTTTGTGGAGTTTGATTTAACAGTATAAGGCCTGGTGAAATATTCCATCAGTTTCACTACTGTCTTCCATTTAATTTAGCCAAATTAGTCTAACAGCATGGTACTGTGTCAGAGCAGAAGTGAATGGAGTTTTACCTTATGTGCAATATGAATGTATATTTTGTTTCCAGGGAAGCTGGGCACTGACGTGTCTTCCCTGAGCCCAGGCCCTACTTGCTGTATAGCAAGACCTTAAGGTCTACTGTGTTTGGAATGAGTGTGTGTTTGGATAAGAATATGAAAGCAGCTCTGAAGAAACTGGTTATTGATAGGTATAAAGCAAAATTTCTGCAAGTGCCAAATACCTGCAGCTTCTCCCAAACCTGTGAAATCAGGACATTATGGGAGTTAACATTAGTTGAACTCAAGGAGTTCTCCTGAGTACAGGAAACATGAGCTGATGTGCCTTTCAGCCAAGATCTCTGTATCAACTTTTGTTGTTGTGATGGTAACTTTTTTTTTTTTAGTTGAAATCTTTGATGCGACCACCAAAGTCAGTGAGAAACAGACAGGACCAAGTGAAGAAGAGAATTCCCACGACCAAACCCAGTAAACACATTGCCAACCAGCATGTTGCAGGGAAGACACAACACATCTCCTCATCGGGCTTCACTGAGCCTTCAGGTTCAAATTTGCCTCCAGACCCCGCCCTGAAGGAATGGAAACAAGTAGGTGAAACCAAAGACTCAGTGATACCAAACCCCTCCCGCACAAACTCAGCCGGTGTTCTGTTCCGGCAGTGTGCTCATGAGTCTGAGTGAACTGTCTCTTAATAGGAAAAGAGTCATTCTAAGGAGTATATTAGATACCTATTAATTTTTTTGGATGCTTTTTGTAGACCTGATAATAAAAGCTTGGGGTTTTATACCTTACAAGTAAAATTCACCCAGTATTTTGTTTTCATAGCCGTTAAGAGGAGGAAACTGCTCAGTAGGAAATGGGTTTGCCTGCCCTCGTGTGGTTGGATGTGTTGGTACATAAATGGTTGTTGGTTTAAACAGGTCAGACTGCAATTGTTGGTGAGATAAAGCACCTTTTTTTTGGCTGTGCTTTTGGCAGCTGAATGCTGATATAGCCCAAAAAAAGCCACCCAGCTCCTGAGATACACAGGCAGATTACTCAGAAGTGGAAATTTTTTGTCCTCTGGCTGTTCATTTAATCTTGAATATCAGAGCAAATACAGAGCTTTTGTTATACTGTAATTTAATAAATTGTGACAATTTGGAAAGCTTAATTTCCCTGAAAATCTGACTTCCCAAGATACCTATCTGACCTACAAACTAACATAATGAGCACAAGCAAGACTCCCCTTTCCCCACCAAATCTGACACTCCCCCAGCTAATCAAGCATCCAGTAAGCCATGCTCACACACATGAAGTGGAACCTTGCCCAGAAAAGTTTAAACAAACACATTTTGAGTAATGTTTGCTACTGACTAGAATTAAACCATGATAATTCATAGTCGTGTCTGAACCCTACTAAAATGCTAATATGTAAAATGTTGGTTTGAAACATGAGCTAACTGAAGGCAATAAAGCCAAAGGCAACTCTTGGCATGTTTAGAGCAGGTACTCCCAAGCTTAGATAAAACCACTGACCAATGTGGTTGTCCAGTCTGTGCTGGGAAATAGAAATTGCCTCTCCTACTAACATGTGAAGAAGGCAGTTTTTTTCTCTTTGAATTAGCCCAGGTAATGTTTCTGGTGCACCTGCCCAAGTCTGAAAACCTCATCTGTGAAAGGAGGTACATTGCTGAAATTATATTTCTTCTGAAACAAAAAAGTTAATCTAAAATCTAGATAATGTTTCTTAAAAAGCAGAACAAAAGTCCAAGCCCAAAAGAATATGTTCCTGAAAGGAAGGAAAAACCTCAAGACCTATGTGGTTTTTTTCTCCCTGTACTGTGGGGCTTTTGCTGTGCCCACGACTTTAGACAGCCATACCTTGTTAGTCTTCCCCTACTATCAATCTTCACTTGCTTGAATTTGCTCTTTCTAGATCCTTGACATTCTGTGGAGTGATCCAAGAAGCCAAAATGGCTGCACACCAAACAAGTGTCGAGGAGGAGGCTGTTACTTTGGTCCTGATGTCACTGCCAAGCTGTTTGAGAGATATAATCTGAAGATGCTCATCAGGTCTCATGAATTTAAGCCAGAAGGTTATGAGATCAGTCATGATGGGAAGGTAAGATATTTCCATGTAAAGTAGAATTCTCCTGTGAATTTCACAGGAACATCCACAGTAATTTTTTCTGCAAAATTTATTTTAAAAAGAGAGTCACTTTGTTAAACTGGGTTTTGGGGAACTTTGTCCTAGATAGATGTTATAACAAATTACTGAGTTCTTGAGTAACAAAATTTTTACATCTTTAGGGAGTGAAGACCAATTTATTACTTACATGAAAACAAATGGACATCAACAAAATCCCCAACAAGAGTTGTGTGTAAATACAGTTCAGGACATGTTCTAAGGCTCTAGAAGCCTTTAACTTACTGATTTCTCTTCTGGCCCTTTCTGCTGTCTAACATGCTGTATTGAGAGGCCAACAAGAATCCTGAAAATCAAGTCTCTCTTAGAAAGAGGTTTCTCTTAAACAGCATGTTATATCTCACTGCTCTCTGAAGTCTGACAGGTCAAAAATAAAAGCCCAGAGCTCTGACTCAAAAGGCAAGAGCAATTTGGTGAATCACACAGGCTTATATGTAGACACATAATTTTGTAACCTGGAATTTTTTCTCAGATCAGTTTCAGAAATAAGTGTCAAGAAGAGCTGTTGTGGCCAATCCAGTTTCTCTGTTTCCTGTGTCAGGTTATCACCATATTCTCTGCCTCTAACTATTACGAGGAGGGCAGCAACCGGGGCGCTTACATCAAGCTGAATCCCGAGCTGAGCCCTCGCTTTGTGCAGTACCAGGTCAGCAAGCTCACGCGCAGGCAGAATCTCCGGGAGAGGTAAAGCTGTGTGTTGCATGCAGTGAGCATGGACTCACCTCACAGTGAGTGTACCTGCCACAAATCTAGAGCTTTACTGAATAACTACACAGGCATCATTTTCCTTGATTCTCACTGGTTTTCTATTTTACAATTTAAAAATTAATACAGCAGACAAAACATGTTCTGGGTGCTTAACTTGGTTTTCTGAGAAACACCCAAAGGTAATTAGCTGAGGTAAGAAGTCAGAGCCGACAATTGTCAGGGAGTCATAAATGGCCTGCACCTGTCTGCTTTAGGGCTGCAGTGTTAATGTGGACAAACCCTGTTATGAATTGAGTCTCAAAAGTTTATCATGACAGCTTTGCCATGTCTAGTAGTGTGGTCAGATTACTAAAGGAAAGCAGCTTATAATTACCTGCATGAACTCAATTATCTCATAAACTCAGTTTATTCTTATGGAGCATTGTTGGTTTTGTTTGGTTTGGGGTTTTCCCCTGCTGAATGTTGTGTGTTTTGGGTCATTCTACTTAAACACACTAGACCCTAAACATACTGCATGTTAACGGATATAAGAATTTTATAATGAGTGTTAAAAAGCATAACATGCAAGAGGATTTTAATCCTTTAATAATCTGCTGATTTTTTTCTTCCTAGGGTAGGTACAATTGAATCATCTGCCCTAAAGTCCTTACGAGAGAAGATTTATGCACACAGGTCTGAACTCATCAGTGCTTTTGCACAATACGACGTCAATGGCACAGGTACTCCTTCCTCTGTCCCATTGCCACCATGGGGAAAACAGCTTCCATGTGTGTGGGAGGCAGGGGCGACAAGCCCCACGGAGAGGAGTCCTGCCTGCCTGCCAGTGACAGGCTGAGGGCAGCAGAGGCTGGCTGACCTTGTTTTTCATGACCACAGAGGAGGATAGGCATTGGGAAGGGCTTAGCCCAAACCGTTTGAGGGGATGAAGCTTGAAGTAGGAAAAAGAAAACTGAAAGACATGGGCAAATAAATAAATAATGTTTGCCGTTGGGTAGAGAGTTTGGGCAGGCAAATCTAGTTACAGAACCTCAAAAGTCACCACTACCGTCATGTAAGACTGCCTTCAAAATATGTCAGACAGGGAACTAGGTCTCATGTGGGGGGATGTGGAATGGGTCTCTTTCTGAGTCTGGGAGGTATCTGAGGAAGGTTGCCTGCCTATGCCTCCAGCAGACACACAGCCTGCCTCTGCCTCTAGCAGCCACACACTCACCTCAACTGAAGAAAATCAGTGCTAAGTTAATAGATGAACCTTTTATGTAGAAGGAAGTTGATTTCTGCCACAAATACAACTTTTCCTTGTGGTGGCTTCTCACTTGACTGTATTCTTACAAGGGCACTCAATAACCTGATGTTGTTTCTTTGGCCACTGAACAGCTGTTTCACATATTTCTGTGTGGTTGAGTTTTCAGCCATGTCACTCTAATTGCAGCTGAGCTGAAACCTGAAGTACTCTTCCTGGCATAATTTGGCTTTCTCAAAAGGTGTTAAAACATGCTGAACATAACAGCATCACAACTTTGTGGCTGGAAGGGACCTGTGTAAATGCCTAGTCCAACTCCACTGCTCCTTTGTTATGAGGGGTTTTACCCCAGGGTGCAGAGAGAATCCTTGTGTTTGTAACCCTTTGTGCTGGTGACTGATGTGTGCTGTGTCCCGTGCTTTTAACCATGGCCTGACCCCTTCTGGCAGGCAGGATTTCTGTCAACGACTGGGCTGCAGCGATGGAGTCTGTCCTACAGCTGGAACTGCCCTGGAGGATGCTGCGGTCTCAGTTGGCACAGATGAACCCAGATGGAGAAGTTGACTTCATGTCATGCTTTTATGATTTGAAAATGGGTCAACCTATAAAAGAGGTAAAGAGGAAAACACCTCCTTGCAATTCTTGGAGGAACAACTTTTGGTGCAAATTGAAGCACAAGGCAGTGGTTTGGCCCAACAAGTAGACATCTACAGCTGAACTAGTTGCTGAGCTTCCTTTTATAGTCACTGGAGGAAAATGAGCACTGCTAGGGTACGAATCATCATTCCCTGCTAAGGTAGATGCTGAAAATAGGTTGGATGAATCACATGCTGGAACTGCTTCTTACTTTCTCTTGGCTCTCGAGGGCGTTTAGATAACGGAGCTGAGGAGATGTGACAAATCCTGCCCAGAGCACTCAACCCTTACTCTTTGAAATGAGCTTTTCAAACAAGCTCCAGAGGCAGTTCAGCCCCCTGTGGGAGGAAGTCACATTTATAGATGCACTTTTAGATATTTATAATGGTATCTGAGGTCACTTCTGCAGAGCCCAGTTGTTACCAAATGCTGCACAGTGCTTTGGAAGAGAGGTATCACCATAATTTTCCTAAACAGCAGGATCCATTCACATCTGTACAGTGAGTGCTTTGTATGAGTGCATGGTCTACACCATCTTCTGTAGATTATCCAAGATTATTTCCACAAATAATTACTGAAGGTAGGAGGTGTGAAGGGCTCCTCTCCCCCTTGCCCTGCCACCTGAAAGTGACAGGTTTTATCTGATTATTCCTCAGGGTAAGACACAGAAGTGTCATTCCAGAGAACTCAAGCATAAAGATTTGTTTTTTTCACTATGACAAGCTAAACTGGAAAAATGGAAATTGGATAGTAGATATTCTGTTGGTTAAATTAATTCAAACCAAGATCTGAATAACTTCTTGTATGTGATTTCAAAACCAGGCTCAGCCAGCTTTGGCAGAAACACTGTGCAGATACAGAAAAGATCTGGAGATCATCTTTAACATCATTGACAAAGATCACTCAGGTAAGTCCAGGTAACTTCACTGTGTCAGCTCTAGGGAGCCCATGACAGTTATCTTTTCCCCACTGTGTTTCCTCCTTAAGGCTTCTAAATATAGAGGAACCAGAGGTGAAATAATTTCTCCAGTTTAGTGGAAACTACTTTAAGCAGTCAGGCTGCAATCACATAAGGGACAGTGCATAGAGTCTAACAAGAAAAGATCCTCACATACCCTAGCTCCAGTATTGGCTTCACTTTTTGGGGGCTTTTTCTCCTTTCCACTCTAGTGTTTTTACTGCTTTCTCAATTCCACTGTCAAAAGAATTCAATCATTACCTGAAGTAAAATGTGCTTCAATAATGGAAGCACTAACCCCAGCATGGTAGGCACTTTCTGGCAGTGAAGGAGAGTGCATGTGTGTTTATGCAGGAAGGAGAAACAACACTGCCAAAAGCAACCTATTGTCTGTCTCCTTTAGGTTTGATTTCTCTTGAGGAATTCAGCCAGACATGGAGACTGTTCACTTCTCACCTGGGCATTGATATCCAGGATGACTCCATTGACAAGTTAGTCCTCAGCATAGACTACAACAAAGATGGCCACATTGACTTCAATGAATTTTTAGAGGCATTTCACGTTGTTCACAGACTTGAAAAAAAGGCAACCTCATGAAAAGGCAGAACTTCTTGTGGGTTGTCTTGGAAGCTCAGCTTGCCGTCATTAATCATAAAAGGGTCACAGTGCAAGCCTTTATTTAGCCCTTCCTGGATGATCTGTACCTGCTAATAATGGGATAGAGGAGGTGAAAAACCACACTTACAGTATTACTGTGTCACTGCTACACACTGCCAGGACCTTACAATTCCTACCCTCCTCTCCCCCATCAATCCAATCTCTGAACATTGCCAAGGTCATGCCTACAGCTGTGTAGGGAGGGAGACTTTGGTATGTGCCTGCCAGCAATCCTTAGTGACAGCTGAGAGCATTGATAACCACAAGGGACATATCAGACCCAGCCTGGTGATGGAACAGGCACTAGTGAGGCTGCCTGGGGGGTGTCCATTGCAGGAGAGGAAAACAGCATATGGTTAAAATGGACAGTTCTGCATTTAATCTTACTCTTTGCATGATGCAGAGGAATTAAATTATTCCAGGTCAGTCTCTTATCCTTCTAAATATTACATGCACAGCTTAGAGGATCTTAGTTGAAAGGTGTTTACACTTGCTCTAGATTTCCTCTTGCCTCTAGTTACTTTTCCCTCCATTTGTTGGGATTTGGAGCTATGAAACAATCATAACTGTTTTTGAGATGGAGCCAGGCTCTTCACAGTGGTGCCAAGCAATAGGGCAAGAGGCAAGGGGCAGAAACTGATGCACAGGAAGTTCCACCTGAACATGAGCAAGAACTTCTTTATGCAGTGACTGAGCACTGGAACAGACTGCCCAGAGAGGGTGTGGAGTCTCCCTCACTGGAGATATTCAAGAACCATCTGGATGTAGTCCTGTGCTATGTGTTATGGGATGATCCTCTCTGAGGGAGGTTGGGCCAGATGATTCATCGTGGTCTCTTCCAACATGAC
Source organism: Passer montanus (assembly GCF_014805655.1). Lineage (NCBI taxonomy): Eukaryota > Metazoa > Chordata > Aves > Passeriformes > Passeridae > Passer > Passer montanus. The sequence goes on along the minus strand of NW_024367707.1, from coordinate 6,161,547 downwards.
CCATTCTGGGATTTGGTGATTCCGTGATAACTCATGACCTTGATGAAGGCTAAATCCACAGCATGTTAATGCAACACATGGTAGATCACAGAATAAAGCTTTAGCTTTCTGGGCAATGCCTAAGGGGGAGTCTCTTTGCCTGTGTTTTGTACCCTGCCCCATTCAACACAGAATACTCTTCCTGAAGATGAACTGGGTTTCTTAAAAATAGAAATGAGTAAGAACACAAGAGTACCAATCTAAATATTCTTGCACATAGTTCAACATAAATTCTTTACCAAGCAAAGGAAACTGAGAAATTCTGAAATTGAGTTTTTAGAAGGCAGCAAGATTGAAGACTCTTGCACTCACTTTCCTGTCTCCTTTCCCTGACTGCAAGTCAATATTCCCATTCCTGTCAGTACCACCCTATCAATTCCCAAGGGGGAGAAGTCAGGAGATCTGGACCTAATTCTCTTCCATCTTACACTCTGAAAGCAACATCAGGTCAGGAGCTTTTTGGTAACTGTATTACCTCATTCAGCCCAGAAAATCCAATGCACATAAAGTGCTTTTTGGGTAGGAAAAAGTTCCAACCTAGTCCCTCTTTAAATTTTAATATCTAAAGATGAAATAAGTAAAGCAGCTCCATTTCATTTAATAGAAGTGTTGAAAGTACAAAAAAAGCATCCAAGTTTATCATCCCAGAATGTAACAGCAGCCCAAGCTTGAGGGTCTGCTGTCTCTCTTGAATCTTATTTTCTACTATTAAATACAGAACACTTTTCCAGAAGTATTTTGTAACTTGACAGATGAACGAACATGCACACACTTATTTCTACTGCCTTGGGGGAGGGGAAAGAAAAATCTTTAATAGTACAAACAAAATTTACAGTGAAACTTTAATGGCATTGCTAATACATAATGTATATTTTTAGCATGCAGTTATTCTGATCTATGCACTGTGATGATCAGTCCCACCTTATTCCAGTGGAGTTGCAAAAAGGCTCCACTTAGACTAGGCAAACACCTCTGTCTGTGGTGGGATCTTGCTTCCCACTGCTGGCTTCCATGCAGTGGGTGTGAAGTGACAAGGTGGAACTGGACACTGCAGCTCTGGAGTCCCCCTTTGCCACCTGCCCCAGTAAAGAGGACAAAGCCAGGATGCACAGTGAGACACAGGAGCTCTGAAGGATGGCTGGCAGCCTCCAGTGTGGATGTCCCCCACTAAGGACACATTCCTGAACCTGGCATGAAGGGGACTGGCCTCGAGGGATCACTTCCTGAGAGGAGATGCCAAGGTACAGTCGCAGCACAGCTTCACTCGGCAGGCACTGAGAGCCTTTGGGGATGCAGGACTGAGGTATGAGAGGAGCTGAATCACTGAGCCAAAGCAGAAAGCCTGTCCTGTCAGCTGCTGGTGGCACAAAGGGCCCCCTGCCCCTGGCAGAAGGGAGGTGGCAGGGGGAGTAACAGTGAAACACCTAACCCTGGGAATAAATGCCACTTGAGACCGAAACAGGGAGTGGGAAAAAGCCCTGCTGCTTGTACTTAAATCCAAACTGTTTGAGCAGAAGCTCTTCTATAACCCACATGCTCAATCCCTTCCATGCAGCAGCTACTTAATATTCCAGATGTGAGTGGTCCTTTAAGCAGCACCTGAATCAGCCTGCAGACGAGTGCCAAGCTCTCACCCTACAGCTACAGCTGCCACCACGGCAGCATCTCTCTCCTGCTTTCTGGGCAACTCTGCTCCTACCTGCCAACCACTCCAAAAGTGCCCAAGGTTAGACTTGGACTAACTCAAGCTCCGACTTCACTCAAGGCCCTGGCTGCTGCCAGAGGGGTGACACATTCCTGCAGTGTCCCATGCCCACACGGGGCACGCCAGGTGTTTCACTACCCCACAGAAAGTGGGGCAGGGCAGGGCAGCCAAGAACTGTGTGGCTCACCTGCACTTTCCAGGAACAAGCAGGACTCTTTCCCTGAGAAAGGAGACTACAATTAGCAGAAAGAAGCCAGACAAACTTTGTACTCCACCCATTCAGTTTTCACAGTTCCCTGTGGGACCAGCAGCTGAGGGAGATCAACGGTGCTTTTGTTTAGTGTGACAAACCCACGTCCCTGTCAGCAGCAAGGACAAACTTTGTACTCCACCCATTCAGTTTTCACAGTTCCCTGTGGGACATCAATGGTGCTTTTGTCTAGTTTGACAAACCCACGTCCCTGTCAGCAGCAAAGGGAAGGCAACAGCGTGAGCAGGGGGGGACACCTGCCTGGGGAGCAGGGTATGAGCTCTGAGCCATACGTGGTATGAGCTGGACACAGATCCAAATTCTGCCAGCTCCTCCCCCAGCCCCGGGGCTGTCTCCAGGCTCACCCAGCTGCCCCCAGCACTGTTGGTGCTCCTGATGCCACAGCTGCAAACTGCTCGGGGCAGCAGGGCCCACCAAGCTGGCACGAGCAGCTCTCGGGTGAATCCTTTTTAGTTCACTAATGCCCATGTTTCTGAGGCACAGGACAGGTCTGTTCACCTTTGCCTTCTTTCCATAAATGAGTTTCCAGGGACTGGGAGCTGGCAGTGTCATCCTCTGCTGGATCTCCAGGGAGGCTGCACAGCCAAGGAGAGCCTCTGCCAGCTAGCCCAGCCCTGCACAAACTGCAGTCATCCTGTATTTTATCTGGGAGCACACCCTGGTCACCCCCAGTGCCAGCTCTGCTTTGCAGCAGCCTCACACACACAGGGACTCCTCAGCAAAGCAGGGGGTCAGTGTAAAACTCTATTTGTGTAACTGGGATTGCACTGCAAGGTCCCTCTCCAGTTACAACTGTTCTTTGCTCTGAGCAGTAACACAGCAGCAAGGCGCAGCTGTGCCTGACCCTGCAAGTAACATAAGTTTGCCTTCCACTGGCCTTGTGTTTGAGTACCACCCTTCACTACCAGATACCCAAACTCTTCAAATTACCACATAAATACTTTCCAACTGCCTGCATTCCACGTGGTAATTCATTGTGATCATCATGAATATACCATAACCTAGGTCATACTGTGAATTTGACAGTAAAGACACCAATGACACTCCCATTTAAAAACAAGGAAGTGTTAAGGGGTGTCCAGGCATGTTAGCCCATACATTTCATTGCTTTAGTCTTCAGAGCAGCTGCATGGAAAACCAACATCAGCCTTCTTGTTTCTGAAAACAAGAAAGTCACACAGTAGATTAAAAAAAAATAAAATTAGAAGTCTAAGTAAAAATTAATTTTGCATCTCTCTCAACCTAGGATAAGAAGAAAAGCAAAAATAACTGCTACTACTTTTTGTATGATACCAGGTAGAAAAAAAACTATCACCTTGCTCTTGTTGTGCTTATACTCTGCACTGTCACATCTGCTTAAACTAGACAAAGGATTTTACTTCCTTTTACTGGGAAACAAGCCAATGAGCTCTCACAATACATATGAAAAGTTAAAAAACCCACACCAAATAATAACAAAGGCAAACCCTTACAAAACAGGCACCACGCCAATAAAATAACTTCCACACCCAAGTGCTAATTGTACCTGAACTGTCACTTTATACTGGCCCCTGCACAGGCCCATGGTTCCCATGGTGGTTAACACAGGGCTCCTGGTCCTTGGACTACTAAACTCCTCTGGTCTCTGAAAAAACATTAAATCACCTCACACTAAGGCCTCCTGCACCTACACTCTCTTGATCCAGTTCCCAGATACTGCTACAGCAGCAGTGACTGTGCAGAGGGACAGCAGGCAGGCTGTCAGGCTTATATAGCTCAGAAAGTTCTTATTTTTACATGCCTGTCTGCTCTTTTCACTTCTACCTGGCAAGACAGAATTGCTCTGATCCTTTCTGCTCACATGGCAGCAGTGCTACTGAGGGAGCCTGTCTGTGGCCATGGGATGCTGCAGCTACTGCCACTTTCCTAAGCTGTTAGCCAGATGCTGACATGTGGCTGGTGGCAAAGCCAGCAGCACAGGCACAAGGAAAACCACAGCCAGTGCCTGGGGTAAGGCAGGGTTTCCCTCTCCAGAGGCTACCAAACTGTTTTCAGTTTAAATGGCCATGGAGGAATTTCCATGCAGATGCACCTACTCCCTGCAGCTCCTCAGAGCTTCCAACTGCCAGCATTAACCTGGGAACTGTCTGCAGAGAGACTTCCAGGCAGCCCAACCCCTAATTACATGAGACCAGTGTGACCTCAAACTAAAAAGAAGAAAAAATGGCAAAGGAAATAAAAAGAAAAGGAAAAAAAAAACATCAAAGCCTTCCATAAACTCATGCTACAGTGGAAAAGCCACAATTATGCCATTCTTAACTCTGAGGCTGTTTGCAAGGGAAATGATCAGGAGACTTGGAAAGGGTGCCCAAGTGGATGAGGTTTATCTTCCTCCATTCAGAGGAAAGGATTACAGGCATAAAACTGTCTGTCACACTGGAGAAGCTGGAGTCTTGAGATTTTGCCTCCAAAGTCCTGGGGATGCAGGGAAGGGAGCTATTCAGATTAAAGACAGATGCAGCTTCCTGACAGAGGCTATCCTCCCAAATTAGTGGATATTGTAGGATGTTTGTCCCTACTGGCATTAGCCCTGCACTGACTAGGTGCAAATGAGAAGAGAATCAGGATAAAAGTGTATTAGAAATATCACCACGTTATTTCAAGTTATTCTTACTCCACTAATTTACATTTCCCTGGATGTTTCACACTGTGCATTAGTGATTCACAACAATGTACATTTACACACAGCTGGAGAAAAATTAATGAATTCCATCACTTCCCTTATTTGTGAGACTCTATGCCTGAGATGCAGCTCCCTTGTTTTATTATGCCTTTTGATCTCCACAGAGTAATCTGTTTTCCTCTTGGCAGAACTGTATAATTCTTGCTAATTTAATACGAATTACATTTATGCACTTTGGGCAGAATAAGCCTCATTATTTGTTATTTCTCACACTCTCTCCTAAAACCAGGCCAAATTCCAGCTCCCTGTGCCCAGCAGTAGGTGTGCACAGAGCATCCCCAGCAGTGCCAAATGCTGAGTGAGTGCATGGCACACACACAGACAGCAGCCAAGGGGTTTGTGACAGGGAACTGGGGAGGAAGAGCCTCTGAGCCTTTCCTCCCATGTGAGGCATCACTTACTGCATTGCACAGCCTGTGCTGGGCAGGAAATCATGTAAATAAATAATTATGGCTTTTGTTAGGTAAGTCATGGTGCCATAGGCTCCGCTGGGAGCACTGTCATAAAAAAAGTGGCAAATTCCTGTGGCTGTGTCTTTCTCCAAGATACTACCAGTAGCTCCAAATGATTTCTGTAAAGACACAAGCAAAAAAGTAGAGCAAGTTAGGCATTCATGCTTATTTATTGGAAAAAACCCCACCACATTACGATTTTTTATTTGTGCTGAATCCTGAAAGCAATTCTCTTTCCCCTCATGAAAACCTTAATCAGGATTACAATAGGGCCCACATGACTTAGCTGGATCAGTGCAAGTAAATGAAAAACATATAACTTCATGGGTTTTTGTCTTTTGGGGGGAATGGGTAGGATTACTCAAACATTGGTAATAGTAATGCCTTGATAAAGCAGAACTTCACTTTAATCTACCCTTGTACTTCAGAGCTTGTTAGCCACTACGATTTTATTCCCTTTAAATCTCCCACGATTCTTACATTAGTTTTCCCAAATATATTTCCAGAAGATACTTAAGTGATTTGGTCTGCCTTTGTAGGAGAAAGAGCCAGGACAAAACCAAGTTCATCACACACATTAAAAAAACAGCAGGGGATAATTTTGAAAGGAGGAGGCTTCCCCCCACTGCCCTTTGAGCTTACCAGCTCCTGCAGAAACAGGTCATTGGCCATGTGCACGATTCTGTCCACGTGGATGATGCCCCCGATGCTGTTCACCTCGATGTCCGAGAGGAACGTCAGGACAAGAATAGCTTCCACCAGGAGCTGCCTGTACTCGGGCTGGGGGACGTGGTTCAGCACCGACTCCACGTGCACTGCAAACTTGATTTCGCACGGGGTCATCTGGCAAGTTGGAGTGGAAATGGAAAGACAAACTGACAAATCCAAAAGACTAGCTCCTCACATCCTGCAAGCACTGAAACATATGCTCCTCTCCGCGCACGGGGGCAGACTGACTGAAGCGAACAAAATGTTTGTGCAGCTTTAGCACTTACAGAAAGTTTTCGTGTTGCTAGACCTGATTCTGCAAACAGTTACACAACGTCCAGAAGCCTGCTCCAGCCCTGCACCCTCACACACGCATCTCACTTACATTCAGTGCTGCTGGTGCTTAGCTGGCACATTAACTCTTTGCTCCTCAGGCTCTGGTCACACACACTCTGCCTTGTACATATCTTTCTGGCATTGCAGGTGAGTCGCAAAGCCAAACTTAGTGCTGAGTTTTAAAAACAACCACCTGCTTAGAGGAGTGATTTTTAAATAATCCCTGAGCTTTGCCATGCAGAATATCACAATTCTGTTTGCAGAGCGGCTTAATTTGCACTGGCATAGCTCTGTGGATGTTATGCTGCCTTAGGAAGTTTGTGCTTATTTTATTCAATTGCTTTAAACAGCAAAATTAGATACTGTCCAGGTCTGACAGGCTAAAAATAGAAGTCTCTTTATCTACACAATAGAGATAAATAAAGCTCCCCTTTCTGGGAAAAAAAGCCACAAACCCCACCATTTAAATTTGGCAGAAAATTCAAGCTCCTCTCTTCAGCTGTTACCACAGTTCCTCAGAAAAGAAGGAAGCCAGAGACAAATGTGAGAGAAACACTCAGGAGAACAGTCTTGGGCCCACAAGCACCACTCTTGCTCTGATGGATTCCTATTCACGAGAGTTTGTTTTATAGATGTGAATTCAAAATTTGCCAGTGCACCTGAATACAAAATCAGCTAAGAAAAAAATGCGAGAAAATATGGATTTAAAGAGCCAAAGCTTTGGTTAGAAACAGTCATCCTTAAGTGGTATTTACTTCTGAGACTGTGAAGCCAAAACACACTGCCTGCTGTTGCAGCATGTAAAAAAATAAGTGGTAAGTAACATGTCCTCTTTATTCCAGCAAGTCTGTGCTGCTTCACCTTCCCCACAAAGGGCTGCTGTCAGCCACCCTCTCTGGAGCCTCCAGTGGGCACAGGGGGACAGTCAGGGTGTGCAGAAGGCAGCAAAGGGAAAACCTGTCACAAACCTCTTCCCAGGCCTGCCTGGCAGGACTTTACCTGCACAGACCCAGAGAAGCTGACAGAGGTGCTGGGGGGAGGCCCAGATGTTCTAAAAGTAAAACCAAGGATCTGTAACAGAGGCCCTGCTGCATCTTACACTGTCAAACCAAATATTCAGGTATGTGACTAGAAAATCATGGGCATTTTACTGTACCTCTCTGGTGGTTGAAGAAGGAAGGACATACCCATCAATGGACAGACCATGGCACTGAAACATTTCAAGAGTGAACAGAAATTACAGTTCTTGCAAGTCAATCTAAGGGTTCTCCGTTCTAAGCTATCATGTAACAACTTTCAGTTAGGGAAAAAAAAGCAAAGCAAAAACCCCAAACGACACAAAAAGCCCTGTTCAAAAATATTATTTTATCCTTCCTGAAGAAGTTATTATGTAACTGCAAAGATTAGAAATAGCCTGACATGACACACCAGAGCATGCTGTGCTCCAGCCCAGCTAACGAAGCAAAGCACTTCAGGAGCCACTACAGCAAAGGCACACAAAGGAGGGAACAAATCAATGGGAGCATTCTGCTGGAAGGGATCTGGAAATAAAAGATAACACAGAAGCAAGACAACAGACCACAAAAGCAAGAATCTTTTTTCATTTTCACTAGAACAACATTTAGTTATGGGTTTCAGATCCAGGACACCACACCTCAGGATGTCAACCACTGGGGGAGAGAAATAACAATTGGTATAAAGGAAACAATGACAAAACCTAAATGGTGAAAAAAGACAGGTTAAGGAAGAACACATCTGGGTATGTAAGGTGTAGAATAGAAACACACCAAGAAGAGGAGACAGATTTTTATGAATAGTCCAAAAAGATTTTAAGAATGAAATATTGAAGATAAGCAGAATTCATTTTAACAGCCAGAAAAAACATACAATTATTTCCAGCTATTACATTAGGTCAGAAGTGATGCTTACTCTGCTGGAAGATCCTATTAGTAAATAGCCAAGAGGTCATATATGATTTGTCTTGGCTGACATCAATACTAACAGCTTCAGTGTAAGGGATTTTAGAAGGACAAACCAGCCTAAACTGGTGATGCACTCCTTTCCCAACTAAGCAAGCATGAACTGCTGCAAGGTGCCAAAAGCTGGCCTGTATCCAGCAAAGCAGAAAAAACAGGTGCATAATCACTTTAAAATAAGTTAAAATTTGTAATTTCCCTCTCCTCCTTCCTGGAGAGTTGCATTTTTTTTTTTTTTTTTACATTTCTATACCACAGATATCCATGGTGCTGGCAAGGACTTTCTTTTCACTTAAAACCAACCAACCAACCAAAAAAGGGTAAGAATGCCATACACCTCAAAAGAGCCAGCAAGAGGTCTCAATATATTCTGGAAGAGTTAGAGCAGTTTCCTACTTCATTTCTCACAGCCTTTCTGACCTGGAGCACAGAACTGCACTGCACTGCAGTGCCCTTTAGGTGTGCTGACAATGTGCATTAGGCCAGGGGATGCACAACAGGCAGTGGTGGAACAGAGTCATTCAGCTAAAATTCAGCATTGGTGGTTTCAGAGAAAGCCACACTCTCAAAGAAGCTTGAAACATGAAACACATGAACCTGAGTTAATGGAGCCCTTTCAAGTTCAAGAGACACCCTTCTACCAGCCACTCTGGTTTCCACCTGTCAACCAACTTCCACTCCTGGCAAGATGTCACCCCTGGACCACCACATTCCCGAGTTACAGCTTGCTTGCTTTCTCCACAGCATTCAGCTTACCTTCTGCAGGATTTTCCACACTTTCTCATAAAAGCCAACAGGAACTCTGTTAATAGCACCATCCAGCCTCCTCCTGCGCAGCCACTGCCCTTTTCTGTCACCCCAGCTCATGTCTCCGCTGGAGCCAGTGGGAGAAGCACTGGTGGGAGAGGATGGAGTACTGCTCCTCTGTAAGGACATCAAAGCTTTGGTCAGTTGCTTTCTACCATCCCAAGTGCCACTCCTGGCCAATGCATTTCTGTTATAATGCTGCCTCAGAACCAGGGAAAAAATACAGGCCTTGGTGTCACACAGGATGATGGGGTGGGACTGATCCTTCATCCCCATCTCTCCCCTTTGCAACAAGCTTCATTTCTCAAGTGCTTCCATCATTTCTCAACAAAACATGCAAGCACTTCAACGTGGCATAGCCCAGTCAGCTTCACTGCTTGGTTTAATGCAACATCTGACTATTTTAACAAGCATGAGCTGCTTCCAGGGCAGTGTCACTGGTGTGCAAAGTGGGGGGAACTGCAGGTAGCTCCCATTCACTTGGACACGGGGCTCGGTGTTGTAAAAGTATCAAAGAACTCTTAAGTCCAGCAAGAGAGGTCCTCATGCAAAAGCTCCGTTAAATTAAGTAGATTAAAAATTGACTTAATGAAGCCACAAAATCATCATGCCTGCCTCTCTGTAAGTATTAGTCTTGTTTCCTCTATTACCCTTGTTGCTCTATTATTTTACTCTACCAGGTCTGAACACTAAGTTAGGCAGCAAACAATTTTCAAAGTTGGGGCAATACCACCAAATTGCTGTTGTGGTTTTCACACACACAGTCTGCCCATTCCTTGCACTCCCAGAGACTGTACTCTTCTGTGTTCTCTTTCCTTTTTTGATACCTGTTACTTTCAGCCCAGAAAGGACTTCACTGAAAGTGTAATCTCAAATCCCCTTATCTCCAAATAAGAAGCTACCTGAGCAGTGTCATCGGGAAGGAGGAAAATGACAGCAAACTGCATGTTTGGAAGGCGCAGGCTCGTAGACTCTACATAGCCAAGCTCTGCAAGGAAGTCCCCAGCAAACTGTCCATTTCCACTGCTACTTGTGTCCATGAGGCACATGTGGTGTTCCTTTGATGTTCCAATGTTTGCTGTTCCTTTGCTCTGCAAACTGACCATGACAGACAGAACTTCCTGCTCTGTAGCTGTGTTTTTAGGGCATTTGGGAGGTGTGCCACTGACAGTAAGCCTGAACATGCAGACAGTGAGAGCTTAAGAAGAGCTACAGTTCTCTGCCTTGAAAGATGACTTCTTGAAGAGATACCCATGCAACCCCTATCTCAGCAACTTGAAGTTATTCTGGACCCTCCACCGTCCAGAGGCTGTCAGCATTTATCAACACTACATTACTTTTACATGCTGAAGACACCTGTAACAATCCACTACCACCAAGTACTAAATCTGCTATAGTACTCTATCTGCTACAACTGCTTAAGCTTCAGAAGAACTACGTGGATCTAAATGTGAGACTCAACTTCTATTAGAACATTACTAATAAGAATTGGTTCCCAATGGAGACATGACAAAGAGGTAGGGATTGAAAACAAGGTTTTAGACAGGAGAAGACAAGAGGAGGTATCTAGAACCAAGACCCTTGCATACAAACACACACAGGGTGAAGAGCAGGTGCAGAACTATAGATGGTGTTTTACCGTGGAAGCAAACATGCTGCTGGACATGGAGTGCCCCTCATGAAAGAACTACAAAACAAAACCAGACACCAATGTCAGACAGCCAGAAGAACAGAACACAGACAAGGTTAGTTAACACACAGGTGCAAAGACAAGAAATATGGAATAACCTTGGGTACCCAGGGAAAAGCTACAGCAACCCCTGGCCTGCCTGAAGTGCAGTGTTGCATTTCAGCTGATACCAGGGCAGCTGCTGCTGATTCCCAGGGTCACCACGAGGCAGAGCCTGCCATGCCAGGACCCTGTTTGGCAGCCCATGCCATCCATGGAGCTCCCAGCGTGGCCAGCACAAACCACCAGTTTAAGATGGAACCAAAAGCTTCCCTGTGGCTTGGGGATGAGATAAAAACTGAACTCCCTACTTCTATTCCCCATTTGTTGCAATGCCACCAGCTTCTCTTTGCAGGAGAAAGTCATCTTGCTGGAGAGACAGCAGGCTGCCAAATGGATGGGCAGCAGTAAACAAAAAGCTGCAAGGCAAATTTTTTGCTGAAATGTGGATGTATCACCTCAGACTTCAAGCACTTTCCTCTAATTGCCCACCCCAAGCCATTCCTTCACATTCAGTGTTAATGGTTCTGACTGAAGAAAGAACAGCCACAAAAGAGGGAGCTGCAGTTGCTCAACACTCCAGAGATGTTAGTACAAGTACTTGAAATATTCCTTGTAACAACAAAGTGTATTCTGCACCACCCCACCCAGCCCCCTGCCAAAGTGACACTACATTAGCTGCTGGTCAATTATTCAGACAATGCAGTGAGATGTGGCAGGAAGCAGCAGGAAAGGCAAAGTGGGGGGGTACAAAAATAAACCCAGCCAACTCCTCCTCTGTGCAAAACACCAAGTTTCTGTGGAATGTGAGAGCAACAAAGGAACTATGTTCCTAATGTCAAGAGAGGTCCAAGTATTCCAGCTCAGGCCCACCTCTGTATTTCAAACAAAATAATGCTGCCATCTAGTGCCTTGTCCCTCCTCCTTCCTGGAAAGGCCCTGAATTCAGACAGCCCTGTTTGACTGGGAGCCCTGTTCAGACTAACCTCCAAGGCCACCTCAGGGCCAGTGCAGCACAGTCAGCAGCACCTTCACAGCCTCCCCCACATCCATGATGATGCTGCAGCAGTGGCACAGCTCAAACACAGCACCCAGGTCTCACAAGAGACATCATCTGTTCCAGAGGGGTCTCTGCTTCCCTGCCTGACCACGTCCCATGAAGAATCCTTAACTGATCTTTACTGCCACCAGCAAATGCTTCAAGTTAAGACCATATAAAAATGCCACTCCTTTCTGAAGGCTTATTGAATCCGTTTCATCAATCAAAGGAAAGCATCAAATATTTCCTCAGATGAGGCTGCTCAAAGCCCCATCCAATCTGACCTTATACATTTCCAGGGACAGGACATCCACAACTTCATCGGGCATCCACTGCCTCTCCCCGTTCACTGTAAAAAAGTGTCCTTGAATCTAATCTAAACCCACCCTTTCCATTTCAAACTGTTGCCCCTTATCCTGTCACTACAGGCCTTGGCAAAAAGCATCTCTTCATCTTTCCTTTAAGCCTCCTTTATACATTGCAAGGCTGCAGTAAGGTCTCTTGGAGCCTTCTCTCTCTAGTCTAAATAACCCATGAGGAAAAATAAAACCATTCTTTAAAATGTATTTTATTTGACCACTACCTTCCTACTTATTTAAAGCAAAAGAAAATTACTAATAGAGAGACAAAATAGAGAAATCAAATCACTTATAATAAAACCATCAGTCACATTCATTCAGAGTATTTTGGTTGTGTTTTCTGTGATCTCTCCATATACTCAGTTGAAGTATAATTTAAACTATTTGACTTGAATATATATGTATAAATTCTAGCAGTAATCCTGAAGAAACAGAACTGGAAGAAAACAAAACAAGATTCCTTTCCCACATGGATCTTTTCCAAAAGGCATGTGATCCAGTTTTGCATCTTGGGCCAAGTACAAGAAGGAACTCTGCATAAAAGCTTCTCTTTGTACATCTGACTTTCCCTTAGCTAAACATGATAGAAGAGCTGCCTTTACTGTGGACACCATGAATGCATTACAGTTTGCTCAAGTTCTTCTACATTCAGCATATATGAAATAAGAACAAGAGGAAGAACATTTTTGGAGGAAACATCCCTTCACCGCCTTCTATTTAGTGATCAGTTTTAAATCAAAGCAAATTTGGAGATTTCTATTATTTAGCAAGAATAAAACCTAACGTACCACAGTTCCAGAACAGCTGTACTTTCTGATGAGCATTGATAGAAAACCCTCACCTGCTTCATCTCACTCTTCAATTTAGTAATACCACTTCTTTCTGTTTTGGTTGCTCCAGAATGCCCCATCTCATGAATAGAAATTGCAGGGCTGGATGAAGAAGAATCCACAGGTCGCACTAAAGAAGCAAATGGACATTTTTAACATTCTAAGGGTAGAAAAATAGATTAAATTCTATCTAAGAAGTTAAACACAAATAATTTCAAAAATGGGCAATTCTCTTGGTGACAGCATCCTTTCACAGAATCACATCAAGAGTTCAAATCTGATTGTATCAAGTAAGGGACCTAAATGCATTCTTGAATATAGAAACTGATTTTTCAAGACAGTGAGCAATTGTAAATGTAGTCAGAATTGCAATGAGTCTCTGAGGGTCTAAACAAGAGCCCAGGAGACAGCTGATGTGCCAGTCAGGAATATGTGGGCATCAAAAACATGCTTCTTAAAGGCAGGTTAGATATGACCTTTGAATGGCTTTTGTTCTAGTTCCATAAAATTTCTCCATTTTAGAAGTTTGCCTTCCTATTACTGAAAATTTGATACAATCTTATTTCAGTGCAGGATAGCTTCCACCATATGTGTTTTGTTTATTTCACAGCAGACATACACAGCTACTGGTCACCCATGATTAATACATACTATACATTTATTTTGCCTGCAGAAAGAATAAATCCTCACTTGTAAGACAATCTAACTTAGCATATAAAAATGAAAACTTACAGCTTCTTTCCACTCCAAACTCTTTCCCACTGAGAATATGATGTAGAAGACTTTTCATATCAAAGGGGCTTAGATTCATCAAGCTCTCTGAAGCTTCTTCACCTAGTTAAACAAAACAAAACAGAATACAAATCTCACTGGGAAGATAATCAACTATAAAGCTGGCTAAGGAAACTGTGAATGAAGTCCAATCACATTTAACTCTTTGGCTATCTCTTCCTTTAAAAAAATTAATATGTAGTCACATTTCATAGAAAATATATTTCAGGACTAAACCACAAACACTCCAGAGAAATAACATTATTTGCATTAATCTTTATTATGTCCTAGCTTGTGCAAAATTTCCTGAAGCTCATGATGAGAAAGCAGTTGGTTCGTTACAGAACAAGATCACTTGGAAAGGTATGACAGCCATCTCCCAACAGCAGATGACCATGCACCTAAGTTCCAGAGGCAGAGTTATTCCATAAAGAATACCCTCTGATATTCTTTGAATAAATGGGTGCTGGGGGGACAGAAATCTTTCATTAAGTAAAAAAAAAAAAGTGATTTTCAAGGTTTGTAACTGCACATATTAACTAAGAGATTAATAAAAGAATTCAACACACATAAATTAAAAAAGATCAACCACAAAGGGTAAAGAAAAATGATTCCATAAGTACCCTTACAATGAAACTGCTTCCTACCTGAGCATTTCAGACTTCGTGCCAGCTCAGTGGCCATCACCTGGATTATCAGACCGATGCGGAGCCGGAGCATCTCCACAAAAAGACTGGGCTGTGAGCGGACATACATCGCCAAGTACATGATTATCTCCTGCAAGGACAGATCCATAAAGGCACCCGTCAGAGAGGGTCTTCATGGCTTTCCCTGTCTCAGAGCAAGCACTGGCACAGCACTGGCACAGCCCAAGAAGCCTTTCTGCACAGGCTGCATACCTGTGTCAGGACTGCAATACTGATGTCTTGGCCACTGGCTTCGTAAATGAGATCTGTGAGCTCCTCGGGTGGCAGTGGGCTGCAAGAAGTCAAACCACAGGTAGCAGGGACTCAGCACAACCAGCTGTTAATTTCTTGAGCAAGCACTGGGATCAAATCACCCAGAACAAAGGCGCCTACAATTCTACCTGGGTGGCTGCAAATCCCTTTGAGGGCAAGGAGTAAGGTTTAAAGATGATAATAGCAGCAGAATGGTGCCAGCAGGAAGATGAAGGGCAGCCTGTGCCCGAGGCAGAGCTCCAACTTACGTGGTAATGATTTTCTCACGGGGTTCTGGTGGCAGGCCCACTGTAAGTTGCTTGTGGTGTGACAGAAGGTCTGTGCATGCCTGTCGTAAGGGGACAAAAAGCAAGAGACCTTTCACTGTGTCATGTGGAAGTGATATGGCTTTTAATTCACCAAATCAAATTAATTCTATTTATTTCGCAATATTTAAATGCATTTCTATTAATTACCAGACACATAAATCTAGCAGAATACTGTTAAATAGTTGCCAAAGATCTCCTGAGGTCAACAGGGCTACGAGAGTTTCAAAGTAGCCTGTTTCCCTGCTCAGTGAAATCAGCAGCATAATTATTAGATTAGGAACTCCAATGGGGCTGGCAGATCAATAAAGGCTTTCATCCTTTATCATATGATAAAGTTTTGTTCTTTATTTAAGACCATCATATTTTTAATCAATGAAAAGTTTGGCAGCATTAATGAAAAAAAATTCCTGTGCACTAACGTATCTCCTAAAACAAACACCCAGCATACTGCATCACATACCTGACACAGTCTGAAATAGGTACCTTCCCCAGTACCACAGTGTTTACTCTTTCATATTGACCTCCTTTAAAAGTCCATGTTCAGTTTACCTGTTTTAGTATCCTGAATCAAAAAACATCACAGAGCAATGTTCCTCTGATTTTGAAGAGTCTATTCTAACTCCCTTAACATGGAAGAAAACAGATAATCTCTGGTCCCCCTCTCCAATTCTTTGTCAATACCTTCTCAAGTTAACATCCATGGCTTTTTGTGAGCACATATGTACTGCTCATCCTTGTCTTGAGAAGGCAAAAAGTTCTGTCCTTAATGAAGTACCATGCACAGTGATTATCACAAACTGCTCCCCATAGACAGCACTGTCACTAAAATAAGGCATCCTAGATGTGACACAGAGCCTTGAAAATGGCCAGGAATTACAGAAAGAGCTTCTCAGAAATATGCAGGGGATTACCAGAAAAATTAAACAAATATTTTCAGAATACTTGAGAAGAAACCTTTCTGTAATGATCAAAATAATGTCTGTACTCTTAACAGTGGATTTTTCTTGTTACCACTTAATAGTCATGGATATTTAAATGGTTCCAAACATCCATTCACAAGGCAGACTGTCGACCCAAGGGGATGGAAATGGGCAGAACATGTTTTTGTGTCATCACTAGCACCCTGACACAGCAGTGCTCCTTACCATCACAACAGCAATAGACAATTACCAGTGACAACTGCAGCTTTCAAAGCACACAATTAAGCTTCTCCAATTAACAGAGATGAAATGAAGCCTTCACAACTATTTACAGTGTGCCGTTCTCAGTCCATGCCAACATTAGCATAGTTTGCAGTACAGATGAAAGACAAAGATGTAGTAAGATTCTAGATCAGAAAAACAACTAATATTTAATTTAAAATGCTGCACTATGTATGTTGTAAAGTAAAACCAGAAGAAGGGCAATCACAAACCCCAACAGCAAACTGGTAGTTTTATCTCTGTTCCTAGGCAGGAAGCTGAACCAGGATTATTGGTATTTCATACCTCAGCCAGGACTTCAACTCTCTTTTTGAGTATGCCAGAAATGTAACGGATTAAGCCCCACTCCTGATTGAGGCCTGCCTTTCTGTAGAGCTCGTTGAGGAGGCAGTGAACAGTGACACCATACTGTCCATCCAGCTCTGTGTCCCAGTCAGCACCTCTGCACAAAACAAACAGGAGGCAATTGTCATCAGGCACAATGCTAAACTTTACCACACAGCTGGATTTTGACTGCCTTGCTCACGTTGGTGATAGAATTAAATACCAAATGGGACATCTGTGCCTTCACCACAGATTCACTATATGTGGACAAAATCCTCTTGATACCAGGAACTTTCACACTAACTTGAGCACTCACTCAGCTGTGAGCCAGCAACTTGAAAAGGAACCACCTGAAGGATTTCCTACTAGACTTTAAATTGAGCATTCACATGACTTTTTAGCCATTCCCCTTTCTTAGCTATTAACTAAACTTCTGTGTTGCTTATGCCATTACTGAAAAAAGGCAAAAGAGATTTCTCTTCCTCTCCTTTGAAACTCACTTTTGAAATTGGCTTTTCAAATTCACTGCATTATGGCTTCTCTTTGGTAATGTTTTGAACTGTCACAGAATGACTACAACTCCTGCTGACAGAGTCCACCAGAGGTCCATCTGCCTGCCCAACAGTCTTCCTTGGTGAAATTACTGGTGTTACATGCAGTTAAACAACAAAACATATTTTTTATAGGATTCCCTTTACTCTTTAAGAGAGGATGCTAAACATTTTGCTTGGGAAATCAAGAAGATCAAAGAAGACGTCCACACAGGAGACAGACTAAAATCAACAAAAATGCAGTCTTTGTAGCAGTAGGGAAGACCATCTGTGATTAACACATACTTGTCTTTGCACCAAAAGCTAACTACCTGACAGGTTCCAGCAGTATTCTCCTGCACAGGAAAAAAACCAAGCTCAATAAACACACTTCAGAAGATGATTCTGTTGTTTCTATTTGCATTTTGTTCCCCTCAAACCAATTAAATAGCAGGTGTTTACTAACTCCAGCAGATGGGCCCAGACTGCTTCCAAGAATGTTTTAAAAAGTACCAAATTTTAGCCAGTTGTATACTTAAATATGCAAAGGGATTAGAGGAAAAATAGTGAACACTCATGAAAATTGCATTTTGCCTTCAGTTAGAAAATGACAAGATAAATTTTCCCTCCACTTTCATTCTTGTGTATGAAAATCACACCAAATCTTTGTGAACTTCAAATGGAGAGCCACAAATATAGCAGGGTGTGTTCCAATTCATGGAAAGAATTTGTGCATCTAATTTGTGAGCCCTGGAGACTTTATGTATTTGCAACTGTGCCAATCAACCCTAGAATCTGCACAAGTCTTCTTGTATATCCAAATAATTCCTGTAATCAAACTAACTGAAAATATGTGTGTTAAAGCACAAAATATTTCCACTGTCCCCCTCAAAACACAGCCTGAAGAGTGGAAACCTTTTGCACAAGAACAATCAGATAGCTGCGCCCAAACTGAAAGATGCTAAAGTTCATATTCAGGCAACTTACTTGAGGATATGCAAGATATACAAGATATCTGCTTGATCATGGAGTGTTGGACATTCCTTCAGCTGATTAACAAGCTTCCTGCAATCCAAATCACCATGAGCATCTTTAGGTAAGTGCGAAACATTTTCATGGTCCTGATAACAAAGATGGATGAAAAAAATCACAAGACATGACCTTGAAAAAAGCAGCAGATCTGTAACTTCCTGTAACTTCAATTAAAATGTCGTTAAAAAAAAATCACATCAGACTTGCAACAAAGCTCTGCACTTGAAATACAGATACATAATTTAGTTCTTGCCAGGGTACTGCAGGCACAGAAAGGAGACTAACCCCAAGAAACACAATCCCTAGAATGGAACCTTGTATCTATTTTCCTTTTTTGACAAAACAAAGAAATCTGGATACTGCATACTTTTATCTGCATACTTTTTCTGTCATCTATTTTCATCATTTCTGTTACTTGTAAAGAGAAAAGCAGAGAGACACTATACTTCTTTTGTTGAAATAATTTAGAACTTTTTGAGTTCCATCTCTAACCTGTATACAGAGTGGCACTTTAGAAATGCAAATATTGCCATTTTAATTTTTCCAAGCTTATGAAAGTAAAATGATAACTAATCAGATTATGTAATCCTATGATGAATTATTGGATGAAAAGAAGTTTTGTTCAACAAGCTGTTCAGCAGTTTATATAATCCTAAAATACCATTTCTACAAACTGAGCCTTGTGCAGAAACATCCCAAGACAAAACAAATTCCCAGCACAACTCCATCTTCGTGCCTTGAGGTGGGATTTGGCTGGTACCTTAAGGACATTCACACATTCCCTCTTACCCAGATGTTACTATAAGTAGCATTTCTTGGAAAACATCTCTAAAGCCTGTGAACACCCTGTCCTTTCCCTTGTGTTCTGCTAGAACTAAAGACAATGACTTAACTTTTGGCTTTTAAAAATAAGGCAATCATTATGTTCTTTTCTGTTTTGCACGTTCAATTAAAAACTTTCCACTTGATAGTGTCTATTTGACTAAAAAACCTTCATCCAGCCAAAAATATAATTTCCAAAACAAGGGAGTGCCTTGGACAGAATGGCTTGTCTGTGAAGAAAAATGAGACCTGGCATAGGGTTTGGAAGGAAAGCATGAGGAAAGGCATGAGGATTGCATCCTAAAACCACAAACAGCATAAAAATTCCCACACCTTACCTTTGTCCCAAAGAAATGAGGATTATCAACAAGATTCAGAGACTTTCGGTGTGTGTTCAGAACTTTAGTGGGAAGAGACATAGACACAGCTGGAAAGCAAAGTCACCAGAACAGAAAGAAAAATAAGGCTGCTTCAGTAACATGAAAATCAAAAACACCTACATGAAGCAGCTTGGCTAGGTAAAAACAACAGAAATACCTCCAAGAGTCAAAATACAGAGGCAGTGCTTCTGACATGCTGTGCACAGAACTGAGACAAGCTCATGTTCTGAACTTTATCTCCTTGCTCTGAGAATTTCTGATTTCAGCACGTCAGAAGCTCAGGGGCTACATGCTCAACTGATACCTCTTATTTGGCCTGTGACTCCAAAATCCTGCAGCACAATGACCTGACCCTGCCAAGTGTTTTAAACATTTCAACAGGAAACGAGTGGAGAAAATGGCCTAACTGGTAAGATTTCATAATTAAAATCATAAAGCTGAATGCAGGTTAATGCTCTGTTAACTTCATATGCTGTATTCAATGGAGGATCAGATGATGTGACACATGAAAGATGGCAGAAAAGAATAACAGAAAAGCTTGGAAGTTATTAATTTACACTGAAGTTAAGGGAAGTCTTCCATTGACCAGGACATTGAATACTACATATCTACCTATAAAACCATGCATATGTTGGAATCTATTTACAAATTCAGCCAAAGTCTTATTTTGGTGTATCCTCCAGTCAGGCTATCAGAAACGTGGCATAATTAGAAAGACTGTGCTCCCTCTCTACTCCATTTGTTCTTACAAATTTAGAAAGTACATGTGAATATTTATGTTTTTCTTGTATTGAAACATTTCATTTCACAGCAACTTTATTAAAATTAAAAAGTACATTTTGTCTGCCTTTATACAAGCAAAGACAAAACAATCAATTAACTGATTTGGGTTCTAAAATTCTATCCAACTAAGAAGCTGTAGAAGCTTCCATAACATTAATTTTGATTAAATGTTACATTTCATTGCAGGTTTTCTGTGTATACACCATGACACAGGATACTGGGGGAACATGACAGCAATAGCTTTAGTCATTCTTACTAGTAAAGGAATTTCTTATTTCTTCTCTATAAGGAAAGAACTAGTGGCACAAGTATGTCAAAAGGTATAATTTTTAAATACTTGAACTTACCCCTTGTAGCAGCCAAATCAGGTTTTTTAATTATCACTAAATAAACAACAGGGAGAAATACCTGGAACTTCCAAGCCCTTTGTCTTGGCCATTATTGACAGTATCTCTTCTGTGGAATGGTTTGCACTGAACACAGGTGGTTCACTCGTTGTCTTTGAAGTTGGAGGCAGATATGACTTTAGGGCTGTGCTCTGCAGGACATCATTTATATACTGATCCAGCTCATCCTGGCTATCTAGTGTAACATTCATAAATAAAAAAAAAGGTTTCCTAAAGGTAAAAATCACTAGTTATCATAATCACTTTCTTATTCAAACACACCACTATATTATTGCTTATTTATAAGGGCACTCAAATGTGCAAGAATAGGGTAAGGAAGAGATTTTTTAAACCAAAAAACTGTAAACAAAAGAAAAAAATGTTTTTGACATTGAAAACAGATTTAGAAACTAGCTTTGCCTGTGAAAGGAATCACAAGGGGTTTTATTTTGCTGGTATATCATAGAACACAGCTGGACTTGATGATTATAAAAGTCTCTTCCAACTTGTATGATTCTAAGACTCTGTCATCTCTTCCACACAAGCTCTTGTCCACGACTCTTCACAGTCCTTTTCCCTCTAAGCTCTTCCACACCTCCCCACCTGCTGACTCTCCAGACTCAGCTTTGCTGTAGCAGTTGCCAGTCAATGCCATACTACAAATGCAGGAAGAACACACATGAATTCATTCTCTAAACTGAGTCATGTAGGTCCTGTCCTCAGGTGGGTGTATGAGAAAACCAAATGACCATGGGCTGTGCACAGAACAGACTCTGCACTGTAGGAAACCCAGGCTCTGCCGATAGAACTTGACAGAGAAAAAAATAAGTGAAAAAACACTACTACCTTTCTCACAGAAATCTGCTGGGTAGTCTCCATATTCACTGTCAGGACTGTTACAGTTGTCATTATGGTCATCAAACAGTTTTAGGTCACAATCTGGATCCAGAAAGCTCAGATATGTATGAAAAGAGGTGGTAAGAAATTCTGATAGCTTGCCTATCTTCACCCTGCAAAAGGGGACACATGCCAAACAGCATTAACATCCACCATTCTGATACTGATTAATGCTCACTAAGCTTTCAACAGCTCCTCCAAAATTTAGGAAACCTACTGTTCAATCCACCTTTGGCAACTATAAAGCCACAGAAACTGACACTGAAAAATAAAAAAAGGAAAACAACAGTTGCAGATCCAGCTGGGTACTTACTGCTCTAGGTACTAATTGATTTTAACTGTGCTATGGTAACAGGCCTAACTCAAAGCCTAATTATGCAGGGTGTTATAGGTTCATATAAAGAGAGACCCTGAACAAAGACCTGAGCTCCAAGGATAATGCATAGGAAACTGGGGCTGAGAAGGCCCCATGAATGGCCTGAATGTGTTTTTTCACAGAACTGGAGGAGGCTAAACCATCTGTGCTGGTTTAAGCACAGGAGTTAATGATGGGGCTATGCTTTGGATTTGTGCTGGAAACAGTGCTGATACATTAGTTACAGGGATACATTAGTTACTGCTAAGCAGGGCTTACACAGCATCCCAGACTTTTCTGCTTCTCACCTCACCCCACCAGCACAGGCTGGGGGTGCACAAGGAGCTGGGAGGGGACACAGCTGGACAGCTGACCCATGCTTACCACAGGGACATCCATACCATAGCATATAAATCTGGGGGAAGAAGGATGAAGGGGAAGGTTTTCAGGGATACAGAAGTTTGTCTATCCAAGACACAGTTACATTTCATGGACTACAACTTTACTGAAGATGGTTGAACAATTGTCCATGGAAAATGGTGAATGAATTTCCCATTTTGCTTTGCCTGCATATGTGGTTTTTGCTCCACTTACTAAACTCTTTATCACAACTCACGAGTTTTCTCAGTTGTGTTCTTCCAATTCTCTCCCCCATCCCAATAAGGGGAGCGAGGGTGAGTGGCCACGTGGGGATGAGTTGTTGACTGGAGTTAAACCATGACAATATTTGATTGTCAAAAGAAAATAGAGAGGGATCCCTCTCTGATTGAGAGGGAAAGTGGAAAAAGAATAGGGAGATACTGTGGATCATATTTTACACATAGATGATTGGAACACACCAGGTTACAAATACTACATGCAATCAATGCTTAAAACATGTCCAGTAACTATAAAAGTAATTCACTTTTTAATAACAGAAGCCCAGCCAGATTCATATTTCAAGAGTTCATATTTACAAAGATTTGATGTCTGTTTTCTTTATCTATTAATTGAAGTCAGAGATGGTACACTTTTTGAGAGATAGATCTTTTCCATTGCACCTGAGGCCCAGCTACGATTTGACTGCCACATAATAATTAAAGCTGAAACTTCCTCCTCTGCAGAATTGTAGTACAAAGTCTGTGCACTATCACAAGTTCAAAACCAACACTTTTACAGGATTTCATTTTACAAATCATGGAGATAATAATTTGTCAATTCTAACATTACCTTGCACCTCCAAAATAACCATCTTCTAATTTTCTTATTGTGGCAAGAACTGCTGGATGAATGTCAGTACCATCATCAACTAAAAAAGAATAATGGAAGAATTGGAGCTCATCAACACATTCTTAAATTATCACATCCATATACAGTGCATTACTGGGTGTTGTCTACAATGTAAATCAGGCAAATTTAAAGCAGAATCCACAACTGCTATCAATACTAGCTTATTCAAAAATCCTGGACAAATAAGCAAACCAAACACAACCCCTAGATAAGTTCTAAAGACAAACACAACCCACTCAAGACAAGTTCCAAAGCAATTTCTATGAAATTTCTTTAGACAGAAATAATATGGAGATAGTCAGTGATAGAAGCATATGAAGAAGGAGCAAAACCAAAATTAAATATTACCATGAAATCCAAATTCAGCATACACATGAGAAAATTGAACTGTACTTCTGATGTTAGAAGTCCTGCTACTGTGTCCTCTCAAACCAACATCCATCCTATTCTTCTGCAGTAATCTACCCTGCTTGAAACAGAAGATTAAGTTTACCAAGCATTGTGTGGGTGATGGGAAACGTCAAGGTTGGTCTCCCTGTCATCCTCCAACAAGAAGTGAGGTAAGCCAGCTCTGTCTTAAGCATCTCCACAATCATCTGATTGTCTAGAGCCAGATAGAAGTGATGCTGGTCAGTGAACTAGAGAAGAGAAAAACACAACATAGGGGCAGTTGTTAGTGATTTCCTTTTTTTTTTTTTCCCTGTTTCTTCCCTTAAATTCTTCACAAAAGCCATATGAGCTACTCCTGACCACAACACAAACGACCTGAATTAACCTAACAAGGCCTCAGACTGTGACACAGCAATCCATGCTTGTGCAAGAGTCCATTTTCTTACGCCTGTAGACTGACCATCAAAGTAAGCTGTACAAACAAAACCTGGGCAATCACAGCCACGAAGCAGAAACTTCCCAATGATGAATTACACTGACCTATGATCTGGAAGATGGAAGTACTCTAAATGTGGAAAAAAAGCTAACAATAGTAACAAAACCAATACACAGGCTTAAGTGTACACTGGGGACTGGGAGCTGATGTCTCCAGTCACTGTATGTCTCTTGGGAACCATCTGAAAGTCAGGCAGAACACAGAAAAGCTGGCATTTACTGAGGAAAAAAGGCACATGAAATGTGCAATGGCAACGTGCTGCTCCCACTGCAGCAGGAAGCCAAGAACCACAGGAAGAGACTACTGTGGCTACTTCAGGAGCTGGAACCAAAGCAGCTGGACAAATAATGGAAAGAATGTGAAAGCAGCCACAACAAAAGTTAAGGAAGCCCCTAAGCCTTGGGATGGGGTAAGTGCATAAAGAACATGGAAGTTCAAGCTGACAAAATCCTGAGAAATTTTTTCATAGAAGGAATCAGGAACTAGCCAAAACAATCCTTGAGCCACTTACAGTTAGCTTTGGTAACTCAGGAAGAACAAGTCCCAGAAATCTGGAGACAAGGAAACACACTGCCCATCTTTAAAAAGGAAGAGCCATTTAAAAAGTCAGGCCAATTCCAGTGCGTGGAAGGAAAGGAAAACAAAGCCAATTTGAGACAGACAAGATAATTACTAAATGATAAAGTAAGATGGCCAAAAACCAATCTCAACAGATTAGTCCAGCTTCCTTCTTTGCAGCAACCAGATGATAAGTATAAGAAAATTTGCAGAAGCTGACACCTAAATTTTCACACTAGTGAGCTGAACTGACTTCCTAGGAAGCAGAACTACTTTTAAAATTATTCTAAAAAGGCAGTTATTAACCATTTTTTCAGAATTACTGTATCTGAATGAAGCTAGTCTTTGCCCCACACCTAATCAATGTTTTCACTAGAAAAGAGAATGAAATACAAATGACAAAATCACAAATTTTGTGGACATTAGTCAAAATCAACAAGATGATTTAATTGCTAACCTTAGGAAGGTGACATTAAACATTAACTCCATCCACCTCAAAAAAAATAGTCGGGGAAGTGTCTGCTTTCAAAGTGCAATGGAAAATGTTATGGAGGTTATAGTAAAACATGGAATAAGCAGGAACTTATTGTTCACTGTGTTGCTAATGTAAAGATAAATGCCATTTTGGAATATCCTAGTAAGTATGTCCTTATTTGATACATGACAAGATTTTAGCAGGAATATTGGGTCCTACTTACACAGTAAGATGTGAACTAAGAGGTATTTTGAAAAAAAATCACATCTGTGAGGAGTTTTTACCTTATTTACAAAAGTGAAAATTGGTACAGGGAAGTAACACAACTAACATTCTATAAAGCTGCTTGTGATCAACTGACATGGGGAAGAATGAGAAAGGATCTACATTTTTTGCAGTTAATCTGATTTGTTTGGACATTATGAAGCAATACAGAAGCCTTCTACAGAGTCCACTGACTGCCTTCAGCTGGAGTTTAAAGACTTCATTAGTCAAACATCTGTTTAGAAGGATGGATGCATTCTTTATCCTGCATCATTCTTTATCCTACATGCTTGGAGCAGGGGACTCCCTGGCCTTCTAGTACCAACTGCTGGAATAATTCTGTTAAATAAAGTCATTGCATTTCATTAAATGTATCAATAGGAGCCATTGATTCTATGAGGATCCAAACTTTCAGCAACATTGAGAAAATGCACTAAGGAAAAAAAAAAGACAGAACATCTATTTCTCAGCACTACTACACTTTCAACAACATAATGAAAAGATCACACCTTCACCTCCTTAGGGTTACAGTATCTGGCACACTTATATAGTACTAAATTTTTCATCAAAACAATTGGTAGGAAGATATATTAAGTGACCTATTTTTGCAGAAACTGTTTCATTGATTAGAATGTTGGTGTGGGCAGAGATCAGTAACAACTTTGTACTATTGACTCACTGTGTTCTCCTAAGCCAGAAGCCAAAGAAACCAGACTCTGTATGACTGAAAAGAGATTTATCAGCAGTTCTACCATGCTGATCATCCCATGCTCTTAAAAACCCTACAAAGTAAAGCACATCTGCTGTTTCAGCCCTGTTCTACCCAAGGGACAATGACAGCAGGGAAAAGCAAAGTGCTTCACTAATGATTCACCATTAAGTAAGGAGTGATTTTCCTGCCAGCTTTACATGCTTACCTGAGGGGTAAAAGCAAATATTTGATTTCTTATCACGTAGAGCTTGGAGGTGCCCAACACTCCTATGTGTCGGTGTGGTCGGCCACTTAATTTCATGTTCTTGTTCCGGCCTGGAAAGCAAAGGGAAGGGAAAGAAAAGAATCTCAGCTAACATCTTAGGTGCTGTTTTCCAAAATAACCACTTTAGACAGGAAAATTTACTGCACTAATACCAGCAAGGCAGAAAACCAGTAACACAGTGTGAGGCTACAAACTGATTTTGTAGCAAGCAGCAATATAATAACCAGAGTCCTTCAAAGGCCTGATTAAAAATTAAAATTTTGGCTTCATTGGCCATGGATTTGATCTTATAATTACAGTAATTGCTCAGCACCCAAAGCTTCCCCACCAAGAAGGGCAGGAGATGTGATATTACAAAAAACAAGGCCATGAACCTAACTCAGAAATTCCAGTGTTTTCAAACATAGGACCTTAAAAACTCATGCCTGCAGGCTAAATCAACACACAAAACACATCCAAATACAACAACAGATTTTCATCAGGCTTTAGTAAGCTTCACTTTTCTCAGTAGAGCTTATTAGCAATCATCCACACTACAACCTTTGCACCAGCAGCCAGGAGCTGACTTGGATCTTTCTGACAAGAACCAAACAACCACGTTCCTGAAAAAATACTACTGTGAACATTCCCAAGGAAGTCACTGTTTAAAAAAATGTATCAAATCATCCTACTCACACTCCTCCACTAGTGAAAGAAAGCTAATATGAATTATAATAAAATAAATGTAAGCCTCAGCAAAGCTCTGCAAATTTTTTTAAAAAATCTTTGAGATGAAGAGCCAGATTCTTTCACAGAAGCAACACATACAATTTCTCTGTGTAAAGGGCATACTTTCTAAAATTTATCTGGAGGCCCCATTACTTTGAATGATTTCAAAAAAAGCTCCCTGTCGAAACAAAAAAACTACCACAACAAAAACTACCATAACAAAAAAATGTTCACCCCCATGAGCAGCCTCTGCATTATCTTTAACCAAATTGCCATGGGAACGTGCTCCAGACTGACAGAGAAGCAGGATACAGCTCCCCTTGTCCAGACAGCAAAGGAATCTACCAGTGCTGAGTCACCCCACCTCAATTTTATTTTATATCAGTATCCACAGTTTTGAGCCATGAGTTGCTGGCATGCCTGAAGAAGTAAAACTAAGTTAAATTAGGAATGCATGTAACAAACTTTCCCCCAAGACCCAAATAATTCCAGCAAGGATTATCAAGAAGCAGTTATAAAAAGACTTAACAACTAGAACCAGTCAGAGCTTTGGAGCATTTAAGTCAATTTAGGCTCTGAGGAGGACTTGAGAGCCACTGCTGAGGAACTGGAATGTATTTAAAGTCCTGTGTTTAGAAAAGCCCTAAAGGCTTCTGGGTTTGCAACAGAGACAGAGAGTTTCAGCAGCTTATCTCAGCTCCAGGTTGGAAGGAACTTCAGCAAGAATCTGACAGCCCAAAGATGCTCTGATAGCAGCACAGCTTCCCTGATTTGGAGCAGAAAACTTCCCAGACTGCCTGCTCAGAAGATAAAAATTATACTGCCCAATTTCCAGACTCAAATGACTTCTCGAAGGAAAAATACTTGATTTTTTCTTCTATGTTTTACCAGACATTGTTTTCAAAAACCAGTTTCTCTGTGGAAGTGGTTTCTGGAGGACAAATCAAGAGTCAATTTTTGTCTAACTCCAATGGCACAGGGAAACTTGTATTTTCTCCACCATTTCCAATGAGATAAATAAGGAACTCAAAGAGGTGGGAAAATAAAGACAGAAGTTCTAAGTTGGTTAAGCTTCTTAAAAAAATACCTTGCCTGGCAGTAGAGAGGCTGCCATGTTGAAATACTTACCCAGCATGGTGTAGAGGTTGCTGAGGATGCGAGCTGGCTGCACCCTGAGTGGATGGATATCAGCAATGCTCTGAACGTTGATTCCACGGTCTTGCAACAGATTCTTAATTTGATTAGATTCTGCCAAAACAGTTACTGTGCAACAGAAAACAAAAACACAAGTAAAAACCAATGTTCTACTCTTTTTAACTATCTCTACTGTCACCTCTCAACAAATGCATTTAGCTAATTAAAAAGGCATGAAGACCACACTTTTTTCTTAAATTCTGGATTCATGAGATCAAAAGGGATTGCAATAGGGCACCTGACAGATTTTAATTCTCTGTTTCTCAGTATTTCTTGCCATTCCTGTCCACTTTGGACAACAGTGGTGGTCAGCAGGGTCAGAAGAGTCCTCTGAGGTGTCTACTCAAACCTCCTGCTCAAAGCAGGGTCAGAACTGCTGAGGTTAAAGTGGGTTCTTGGGGACTTAATCAGTTGCTTCTCATTTCTTTGAGTACCACTGGTTTGGATCACACAGTCTCTTTTAGAAGAGAGTCTCTTTTAGGGCTTTCCCCCCATAGAACAAAGGTAAATATGACTTGAAAATCTTTGTTCTTTTAATACAGCACACTATAACAGTGCAGCAAGTCACTGGGGAACAGGTGCTGTCACTTGTATAGCAATACATATTTCAGAGGACACAAAATGGCAGAGGTATGGAGAAAAAAAAAATCCCTAATGAGAGAAATTTACAATCCAGGCCCAGAACCTTGAGGTTTTGCCCATGATAATTGGCTTATTGATTCGGGACTAATAATGCAGTATTCTTCTTTGTATTGTGAATACTTGCCAAAGAATGCTAAAAATCAGCAAGCGCTTCTATTTCTGTTGGAAATTAAGCACTTCAGAATAATAAAATGCTACTCCTATGAGGCACCAACTGGGGGTAAACAAGCACCAGCCCAGGTCACAGGATCCTTGACAAAGGCTGCTCCTGATAAATGAGCTGGTTGCTCTTTCAGCGTGGTCCAGGCACCGGAAAAGTCTTTAAGACCTGATCTGCTGGTGTTTGCTCTCTACTTCATTTCTGGTTTTGGCTGTTTTTGCACAAACTAAAGGGGGCACTCCCTGCAGCAGCCAAAAGCTGGTAACTCTGGCTGCCTCACCTCTCTCACCTCTGTGCACAGGGATCCTCCTCACTCAGTGCTCTCTGGTTCCTCTGAAAAGGGGCTACATGAAACCTGGTTAACCTGATCCATCTCCTGTCAGTCCTGCTTCTTCTCTCTAGAAGCTGCCAAGATTTTCCTTTTCGCTATAAGATTAATTTTGCCACTCTCCAACTCCTAACAAGTCTTAATTTTTTTTTTAAGTGTCTTAAACCTCATCTTCCCTTCTGGTAAAAGGCAGCTAGGCAAACAAACTCTTTCTCCCTCTCACAGTGTCGTCAAAGCATCTATGCCCCATGCAAAAAAATTCCACATTATTTTTAACCACATCTTTAATCTCTCCTGTACACAGGGACTTTGCCACCACATGATTCAATTCACACAGAATGTTCACAGAATTCCCTCACCTTGTACCACAACATCAGGTTTAAATCCCGTGGAAAATCTCCTGTTTAAGGGATCAATTTCACCCGCAGCAAGAAATCCCTAAAACAAATGCAAAAGAAAGAAAAAAAGAAGGAAACAAACAGAATTGAAGAAAAAGGCTTCTGACATAAAGAATAAATCCTAATCAATTTTCATATGTTTTCAGGACAGTGGGACTTAAAGCCTGGTTTGTCTACCCTTTCCACTAAGTAGTACATTCAATAAAAACAATGGCTGCAATATTTTTTGGAAGAACAAGAAAATGGTTCTGACTGACACAATCTGCATTCAGAATTCCTACTTCAGAGTTACAGCAACTGACATAATTTTACCAGGAAAGTGATTTATTTTTGTAGCTCCATTGAGACATTTGTGCTTCTTTTAACTAGTCTGACTTTAATGTGCCTGACTAGTAGGTCCATCATGCCACAGAGCAAGAATAGCCTAGTAAAGCTGAAATGGCCCAGAATCCTGGCTCTGGAAGAGCCAAGTCAACCTGGGCATACTCCTCTATTCTAACCATATTCCAGACCACGTGACAACTTACTCAGCTTGATTAGAAACAGACAATTGCTTAGCTGTATTAGAAATTAAAAAAACAAAAGGTCCTGAAAGCTTAGAGTCAGCCTTTCATGGTTCATGTACATGTTTCTACTGGAAAACACACTGTCCTCTACCTGTCAACCAAACTGTACTTAAAGGCCAAGCCATCTCAAACAAAATTAAATACAAGTTTATCTGCTATGCAAGAAATAATCACCTCTGCTAACAGGCAGCTCAGGACATACAATGATTGGCCCCAAAGATGGGGCAACTTTCCCACTGGGACACGATCCACCGAGTGAGGATTTTCATACTCCTCATCCACCTGAAAACAAATACATAAGCAAGAAAAATTACCCTAAAGTTGTGAAGAACAATCAGTAACACTTAAGTATTTGCAGACATACAGTCTAACATAAACCCTTTCAAGCCTGCCCTAACTACTGAGATAGAGATGTAGTGGTTTCACTTCTAAGGCTACATATTTTCTGGGACAAGAATTATACTTTTTGTACCTCTTCCCACCCTTCAAAGCTGGAGGGTGAATGGGGACTCTGCATGCAATTACAGCTTTGGTATTAGCTCTTCCACTTTCTTCTCACCGTGCCTTTGCTGCCTTCCCTCTGGGCTGAGCATAGGTACCTGGGTGTCTGCTTTCCAACCCCTTCCAAGATGACACTTTAACTTCACTGATGTCTGCCCAGCTTTCTGAAGCAAAGGTGCTTTCCAATATTAAGATTATTTCACCTTTCCTGTGTTAGCAAGGATGGTCAACAGAAAACTGACTTACTAATTTAGAAAAACTGCCTTCGTTTTGCAGTACACAGATCTATTGAGGGTGGGGCAAAAACCCTCCCAGATCACATCTCCAGGCAGCCACTTCATATTTCTTTTATAGACAGACAAAATCTACCCTGTTGATGTGGCATGTTTTTCAGATCATTATCATCATATCAAAATCACAAGAAGGCTCTGGACTCTTACACGCTTGTTCCCACTAGGAAGGCAATTCAGTTTCCACCTCAGATCTGCGAGCAAGGCATCAGCTGAGCAACTCAGACCAACCCAGGAGGCTCCACACCCTTAGTGAGTGAGGGCTGAGAAGTCTGGAGTGGGAGAAGAAGTTGGCAGGGAGGGATACAAAGGCAAATAGCATGGAAGAGCACATGAGCTCGTCTGAATTTCCCTGTCACAATGGGAGAATGAGATAAACAGTAACAGCAAAGGTGGGGGAAAAGAAAATACCCAAACCAAAATCCCAGCCCAAACCCTAATCCATTTGAAACCTGACTCCCATACCTGCTCTGGAAAAGGGCAGCACAATCAATCAACAGACTAGACAGGCAGGACAGTCTATGCTTTATTTCTTCTTTGAGCTTCAGTTCCTAAACTAGTATCAACACTTCTTAAATATATGTCTTGCTCTAAGGATGTAAAATTTTAGACCTGCTGTAGTATTTCCACAGACAATCAAATTTACAAGTGAAAACTGCGACCATTTGGAAACCTAAAGTTTACCATTTCTCAGGAGGAGCTGTGAGAAGTCTCTTACTTTTTAAAATAATGTGCAGTAGTCTTTTTTATTGTTAGTTTAGATTCATCAGACATAGAAAAACAGTAAGACTGATATTCCTCTCATTCTCTCTACTTTGCATACTGAAGTGGATGCTGCATTTTCACAATACCTTTTCTGGAGGGACTGCATAAAGTTCAGGCATTAGCACTAATCCATTCTTCTCTCGAATAAGTATTCCTTCCAGAGCCTCTCTGTACTCTTGTACCTGGAATTATTTTTAAAAGAGAGTGGGAATTCACATTACAGTCAGCAAAACTGAAATAATACTTTTGAACAGTACTTTTTTACTGAAAGTTAATATATTTAAAAAAGAAAAAAAGGGGTGGAGGAATCATGACTTGCTGATGGAAGAACAGGGTTCAAATTATCAAATGTTCCAGAATCTCAGTGTTATCAGAAACACAAACACTTGTCTTCAAACTGTAACACACTGCTGCAGTACAAAGCTTCCAATATATTCCTACTGAGAAGTGTGGTGGGTCTAGTGCTGGCCAAACTCCAGGACACCCATTAGAATATACAAACTCATTTCCTGCTGTGAGATAGGATTAGGAGGAAGGCAAAGCAGGCTCAAAACTTTAAAAGGGTATAAAGAAAACTCTATTAACAGTAACTAAAAGAAAGAATAATAAGAATAAGAATCAGAATAAAATCTTTAGAACACTTCTCCCCCCTACAACTTTTTTTCCCACTAACAATGCACAGAACCAATTCAGTCAGTTTATCACTTCTAGAAGAGTCCTTCTTCAGTTCACTTAGGGAGAGGAATCCCTCTTGTCAATTTATGGAGATTTCTCCACAAGAAAACAGTTCTCTTGTGGCTTTTAATTTCCACAAATAGCAGCCACCCAGAAACCTGCAATTGTGAAGTCCCTCCCATTTTTCACAGCTTTTCCAACAGCCGTGTTTATGGGCCATGTCAACTTATGGGGTACTATTTTAATGATGAGCTGTTCAAGATCAAAGATTCTCTTTATCTGTATCTGAGATCATCTTCATCTCTGAGAAGTCTTCTTCTTCTTTCCCTGGCACAAAGGGTCTTCATCACTCTTCTCTCTCTCTTTCTGTTCAAACTTCTTATGGGATCACGGCTGCTTCAGCATTTGCTTACTTGAGCATAGAGGCCTTTGCTCATATCTACAATTTGAACACTATCTCCCCATACTTTCAACGAGTTACAGGGAAAAAAAAGAGTCTGATGCAACAATTGCATTCTTTTCCATAGCTGGATTTCAGCCCCTGAAAGAGGGGAGACCAAAGTATCTCCTCATCCCTCCCATCTGGGACTTGACTCTTCACTGAACTTGGTGTCTTCATGTTGTTCCTCTACGTGTTCTCACTCTGTCCTTTTCTCTCACCCGAGAGTGGATTTAAGGTCTGCAAGTTTCATCTGTGCACTGGAAGAGTTAATCTCCCACCTGGGGCCTGCAGATGGTTACATGACCCCAGCTGGACTCGTAGCTTGTGGCCAGAGCTGTGACTGGGCTGGGCAGGGGAGTGGCAAGGATCTCAGGAGCCAGGCCAGGGCTCAGCTGCAGCACAGCAGGGCTGATGGCCTCCCCTGCCTGTCACTGACAGCTGATGGGGCCCGGCCCCACGGCAGAGCCCACCCGGCTCAGCCCAGCCCAGCCCAGCCGAGACCTCCCATCTGCTCTCAGGGCGGAAGGAAAAAGGGGCTTCCCTGGATTTTTTAACATGTTGTTAACATGTGTATTCACAGAGGTGTGTCCAACTTCCTCAGTGGTTTAACAGATTGGCAGTCCTCAAAGCTAAGGTTTGGAGGAAACTGCTAGCAGCTTCTCTTAGCAAGTCACTTCCATGAATGGCTCCAATGCAAAACCAGCACAAGAAGTCACTGGAACAGATCCTACAAGGAATTTTCAATGGATGACAGTGCAGTGACACAGACATCAGACTGCAAGTATCTGTCAGAGTGTAAGGCGTATAAATTGTTAGCTGTATGCCATGAACATTTCTCTGTGACTTACTGAATTCCACTTTGCAGGACTGGGAAATCAGTTTCTCTTAACTGATTTGATGAAAATTTTGTCACAAAGAAAAATTAAAATAGATTTAAATGTTTAAAAATATCTAAGTTCACTGATCAGCAAATCCTCTTGTTCTTGTTATATTAGACAACATACTAGGAATAGGAATAGCAGATTGGTAAGAACATGTAATACATTTTCTTTTTACCAGATTCCTTAGTTTGGTCCATTTATTAACTCTCCATTCCAAGTTTTTACTTAGAGAGAAACTTTTTAAGCACTACCAGCACCTGCTTCAGAAATCCTTTTTTCTGCTATTCCTGAGTAAAGGGGATCACTCAAAATAAGATACCCACAGGTTCACATACACTGACATATTCAGTATCCTGTCCCACTCCACTTTTTTTGAGTCCTCAGGGTGCTTATTTTTCTAGCAAAACCATTTGTTTGCAGCAGTGACTGGGGACTAGGCACTCACCTGAGTGTCTCAGTGACTCATTCAATTATGTTTAAACAGTACAGACTGGGAGCAACTGCCCTGACCATGCCCTAGAACAGTCCATCTGCACACACACAAAAAAAAAAAAAACCAAAAAAAAACCAAACAGGTACATACTGTCCCAGATAATCCAACTAAGGTCTAGGGACTGCTTCAGGAAGTCGTATTTTATTACCAGGACTGAAGTTTCAGTAAACTTCCTGAGTTTCCCCCCTCATTAAATAATGCCATATCTCTCTTCATCAGACTACTTTTACTGTGTTGAGGAAAACATTTTATGTGTCTAGTGTCAGTAGGAATTTCACTTGATTTGCAACAACTGAAAGAGAAAGAGGGCTTTTTGGTCTGAAATTCTCTGAATAGTTTCTGATGACATTTCAATTTTTAAAGGAGCTTAGCAATCTCCTATCCCTCTGCATACCAGGCAATTTTAAATCACACAAATTTTAAATTTCTTTCAAGCTACCAATCTGCAGAAGTTCTGGTATGAATGTCCTGTTTACTTGCTGCTCTTTAAATCACCAATACTCCCCAGGTGCCACAGTAAACTTTGGAGGGCTACAATCAATTTTGCTCTACTGACCACTGGATGTCTGGCACAGTAATGGTATGAAGTGACTCAGGGAACTAGTGAAAATGAAATTGCCCCACATAAGCCAATCCCAAATCTCTTTGAATGTACAAAAAGACTGAAAGTACTACGAATCTTGTTCTCAGCAGCCAAGCCAGAGAGGTTGGGGAAAAAGAAGTTTGTCTCATCCTGAAGTAATTGTGAAAGGGGCATCAAGATTGGTGATAAGACTGAACCAGCAAAATAAACAATGTTTAGCCCAGTTTTACCACGCCAGCTAACAGAGCCATTCAACCTGGTATGGAGAGGGCAACCAGACCCCAGTGTGCACAACCCTGCTGCCTCTACCATGTCATGACCTCCCCAGGAAGGTGAAACTGGCTGAAGACTATTCCACTCTGCTAATGGGGTATCTAAATAATACCCAAAACAAACATGGAACAAAGTTACAAAATACTGTGGGTAAATGGTTTTGCAATTTGAAAGCAATTTCTTCTTTCCTCACCTGGATTTTGTCCTCATTAAATATTCCATCAATTAGGAAGTATGTCCAGAATACTGGCCACTCACATTCAATATTCTCGAAGAGCTTGAGCTCAGCAGGATCATAGTGCAGCCTGCTTGGATCCTAAAAAAATTCAACCACACTCATTAGTCACAGTGTTCAATTAGTCCCTTATATTCTAACCATAATGGTAGCCTATTTTATACAAATTATAGCATAGAAACCAATAAACCCACCAGAAATAGTTTTCATGCAGTCTCTTGACTTCTTTGTCACATTCACTCTCAAACTTATTTAATGTTCTCTAGACAAATCCATCCTTCCTAGTCTTGGGATCTAAGTGTCTCCCA
This sequence comes from Passer montanus, assembly GCF_014805655.1. Classification (NCBI taxonomy): domain Eukaryota; kingdom Metazoa; phylum Chordata; class Aves; order Passeriformes; family Passeridae; genus Passer; species Passer montanus. The sequence continues at coordinate 6,125,954 of NW_024367707.1, read as the reverse complement.
CATGATTGTTACTCTGCCTCAGTTCAAAGATATTTTGGGACGTTTCAGAGATGCCATTTCATTTTAGACACCATAAGCATATCTAAGGGTTAATTTCTTACAGAATTATGAATTAAGTTCTGTCCCTATTAAATGTTTCTTAAACCCTTGGCCTCACTCAAATATGTGTCCTTTCCAGGGGGGATACCCGGATTACCCCCAAATTCATTAAGATGTCTTAGCAGTGATGGAGAACTTCACCCCCATCATGTAAATAAAAGAAAATATGTCTGTAAAGAAGAGATAAAATTCTTCCCATGTCCTTACTGAAAATATACATCATAAATATTACCCCAGAAGTACCTCTCTGGGTGTCTTGTAACCATCTCGGAGAAAGCGACAGCAGCCGTAGCGGCCCTGTAAAAACAGACAACCTTATAGAAAATTTCCCATACACTTCTTCCTCACAGACTAATATCAGCATAAAGGTGTGTGCTGAGTTTTATGGGTCACTTAGGGATCTTCCTCCCTCTCTTCATGCACAGATGAGCCAACCTGGCAACCCTTGTTTAATTAGGATTTTTGGTTTAATAAGAGGTTTTGCTTCTCTCTTTGGAAAACAAAAATAAAGTAAATCCTTACCTGCAATTTGGATATTATTTCACTCTTGGTTACATTAACAAGGTTTACATCCTCCACTGCAAAAGCTGGGTAAGAAATAATAGACAGAAGGCCAGCATCTATCTCCTTTGACGTGGATGCCCTTGGCAACATGGAGTACAGAATAGACTGAGCAAAACAAGAACAGGAAAGAGGGATTTAAAATTATTTGCCTGCTTCAAAAGCTATGTCAAATGCAAATGAGACTACACTGTTTGCAAACTGACAGAGAAGTCTGTGCAGTTATTTTTAACTGAGTTAGAACGAGAATGCTTCACCCTATTCAGTTTAACATGATCTACTAGAAACAGGATAAGCAGCATAGCCTGAAGCCATCCTTATTATGTTACATTCTTGGCTTAGTTAATCAACACTTCATTTAAAAACAAAGGGGAGAGGGTGTTAGGTTTTCCCATAGTAAAGCAAAGAGCAGACTAATTTTTACCTGACAGTGTTCTACTTCATCAGGAAGAACATGAATCACTGATTTGTGTCCTCCATGAGCTCCAAAAAGATCTAGTTCATCAATTGCTTCCAAAGCGGCCTTCAGAAAAAACCAAACCACAACTCAACATTAATAAATATCTTTTAAACCAAGTATATACCCTGGCCCCTGTACTTAACCTCTGAAAGAAATTACATAAAACAGCAGTTTGCCCCACTGATACTTTTTTCATCTTTAAAGAAAAACTTAGCAATATTTTAGAAAAAGTAACTGTTTCAACGAGTAGGATTGATATACTGGTGATCCTTCCTACAATTTAAAGGCAATGCAAAAAAAATGGGAGCTGGGTTTCCAGAGAGACATCATCTAAAAATTGACGTACTTAGTAAAAAATGCTTGTCCTGCCCTACATTTCAAAATAGCCTCCTGTATCAGTGTGGGGCCAAGACCAGCAGTCTCTCTCTCTTGCAGTGCACACAATATCTAACAAATCCTGCTGAAAAGCAAATACACCTTTAACCTTAACGATATTTGTCTTCTGTCTGTCCCTCAGACACCATGTAATGAGGTAGTTGTCAATTACACATTTACATTTATGGCCTTCTGAGATTCATTTAGTATCTCTGTGACCTTGAGCTGAGGGAACCAGAAATATCCACTTTCTTTTAAGTATATCTTCATTTATTTTTCTCTCCAAACTACTTGGAGAAAATTTCTTAAACTAATATTCTGGTGTTTTTAGAATTTACATCTGACTTAATCTTATCATGACAACACATATGACTGTGAGGCTGAAGAATTAAGGAGGAGGAGGGAAAGAAAACCAGAGGCCACTTTATAAGACTGCATCTTACTGAATCTGTCAGATTAATGGTTCAATTAATCTGGTACCCTTCTTGCAATCCCTGGAACAACTGTTCTGAGGTCCTTCAATGAGAGCCATTATCTCAAAAATTTTACACTAAAAATACTCACATCTAAACAAAAGTTTTTATACAATCAGCTAACTATTGCAGTGGCCAAGAAGACCATACAAAGGAAGCCATCAGGTTTGTCAGAGCCCTTAAGCATAACACAGCAGCCATGAAGGAGGTGTCAGGAAAACATTCTCACTTTGGCCATCCCTACGGAGCTCGCGTTCAGTTCAGGGATTCCTTGGTTTGTCTTATCACCACGTTCCCAAATCCCATAATCCTGCAACAATACCATCAAGAAAAAAAATGGCATGATTATACACAAAAGCAATGTTTTGCCCCGTCCCACAACAAATCCTCACCTCTACATTAAATTAGTTTATTATTTCCTTAAAAAAATAGAAAAAAAGGGGCTCCAAGTCTCAAAAGAGACCCTCCTCATGTTTGAATACACCCCAGCAGGATCACGTGTACAGTCACAAATCCCTCCTGTGCATGTTTCTCCCCACGTACCTTCAACTTGGTTTGCTAACAACCTGCCCTTTCTAGAAAGGCCCACAAGACTTATAATTAGACATAAGGAAATATTACTAATTATCAATAAAACCCCCTATTATTATGATAGAACAAGTATACCTCACCCACACAGCAGTAAATCCTCCACAGCCCTCCCAACATCTCCAAAGATGCTGCTTGCACTGTAAAGTACTGAGAGGTTCTGACATCGTCTTGTGGAAAAAACAAGTCCCTATTTTACTTCTCCAGCAATAAATAATTTTCCACCCACACTTGAGCAGTGTTCAGATCATTTACATATAAATAACTACTTACAGCAACTTTGTAGGCAGCTTCTATGTAAAAAACAAGATTCTGGATAAAGGTAACTTCATCAAGGGTGAAGATAATACGTAGCCCTGATGAAAAGAAGGAAAGAGAATAATTATATTGTATCAGAACTGCAATAGCTACTCTACAGTGAGTTTCATGCTTTTGTTTATTTGCTACTAACCCCTGCCCACTGAAATCAAAGGAGAAAACTCATACTGATTTCTAAAGGTCAGGCAGCAAGCCTCAATACTTGCTACTGACAAAACACTTCAAACCCCACCAATACAGACTGTTTCAAAGAGCAACCAAAAACCACCTCTGTGAGAGTGACACTCAGACCATGGGTAAAAAGCAGAGGCAACTGAGCCAGCTCTGGCTCTCCAGAACAGTGCATATCAATTCCTGCAGCCCCCCAGCCCCCTGCCTGCTCAGTGCTCTACCTAGGAACCTTCAAGATGATCAGGTGTCTGCAGGGATCAATTGCAAGGGGCTTCAAGGACAGAAAAACATGGAAGGAAACAAATCTTCCCCCTCACAAGAGGAGTATGATTAAGAAGAACATAAGATAAAACAGCACCAGTAAGACAAGAACACTGATGGCACAAGTGCACCTGACTTGATGTTGCCACTCTCTGAAGAAATGTGGTTGACCCTATGAAGTCTTTAAACATGAGACTTCTCTGACGAGATTCTAAATATCTCATGTATTTGATGCCTTGATTAAAGGCATAGACACTGCCAATTACTATAAATATGAAATTCCACATAAGGCCTATCTCTTTTCCAGAGAAACATGACTTGCTTCTGAGTAATAATTATGTAAAGACCTTTGAAGCTGAATACTACATTTTTTTCCTTTTTAAATAAAAGCTGGACTAGAAAAGGCTGCAACAAAAGGCAAAAATATCTTCTGCTTACCTGATGCAGTCATCTGTGCCAAGAAGAGCAGGTAGAGGGAAGTTGCATCCACTTGTAGGTGCCCCCACTGGTCGTCCCCAACCACCGTGGCACAAGTTGCAGAGTTATACTTGGCATGGAGGCAGTCCTTGGTACTCTGAGTGCGTTTGAACTTCTCTACTTTATCTACCTAAAAAACATCACAAATCTCAAATCTGAAACATTTTGGAAGAAATTCTCGAAATGATTTCAAAATTAACAACTTTTCTTAGGTGAGGACAATCTTGAGGTCTTAATCCTGTTACTACACTCAGTTTTGATTGGTCAGAGGGCTTAAACACAACTCTTGACTTTAGACTCCAGTGAAATCCACATCTCTACAGGAAAGAATACAATTAAATTACCTTATTGAGTTCAGATCTAAACTACAGACATCCATCTTGGTGAAGATCAGTTTGCAAAGGCAAAACTCTGACTTGCTACAAGCATAGTCTCAAAACATTACTTCGACAAGAAGTGGAAGCAAGGTCAGTGTTTTGCTCAAGAGTTTTAAGAAGACTCCCCACACCATCATTGGCACACACACAAAATAAGTCACTCCACAGAATACACTGGAACTACACACTTCCATCAAATGCTTTGTAAATACAACATCTACTAACTCAATCCTATGGCATTACCTGTCTCATCATGCACTGCAAGAGTCCCCGCATCAGCTTCACAACATTCTGCAGGAACAAAACAAACCAGTGATACTTTCTGCCTCATCAGCTCTTACAAACAACATTCAAAAGTGGCAAAGTTCACACCCTCTACTATTGTCCTGCCAAAGGTAAAAAAATGTATATTTGGCCAAAATGTTTTGCATGCTTTTCTTTTTAATACACTGATCAGATTTTATTCCTTCATCCCTGTCTAGGAGAAATCTTTTCCCAAAGTTTCTCTGTAAACAGTGGAACAACTCTCCATGGTCCTTCTATCCAGCCTAAGGAAGTAAGAAGAATGCTATGTCTTGTAAGAATATTAATACTAACAATAAATTTTTTGAATGACAGATCTAGGGAACACTGGTAGGTGACATCAAGGCATTGACGTGACTGTGAAACCTGCAGAGTTTCTTCCACTCTTTATAGAGTACGGCAAAAATCAAGTGACCCATAGAGAAAGGGCTGTAAGTGTGAATGTAGAGAAGTGCAAGACTGTGCATTAAATAATCAACCCTACCTTTTCACCCCAAAAATACAGCCTCAAAATCTGATCATGTAAACTGAGTCAAGCTAATTGTGTCACCATGAACCTGGTTCAAGTAGGACATAGCAGCAAAAAATTTACCCAGTGACTCCAAAACAACAGTAGGACACCAACAGTCCCTCACTTCACATTTAACCCACCTCTGTTTACATTCTCATTTCATTTCATTCATTTACATCTCATATCACATTTACATGTGATACTCACATTCCCAGCTGCAGATTTTAGTATTTAACTGTGTGAGTTATGTTCCCTTCCAATTCTCCAGCACAGGTCCCATCAGTCTGGAGGTTGTAATGCTATGTAGGCGTGTTTGATCACAGCAGAGAAGGTATCAACCTCCATGCACACTCCAAAGACTTCTACTTTAAATGGCATGCTTCTCTATACCGGAAGAACGGTCTAGCAGATAAATTGATGCAAGATCCAAGCAGCCTAGGCCTGATTTTCTGTACCACAACACATCTCATGAGGGACCTCAAGGTTTAATTAGAGAGAGCCTTGTAAACTGGGGCACAAAACCTCTCAGAAGCCTCATTTTCAGCAATCAGCCAACCGATGGAAGTTTGACTTCTACATACTTTTGTTTCGTTTGTAGTTAAATTCAGATGTTAGCCTCTCTACCATCCAGTTCTTCAAATCCTCCTTGCCAGAGATACTGCACACCAACACTGCATGGGCGTTGCTTCCTTTAGAGCACATACTCCAAGGTGAGAAAACCCTGCTGGATTCCAGACACAGCAGCAGTGCGAATGCACTCTCCAAAAACACGACAGTAAGAAAGCCCAAACGGTGGAACTGGTTCATGCTCAGCCTTACGCACCTGCTCGAGCTCGTAGGCTTTGGCTTTGTCCTCATCGCGGTCGGCGTTCTTCCGATACGCCATCCCCAGCCCCCACACGGCCAGGATGCTGTAGATGTTGTCCCGTACCCAGGCATCCTTATGGTCGGCCCCGGCTGAGAGCAGCCCCGTCACTGGGTTCTAACCATGGCAGAAGGAATAAAGACCAAACATTACCACCTCAAGTCCCATCTGCTGTGAAGCATCACTTCTTTCTGTATGAAGGGGTAACAAAGTAAAGATGATTTCCTGCTAAGTGTACACTGCAGCTGCTCATGATTTCTCAACAGAAGTGAGATCCCATCCTTCTTTCCCAAACTCACACAAGTGAAATGCAAAATTCATCTGAACGCTTCAAGTTGTAAAGTTTACAGCATCCAGTCGGACATCTTCATCCACTCAGGGTTAGTAGCTAAGTCACTGAGTGAAATTCAGAATACAACAAGGAAATAGAAATTTAAATTTTACATATTTATGAGGAAAAGAAGGTACTGAGTTAAGACTAGAAACTGAGTGTGGGATATATGCTCCTCTACATAACTGGTCTGTGGCATAATCTTCAGAAAGTAAAAAACCACGAGTGATCTTCTAGGAGACTAAAAAAGTATTTCTATACATCTGCCCACTGGGTTTATGACAGCTAAATGAATGCAAAACCTTTTTTATACCCTCCTATGGAAAATGTACAGGAAAAAATTTCTGAAGATGTTGAAAGGCAGCACTGTCTGAAAAGCAGAGCACTAAGTAGTCTCCTGCATCCCAAATACTCCATTAAATTTTTTATTGCATCATTAATTCCCATCACTTCACTATCCTTAATTTTTTTTTACACCATCTTTCTTGGCCATATATTCTTGACTAACAAAAAAATGAGACAAAGAGGCAAAAAGTCAATAGAACTTTCAATTAAATCAAACCTTTACAGAAAATTTCAGTGAATAAAGATCAGTTGGTAGGGCTGGTGTGACAAGGGGTAAAGATTACTAAAGACTACTCTTACAAAAGCAAAATTTAAAATGACACATCCACCAATTTTTCATTTCTCCCACACACTGGTTCATTCAACTCCTTATTTTTAAAAAGCTGATTTGAGGGGGAGGGGCTTTAGTTACAATTTCCTGGACTCTGCCTGTGAGCAGCACAGGGGTGACAGCCTGACAGACATGACCTGGCACAGTCAGCCCATTGTTATGGCTTAATACAGCAATGCTTAGTGGCTCCCTCAGAGTGGAAATGAAATTCTGCTGCAACAGCCCCACCTCAGCAAGGTCTTCACAAACCAAGCAACTACTGAAGGACTCTTACTTGCCTGTTTGATGGGGAAAGTAGCACATATGAATGCAAACAGCTTAAAAAGCTTTGATCTTGAAAAGTCAAACAAGGAGTAACAGAAGTTCCAGTTCAGCACTGTGCCCACATGATAAAACCCAGGGTCTCAAAAGGCAGACCACATACTCCCAACATTCCTAGAGGACAATTTGTTTCCCTCCCTCCAATGCAGGACAGTAAGTGTTTACTCACCTGCAGCCCTGCCTTGATAGAGATCACTCTGCTGTCTGAGAAATGATAATTTTGGTTTATTTTTCCCTGCTTTCCATGCTGGCTAGCTGCCAGTTGAAAAATAAAAGTTTCTCTGTGTACCAAAATGGAATCCCAGAGAAAGGGCCCATCCAAGACTATTCAGCTCCCAGGGAGGGACTTGTCTAGATAAAGAGGTTGTATTAAACATATTCATGGGTAGTTATCACCATTTCACCACCTTTGACTGCTCTACAAGTTGGTCCCAGCTTTTGGGGTGCACTGGGGCTGGCTCTCATGAACTGACAACACATTAATGTCTTTCCTCATGCACATTCAGAATGTTAGCAGAACAATGTAATATACTAATTAATATTTTAAGTGGCTTTGTTTCAGCTTTTTTAGAAGTGTTTTCTCTTAAAAACCACAATTACTTTCTTCTGTTACCTGCTGACACCATATGAAAACTACAATGTTTACAAGGTGCTAAAGAACCCACAGAAACATTGATTGCACTTAATCCTCATGATGTCAAAGGGATTTTAGCTTAACTAGTACTTCAAGCATTCCATCTATGCAGTGATGGCTAATTAGACTAGCAGGTCTCATCCTGCAAATCACATTGCTCAGAAGATCCAGGGAGCAAAGAATTTTATCAGCACCATGCAGCTGAGAGCACTGCAACAGAAAGCTGATTGCTGGACTAAGACTTTAAACTCTCGCATCGTGCCCAAACCTATTTTTAAATCTATCCATCAATCTGGAGAGAAAAAGGCCCCTCAACAACCCAAACAAAAAAACACACCAGTTCCTACAGGGCAGCAAGTGTCAATAAGCACTTTGGCAGCACATGCACAAAACCAGTGGGGTTCTAAGAAGAGCAGCAAAGCAAGTAATTTAGCCTCTTGCTGAAAGGTGCAAATTAAATAGATTGTCAAATTGATCTGTCAGGTGAAAACATAGGTAGCTCTAGCAAAGCTTGTAGATTTGCTTGTGAAACCAGATGTAACATGATGTGAGTGAGTCTTGGGGATGGTCTCCTGCAGGACCAGGAGCTGGACTTGGTGATTCTTGTGGGTCCCTTCCAACGTGATTCCGTAATACAGCTGGGGTTACCCATAAAGGTATGAGCTTTCCTTATCAGGTCCATATGCTTTTCACTTATAGTACCATAGCAATACTTAAAATGTACATAGATGTTGTTTTGCTATTTCCTAATCTTAAGATTCACATTTTTTTTCCTATGTCATTCAATTCAACAGGTGTAATAAGCAGCTGAGAACATCATTCTGGTGGTGCTTTTCAATGTCTGCTCTGCTTCAGCACCAAAGCATCCCTCTGACCCCTGTCCCTTGGGGTACATGCAACAGATGGCAGGCACACAGGAGCCAGTAGTCTGGTCTTACCCTCCTTTCAAAACCTTTAACAGGATGGAAGCTATCACTGTGTATGCTACACGGACGAACAAGGACAATGCAACATCTGCAAAACAGGAAAAGAAACCTACTGACCTGATCCTGCAAGATACCACAGAGAAAACTGTCAGCCCTGACAGTTGAACCTGTTCTTTGAACACATCTGCCTGGTAGCACAGATATCCTGCATTAAAAATTGCCTCTAAAATCACATTGATCTAGAGTGATTGGAATGAGCACAAGATCAATTGCTGCTACTGAAAAACCTAGCTCCTGGTGTATTAAACACCTGATCAAAGCCCAGTGTTTGTGCACACTCCCTGTTGTCCTTGCTGCACCTCACAGAGGTGAGCATGTCACTGCCCTCTGTCAGGGCACAGCAGCTGATGTGCCAAGGCTGCATTGCTGCAGCTGTGCATGTGAGGTGCAGGGGCACACTCACACATCAGCCCCTGCTGAGCAGCAGCACCTCAGAAGAATTTTAAACACCTTCTGGTTCTTCTGCCAGGCTGCTCCTGGGCAAACCCATGGCTAAAACTCAATTCCCTGGCTCCTTCCTGGGAGGCACAAAGGCAGCACCAACAGCAGTGAAGCAGCAGCACCCAAGCCCATCCAGCCACAGACTTTCTGCACCCAAGAAAGAGACAGTTGCATGTGGCCCAAAGACAACCTTCCTAACTTGCCCAAGCACTGCATCTCTTCACCTGGCTGAACACAACATTGCAGTGAAAAAACCAGGAAGAGTATAAATAAATATATTTTAAAAATCTAGAAACGTGTCTTGAGCATTTCTCTGGGTCCTTTTGGGATACCACTGATCCTCTGCCTTGCTGCTAGCCTGTGAATTGCTTCCCACACAAAGAAGAAAGCTTACCTCCTTTCTCCCACTCTGAATTCTCCCAGACATTGAGCTCTAAGTGGAAAAGGCACAGTCATGAACATTCATCCTATTGCTTTAAATAGCAATTACAAAATTTTTGGTCACCAGTATGAACCCCTGTATTACCATTTACTTACCCTTTTTACTATTGTTAAATATTAATATCATCAAGGCTTTCATGGGGCATGTTTGAGCTCTGAATCTCAGAGGCTCCATATCTCCCCTAATGGAAGCTGTTATCAGCATCCTCATCTTATAAACAAGGAAATAAAGGCAGGCACTGGAAGCCAAAGTGACTTGCCCAAGGTCATCTTGCTGACAAAAGGCAGAGATGGGAACACAACTAAAAGCCTCTCCTGTACATCAGAACAGGAAGAGTCAAAAACTATCTTCTCATGCCACATATACCAATTCTTGCACTTGTTTCTACTGAGTCTACAATAATTTAATACACAAATATAATTTCACAGGTATTTGGACCCTGTGCTCAAAACAATGGTCAGTGACTAAAATCTTACTGACCAAAGTGCATATGGGTCCCAGCCTTTTCTTTCACTGCTTACCAGTTTCTCGCAACTTTCATCAACAAAGCATATTTGGTAACCGATCTGTGCAAAAATCCCTGCTGCTCATCTTTATATACTGGATTGTTTGGTAACTTGTTTAAGCACTGCTGAATACCTTTGGAGTCCTCAGTGCCCACCTGGGTAAAGCAAGCACATTAAGCCGAGAGCACTGTGCTGGCCAAAAAACACAGAGTGCACAAAACCCCCGCCGGAACCACCCCTGCAATTCTCGTTCTTTCGCTGCTCGCCTGCGCAGGCAGCCCCGCCGGACGCCCCAGAGCCCCAGCAGCGCGGAGAGCGGGAGAACAGCCTGGAAGCTCCGGGAGAACAGCCTGGAAGCTCCGGGAGAACAGCCTGGAAGCTCCGGGAGAACAGCCTGGAAGCTCGGGGACGTGCCCGGCCGCACACACGTGCGGCGGGGGCACACAGGGACCCGCACCGCGCTGTGCTGACACTGACAGGCTCGGCACAAAGTCCTGCCCCGAGCTCTTATGTCACCGCGGTGGAATGCTGCTGTTACCATGTGTGCGGACATATATGTATACATGTATATACACACACACATATATATACACACATATACATAGTATGTAGTGTGTATCTATCTATCTATCTAGATAGATACAGTGTGCACAACGGCTGGGTGTGTATCATACGGCCATGAGACATTGTACACACAATACCATTATAATTTACAAGCTCTGACTCGCTGTGTTTTCCACACGATTTCCAAGGTGCACTTACACAAGCGCCCCCAGGATCCGCACCGCCTCAGCATTCCCCGCGCTGTTCCGCAGGCGGGGGCGGGACATGCGGACAGGACGCCGGAGGAGGGATGTTCGTGTCCCTCCTGCAGCCCCCGGCCCCGGCAGCCGCCCCACGCCCCCGGCACGGCCCCGGCCCCACCGCGCCCGGCGCCCCCAGCCCCGAGCAGGCGTCTCGGGGCGGCGGCTGCTCCTCACCTGGTGGCAGAGGATGGTCCGCTGGACCAGGCGGGCGTAGCCGTCCAGGCGCACCCCCGAGTTGCTGCGGCTCCTCATGGCCCCACGGCGGGCCCGGCTGCCCGGCCCGGCCGCGCTCGGGGCGGCGGTACCCGGAGATGGCGGCGGCCTCTCCCCGCCCTCACGGCGAGCGGGGCGGGGCGGCAGCGGCCTCCGCCCTCAGGCACCGCGGGGACGCGGGGACACCCTGCCCGGGGACCGAGCAGAGGAGGGGCCGCCTGCCGTGACAAAAACCCGGCTGTGATTGTGAAAAATAGTGTCGATTATACAGAACCTCTTCGTGAGTTCGTGAAATAAAGCTGAGAACATCAGAATACTTGCTGGAAGCTTTTCTTTCCCCTAGCCTTAAAAAAACCCCACCGTTTTCAGATCTGATCGAATGAAACCACGGAACAGATGTTGCAGAGTAGCTGAAAGTGTGATATTAACTCAAAATTCGGAAAGATTTTTTTCCCCCGTTGTCTTTTTCATTTTTTTTTCTAAGTGAACTTGTAGCATTAACAGAGTTACTATTGTAACTTTTCCTTGCTGTTCTCCCTTCATTGCCCACAGCGGACACTCGTGGTTGAGGCAGCAGCGTTCACAGCCGCGTTCGTTCCTCCGGTGGCGGTCGGACCCCACCTCTGTAGGCTCTGCACAGCACATGGGGACAGAACTGGGAGGTTCAGCATCTCCCTTTGCCAGAGCCAAAACATGGACCAGCTCCCTGCTGCCCTGGGCTCCGCACCGGCCTCCCCCTCCAGCGCACCGCCTTGTAGAGAGACTGCACTTAGGCACCAAGTTTGCTGAGCAGGGCGGTGCCGGCTGTACACGGCAGGTTACTCTTTATCTTTGACTAAGCTTAAAACCTCCTTACAGATGCCCCGGGTTACCTATGCAGCCACAGACTAATGCACAGAATTTTACTTAGTGCTCTGGGCGGGTGTTGCAGCTTTCCCCGAGCTCTGGGCGTCCTGGCTACACAAAGTCCGACAGCCCACGTACCAAAAGGCTACTGTAACACCCAGCATAAAAACACGTTTTCAGCTAGCTTGAGGATGAGCTAAAATATTATGCTGGTGCAAGTGCAAATTTTTACTACAGTATGAGCATGCTATTAAGTGGAAAAGTCAGAAAGGACTCCTATCCCCTAGGAATATATAAAATAAAAAATATATTTTTATTTTGGTGTGTAAAAATAAAAAAAAGAAGACTCTGAGTAGGTCAGTGGAATATGTGTATTCACAGGGAATTTAATTACTGAAGCTAAACTCAGCTATGTGCTTTTGCTTACAGCATTCCTTTAGGACAGCTTCAGCAGTCTTGAGGGCAGGCATTGACTGGACTAACGTCAGGGTTTTCTCTGCTAAAATCCAGATCTTTTAGAACCATGCAAGGTAAAATATGTAGCAGAGAATAAATGCAAAAGCTGGGTCAGCTTTTTCTCCAAGAAGTGACATACTGTTGATCCTGTAATCTGAAGAATTGTAACGCAGCCCAGTATTAATGACACATTTATCTAAAAGACAAAGTTGATATATTTTGTGTTGTAGTTGCTGCAAATTTATTACTTTTTTTACAGTTAAAAATATAAATATAAGGACATTAAATAAATTTACAAGAAACACTGCAAAGGCAATTAGCCAAATAGTTAAAGCATTCACAGAAATGTATTCCAGCTACTAGCATTCCAGGATGGGCTTTTACCAACATGCAGCTAAAACCCTGTGGATAAAATCAACAAATACTTTAAATTCTCACCTTAAAAAGCATAGTCAGAGTAATTTTGGATGTAAGTGACTGAAAGAACTGAAAGAACCTGTGTTGCCCACAGAACCACAATGGGGTTTGAGCACTGAAGAGGTTCAATTGCTGACTCCAACAGAGCCCTAAATAAGAGGCCTGTGATTCATGCTTTTTTGTTGAGGAGAGTGTTTGCAGGGCACCCAACTGAGCCTTCCCCACCAGGAAGCAAAGCCCTTGCTCCCCATCAGCATGCACCTGCTTCATGCAGCCCTCTTTACAGGGCCTGGTACTCTGCAGTCTGGCACCAGTTTGTCCTAGCTTGCTTTGGGAGCATCCAACTTTTGCCCAAGAATGCAAATTGGAAAAGCAGTGGCCATAGCTGCACGTGTGTGTGAGGAAGAAGAGGTAAGACCAGGACTTAGGCCAATTTCTGTGCAGGAGGAATCTTCACAATGTTGCATGGACTTTCAACTGTTTTACACGAAGAGCCCAAATCAAATTTTTTCCAGTAAATGTCATAAGAGGAATGAAATTTTGCTTCAGGAATTACTGAGCTAGAGCCTCAGTATTTGGTTTGCCAATCACAAGACAAAGTACCAGCAGAAATACTCAACTCATTAGAATAGCTCAAGAGCTGCCCCTTAAAAAACAGCCATGCAATGAAACAAAAAAATTCTCAGCTACTAAATATAGCAGCTGTCATTTATTATTTCTATTTTTTCTTCAACTTGCCTCCCCACCCCCTCCAAACTTCTCTTCTTCCATCATTGCAAATGAAAAATGGCAGTGTCTCACCACTCAGTATAAATACTGACCCTGGTGAAATCAATGGCAAAAACTGATGACTTCACTCAAGCCACCAACACAACTTAGTTGTATTTAATAACTTACTGACTACTTTATTTAATACACCATTCATGGCACTGTGCTTGAATTACACCCAATATCTATCCCTCTGTGGTGTACTAGAAGGTAGCTGAAGGTTCAAGACCGATTGTGTTTGTTATTTACAGTTCTGCATCTAGTGAATATATTCTAAACACTGTAAGTGATCCACTTACTGGACAAATTAAGTTTTATAGCATTCTGTGTTAAAGATAATTAACTAAAGAAAATGCAAACTCACAATACTGACTACTTTATTTAATACACCATTCATGGCACTGTGCTTGAATTACACCCAATATCTATCCCTCTGTGGTGTACTAGAAGGTAGCTGAAGGTTCAAGACCGATTGTGTTTGTTATTTACAGTTCTGCATCTAGTGAATATATTCTAAACACTGTAAGTGATCCACTTACTGGACAAATTAATTTTTGTAGCATTCTGTGTCAAAGATAATTAACTAAAGAAAAATGCAAACTCACAAAAAAAGTTACAAACAAAATACCAATTACTTTCCTATACATAGGTATATTTAAATTTATATTACAAGAAATAAATATAAAAGTATAATTGAGATGCTTAAAGGTTGATATTTTCTGCTTATGTACATTACTGCAGTTTCCTACTAAAACGTACAAAAAGTTGAAGACAGTGCAGCTAACATTTTTAAAGTTAACATCGTTTGTATGCACAAATTGTAACTTTCTACATTTATACAGTACTACTAAGCATTATATGCAGATAAACTTAATTATAATGAAAAAAGTCTAAATAAAACTTTTGTTTAAATGTTAAAAAACCCCTCAAAAAACCCACTGTGATGAAGAAACAAAATGGAAGTGTGCCATCTGTAATCTGACATCCAAGACCTTGTCAAAATAGTAGGTTCTTTTTCTTTTTTTTTTCTTTTTTTTTTTTTTAATAATTGACCTTGTCAATCCATTGCATGGCTGCCTTGAAGTTCCAGTACCATATATTAAATAAAACCAGTTCTTGGTCTGCTCACATTATGTAAAACTGCTAAAGAAAAACTCTACTTCACACTGTAAAACAATGTGCTGTTTAAAAGGAAATCACATTTTCTCCATAGAACTTAGGCTTCCTCTCTTTGAAGTCCTTCTGAGTGAGATTTGGCTTTTTTGGCTGCCAGTATCATCCTTGTCTTGGAATACAAGTTGTTTGCCTGAAAAGTCATGGAGACACACATCACCATTCTGTACACTGAAACAAACACCATTCTTCTCGCTGGAAAGATGGCCTGTTGAAACAAAAAAGTGCATTCCCTATCAGAAAGGTTCAGAATCAAGCCTCTCGTGCTTTTTTTAGTCACTATAAGGAGTTCATACACTCTCATTTTATTCCTGCAACAATTTTAAAATGTGTATTGTTAGTAAATATTTTGTATAAATTTCTTTTCCTGTGTGAAATCCTGATATTTAAGAGATGTTAATATATTTATGCACAATGATTCCATATTTTAAGCAATGAAGGTCACAATTCTCAAAATGTAGACTTGACTTTGGAATAAGTATCACTAGATAACATGCAAAATACTCCTCATTTTAATGATTTGCTTTATTGAATTAAGTTTTAAAGGTATCAGGTGTGCCATGCCTCTGAAAGAAGAGTGTTTGAGTACAAGGAATTCAACTTACAGCATTTACTTCTGAAGGACAATCAGAACAAGGCCTAGGTCTGATCATGAGTCAAAACCATACTTAGACTACAGAGAATCTTACACATTTAGGTGAATCCACAATGAACACATCTAATAATACCATTTCTGACTGAAGCCTTTTAATGAAATGCTCCATAAATGTTTAGTTCACTGAATAAATCTCCTGCCCCTATGCATCACATTCTAAACATTATTAATGAGAATTTTGGTGGTTTTTTTTTTTTTTTTGTTCTAAGTACTTGTGCAAACACTTCAATTTAGACTTTTAAAAAAATTACTTATTAATTTAAGCAGCCATCAAGCACTTAAACAGGCACAAATATAGATAGGGTAAGATGAGCAGGAGAGCTTTGTTCATTAATTCAAATAAGAAAAAGGTTGAAATGATAGAAAATAACCATGCTTCCTAACACTGTGATTGTTTTTTAACCCCCTGCCTGCCTAACACTGTTTTATCTTAGGAGTGTTCAGAATAACTGTGCCCTAATGTTGGGGCAAAAGCTGAGAAGAAAATAAGGCTTTTCTGTGAACAAATTCAGAAAGGTGGTTTGTGTTCCTCAGTGAGGAAATCTGCAGGTTCAGTCATGTGATACCTAATTGTAGTTTCTGAAACATGCAAATCTGCAAGAGAAAAACTGAAAATAAGGAAATATTAGAATGCCATGAAAAGATGAAGTGCAGTAGGAAAGCAAAGTCACAGGCTATACAGACATTCCAAACTTACCACAGTAAGTAATTCAGTCCTGAATCTGAAATAGCATTTTAGTAGAAGCAGTGAGGCTAAAACTGTCAAGTGTTTACAGCTCAGTGTATTTGTGACATAGGTCTTAATTTCTAGAGTGTTTTTGGTTCTGAAGGTCACTTTTTAAAATGAAGTGTTGCAATGTTATTTTCAAGTTCCAGCTTTGAGAGGAGAGCAATCAGGTACAGCAAACTAGAAGGTCCCAAGTTCCTATCTAACAGCAGTCTAATACCTTTTGGAAGCATTAGCCCAGCTTTTCTGAGATACAACTGCTCCATGTTTGGAAGGTTAGGTGTAAGAATTGCCTCCAAGAGCTTTACTGGGAGGTATCCAAGCACAGGTATAGCCTTTTCTTACAGTAGTCCTAAGGACCCAAAAGAATTATTTAGTCAAGCTGTGCAGGCAAGGTATCCTGCAACCCTGATATGAATAGAGAATGTGGTACGAGGTTCACAGCACTTGAAATAGACAATAAAATAGGAAATTGGGGGGGGTCACCAGAGACATCCATGTTTGTAAGTGTACAGGAACAAGGTTTTGCCAAAGTTCTTTCAGCTGCTTGTGTCTAAGAAGCTTTTGGCACAGGACACACAGACACACTGGAAAGGTCTGATTATGTGAATATAGTAGGACAGAATTGGAGCACAGCCAACAGAATTGGCATCACTCAATGGTTTAGATCATCAATTTAGTATCTCATTCTAAAATAACCAAAAGAACAAGACTTTTTCCAGAGAGCTGGAACAGGCTCATTCATTCAGTTGCTACAACAAACAAATTCAATAGAACATTTCTGCTCTTTCTTTCTGTTGAGAAAAGCAGTCAAAATGCTTTTGTAGCTTGGTATAAGCAGGTCAGATGTTGCAGGGAGAGATGGCTTCTTTCATCAGAGCAATTAACACAGCAGGGAAAAAAGAACCCTACAAGACACACAGGTTTTTGTACCTGAAAATTTTTCTCTTTGAAAGGAAATACTTCTACCTAAAAATATTGCCTTACTTTGTGTCTAATGATAGTGAGTGTCACTGAATTCTGGTTCTCAACTGATCTGTTAGATAAAAAGTATGTTAATTATTGCATTATGTGTATCCAAACAGGAAGATTTTACAAAGGAATGTGATGGAAAAAAACCCCAATAACCTCAATTTAGAAAGCTGTACAGGTCATGTCCAAATACCATCTCCTGAAGTGTTGTGATTGCTCTGCAATATGCAATTAGTACACTCAAAGGAACAGTAACCTCTAAGCCACGTATTAATTCCATAGCTTTTACTTTGTACATCTGAGAGGTTATCTGCTAATATAATCTTGTTGATTATGTGCTGTCTTCTGACAGCATAGGCCAAGAAATGAGGACAACACAGCCTCTCCAAGCATGTTCAACAACTCCATAATAAACATTCTAGTTGATGACATGACTTCTTAGCCTCAGCTCTTGATCAGTTGGGAAAAATACCTCAGGCACACAGGAGTAATGTCTTCTGAGTTTTTCTTGACTTAGGGTTTTATACATTAGAGATTTGTAAGTTATTTTTCTGTTTGAAAAATTGATTAGTAAGTCAAATTAATATTTTTTATTAATTAGTAATACTAATTACTAATCAGCACCATGATATGTGCCCTGCAAGAGTGTGAAAAACTAGATTATGTTCACAGTTTTTAATAAGCACTTTTAATAGTGATTTATATCTAGCTTTCTCAACAGACAAATAAGCCACAGCAAATTGCAAGTGAAATTGAGCACAGTGCTACTTACATCTGCATTTCAACTGCTCAGGAAGAGCAGAGGGCAGCAGTGCAGAGGACAGTACTACGTTAGAACAGGAAGGATGGAGAATTTTAGTTCTGAAGAAATACTATTTTGCATTATACTTACCATTTCCATTTGCATGGACTGAATAATCATTATTCATTAGCAGTGTTGTAGAGTTAGTGGAGTTACTGTTTGATTGCAGGGAGTTGGAAGAACTGGATACTCCTTGATTTACAGTCTGCTTCTTTAAACCATTTGTAGCAGTTCTACTCCAGTCTAAAACAGGAAATAATACAATTCACACAAGCACTATATAAAAATATAGTTAATAATGCAACTGAATTGATATAAAACCAAGGCTTTACACACTTGCAGTATTCTAGATAGAATTATATTGTAAGAATTTAATGAGTCTTGATGTCTAAAATTATTTAAATTTAGCTCCTTTTCTCTTATCCCTTTTTAAAATACAAGTAGCCAACTGTCATAGTTTTACAACTGCAGACTAGATCAGAAAAATAACTGAAGCGCAGTTGATTCTCTAAGTGAAAGTGTATAAAAATACATGGCTTTACAAGAGGGAAACTACTTAGTAACAAAATAACATAAAGTAATTAATTTTTAGGTATAAACCATGCTTCACTTTGTTTTTGTGGAAATAACTGGTAAAACTATGGCTGACTCACAAGCTGGAATAAATCTTACCGTTTCTAACTGACCAAAAGTCTTCTGCAAAGACATGCCTTTACCCTGCAGTGGAAGAGGTCATCTCTTAGCAGTTAGCAGCTTAAGACCACAGCATGTAGACATGCAAGCGCTGCATCAGCTACCACCTTCAAAGAGTATAATTTTGGAGGTTTACTGTATCTTGGATAATAAATTAGAACTGCAACTGCAGCAACATGATCAACTGGGTTTTTTGAATTTTTTTGGTTTTTTTTTTTGTAATTATTACAAAATGCCAGGAACTTAACATTAAATATAAGAATTCAGAAGTTAAAAAAAGTTTGATATTTACCAGAGTTTTCAGCCAGCCTGAATTTCCCACAACAAAGATATCTTCTCCACTGTTTACGGACATTCTCCTTTGTTACACAATAGAAGATGAAAATGAAGAACCCTGCAAAGCAATAACATAAAAGATTGTTGCAAAATTCACTTTTACTACTTCCTAATGAACAATGTTTTGGTTTTCTTTCATTTCTTTTAAATTTCTACTAGAAAGTAATGACACCTTTCTTTGCTGAAAAAGTTTACAACTCTGAATGCCGCAGAGCACTTTTTTCTTACATAGATTAATCATACACACAAAACAAAAACCAACAAATACAACCAAATACACGAGGTACATAAAGTTTCCTTTTATCAAATAAAAAGGGAAAAATTCTGTTGATCTTGAAATTTACTTAATGCTTTTGGAAAAGAGTTCAAAGCAACGTCAAAGAGAGGGTGTATACCACACTATCGGACTATGAAGCCTTTTTAGCACATCCTGTTACATCTTTTATTAGCAGCTAACATGTTACCACCAATGTTACAAAATTTGGAGCACTCATCCAAAGAAAATAATTCATATCTAAAATAATAATAGATGGTACCCCCTTTACCACAATTTCAAATGTTCATTAGAAGGGATGGTGCTCATCCCATCTCCTCCCAGTGCCTCATTAAAGTCTCTTTGTCTATTCCCCATTCACTACTAACTACTAACTGACACAGGGTGGCATCCCACTTTCCCTGCTTAGAAGTTCATCAGAATTGCCCCCATTTAATGGAAAGGGACACTCAATCTTTGCACAGTTTCCAATCTGAAGTGGGAAACAGTTGTATTAGGTTTAGAATGAATAGTAAATAATAGTAAGTCAACACAGCAAATAGGGGAAAGGTGTATACATTGAACAGCAACTTTCACTGCTTCAGTCTCTCTGGGAAACCATCCAGTCAGTCATCTAAGGGCCATTTAAACAGAAGTTTGGATCCAAACTTCAGAAGGACAATTGAGGTATATTTAGGACACTGGGGACAGCTACAATATACTTATATATAAGTATAAGTATATGAGATACAACTGCTCCATGTTTGGAAGGTTTTTTATAAAAAAACCTTCTGTTTATAAAAAAGTCTATGCAGCAACTCTGCTTTTGGATATGTCCAGTAGCACCCTAGGCTTTGCAAAACTTTATGTTTTCATATCTACTTCTCATAAATTCTTAGTACTCTATAGGCCATTCTTAAGAGTTGGGTCACTAACTTTTAGATGTTTCAGCCTTGCCTGTCTCAATAACCCTTTGCTGAATGCCAAAACTCCTCCAGAAGCCTTAGGGGAACTGAAGAAATTATACTGTTTTCACTACACTAATTGCATTATAACGTGAACAATTTAAAGTAACCGAGTATTCAAAATGCATCTGTTTATTAGTGGAAACACAGTCACTTCCAGGGATAGCTGGTTTGAATACACTTTTGAAATATCAATATTTATAAATATACCATACCTGTATAAACAGTATCTAGTTTTTCTGTACCTTATCATAACAAAACTGCAATTTAAGGTTACTATAAAGCAGTATCATCTCATCTCTAAAATAATTAACACGCTAATGCACATATCAAATTTAAATTTTTATTGCTGAATCAAGAAAATTATGTTTCAAAATATTTGGTTTCTTATATTATAGGCAGGGAGCTCTTACATGGAGGACAAACTTACCTTGCAAAGTGTTGAAAATTGTAAAGAGGTAAGTAAATACCTCATTTACTGTGAAGAAAGCAAACCCCCAAGTAATTCCCAACAAGAATGTGAGGCCAGCAACACTTCTAAGATCTTGGATACTGGTTTTCCTTTGAGCACCGAGTTGTTTCTTCTTTTTGATACGACAGAGCTGGATCAGCACAACAATGAACATGCTGATATTGATCAGGAATATCAGGCAGAAGTATCCCACAGCAGTAATATAGAAGACAATTCTATTTTTGATCCAGCAGCTAGAACAGAAGAACAGTCTGTCAACCATTATCAGAAACAGAAACTAAGTCAAATAAACATGAGACAAACTTGTAGTTTCTTCCATGCAAACCATTTTTGCCTTTTACAAGAAAAGTATTTTTTTTGACCAAAGGATATGAACCTTCATAAAGGTAACAACCCTAAAACACATGAAGTACTGTGGAGTTATACTATTTCAAAGCACTACTATGGCTTTCTTGCCTTCCCCCTCTTCACTCTAAAGAAAAGCAATTTGTAGGTCCTCCCTCCATGCCCCCCTCCACCCTCACATCCCCCAGAGCACCTCCCTTTAACTCACAATTCATCAGGTCCATTTATGGAAACCTTTCCAGTGGTTATAAGTCCATAATTATCTGGTGATACTGCCAACACAATGGACACAACTACTGCTGGTAACCCTAAAAGATTATGAGAAAACACATACATAAAAATCCTAAATGAGACAGTATTATGAGAACTTGAAATTATTATATTTTGCTACAAAATCTACATATTGTTTCTGAAATCTGGCTGTTGAATTCTGATGATTACTAGCTGTCTGAAAAATTGCAGCATTCAAACTGCTCAGGAGCACAGCTGGCAAAGAAACAAGAGGAGTCCTTCACAGCCAGCTCCTAAACTTTCTGAATAAACCAACAAATACCATCAGTCTTCAAACTGATTTAGACTCTTACAGGATAACCAATTTTCTTTCTTACATATGTTTTAAGAAAGAAACAGGAGATAAAAATCAGGCTTGAATGTCTTCATCCTCTATCCAGTTAGATCAGGTTTTGCTGCTTTTTGTTAGCAACAGTGCTATTCCAGAAATGGAATATATACTTATTGGTATTTATTCTCAGAATAATGGAAACATCCACATTCAAAATTGGTTCTATTGTACTAGCACAAGGAAAATTCATTATCACTTTGCTTTGCAGAAACTTCAGTTCTGCAGCTGGGGGGACTCCATGCCTCAGAAAGGTGGAACATATATCATAACATTTAATGATTGCCTAATTTTAATTTCTAACCTGTATCACATTCACTGAAATACTTGATAAGAGGAATTATCTATTTACCATAAAAAAGGAAAAAAAATACATACCCCAACCAACAGCACAAAATTTAAGAATGTATTTCCGTACATAGGTGTTAAAGACTTTCACAAGGGCCAGATACATGTGGAAAGCTTCCAGACCCATCCAGGTAAAGGAAACCAAGAGGAAATAGTGAAGAAATACTGCAACTGCAATGCATAGGCCTCGTGTATCATACAGTGCAATCCATGAGTCAAGGAGAAAAACTAAGTTGAGTAGAAGTAATGCAGCACACAGCTGAATAAGTATTTTGGAGGGGTAGTCTCTCCGGATTTTCCTAAAAAAAAAAAAAAAGAAAATTCATGTGATGACATCAGCTGTCCATGGATCCCTGGCTTACTTCCTCTCTTGCAGTCCTTGGCATTCACAAATGACAAGAAAAAAAAATTACATTTTCATTCATATACAATGCATCATGCGTTGCATTTATACATGGAGACAACAATTTACAATGTACTTACAAATTAATAGTCTGTATATATAAAGCTTTTTAGAAAAGCTTACATAAATATAAACAATCTTGGAGTCAGTGTTTAGTACCATGGGTTGTTTTTTTTTCCATTGTATGTTGGACTTACTGTTACATTGCCACCCAAACCCAATAGGTGTCTGTTCCTTATTGCTAAACTAGATCAAGCTTTTGACTGGGCATCTAAAGCCTTGATAGAGACAAGTCCCAGTCTTAGAATAATGAGAGAATAAAGAAAGAACACAAATGCTTTTAAAAATGCTAAAATTCTTTACTGCTTTTTGTATGTTGTATCTTAAATACATTCCTTCATACTTCTATTATGATAATCCATTATAAAATACTTCAGAGTGCTGGTTCTTCACTTCTTACTGCCTAGAGGCTCATGATAATTCAGTTGTTCATAAGATTAACATTTCTGAAAACTGAATCAACATCTTCCTGGTGGACTAGCCAAATCTGTGCATTATTTGTGGGGATAGAATCCATAACTATTGAAAAGGATTTCTCAGTGAAGACTACAATCAATCACAATTGAAGAATAATGGGATCTCAGCTGAATGGGTACTTACTCAAAGGCTATGTAGGTCACAAGAGTAACAGAAAGAAAAATTGCAGAGAGGCCACAGCCTATATATGATATAAAAGTCAGTACCAATTCTTGTGTGGGATTCAAAGGAGTATTTCCATACAAGTCCTAAAACAGAAACAGAAGTTATTTTCAGAGAACAGGTTTATTTAATGGAAAAGTATAAAGAAAAATTTAAAAAATCAAAACATACCTTTCCCTCTACACTTACCAAAAAAAAAAAAAAAAAAGGACTCCATTCCTTTCATCATGGCTCTTAAAAAAGGTAGGTTAGATTAAAAAAAAAGCCAATCTAGTCTTGTAAAGAGCAAGGACTCCATGATCCTTATGGGTCCCTTCCCGTCCAGCTTGAGATATTATTTTATAATTCTATGACCCTAATTACCCTAATTGTGAAACTCCATTTGATTAAAAACCCATTTTTTTTTATTTATTTTATCAAATATTATTTTATTTATTTTATCAAATTTTATTTCCTAAATTTTATTTAGAGTATAAACAGCTGCCTCAATGCAAAAGCTGCAGCAATTAAAGAATTTTTTTTTCCTCTAGTGGAAGTCATGGACTCTCATTCAACAAGGAGTTTAAACATGTGCCTAACTGTATGGCTATCTGTACTAACACTAAAGTGAATAGAACCTCAGTATTATTTATTAGGTTGTATGGGCTTATTGGATCTTGACTTGCTTAAGACAACTCAAGGTTAAATGCGTTCTTGAATAAGGGCAAGATTGCATAATTTTGAAAATAATTACCATCAAAACTGCAAAACTTGTGAGATGGTTGCATGAACAGACTGTTTCATTTACTCTACTTTCTTTGACTGTGCAACCTTCATATGACCAGCCTCCATGTCCACCTGTTAAAAAAAGCAGCTTTGTTATTCATAAAAGGCTTCATTTATATTAACATGAATTAACATAACTAAAACAGCATAGCATCTTGGGTGATCTCAAGTACTTACCATTTTTATTGAAGTCCCAAAAAACACATCTAACTGTTGAATTATCCTGTTTAGGAGTAAAAAGAAAAAAAATGACTTATTAAACTGTGAGTTTAGGATCAAATTATCTCTGAATGATCTAATTCAGGCAAGAATAAACACTGTATATATAAACACTGTACAGCAAATATGCCTGTTTTACGTGAATACAAAATTAATTTAGGTGCATAAAAGGATTAATATTACAAACTGCATTCAAAAATATGCTGAACAAATTTCAAGTCACCAGACAGGAGCTAGCTAGCTCTTATGCTTATGCAAATATTCTGTTCCTGGTAGAACCTTTTGAATGCTCTTCCAATGTCTTCCCACACCATACAAATTCTTGAGATTTCTCCTCCTTCCAGACTTTGTAACTTGTGAAGTCATGACCACACAGAAAAGGAAAAACCTTTTCATTTGGAAAGATCTGATCACTTCCTACTATCACAATGTTAAACACACAGAAATTTCCTCGCACACATGCAAATTCTATAAATACCAGCAGCAATACACTATACTGTTATAAAAACTAATACTTCTACAGTTATATCTCAAAACTCATTATGTCAAAACAAGTAAAGACACCACTAAGCCAACTCCTGAAAAAAGCTCCAGATGCATTAGCGGAATCCTCACATTTTTCAGTTTCAAATAATTGAATATTTAAAACTTTCTTATGATATGAGATAGAAGACTTTAATCCTTGATGCTCATTTCAGAAAGAGACGGTGTATAAGAATCCTAATACTTCCAGATGACACAATCCTGTGTTTCAGTTCCCTTAAGAATAAATACTTATTTATTTTCTGGCCATACAACACCCACAAATGTCTTGACTGCAGCATCTGCCATAGCAACCCACACTGTCAGTCTTCCCTCTAAGAGCTTTTATTCTTTGTAGATTAAAACAGATGAGTAAGTAAGAAAGATAAAAATCTGGATGAATTTGGGATAGAGCAAAATTACCTTACACTACTTGAGAACCAAAATTTATACCAGTGGCAAATAAGCAAACAGGAGTGGTTTTAATTTCTGGGTGGAGATGAAGTGTCCACACTAGTAAAGCAGAACAAGCTGACCTGTATTCTTAGTAAAATGTTTCCACCACAACAGCTTCAGTGGAAGCAACAAAACTGTACTTTAAGTCTGCCAAAATGTAAATTTTACCTGATTAGGCTTGATATTCTGCAAAATGACAGTAACATTTGCCGTTAAGTTACTAATTGTGAGGTTAGCAACACTTGATGATATAACACTGCTGATTAAAGATGCATTCTTCAAGGACAGATCCTGGAATGACAAAAAAAGCTCCAGATTTTAAAATCCTAAAGGAAGCAGTACTAGAGTACAGCACCCACAAGCTCATTTACTATGTGGAGCAAGTACTGGACAAAAGTAAGTATTTTTAAGTCAGAAGTTTTAAAATATGTTTTGTGGGGAAAAAAAAATCCATTCATATTTTGCTCTAAACTTGAATTTAAATCCTTATGAACAGTGGGCCAAAAAATACCTGGAACACAGTGGTCTTTTTAAAGAAGTTGAATATAATTCTAGAAGCCAAGTCCAACTCTTCAATGCGTAAATTTTTCAGCAACAATGAAGGAAGTGTAATTGATCCAAGATTATTTAAATTCTGAACTGGCTGAACTCCTAGAGAGATCTGAAAAATAAACACCAGGATTATGCTTTGTTTCAGTCTCCAAATAAATAAATTATTACTTATTTTCACTTTAAAACTTCAAAATGAATACCTCATTAATTACTGTCACAAACCCACTGCTGCTTTCATTCCTCTCCCGCTACAATGCATAAATAGCACTGACAGGACTGAGAAGGATGCATCCCACTTCAGGTCTGCCTACCACTGGCTATAATCTGGCCAGTGGAAAATAATGGAAAATAATCTGGTTTTAACCATTTTCCTACAGGGACATAACACACCGCTGTGTGTTTTGTATTGATTTAGAAAAGGCGAGGAGCAAAAACACTGTGTAGCTGTAACTGTGTAGGGAGATCAACAGCATGAAAGCCTGCAAAGAATTTTTATACCCTGTAGGGAGTATGTCAGAATTCAGAAAAAGCTAAAATAGCCATTATTTATCAATACATTTTTATGTTCAGGAGGTTAAGTTTATGTTCTTAGATAAGAACATAAACACTAACTTTTTGATTGTCTGGCAAATATTACAAAAGTAAACTGGATAAGCTACAATTCAGGTACCTCAAGAGTTTAGTGATCTTATACTGTACAAAAAGAGATCTGAACTTTCACCCATTTTATGTGCTGCACATTTTATTTGCTGTGCTTACAGTCCAGGGAGCTTTGTTTAGTACAGAATCTCTCAACATTCCTGTTGCACATTAGTCCTTTACATACAAATATCATCACCTCAGAGTTCCTGGGAGATGTGAAACATTAGTAGTACTGCAGAAAGAAATTATCTGAGTATTGAAAGAATGGCTGTAATAAGAGTAACAGTATGAACACCCCAGAGTGCCCTAACAATGTGATTTAACTCATCTGTTTAGACCAGTGCACTCCAAATGTTTTTGATCATGCCTCCCCTAAAAGTTTTTGAGCATGAACCCCACTATATACCTACCCATAAGTTACATGTGTCAATTATTTCACTAATATATTATGCAAGTTATAAAACATTTTTTAAAAAATACTTTTTAAAATGTATTTTTAATTTATTATAAATATAAATAACATTTTCCTACACTGCACTGGACTGTTGTGTGCACACCCTGGTGTACTAAAACCCCACTTTGGAGATCACTGGTTTAGACAGCCACCAAAGAAATCCTGAATCAATTCCACAAAAGCTCTCCTGTTGCTCTAGTTTCAAGTAGATGATATTTATTGAAAATTTTCAGTGTTTCATTGCCAATGCCATGAAATAAAAAAATCATTCCTTAGCAAGTATCTGTATGTCAGCACTAGCATCTCCTAGTCATCTCACATTCATGCACTATATATTGCTAAGAAATAGAAAAGAACTCAAATGTTAAACATTTATATAATTTTCAGTAACACAGAAAAGTTCCAGTACTACATATGGCTTACGATACATTAAGCTATTTTCTTCTCTGAGGAGGCAGAATGTGTCAAAACTGGTCCAAAACTTTCCATCTCTCCTTGCTTAAGCCTCCAAGGCTGGTATTGTCCATTATTTTCTCTGTCAGGAGGGAGGTTTTGAATGAGATAAAGGGGATCCAACCAAACTTTCTAAGCACTTCTTTCTTGCTGAGATGCCATTAGTGACAAATGTTCTGAGCATCATTATCCAAGCAACATACATAATAGTTCTTTTCTGGAACCCTCTACAATTATTTCCTTCTAACAGATGAAGCCATCTGGCAACATTCCTTGACAAATGTCAGCACTGTCATGGTGGTTGAATAAATGATTCAGGGGGCTTGAGGCAAAGTTATTCTGCCAAGCATTTTGTCCATTCTGGTGTTCTGTACCCTGTCCAACAGCTTATTAGTTCTGCCAGTTTCTGCTAAGTCAGCTCTCTTTTACACCTATTTACACAGTTGAAAATTAAAGGAAAAAATGTGAAGGGCTTAAAAAACAGTCTGAAACTAATATGAACTAAAGATCCTGACACTGACCATAAACAAACACATATTCCTATAAATATAAAACCATAAATACTTTAAAATAAATGTTTGACAATTTGTAGGTATTGTAAGTATTTTGTAACCTGGAGATCAGCTGAGTCCTGGACAGCAAAGGACATTTCGTTGGAGCGGATTCTGTTGGTTTTGACAACTGCCAGAGCCAAGGAAGGGGAGACAAATTCAGCAGATGATGTTGATAAGTTTAGTTTTAAGCCAATATAGTCCACCAGCTTTATAATTCTGTTAAGAAAAAGTATACTTAGTATACCAAGCACATACACCCAAAATTCTCAAGTAAGTCATGGTTATGGAGCAATAATCTGAGTGTAATGCAAAATGATCACTTCCTATGGTGTCAACAAAAATACCCCCACCATTTTCCATGGCATTATATTATAGTAGAGCTGGTAACATTAGAATGATAGTCCTCCCATTTTGAATAACTACATAAAAGAACAAGAAATATTCTTCTGAATTATGATTATGAAAAAGTGAAACTTGCTGAAGCCAATTTGTCAAGGCAGTAAATACAACACTCCTGTAATTTATTGCCAAAATGACCTACCTGTTAGAAATTCGTGGTGGTAATGGCTCAGAAGCAGTGAGGATAGTGCTCACCTCACTAACCATCCTTTCTACATCTTTTGGCTCTATTTTTCCAGCTGCTAAATCATTTTCTATTTTGGACACGATTTGCTCAGCTGTGGCGATACTAATGGTGGTGTGTACAGAAGTTATATTTGTGGTAGCTGAAAGGGTTTTTCCTGTGATAAATGAAAAGTTAAACATTGTGTTCATCAAATAATGTAAGCTTGGAGAAGCAGAAAAATTAAACAGTTCTCTTGATTAAAAAATTGTATAACTACTCATAAAGGTTCTCAACAAGTCATGTAATTTCTCCCTATCAGCTACTTTGCGGACAGTGGTAATTTAAATCTCATGAAAACAAAAAGCAAGGTTTAAAACTGCCAACATCAATTTCATGGTTTATTGATTTCAAAGTTCCTCACATCAGACATTAATACATATTTAATATATTAAATAACCTATTATTTTGAATTTTTAGCCACTGAACGCCTGAATGTAGAGTAAAATCAAGATAGTGTCAGAAATTTGAAAAGAAGCTTGTATAGAATTTTCATAAGAAAATACATAGCCACTAAGAATATTTCCAGTCAATGATAATATTTTAAGGATGATCCAACATTATTGTGCAGTATTTTAAATATTAGGTTAGTTTAAAAAAAAAATCTACCTTACTCTCTGACTTAATTTTTTCAGTCCAAAAGACACTTGTTCTCATGGGAATTGAGCACTGTACCTACCTATGACAGTTACAAACAATGGTGTAGGGTGAGGCATCACTCACCATGCCCAAAGGCATTAGAGTGTATTTTAAAATACATGCACATCAAGTGAAAGTTGTCTCAGAGTTTTCACACAAAATAGAATCACAGAACCATTTAGGTTGGAACAGACCTCTAAGATCAAGTCCAGCCTTTGACTAAACATCACCTTGCAAACTAGACCACAGCACTGAGTGCCATGTCCTGTTGTTCCCTGAACATCTCCAGAGATGGTGACTCCACCACATCCCTGGGTAGCCCATTGCAATTCTTAACAGCCCTTCCAGAGAAGAAATTCTTCCTGATGTCCAACAACTTCCCTGGCACAGCTTGTGGCCATTTACTCATATCCTGTCACTGGTTGCCTGGAAGAAGATGCTGACCCCCACCTAGATGCAATCTCCTTTCAGGGAGTTGCACAGAGTGATAAGGTCAACCCTGAGACTCCTCCAGACCCTTTCCCAGCTCTGTTGCCCTTCTCTGGACTCACTCCAGCACCGCAATGTCCTTCTTGTAGTGAGGGGTCTAGAAATGGACAAGAGGTGTGAGATGTGGCCTCACCAGTGCTGAGTACGGAGGACAATCCCTGCCCAGGTCCTGGTGGTCATACTATTGCTGACAGGCCAGGATGCCACTGGCCTTCTCGGCCACCAGGGCACACCCTGGCTCATGTTCAGCCACTGTCAGCCAGCACTATCAGGTCCTTTTCCTTTGGGCAGCTTTCAGACACTACTCCCCAAGCTGGGACTGTTCCCCAGGGTTGCTGTGACACAAGTGCAGGACCCAGCACTTGGCCTTGTTGAGCCTTTCATACAGTTGGGCTCAGCACATCGATCCAGCCTGTCCAGACCTCTCTGTAGAGCCTTCTTACCTTCCAGCAGATCAACACTCCCATCCAAAGTAATTCACAATAATTATAAGGTCATGTTTCATATATATAACATTGTTTAATGAAGTTTAAGAGCAAATCCAGTATATGGCATTCAAACAAAAATATTTATGTACTTTTCATATTTACCTGGGGTCCCATGGCCATCAGCAGTAGAATGAGGACGAGAAACTGAGACAGAATGGTTGACAGGACTAGCAGTAGGGGTCAAAGATATTGTGAAAGGAGTAAGGGGAACAATAGGTACTGTACTGACATTTTTGTGACCAGATATAGGTTGGCTTGAAGCAGGGGGAATTTGTGCAACAGATTTGGTGATAGCCTCAAAGGGGGTATTTACAATTGGAAGTTTGTGAGGTTCAGAAGAAGAAAGTGAAGAATGTTTAGTGTATCCTACAGAAGGAGAAAGTATTGTAACAGTCTTGTTAAGGTGTACAGCATCAGATTTAATTGAGAAAGCAGCATTCGTGACAGATTTTGTTGGAGGTATGGGAACTGTGATGGATTTATTAGAAGTTATGGAAGAAAAAGTTGGCATGGTAGGTTGAGCAAGAGACTCAGAAGAGGAGCGTGTAGTGGTAACACTGGTGGAAGGCATAGAGTTTTCAGAAAGAGGGTTTGTAAGGGGAGATGTGGAAAGAGTTCCAGAAAAATAAATTTCTGTGAATGGTGGGATCAATGGTCTAATTGTGGGGCTTTGTTTAGCAGAAAGTATAGTGGGGGGAATAAAAGAATTAGATTTGAGGGAAGTCTTTTTAGGAGAAGGAGAATGAGGGGAAGGAACCCATATAAAATGAGGTGGCACTTGTATAGTACTGTAAAAGAAAAAAAGGTACAAAAATCCAGGTTATGTTTAACATTTTTTCTATTTTAAAGAAAACAAATTACAATAGAGGAATATATATATAAAACTTATACAGACATACTAATAATAATGTATATTTTAAAATCAATCAGATTGGATGTTTCATGCTCTAATATTTAGAATGTTCTTACATTCTCTTTTGCTGTGGTTGTTAACTAGCAAGTCCATAAACAAATACTACTACTGCCTTTGCTGCCTGCTCTGAGGGTGAGCTGTTGTTGAACACAAAACTAGATGCATCAGCAAAAAATGAGAAAAAGGGATAAGAAGGGAGGGAAGGGAAAGAGGGAGGAAAGAGGAGGGAGCTAGACTGGAAAATACCTGTCAGCTTTTTCTTGTGGAGGCCTTTCTGGCTATTACACTGAAGCATGGAAGTTGACCCTAGTAATGTATTTGGAAATTAGGAAATAAGCAAGTCAAATTTGGTATTTATACTTACTACATTCGTAATTCTTCAGCAGTCAAGGAACAGTACTTCAGTGATGAACAGCAGCACTGATCTGAGATGACAAAGAAGCATTATCCTTAAGCATAACAACTGCTAATACCATTAAGTAGAATATTTAACCATGTGCACTATGTCTTTAAACAACAGTATATACTGCATAATTTATTTTGGATCTTCTTGAATTAGTTTTGCAAAACAAATGAACCTCTTGACCAGTCAGAATATTGCCATACCCCCAGATTTTTGTTCAATGCCTGACAAGTTCAGATTTCCCTTTTTTTTTAAATTTTAAACAAACCAAAAAGCAACACAACAGCTTTTGAAACATAGACAAATGGTATGAGTCAGTACTCCATCTTGTCACAATATCACTAAGAAAGGGTGGCTACTTAAGAACCCTTTCAATTCAGATTGTCATTTCAGCAAGACATTTATGTTCTCATCTTATTTTACGCTTAATCCATTCAAAGTATGCTCTTTTAAAGAGGCTGGCAATTTTATACTGAAATTTATTTCACATACACCCCCAAAAATTAGAAGGCTGCATTTATAGGTACTTATATCGTCTGAAACAAAAAATATTTTGATTTAACAGTAACTATCTTGTCTTTTTAGCTACTTGAAGACCACAAATGTTTACATAAAATTGTGAAGAGACGGTGTTTAAAGCACAACTTACCAAGTTGACTTATTTTTGCTTTCTGTGTTAAACTGCTTATATTCTCTCTCTCAGCCAGCTTCATTATGAAATTGCAGTGTGTACTAAAAGAGAGGAAAAAAGCTTAAGATCCAAGAAACAGAGCTGCCTCATCTTTCTAATACACGAAAGTAACATCAAATGCTAAATTAAAGCACATTAGTACAAATGCTAAGTGTAAAAGCACACTATTTCTAGGCTCTGTCAGATTTGGGCATATTTTTAATGCACATAAACCACTATGCCAGGCTGATTAAAAGCATAATACATCAGTTTCTGGCACTTATTGTCCCTTCTCTCTACTATGTCAATTCTTAAATGGGGTCCTCCCTGATCAATGTTGGCCATTAAAGACTTGATAATTTTGCAAGGATAATAAAGTAATCTCTGCTGTTAGTGTAAATATGCCAGTGTTTATGAAACCTCCACCACCAGAGGAAGCCAGTATTCTCTCTCAACTTTAGAGAAAACTTCAGTGATCCATTCCAGCATGTAACTCCATCTTTACAACTATAGTTTGAGGACTTGAAGCCCTGCCTAAATTAGGAAACCTCCAGGGAATTTTTCATATTCAGCAAATGCAAACATAGAGATGAATGAAAAGGTTTCTTTCCAGCCCATAAGAATTAAAAGATTACTCTAGCAACTGCCAGTATATGATATGAAGGGGTGATCTGACTACTTTCTATTTTATTTGAGTGTTTTGGACTTTTCTTTCATCCTAATCCAGGAAGATAAAGTCCAGATTCAAGCATTTGGAGAAATGAAGTTTCATTTTGTTTTAGAATACAGCATTTCCAAAGGACAATTTAATGGTGAGTAGCAATTAAACTGAGATATCATCTACTTTTTAGGGTTTCCGAGATCACCTCTCTGGAGCAGCTTTGCCATTCTGATCATCCATGGTTTCCAGACTCTGAACTCTTTACTTCCTCAGGCTCCCCCTACCCCAAGGATGGTTGGTTTCCCAAGCTGAAGAACAGCTTGGGATGTCTGAAGCAAATCCCTCCTAAAGATTGCATTGCATTCACAAGGTCTGCAATTCTGGTGCTCCCAGTTACATGACTCAGGCAATACAGCAGAAGAGTAATAAGAAGTAATACATTTGGGTTAAACAAAACCAACAAACTCTAAAAGGTTTTTTCAAAATCACTAATGCCTGGACAATATTCAGAAATGAAGATTTCTTTGTTAACCTATACATATTTCTCCAGCCTGTTTCTTGAACTTCTGAACTTCCTAGAGAGTTTGTCTTTTTCTTCTGCTAAAGCGCCATGCATACTTCACATATTACAAGGCAATATATGAGCTTTTAAATATTTTTTCTTTAAAAATTTACAAACAAACCTCTGGTTTTCAGCACTGCATTCCATAACAGAGGACTGTAATGACAAATGAAAACAGAAAAAAAAAAGGGTTTATAAGGAGAAATCAGGAGTGATGCTTTATCAGAAGTAAGTTGGAAAAAGGTTTTCCAGAGAGTAACAACAATCAGTAATCTTACCTCACTTACTGCTTGCAAGGTTTTGTTGAACTCTGAAATGCTTTAAAATAAAGTATTACTGTTATGGAGGATTTTTAGTTATGTTTCTAAAAACAATTGCAACAATTTAATTTAAAAAATAAATTACAGAGAAAAAAATTTTCTAGTTAATCAATGATTTTTTAAAGTCAGACCAGTTGTAATACTGTAACACCACCAGCATTAAACATTTGAAGAGCTGACTTTTATTAGTCACTACACAAACTAAATTTAAACCTCTGTCATCACATTTGAACATCAACACATTTTAAATGTTATTTAAAAGAGCAGAAGATAAATCTTAATGTTGCCTTTTGTCAAGCATTACTTGGAATAGAATTCTAAATTTATACTCAAAGCCACAGAAATAGAATGAGTAAGAAATTTGGATTTCTTCTACAAACAAGATTTGTTGGCCAACCACATATTTTTAATTTTCAGGGTAAGTTTGGGAAATATTCACTCATGCAAACCTCTCCTTAAAATGACAGCGAAAGAAAAAATGAAACCAAAATAAAACCATAGCTATGACTTCAAGAATATTTATTAAAGAACATGGAGCAAGGAAGGTTCTCTTCATCATTTCCCACCAGATAAACTGAATCCTTAAATTATAACAAACATTAGTTGTGCCATTTTTTAAAAGAAACTCCAGTGGTACATAAACTAATTAAGGGCTTTCTAACAAGTATGAACTTTATGTTAAAGAGCAAGAACTTAGAACCTGTGAAATTTTTAATGTGCAGGAATAACACAAAGTCCACTCAACACATGGAAGGTCTCACTTCATCTTTTTCAAATACAAAAAATATTTAAATTCTTATTCAGAATTACTTACCTCAGTTCTTGTGAGGTATGTGCTGGAATTTCAATTAATTTTTTGACTTGATTGTGGGTGGTTATGTTATTAATCTGTTAGGAAAAAAGATCCCACAGCTAAGTACAACCAGTCATTTTTAGCCTTAAAAGAGAATTGTTCATTTCACACATTTTAATAGGCTGAAATTACAAAGACAAGAAGCACTTTTTTTCATTAATACACTGCAACAAGTATTTTACCATGACATTGTTGTCACAATTTATGGAAGGAAATTTTGATCTAGTATAGACCAAACCCCAACATCTTTGTGAAAGATAGGGGCAAAAGGACAGTAAACTCACCATGTCTTATGCTGGAAAAAGAGGAGTTTGGCTTAGTTTGCAACAAAGACAGCTTACCCCAGACACTGAATTAATTTTTTAACTCTTAAGTCCAGCAATGGGACAAGCTCCATAAATGACATAAATAATACATGACAGAATACTGAGAGTGAGAACTCAAGAACTGCAGTGAAAGACATGATAGAACTGAGGTAAATAAGAATGATCCAGTATTAGGGTCTGGGGATACACTGAGATTTATCTAAGAGCCCTTTCTATATATGTATTCTCATGCTCTTCTTGTTACCAGCATTACTGGTTATTTTTACATTTTGTGCAAACAGCAAGGGCCATGAGGAAAAAGATAATCTAATATACATGACATTGACTTCTCCTAAGAAATACTCTTCTAAAAAGCAAGAGTTTCAAGAGATGGAAACCAGTTTTACCAGAAGCTGTAGGTGTAATGTTACCATGCTAGGACAGTTGCAGCAGGCATTATCACCATTGAAACACAACAGAATGTAAAGGTGGCTTTTGCCAGGGGCATATCCCTGCCCAAACCTGGTGCTCCACATGTGTAGAGCTCTTCTCTGTGGTTACAATGCTGACTACTCTCATGCTTTCAGGAACTGGCATGTGAAATCTCAGGCTGAGGGCTGACAGGCATGTGTAGGATAAAGACACAAGGTTCTTTTTTCCTCCCCTCAGCTTCCATCTGTAACAACTAAACATTCTCCTCCTCATAGTATTACCTTGATACTGGGTCATCTATATGGTCCTTGCCATGCATGACACTGTCCTCTTAAACCTCTCTTGTGTTGTATAAATGGACACACTCATGTCACATAAGCCTATTGCAAAATTAATAACCCAGTAACCACAAGCCAAATAACATAGAATGATCATTCAAAAGCATAATTGAAAAAATGCACAAAAAAGCCAGAGAACTACTTATGAGAATCTCAACAAGAATTATTCCAGGATATAATCCAATTTTAATTATGCCCAAATAGATGCCATCTAGTGATGCCCATCTTCCAAAGGCAAGTGCCTAAATTAATCTCCAAAGGAAGATCCTGTGTGCCTAAATGTAAATCTTGAGATTTCCCCTCCTTTCAGTGGCTATGTAGAGAATACAGGTCTTTACTGTAGGAAGTAAAGACTGGTATTCTCTACAGGTATTCTCTACAGCTGCAAAGCAGCTGTTTAAAACAGAGCTGTTCCATTCACTGCAAATAGTATCATGTACTGCAAACACAGTAAGAATCATGTTACTTTTTTTAAGTGTAGACAAACAAATCCACTTCAACCTTCCTTAAAAAAAAAGTTTTAAAAGAAAAAATACTTACTATTTCTACATTTAGCGATGCATTACTTTCTTCACTCGCCCGAAGTTTTACCTTGCCCACATAGAACACTAAAACCGAAAGTAAAGAAGTTAGGGAAAATCAATGCTAAAACACAGAATGTAAAATTTCTTGAGAATTGCAAAACTTACTGTCTTGTGTTTTGATACAAGGGAAATAAGAACACTTGCACTAGCTTATCTATTTTTGCAATTGTCTTCCATCTTTTCACCTCTTTCAACAAATGAACTGGTCTAACAGCTTAATTATGTTCTATATATTTAATTTTGATGGCCGTCCCTAAATTCCTTCCAGCTAATCTTTTCCCAAAACAGAAAAACTGCACTTCACATTACTATAAATAGAACTCCTTAGCTTACTTGTTTCTTGGGTTCTTTTCACAATTCTTATCTGCAATTGTGTGCCTTTGATGAGAAACCAAATATCAAAAGTACAAGAGTCTAAACACTTCTTAACCTCCCCACCTTTAATATTTTTTGAATTCATATAAAATCTCTCTAAATTTACAAGGAAATTTATTACAGAACTAGCTTTTACATGGCAGCTAAACATTACTCAGAGTATAAAATAGTTGGATAATATTTTATGTAAAAAAAGGGAAAAGAAAACCACTAACCTGAATAATTACAGGCACGTGTTATGTTGCATACAATGGTTTCTCCTGCTGTAGATTTGTTGGGGAAAAAAAAACCAAACAAAAAAAGTTAAACCTAAATCCAATATAGTCACACATATGTACAATCATTCCAGTATCTGATATGTTGTCTAGGTTTCACCTGTCTACAGCACTTACCATGACATTTTCCAAGACTTAGTATTCAGAAATATGCTGCCTTTGATTAATTAATGTTGAATAATTTTCTGCAACAGTTTTGTCAGAAGACTTACATGCAAGGGGTTGCAGTTTTAATTTTCTTTTTTAAAAAATTTAAATAGAAACAGAAACCAGTGTATAATTGATAAGCTCTTTAATTATCACAGAATTCAATCACTAGGCAGCATACTATCTGCTTCTGAGAATCCTACAATGGCTCCATATGATAGCATGAAGCTAAAACTGTTCTACCTGATGGAATTCAAGCTACGATGACAGCAACCATGTACACTCTTATCTAGTAAAACATGGCTCAATTTTGCAGCTTTTGGCTGCTCCATATATTTGTATTTTTAATACAACCTACACTGCTGAGAAATAACACTGATCCTAAATTAGGGTATTGTAAACAGATGGTTCTGTTGTATAATTACAAAATAAAGCACTGGAACAATATTTGCATCCAAGACAAAAGTCCTACACTTGTTCATGAAAACAACTTGCCTTATTTAAGCAGATGGATTGGACTCTATTAACAGAAAAAAAAACCAAATTCTAATTTTTCTGCTGTTATCATTAGTTAGTACCAAGCGAGAAGGGAATTTTTTTCACCTTCCCTGTTTGACTGTAAAAGTTTGTTGCTCTATTAATTTTATCACCATCAATAAATAAGCCACCAGAGGTTACAGACTGTAAGCTGGTGGAAATATTCAAATTATTAAAAAAAAATTCTGACAGCAGTTTGGAATCAAATAAATTTGATGCTTGGACTTGATTATTTTAGAAGTATTTTCCAACCTTAACAATTCTATGACACTAAATTTGCCTTCCCTTTGGTTGGCATTGTAATAGTTACAAATCTTGTATACTGCTTTTTTTAAACAATCCTTAAAAAATGCTCATAAATAACTGATAAACAATAATCAAATGTCAATATAACAATAAATTGTCAAAGTTATTTGCTACATGGAAAACACAATAAAAATCCAACACAAAATCCAAAAATGCCACAAAGGATTAACATCAGCTCCTTTTTCCACACAGGGCACCCATTTTTGTGCTCTCTAGTCTTAAGATCTCTGCATGCCACCAAAATGCACAAAAATAGATTAGCAGTGTGAAGAATAAAAGACTGATAAAAGATCACTAGGACTTCCAGTCCCCTGAAAGCATCAGATAACACAGCTGCAATGTTTCTGCAGGTCATGTTCATACAGTCAAATTATTCTTGCCATTAAGGCTCCAAGCCAATTCTTCTTCCACTTGCACCAACTCAGAGCAAATCCATTGTAATGGGGCTACTGAGCTTTTATGTGGATAATTAAAAAATAAAATTCCTGGTCCTACTGGGCCTGCCCTGAGGTCAAATACAATGACTGTGTTCAGTTTGCTTCAATCTGCTAAAATGCATGAAGATTTCTGAGATTGTGGTTCTTCCATTTTTGTGGTAAATATAAGAACCTACTGTTCTGACTTACAAAATAACCGAACTTCTTTATGCAGCCATCTAGAGAAACATTGCAGAATTAGTTCTTCTACCAGACTGGACATTAATGTGAAGTAAGGCAGACAGTTAACAGGACACACCACAATACCAAGTAAAAGCCATACTAAAACACATTTGGGAGCAAACTTCCTGAATTCACACATACTTAAAATTTGAGATGCACAAAAATGTTATCAGTGGTGATAGATAAATCCTACCTGGTGTGATGGTGGAGTAATAATCTGTTGTTGTAAGGGCTTCTGTTATGAAAAAAAAAAACAAAAACAAAATAAAACAAAAAACCAACAACAAAAAGAAAGTCAAAACTTTTCACATTTTAACTTAAAAAAACCCAGGCAATACATGTTTTTGTTAAAAAACACCATGCAAATTCTCATTTCTATTTCAGACTCTGTCTTTCCAGGAAAAGTGCAAACACCTGACATTTTTTAAGAAAATGAAGTTACTTTCAGTGTGGGAAATGCAAAAGCAGCAAGTGGAGTAAGGCCCATCCAATTAAGTGTTTGTATCCTCATCTGAGCCAGCGATTCCTGGCACCCAGCTGTTCAGAGTAGAAAGTGGTGCTTTTAAGGTGATTCCTATTTATCCTGTTCTACATGGGCACTTCAGTATAGGAGGAATCCTGTCCTAAAAATGTGTTTTTGAATCAACAGTCAAGAACAGCAGGATGTCCAGGTCCTATAGAGGCATGGAGGAATCCATACTGATATGGAATGAAACTACTCCTTGTTTTGAAATGGGAAAACCAGGAAAGGAAGGGGTAACAAGTTCTTCTGATTGAGTCTTTTCTGATCCTATTTGACAACTCCTTGCAAGTACCTATATAAGTATCTTCAAAGAATGGGGTGTGCATTTTAGTTCTGTAAAATAGCTTAAACAGTATCAGAAAGCATAGAAAACATTCTATATACAAAACCCCCTATATACTTGCTAAAAATATATCTTCCCTCTTTGGGTTTTGGTAAGCAAAAAAAACCCTTTCTTTTCTTTTCTTTCTTTCTTTTCTTTTTGAAAGAAAAAGAAAGGTTTACAGCTCAGTTAAGTGTACCCCAGAGCCCTAATCATGCACACTTAAAGTACTGATTGCAGATAAATACAAATTTTAAAAGCATGAAATAAAATAATTTGGAATAAACAAATTCCAGTTACTAAAAATAGCAGGAACAAAAAAAGCAACAAACATGAATGCAACTAACATCTGCCTTGAAACCTTATTCTCTTCATGCAAATTCTCACCTGTACTTTGTGTAGTCTCCTCTGAAGACATATCTGAAATAGAAAAATTCATAACAGTAAAAGCTATAAAAATAAAATTAAACAAGAAAAGCTCAAAATTCTAAATCCAGCAAAGTCTACATAAGACAAACATTAATAACATCTTGCCTGAAGAATTAATAGGATAGATGATAAAAGTAACAATAGAGAATTCTACGGAAAAAACCTAAAAAAATTAAAAATCATCTTAAGAAAGATTCTACTTCTATGAATTTTTGAGAAAAAAGATCAAGCCTACAAGATTTTGAACAGAAACTGAATATTATTTATCTGAATTTCATTTTAAGAACAACTGCAAAGCTTGTTAGGAGTGTTCACATTATTTCAATACTAATAATTGAAATAATGTTCACATTATTTCAAAAATCTGGGTATCTGAATACAACCAGCTGGGAATCAAATTTTCCTCAAATAAGTCCCTTTTACTGGTTTCATTCTTTCAGAAGATGCAGACGCATTTTTGCATATCCAACTGAAATAACTGCTGAACCCCAAGTACCTTTTCCCGCATGAACTCACAACGTTCATAAGCAGTGATGACTCACTGGGTTTGGCAAACAGTCTCTCCAAAAAAGCTGGTTTTGTCAATAATCATAGATAAATAAAATAAAGTAATGGTGTAAAGTGTTTTTCAGCTACATCAAAAGGAAAAGAAATTAAGACAATAGATGAAAATTTAAAGGGCTGTGCTTAGTAAGAATATTTTAGGTGCCAGCACAGAAATATAAAGTGGTTAGAAGACCACTTTATATCACTTCAATATGACAACTTAATTATTTTTTTTAAATGGACCAGAGCAGATCCACAACAGAAGAAATTTTCTGAGGCAACTAACAAGTAGTCAAAATATGAGCAGAGGGAAAGCTAAGTGCTGGTTTCACTTGTATTACTTGGCCTACTACATACTACACAAATATTGAATGTGATGCAGTTTTAAAGACAAACCATTCCCAAAGAGAGACTGTATCTGTAAAATAACAAGATCATGTGTGTTTGCATCTGCATTATTTCTTTTATCCAGAGCACTCACCCTATGTCAGTATACATTAAGCAAGAAAGCAACTGGCTTTCACACAGGTTATTTCTGTGTGTCTCATTCTTAATTTTTTTAAATGCTTTCATAGATGATGCTTATCACCTCTGGTTCCAGAGGTTGTTAGAGCCTCTTTTGTGTGTGTAGTGTAATAAACTGCATGAAATGCCATCTGCTAGCGTGAGAGGAGATGTAAAGGAGCTCTCACTACAGTCTTCATCCCCTGCCATCTCTGCAAACTCTTCACTGTTTCATTCTGCATTCATTACAATGTAGAATGAAACAAGTAATTTGAAATTAAAATATTTTAGTTTTGGAACTCTATTACATTACAACCTTTCTGCACTACCTCAGATAAAAGCAGATTTACCTAAGAGAAAATAACAAAAATTGAAAAAAATCTGTAAAGTCCTGATTTTCTTACCAAACACTGTTGTTGCAGCTGATTCTTCAGAATCTGTGAATTTTATTTCAGATTAAAGGAAAAAAAGACCATTATGAAGTTTCAGTTTCAGACACATACATTATCATCCTCAGCAGGCTTTTCTTATATTATCAAAAGTTTACTGCATTCACCAGAAGAGGGCAACACCTGCTCTTTCAGACCAACACTTCCTGGTTGTCAAAAAAGGTAGATGTAACAAACTCTTGTTAAAAAAAAAGTCATAATTTTTATGCACTCAGAATTCAATGCAAGACAATTTTTTTTTCTGGAACTACTGGACATTTTGATTTGTATAATGCTGCAAAACCACAACTGTATAATGCTAAAGACCCAAGACATGTGCCACACCAACCCAAAAGCTACATGCTTATCCTGAGTGTCTTGCTAATACTGGGAATGGGAATCAAGCATACACAGCAAGGTGGCTCTAGCTGGGTATGAAGAACTATTCTCAGACTTTTCATAATAACAGTGAGATTTGCTACTTAAAATTTATCCCATCAATATGTACTTTCTTTTCTATACTGCAAAAAGCAGTGATTAAAAAAAAACAAACCTAATTAATTTCAAGATTGAACCTCTGGTTTTAACAGGAACCAGACAACTATTTACATAGCAAACACTAGCTATCAGATTTTTATATTGTTACAGTCAGTATTTTGATCAGAAAGAAATTAGGAAGTTTGATATCTTGTTCACATAGCAACTTTAAAGTTGGCTCTTTCAGTCACTGGGTGGTTTTTGATACTGTCAGAGACAAGTCAAGTTACAGGTCACAGTTATCACGGAAATATAATCTAAAGAGCAGCTGGATGCAAACATGAAGCATTATTTAAAAAATATACTCAAGGTGTTTCAACATCTCTCAAAGTCCAAAAGTCATCCTATAATGTTAGTTACAATACACTAATTTTACTGTAAAGCCTTTTCTACTGCTGAAGAAGACTTAAATCAGAGATATCAAAAGTCCCTGAAGAAAAGCAGATTTTTTTAAACTAAAAATAGTAAACAAGGATTTTATGAAATACTAAACACTCGTGAATTCCTTGCTCCAGTAAAACTATTTGCTTGCCTTACTGAAAACTAGCAATATCCTTCTTTCCAAAGGAAAAATGTGAATACAATTTCTGTAGTGAAGGGAGAATCAGAATCATCTCAGTGGCTTTATTCTTATTTTCTCTGGAAAATTACTTATGCTGTTTGCACCACAAAATTAGCTAATAAGACACAAGGATGATACAGAAAATTAATTTGCTAATGTTTGCATATGCTTAACTATCTCCAAAAATTAAAAAGTATCATCATCAGCAATCTTACTATACACTTTCTTTAAATAGAAGAACAATGGGGCAAAATTCCACAGAACCCAAACATACCTGTTATTTTTCTGCTAGGCAGTGTAGCAGTAGTTTCAACTGCAAAAGAAGAAGATTTTTTTAGGAGCAGAAGATTTTATATATTTGTACACACACACATATACACACTTTTTAAAACACAACCATTTTAGATGTGGTACTCACCTCACTTCAAAATGGTTTGCAAGACTACTTTGCATCTATTGAGAAATATGTGTCAAGACTTTTTGAAAGCTGGAAGTTGAACTTTTTTGAGTTCAGTTTTTTCCTCAGTTCAACTTTTTATACTTATGGAAGATACAGATTAGGCCATGAGCTTTGCCACCTCTCTTCCACTTCCAGTGTCTTCAGAAATCTATTCAGCACATTTGCTTGAGTGAAGATGAAGAGGACCAAAATAGCATCAACTAAAAATATAACACGTAACATCATGATGTGCATGCACATCATATAAATACTCATGTGTCCAAGAGCTGCACCACCAAAGAACACCTGAACATCTAAACAGTGAAAGATCAGGCTGCCAGAAAGGAAGCAGCTCAGGGGGATGTGGGCTGGGATGAAAAGCTGAGCTATTTCCAGCTCAATGGGCCCACAAAACATATCTCTAGGGACACCCAGGGAGAGATGCAACACGCAGATGGACTCTTGATCAAGGGATGGATCTGACGTGATCATGAATGTGAAACATACATCATCAAGTGAGCCAAGTGACTAAAGCCTCCCTGGACTAAAGGTGGTGGTTCAGCCATAAATGAGGAGGCCCAGCAGATCAATTAAATCATCCACTGCAGGGAACCTGTCACCAAGGCAAGTGATATGTGCATGCTGTGGTGGAGGAAAAGTGGCAGACAGCTCCAAATGTTCTCTGCAGCCTGTCACCACTCAAAACACCATCCTGGGCCTCGAAAAAGAAGCAGCAACACAGCATCACCTATACTTAGCACTGTTACCTATTTCAGCACCTTTAATAGGTGAGACCCCGTCTGGGCAAGGAGGAAGAAAAACTCTTCTCACGTCACTGAAACTGGTGGGACACTAAGCATAGCAGGCTTCAAGCCCAACAGTAGCAGAAGAAGAGAGAGATTCTCTCCAAATTACAGGAGTAGGTGGGACAGGTAATGCCTTGATATCTGGCCAGTCCACCACTACCATGTCACACTGGTGGGCACTAAACTGTGCCACATGCAATGGGCACTCGGATCCTTGGAGTCGTCATTGCTGTCCAGGTTGCTGTAGATTACCTCCACCACGACTAATGCCCTCAGACACTGACACCTTCCTTCTTCCACCAGTGGTGGTCCACTTGCACCTGTTGCCTGCACAACCATCCTCAAACTCTGAATCCAGCCATCCTGTGGAACCTCCAGTAACCAATCACTTGGAGGTGACACACATGAAAGTGTCCTGAAGGAACAAATTCCTAGGGAGCAAGGTATGCAGGGGAATTTGGGCAGGTGCCTAGAGCAGTATTCACCTCTGATGGCATGGGAGGTGAATGGCATGGCACTCAAACAGCCAAGGAATCCTGGTGAGAAGGAAGACCACTGGCAGGAAGGATGGCTTGCTTACACCAAAGACAGAGACTTTTGGTAGTGTTGGGTCCTGACATACACCTACCTGTGTCCCACACCCTGGAAGGGGCAATAGGATCTCTGGATCTAAGGAAAAACAAATGGATGCTGCAGCTGAATCAGAGACACAA
Source organism: Passer montanus (assembly GCF_014805655.1). Lineage (NCBI taxonomy): Eukaryota > Metazoa > Chordata > Aves > Passeriformes > Passeridae > Passer > Passer montanus. Next base: position 6,081,806 of record NW_024367707.1, on the reverse strand, counting down.
CCCTAACCATAACAGTCAAGGGGGAGCTATAGAAGTGGAGGTTGACCCAGTTAGGGAAGAGGAAGAAGATCCTCTGGAGGTGATGTAGGAAGACAACTCAGAAGAGGCAGCCTGCTCTGCAGCAGGACAGCCATAAGAACAGGAGAAGAAAATTACAGAAATCATAAATGAGACAGAAATTAACCAGTCCCTATTCCTGAGCAAGGTGTGAGATGCACAAAGATGACAGCTGCCAGCCAGGTAAGCAGGTTGCTGCCTGGATACCCCAATGCTGGAATACTGGGACCAATGATCTGAAGTCAGAGACAATATGAGAGCTAGACATGATGAAAAAAGCCAGCTCATTTTTGCTGAATGTCACACAGTGCGTGAAGCTAAATGCAACTCTGAAATATGGCAGGATGAATACATGGCAATTGAAATAATTGCACTACAATCCTTCAGGAGTTTTCCGTGAAACTGTTAATTTACATTTAATAAATTTTAGTTAATTTACATCCTGGGTAGAAATTTTCTTATGCAGAAGAAAGAGACACAGAATCAAAATTCTTAGTAAAACAATGCATACCAATCAAGTTAAAACATAAGTAAAAATGCACACCTTTATCCATATCAGCCTACTGAATTTAAACTCTTTCAGTAAAGAAAAAACAAAGTTTCATTGAATCTCTTTTGAGACAACGAGGATTCTGCTTACAGAAAAGTAAAATTGCTCTTTTTGACAACTAAAACTGTGTGAACTTGATAGATCATGAAAATATGGATATAACCCTAATTTTTATAGTAATTTTTCAGGAAAATCAGGACTTGTCATTATATAGTAAGTCCAGATAAAATACATATTCACATATTCATGTAAGGTAAGTGTTCTAGAGCTCTTATGTACAAGTGCTGTTACTTTATCATTGTAAAGTGATTAAAAATTACAGATTCTATAAAATTATATTCTTTGCACCTACTGTAGACTTAGCGAAGACCCTTAATACAACACAAAGACAATACCAAGTTTAATATGCAGAACTGAAGCAGTAGTCAGATAAAACTATTCTGTATTGTTCAAACAGTACATACTTTTATCAGGTAGAATGGGGTGAATAAAGATAATTGACTGAACTTCTGGTTAGAGAAGGAAGCATTCTTCCACAGGTGGGCAATCTGACTTTCCTACCACAGAAAGTAAATTCTACCTCCAAAAGTACCTGTTACTAATCCTGTCTTAATCAGTGAAAAAGCCCTTATCTCCAAAAAAAAGCTCTGGAGGAAATTAAATTCTCAAAAGGAACCCATGTGAATACAGAGCAAACACCACCACACTGTTTTTTCTGCCCATTTGAAAAATAGAATCTTTACATGGAATCTAACTTTAAGATCTTTCTCACAAAGTCTTTTGGAATCAGTGGAGACAGTCTTGCTATATACAAGGTGTCTTTTGCATCCTCCATATCCCTTCAACCACCTTGTGAATTTTTGAGAATACAAGTGCTACCCTGAGGTAGATACAAAAATTGTTCATGAACATATTTAGTTTTGCAGGTGAGTAAAAAGACAGTGCACTGCAAAAATGCCAAATGCTTTTAATAGCACGTCTAGCAGCACAGGGAGTAAAATAAGCTAAACACAGCCACGAACATGGAGCTGGCAAATGCAGCAGCTGCTGATGGCATGCATAATCTGAAGCACTTTTTTTATGGACACCAGTCTAACCATGACTTCTTTTTCAGCACAATATTCATAAGCCAACAGTTGCCAGAAATTATCCATGAGTATGAGACTTGTCAAGGCTTGAGTACGGACTTATCAAGGTCCAGCTATAAGTTCATTAACCAAGTCTTTAATCAGAATCACCTTTGCATAAAGAAAGGAGGAAAGACTCATATATAATTTATTTGTTAATCTTCCTCCTTTGTTGTGTTTAAGAACAAGAAAAGGAAGTGAATGGATTTCTTTGGAGAAGGATCAGAGTTCAATCCAAAATATCCCTAAAGTTGGCATGTAAAAATGAAACTAAACCAACTCAAGATGTGTTAGTTACAAGCTAACAGAAAATTTATTGCCCTTAGGTTGTTTACTATTGATAAGAGCATGAAAATCCTTACATACGTGAAACTTCCATTTATTTGCTTTATGAATTTTATTTGCAACACTGTTAGTTTAGGATCACCAAATCAATATAACTAACATATCCTGTTCCAAAACAAAGGATTACACATTGTAATAATACTTTGCTACATTTTCTCTAATGGAAAACACTCTTAAAGATTCAAACAGTAATTAGATAGGCAGTGCTATTCCTTGCTTTTGTTGCAAGGTAGATAGAATAGGCCCCCACAAGAACTGTTTGGTTTCTTTTCTGAGGGAAAAGGCAACTTGATTAAATGCGATAAGCACCAGTTTCTGTTGCTAACATGCATGATTAGAAACAAAAGCAGCAAGTCCCTTACTGTCTTCATATCACTTTGAACTGTTCTGACACAAATAGTCATGACCTGGGAATCCCATCTGTGTTCCACAGGTATGGAACTGGTTTAGCAGCTCTCACCACAGCTGCAAACATTGTGATAACCTTCATTTCCCAATGGCTTTGTCTGACAATGGGAGCCAGGGTAACTTCAGCAGCTCCAGAGTGGCACCTATTAACAGTACTCACGGCGAGGCGTGCAAGCTGATGTAGCTCTGAGAGACACCAGTACCTGGCCCTGTCTGAAAAAACAGCCCTGTGCTTACAGCATTCCTTAGCATGACAGCTTTTAATTCTCAGGCTACTTTTAGGATCTTTTAGGATGGGATGGTCTCCACATATCCTGCTGAAGCTGTTCCACCAAGCAAAGCAGAATTGACAAATTAATTCAGTGAAAGGGAAAGAAAGGCAGAAGGAGGTTTTGTAACACAGTAACCAAGATGGGACAGATGGTTCTGGTGCCTACAGCAAAAGCACTGTCACTCAAAGTGTATAATTTGTTCAGTAGCTCAGGCACAGGACACAGCCCTTAAAGCATGAAAGGTGTACAGCATTCTGTATCTGTGTATCTCCAAGTGTGATAATGAAAAAAGATCCTTTTCTTCTCCCTACCTTCAATCTAACTTATGAGCAGTACACCCTTTCTTAAATTTTTTAGAAATGCAACACCATTTCTGATTCACCTGTCTTTGGGCAATGCAGTCGGTGAGAAGCAGTTCAGTTTTTCCAGGGTGGAGAAGTGAGAAGCAGCTGGAACCTGGCTGCTGACAACAATTTAGTGCAAGAACAACATTACTGGCAGCAGTTTCTTGTCCCCCTGTCTCAGGGGAACAGTGCTGCTGCTGATTAATGCTCTTTTACCTAACACTTCATGATCTCCTTCACACCTTTGCAGAAAGCATCCTTTGAGCAAGCCTGAGATGGGGCAAGCAACTATTGGGCTTTCCTCAGAGGAGAAAGAGTCTGAAATTTAGTGAGCTCAAGTCTCCCCGTTGGACAGTCCCCCTGCCCAGCCTGGGCCATAGGTGAGGAGGGGCAGAATTCCTTAGAGGAGAAAGGGTCTGAAATTTAGTGAGCTCAAGTCTCCCCTGGCCAGCCTGTGCCATAAGTGAGGAGGGGCAGAGTGAAAGGTGGTGCCAGCTGGCCTCTGTCTCAGGAAACACGGGAGAGAATGCAAGGCAGCTGCTTCCTCGTCAGCTCCAGACACCAAACAGACACTGAACACTGAGGAGTAGCAACTGAGGAGCAGCAACAGCCCACTGCCAATCCATAGAAGAACAAGAGCATTCCTGGCACATAAACATACATTCCTGGACTTATATGTGTAGGGCCTAGAGGAGAGATTTATGGAATTAAGTGACTAAAATTTTACTTATATTAATTGAAAAGCATGCAAAAAATGACAACAGTTTGTATTAGTACCCAGGCCACTTTGTTCAAAGTACAGGTAGTCTTGACTATGTTCAGCTCTCACAAACACATAACAGCAAATGGAAGAATCCCAAGGGACACCTTGGTGGCTACATAATTTGGTCTCTTGAAGCCTAGTACTTGGCTGTCACCACAGAATGACATGAGACAATCATGACTGTATATTCCTGCTAAGATCAGTTTTGACTTACACATAAAAATAAAAATACAAGGACGTATATAAAAATTAGATTTTCTAAATATGAAATTACAGCACACTTACTGTGCCAAAAGTTTTTTCACCAAAAATTCAACTGAGTAAGTCAGGAGAACTGATTTGCATGAAGAATTCCCACCAGAAAGGCCAAAGCCAATCTTTTAATTCCAAATAGATATCTAGTATCACTTCCTGGGTTGTGCAATTACAAGCATTTAAGACTTAAAATGTCAATTCCACATTGCAATTTTTAAGTCTGTACAGGTCCTCTGCTAAATATTTTTACGGGCAATAGTTAACCTGTTTGTTACAGCAGTTACCAGAATTGTGCAGCAACCACTGCATTCCATTTGCATTCAGAGAAATGAAGATGCCCAGGACTTGTAAAATGCATTTTACAAGACTTGTTCATGAACAAAACTGAGTAGCTTAAACAGCAAAATTTCAAAATGGTGCTGTTCTAAAACCTAATTATTTGCAGAAACAGGCACTGGAAATATGACATTCCATTCTCCTATTCAAATTAAATCCATATTTTCCATTAAGAGATTGGGTCCCTTTAACAATTAAAAACCTTACAGCTGAATAAATGTTCTGCCAAATGAACCATTCTGTCACACAAAGTATTAATAACAGTAACACATAAAAATCCTTCACAAGTTTACAGTTGTTAGTTAGTTGCACACTGGAAACATTAACCTATTTTGACTTTCTATGTAAGGTAGATTTTGAGGCACATTGTATATAAGTTCATAGGATAAAATTTAAGTGCAATCTTAGTTTTATGTTTTGGTGTCCCTCATGACACCTTGTATCTGCTCTGATGGCCTGTGGTGGCACCATGGAAGAAAGGATGAATTATCACTGGCCCCTAGACAAAAACAAAAGCCAGAAGTTGTTCACATCGGGCTCGGTCACTTGGGCTAGTTCATTTTAGTAACTTTAACAGAAAATTTAGGCTCAGTATTTTTAACTCAGCTTTGATGTTTCACTACTTGTAAGAAATCTGTTTGTGGAAAGCTGTACATTAGATACTGAGGTGAATGAAATTACCACTTCTCTGGAAGGCTGATTTCCAAAAAGCCACTTTGTTTGGAATCACAGGAGAGGGAGGGAACGAGAGCTAAGAAAGGCAACGTCAAACATATTCTGTTAATAGGTACAAAGTAAAGAGGCACATGACTCATCAAAAAGGCATTCCAGAGTTAGGTATTTTTCCCCATCACATTTCCTTCAAGATCTTCTAGAGGTTTCTTTAGTATTCTATCCTTACAGTTCTTGGGGGGGAAAAAAATTTGCTTTTTCATCATCTGCATTCATGATTCACTCAGTAAACATGATAATACAGCCAAAGGTTTGGTACCCAACAGACTGGGATGCAGACTGCATGAGTGGATGCAGGACAGCTGCATTTCCATTTCTTCTCTGAGGATGTAAAGTGTTAAGACTCCACCCTCCCTTCCAGGAAAGGTGATCCTGTCTTCAGATGGGCACACAATGGGAAATCTTTAAACGGGATTACATGAGCCTAATACCTACCTAATACCACATCTGCAAACTAGAACAAAAGCCCAAACTGAAGTTTTTCTCTTCCTTAAGAATGCAGAGGCAAAATAGTCACACTGGGTCACTTCCCATTTCTCCTATCAGCGTTAAATTGCTCTGTACCCAGAAGTGTGGAAACCCCCTCCAGCAACACCAGTAGCAGGCTCAGCAATATTGAAAGTCAAAAAGGGTATGTGAAAAAGAGAAGGCAGCATCTTAATCTTGAAGTTTGGACAGTTTAGAGAAATCAAAAATGCCACAATATACGCACTGAATTTTAATTAGGATAAAAAACAACCAAAAGCAACAGGCTAAAAGTTACAGCATCAATATCACAAATGAGACAGCAGTGATACTATTTACAGCCATGTCCCAGCTCATCTATTTTATTTATGCATTGAAATTTGTTAAAGATATCCCATCATATCTGTGCTCCTTGCATAAATGCACAGTGTAAGAGTTAGGATATTTGTATTTGGATTAAGAAAGTTACTGTTTAATGTATAACTGAAATGATTAATGTTTAAACAGTGCATTTCACTGTGACGTTATTGTTAAAGGCAACTTAAAAATATCACATGTAAAAATGACAATAGAAGATCTGATACTTACAGGTAATTAGAGTTTCTTTTCAAGAATTTAGCACTTTAAACTCATTTATTTTCTCTTAAATCACCCCAAACTTTAGATTACTTAGTAGACTTTTTTCTTGGATTATACAGAGTGACATCATTCATACTGTTCACATTAAAGTATATAGCTACAGAGGAATCATTCATCAAGGAACAAGATGAAGAAATTTTCCATGGTGGGAATATGGAATAGTAAGCACATCTTTCTTCACTTAGGCATTTTTAAATACCAGGAGGTGATCTGTAAAGAGAGACATTCAACCTGCACTCTTCTCTCTATATCACAACTGTTATTCCACTCCTTACTCTCAGCAAGAGGGGAATTATCAAAGGAACATGAAGAATGTACAGGGAAGGTCAGTGACACACCAAGTGCATGACCTCCTTCCCTCTCTGGCCCTGCCTGCAGTATTTACACCTGCTCAGTGAGCAGTGGCCACACCAAGCAGGAGAACCAGAAGACTCTGTCACTGGAAGGAGCAAGAGTCTCATCTTTAACTCAGATATAAATGTTCACTATTGAGAGCCATTAGACCCTGAAATGTGATCAGCCTCATCACACAGCGGGAAGCAGTCAGATATGTCCTTTCTTGCAAATCTTCAGATGCATAAAATATGTAGCTAGGTAATCCCAAAGGTAATCCCAGCCACTTCTGGGGAGCAAGTTACTTTGTTAAAGTTGAGCATACCTTTAAATGCTAAGCATGTGTGTGAGCCTTACCACAACCAGGATTTTGATCCTTTTAGACCTCAAATATTTAAGAAAAAAAATTAATAAATTTTTGGTAATTTGAAAAAATTCCACAAAAATAATTTATAAAACCTAAAGTAAAAGAATCAGAAGAGTCAACAAAAACAATGGCAGGAAAACTAATGCTAAGTAAATCTAGACTTATTAATGGAATGGATCACTGCTGATGAGACACCAATTAGACAATGGCTTGCACTGCACAAAGGCTTTGAGTGGTTAAGCAAAGAAGAAACCACAGAAATTACGGTAGCCTTTGACGTAACATTTTACAAATAATTGATTGATGTAGGCACAAAGTGCCAACCAGGTCACAAAAAAAATTTCTGAAACTTGTCCTCCGGCACACTTATGACTCTAATGAACCACTTCCTTTTGACCTTTTGTGCCTACAGAGGACTTTCCTAAACTTTAGCCCTTTGCCAGTTATGTTCATTGCAGATGTAAAATTAGATCCTTCTGCAGACTTACTACTCAAAGTCCTTCTGCTTTAACACAAAACAGAGAAGCTTCTCAAATCAGGTAATTTTTACATGGGTGTTCAGAGGAACTTACTGAAAGAAATCAGATTGTAAGAGTAGCAGCAGCACCAATTAAAATCAGCTGACACAGACTATTAGATATTTCTACTGTAAAACCTTTGTTATCTGTTGGACTGGTATTTGCTAAATACATTCTTTTCACAGGATGACTTGGGGGTATTCAGCTAAAATGCATCGATTATTGAAGGGAGGCAAATTAACTGTAAAAAAATTCCAGCAAAATCTCTTTGAAAAGCTGTTAATGCCCCAAGTTATCTAGAGGAGTTAATTTATATCTGGCAGTAGAGATGGTCTCTATACTGAAACAAACCCATGTCAGCATACTTATTCAGTCTGGCTAAGCAACAAAGCTTTGGAAACCATGCATCTTACATACTCACTAGGAGAGCTCTTGCAGGTAAACAAAAGATTCCACAAACCACTAAATCATGAATTCTAAAATCATTAACCAGTTAGGGCTGGAGATGGGCATTGCCTGATCAAGCTGCCCTGTGATGGTCAGGAATGCTCAACATTCAGGGCAGAAACTGCTGGAACAGAAAACAAGGAGTTTCTCCCTTCTGTGCATCAGTAAAAGACAATCAGATGCTCCACTCTGAATGAGATTTTCCCCACTGTCCAGACAGACATACCTCTCTCAGACTTCCTTTGTATATCTCGTAGAATACATACCTCCTCTTGTAGAAAGGAGTTTTCCCCACTGTCCAGACAGACATACCTCTCTCAGACTTCCTTTGTATGTCTCGTAGACAGAATGTTCCTCCTTTCAGCCTTAGGACTGTGTTCCTTCAAGCACAGCCAGGCATAAGTAAAAGAAAGACATCCTTTCTTCAGCTCCATTCCCAGGTCACACAACCCAAGAGAGAAGATGTGCTCCCAACTACAGCATCAAGGCTAGCAAAGGCATTTCATTCATTACAAACACTGCTAGCAGCACTCTCCATGAGTCCTGGGTTGTTGGACAGATTTCTTTCTCTCCCAGAAAAAGAAACCTTGTCACCTTGTTTTACTGTCCTTACTAAGAGACTTTGAATCCAGTCAGGCAGTGGTTATAAGATTACATAGACAAAAGATATTTTTGAATCTGCTTGGAGTAAATAGGTACATTTTTTAAGGATAAAGGTGATGAAGATTAAGACTGGTGCCACATTTAAACTGAATCACTGATGTTATATAAAAATTCTAGGAAACAATAATTGAGCTAGTCACATTAAAATCTCCTAGGGGATAATATAATTTCCTATGATTCATAAATTGTATTCCATCAAAGCTTGATTCGAGTTTTTACCAACAGATATGATACCAAAAGCTAAAAAAAGGATTATTCTCTTGCCTGAACTCAGTTTCTCTGAAAATAAAATCTTGGATTGGTTTGATTCAAAGGATTTTACAGTTCTTTTTCAGGGAAGAAGGAAAATTTGAGAAATGTGTGAGAAACCATTTGGTCATTTTAATAAAGGAGACATTGCTGATACTGATAAAGAAATTGGATCCTCCTATAATTTTTTGCAGATGTAGACCCTACCAGCTGAAGATGTAATTTGCCTGTTGAAGCAGGCAAAAGTTGCCCTCATTGAAGTTTTGTCCCAGCAAATGTGCAGAATGAGAACTAGCAATGCTTTCCTCTGTATTTATTCCCCAAACAGAAAATGTGAAAATTAATTATTTTAAGAAGAAGTTGATACATGCCCCAGTACTCCAAGGAGTCTTAGTTGCATGTATCCTGCTCTCATATTATACAAATGGTTGATAGACAGAGAAGTTGAAGCAAGTTGAAAGTTTTTAAAGGACTGATGCTGTACTTTTGTTTGGATAAAAATTAGCCAAAGTTGCACGTCCTCACATGATCTCATCAAGAATTTGATTTTGGTTTTAGAAATTATTAATAGACTGAGACTTTGTAAAATCTGGAAGTGAAATGCCAGATACACTTAGATCAACTTTTGACTGAATTACTATTTCAAAAGCAGTGCAGTGGTACTTACCACATTGCAAAGAGTTATCCTCTTCTATTGTCTTGCTATAGGTCCAATCCTCCTTTCTCCAGCGTATAACACCACTATCCTGGCAGTCCTTAGATTGTGTTATATTTGCCTTGTCCCACATTCTGAAAAGGTACAGCTCCCCAGTCATACCCTGGCGAGGTGTTGCAGCTGTACCTTGCAACTTTGAACAGCCAAGTAAGAACTGGCCTTTTCCAGGCAAATAAACTTTCCCATTTAGTTTCTTGTGCAATTTTTCCGTTCCATTTATGAATACCTTCACCTCCTCATTGTCACTTTTCCACTGGATACATATTTGGTTCCAAGTGTTTTTACGAAGTCTTACTGTTGTGCTTATTTGTTTTCCAAACAACCATATCTTCAATTTGCCACGATCTCCTGTAAGTCCAAGGTCATACTTATTTGCAGAGAGATTGGCATGAAGAGTTTTTTCAGCATATACATATGCTGTCCATGGACTGTTTGAGGAATACAGCTTGAGGTGCACACAGACAAGGAATTCTTTCAAGGGACGCAGAGAAATTCTTGATGACATACTCCAAGGATCTTCACATGCAGTCTTAAAGACGGCTTTGTATCGCCCTAGGAAATCCTCCTCATCTAAATAAAGAAAAGGTGATTTGTAAAACCTTTAGGTCTTAGAAAAGATCCTTTATATAAAAGTTATTTTTCCATATAGTACTGTTTCTAGGTATTTTCCTAGGAATTTTCAAAACAACATATTAAGAAACAATGTTGTAACCTACTCCTTTAGATTTATTTTTGTGGTAGGGAAGTGACACATTTGGAGGCAGTCAATAAATCCTAGCTGCTCATGAAAACTTTGAAGTAAAACTTATGCACAAGAGCAAGGATGACCATGTAGAATCACAGAATCATTTAGGCTGGAAAAGGCCTCCAAGATCATTGAGTCCAACTGTCAATCCAGCACTGCCAAGTCCACCACTAAACCATGTCCCCAAGTGCCACATCTACACATCTTTTGAGCCCCACCAAGGATGGTGACTCAACACCTTCCCTCTGCATGATGGTTCAATGTTTAGCAACCCTTTCCATGAAGAAATGTTTCCTCATATCCAATCTAAGCCTCCTCTGGTGCAAGCTGAGGTCATTTCCTCTTGTCCTATTGCTGGTTACTTCAGAGAAGAGACAGACCCCCATTTGGCTATAACCTCCCTTAAGGTAGGGAGCAATAGAGTCTCATTTTCTCCAGGATAAACAACCCCAAGTCCCTCAGTTGCTCCTCATAAGATTTGTACTCAAGACTCTTCACCAGCTCCATTGCCCTTCTCTGGACATGCTCCAGCACCTCAATGCCTTTCTTGAAATGAGTGGCCCAAAACTGAATACAGGATTTGAGATGTGGCCTCACCAGTGCTGAGTGCAGGGCGACAATGACAAAACTGAATACAGGATTTGAGATGTGGCCTCACCAGTGCTGAGTACAGGGCGACAATGACTGCCCTGCTCCTGCTGCCACACTATTGCTGACACAGGCCAGGATGGCACTGGCCTTCTTGGCCACCTGGGCACACATTGGCTCATGTTCAGCAGCTGTTGACTAACATCACCAGATCCTTTTCCATAATGCAGTTTTCCAGCCACTCCTCCCCAAGCCTGTAGTGCTACATGGGGTTGCTGCAACCCAAGCACAGGGCCTGGCACTTGGCCTTGTTGAACCTTGATGCAGGGTGGTTTTTGTTTTATTAGTAGGTTTATTGTTTGATTTGTAATTTGGTAGTTTCTTTATGCTGTTTCTTTTTTGTTCCCGCCTTTTCCCAGATTTTTCGTCAGTTAGTTGCTAGTTTCTATTTCCCCAAACTTTATCAGTTTACTGAAACTGTTCTCCTCCCTTGGAATTTTTATTGGTTTATACCTTGTGGTTCCTGCCTGGTTTTTTACTCCCAATTTTCCTGATTTGTTAAAGATTGTACCCTCCCCTGAGACCTGTCCCCACATATAAGTTCTTGTCTGCCCCTTGTTCCTGGTCCCGAGGATGAAGAGGGGAAGTTTTACCATCAAATAAAGTTACCCTGGGACCCGGGTGCTGCCCTGTGTAACGCGTCGACCCTGGCACCTGGGATTCAAGGGAGCTCGAGGGGGGAACTGCTGCCCTGCCACTCCTGTCATCAGCTAACCAGGAGGAAGAGGAGCAGCAGAACCTCACACAACTGAGGATTTATTTTGCTCCTCATCCCTGTATTGCAGCTCAGTGGGCTGGGTATTCTGAGACTAAAGCAAAGAAAGCGTGAAGTACACCTGCCTTTTCCTCACTCTTTGTCACCACATTTCCCCCTCAACCCAATAAAGGCTGGAGATTCTCTTTCACCTTTTTGTTGTTAATGTATTTACAGAAACATTTTTAGTTCTTATGGCAGTAGCCAGATTAAATTTTGCTTGGGTTTTAGCCCTTCTGATTTTCTCCCTGCCTAACTTTAAGGCATCCTTGTAGTCCTCCTGAGTTTTCTGCCCCTTCTTCCAAAGGTCATGAACTCTTCTTTCCTGAGTTCCAGCCAAAGCTCTCTGTTCATCCAGGCTGGTCATCTTCCCCACTGGCTCATCTTTCAGCAGGGGATGAGCTGCTTCTGCCCCTTTGAGAATTCCTTCTTGAAGAAGAATGTCCAGCCTTCCTGGACTCCTTTGCCCTTCAGGGCTGCTTCCCAAAGGATTCTGTCAACCAATCCCCTAAACATGCCAGTCTCCCTTCCAGAAGTCCAAGGTGGCAGTTCTGCTGAGTCCCCTCAAGTCTCCAACAATTGAAAGCTAATAATTTTGTAGTTGCTGAGGCGTCCAACCTTCACATAATCCACCAACCCTCTCTGCTCATAAACAACAGGTCCAGTGGGCACCTTCCCTATAAAACAAGAACTTCCAGACAATGGCCCAGACACTGAAACTTGATTGTAACTGTTCAGTTTTTGTAGGTGACTAATTTCTTCCATTGTCCCAGTACAGGAAAGGACAGACTTTTGTGGCTGTAGATGTGAACCCTTTGGAGTTGACTCTTATTTTGTGGAAATATGCACACTTGAATCACATAACCATTATCATGGCTGCTTGCTTTATGGTGCACACAGCAGCAACAAAATAAGAAAAAGTTCATTTGGAACATGAAATGGAACAACAGAAAAATGAAACAGCCTGTCAGATGTTCAGCCAGTGCAAGAGAACACACTAGTGACACCTTTAAGGAGGTAATTATTTATCAATATATGCAGAAATAATTACATATATATACATATAATTACATATATATACAGCTTTTCTGTATGCTCCAGAGGATGTATGGGATTAATCATGATTGGTCAGGGTTGGAAAGCAGAAAAAGATCGTCCAACACAGGAAAAAACCTTTTCCATTAGCTCCTCTGTAAGAAGAAAAACTTCCAGGCAACTTGGATCAGGCTTTTTTTTTCCAGGGTAGGTTATGTTCATAGTCCTAGTTAGCTGTCAAGATCACAGCCAGTTCTTCTGTAATGTTCTCAGGCAACCAGAGCACCAGCTTTCATCAGGCCACTTCTGACAACTTTTCTGTCTTTTGACCTCCAGGCTCTCAAATTTATTTTTCAATAGCAACAAGGGAAAACAAGGAGAAAGTTCCTAACTTCCAAGTGCAACTTGATAGGTACAAGCTACCAGAAATGTTTGAAACAGAAAATATATTAATCCAGTTTCATGGAAAGTTTCATTGATACCTATTCTTGTTGCTTCCTATAGATTTGAGAGTTTCTCTGTGATGCTAACTAGCAGAAGTGAGTTAATGCTTAGATTGGTTCTAAATGGCAAAGGACAAGAAAGACATACTTGACCCAATAGCAAGCCCCCCTTGCCTAACCCTGCAGCATGAATTCACTCATTCAGTTTGGCCACTTGTCAGTCTGAAAGCAAAATCTGGGATACCCAGCTAAGAAGACTTCAGTATGGAAAACTAATTTTTAAAATTACTTGAAAGCTGGATGAGGAAGACTGGATGGGAGGGTAAGGTGTCACAGAATATGAGATTTTTCAAAATGGGGGCTCAAATATACCTACCTTTTAAAGTAAAATTAAAACAGATGTCCATCTGACAGCATGGACATGTCATAAGGAAACCGATTTTATGAAGGAAATAGCCAGCTGGTTACATGCTGATACTGGTGACACAGTCTTTCCAAATAAAAAAATTGCTCAAGTCTTTCATTATTAAGTAGAAATTGACTGGTAAGGGAAGTTTTCTGACACAGTTTCAAAACTTGAAGTTACTGTTAACTATCCAAATTGACAGACTGGTATTCCATTCCTTAGCAAAAATACTAATCAAAACTTGAAGTATCATCAGCAGGCTTGATTTTAGAAGTGAATGAATTCTGAGAGAGGCTTCATTTCATGTTAAGCATTAAAGCAATGTTGATATGCCAATCGTGGATTAAAGGGCTGCTAATTTCTATTACATTTTTTAGGGGAATTGTGACTTCGAAGTTGTCAAGGGGCCACAGTGGACACAAACTTGTAGATGAAAACAGTTGTAATACAGATAGATAACAGAAATTAAGCAAAATGAGACCAATCTGCTGATGATTCTTCTGGTCTGCCTTATATAATCCAAAAAGACTGCTGTTGATCAATATGCAAGTCCTGAAGAATTAATTTGAACTAAGAAAAGTGTTTACATACAAAGGTCTACTCTTCTGGAAACTGGAAAGATGGCCCACCACTTTGCTCTAAACAGTCATAAAGAAAAGTGCCAAAAAGAGATGCCAAAATTAAGAGAATAGATACCAATACTATCTGAATTGCTGCAAGAAAGGCTGGAAATTTTAATATGCTTTATCTACCCAAAGAATGCTGAAAAAGCAGAAAGGAAATTGGAATCATAGTCAGAAAATGCACTTTGCTGTTCCAAGTGAGTGCAGTACAGCATTATGTTAGGAATTAATCATCAGTATTACCTTGACTAAGTCTCCTTGACATGTGGGTGGATGCATTGCAAGCAGGAGATGACATTACAGTAAAGCCTTTAGAAGATCTGTTAATCATCACTTACTTCCTCTAGCAATGGTGGTTGTGGGCTGTGACCCACCCTTGACCAAGGAACCGAGGAGCTGGAACTGCCTGCGCTCTAACAGAGGCATTCCTGAAGTCTCCTTGCATGCAGACAATGCAATAATTTCAGAAAAGTAGCCATGAACACACCTTTACAGCACAGGAAAGGGAGCATAATGGAAAGAATGCTTCAAACAGCTCCAGCGTAAGAAAAATCCAGAGTAAGGAAAATATAAATAATGATAATAATTAAAAAAAAAAATCACAAACAAATACAACACAACTTGGAGTGAAGGAAACTCCATTCAGTAGTAAACATGGGCTGACAATTCAATGTCTTCTGCTGTGTTTGGGCACATAAGCCTTGTCAGAAAGGAAATTTTTTTCTTCTTACTATACTTATCTCTAAGAGATGCAAAACCTGGGGGTTTTGCCTTCACTTAAGCTGAAAGCAAGTATTTAATAAGCATGTTCTCTTAAGCCCTAAAAGAAATCCTGAAACATATGCACATACTTCCAAATGTTTAAAATGAACTTTCTGAGAATGACAACATAAACCAAAAATGCATCTCTTTCTTTTTTCTAAACATTTTAGACAGTGATAATTGTCATCTTTACAAGAGATAGCCATTAGGTATTAAGAATTAGGTAGGTATTAAGAATTAGCCCTATGGGAGCAGATTCTCTCAGTACATAAGCACCAGTGTTATTTTCCTTATATTACTCATAACCACTGGATCAGTATACAGCTGAGCATTAATACAGTCAGGTATTCTCTTGAATAAAAATAGTCACAAGTTTATATGTCTGCATAATCTGGCTTTTAACTAGTAACAATAGTTATCAACTTCCTTGCAAGTGTTTGCCACCTGTGACACATTTGGCTCTCTACAGTCCATTAAAATGATGTCAAAAGACTCTTGTATACTCACCTATTCCATCTGGAGCTCATAACTGTCTTTTACAAAAAGCCTAAAACTCTAAACTTTCTATGAGTGGGTCACTTGGTTCTGTTGAAGTTTTTTAAAAATCTGAAGCTAAGAACTGTTTCCCCAAAATCAATTTCATCCCTCCTTTTCACAGTTCTATTTGTTTAGCTGGGGATAAACAACATCACCTTATCCAGCATCCTGAGCATCAAAAAGAACACAGGAAGTTTTTCTCTCTTCATATTTTTTGGAGAACACAAACATACTTTGCCACTTCAGATGAGGAGAGAACTGAGTAGAGATGCTGTTGACACTACTAACTGCTGACAGCCTAAAAGCAAAATACCCCAATAAAATAGGAGGAAAACATAAACACACCCTTGTGTCAGTTTAGCTTTCCTTGATGACTAATGACAGCTTTAAGTGATACAAAGGTGGGAAATGAAATCCCTCTTTACTTGCTTCCTCAGAACTTTAGATACAGTTAAATTTCCCCTGGAAAAACTCTTCCACGACATCTGTCCATCTGCTGAACAGCTCTGTCCTTTTTACTGTTTAAAGTACAAGAGGTTAACACCTCTCCATCTTAGCAGTAGATTAATCACCTGAATCTCAGATTCTGTCTCAATAGAAACATTTTGTAAAAGTTGCTGCATCTGGAGAATTAGAGACAAAACTAGTCTAATCTGTAACCCATGAAACCTCACTGGTTGTACAACACTGTTAAGCAGGCATGCTTAAATTGAAAAACTCAGGCAGTAAATCAGAACTGCAAGTTCTGACCTGGAGTAAAATAATATGCAACGACACAGAAAGAAGGTTCTGAAACTAGTCATAAGTACACAGCAAAAAACAGTCAGACTTTTTTAATACACTAAGCACATTATTAACATGATAAATGCTCTACAAACTGTTGACATAAGGAAGCTGTATGAATGACAAGCACTGTTATCCTTATCAGCTGAGGTCCAGAGCAGTAACAGACTGACCATCAGTTTACAAAAAAAACTGAAATTTTTTAGCCATGAAAAAACACAAATTATTTTACCTCATTTTATTCTACTTTACCATACACAAAAGCATCACTACGTCAGTTTTCCACAAGAACCTTATGAATTTATTTTTCATTTACTGTTACAAATACTTAATTTCTGTTACATGTTTTGGGCCTTACTACCTTTCCCTTAGCCATATTCTGATCCACAACCAAAATCAATGCAGGAGATGTTCTACACTCACACACACCCTAAATACAGCAAAGCTCAAAGGACCTTGTGGTGTTTTTATAAGAGCAGTATAAAAGATTTAACAACGTGTTCTGAAAATAGTAACACTTCCAGCTCAAAAAAAACCCCAGCAATAAAATAATTTGTCTTGTTATTACAAATTGTGTTTTGGTTCTCTCCTCATCCACAGCCTAAAAGAAGTTACTACCAATGATTTTTTATGAAAACATACAAAGCATCCAAAATGCTAAGCACCAACTGTTTCATTTCTTGTTAGTGACAGTTTTTCCTCTAGTTTTCAAGAGGCAAAAACTTGCCTGGTTGAACATAATCAAAAGTTCTATTCATCAAGACTAATGGTATTTATTTAGAATACCAACACTAGACAAATCAGGAAAAAATTCTCTTACCTTTGCTTGCTGTAGCCAAGAACAACTGAAGTAAAAGGACTGCTTGAACAATCCTGAATCTCAAGAAAATGTCCTGTATTCTGCCAACACAGCAGTGCTGTTTTCCCCAGGCAACCATTCTAGAAGAAACAGATAAATAAATAAACCACAATGGCTAGAAAATGTGTAGATGTACAAACATTATGACAAAATATATTTCCAATATAAGCATAAATCTTCTCAATCCTGTTATACTGTTGGGTACATATTGCACAGAAATACACAGATGCTCTGTATATTGTCAAGACACTAAGAGAGAAAGAGATGTTTGCTGAAAGGAAAAAATACCCCAAAACCAAAGAAAACCTATCCAAGCTCTAAGTCTTCTCCAAAGACTACAAACACATCAAAGCATGGCTATGACTCCTTGCACAAATAAGACTTTCAGCATTTGAAAAACTAACAAACCCCTCCAAAAGATTCACACACAACAACATAAAACCCAAAAAAAAGCTGACAGAGCAATCAAAGAAAGGTTGTCCAAAAGCTTTAAAAATCTCAGTATGTAAGAAAGCATCTCTGCAGTCTGCTACCCACACATCCTCTCATGTGACACTTTAACAGCCACAAACGACTGTGGGCAGCAAGTTCATGAACAACATCATGAAAACCTGGTTTGACCACCTTTCTGTTATGAGAGATACGGTTCTATGAAATATGTTTTAAGATGTTTTGGAAAAAAAAAAAAAGTTCATCTGAATATTTTGCATCCTGAAAGAAACATTCAGGTGCTTTTTTCTTATACAAAAAAGTGTAGCTACATAATGGCAAGTGGTTCTGTAGCTGATTATTGAAACTTGCAAAGCAGTAAACGTTATATATGTGTCTTCCATGTATCAGTTTTAGGGTGGATCAGAGCATTCTGCCCCACACAAAAGTTTAACTTGGCCATCACAACTTGGGTGCATGTGCAAGTGCATTGGTTAGCACTCACCCTGCTCACAAACTGCACTCTACTTCTGCTCGTGCTGTGTCAGGCTGCAGTAGCTCTCCTTCTTTTCAGGCATTGCTAAATGGTGAACTCTTTCAGGAGTTTAAATTTTTTTTTTGAGGTTGAGGCTAAAATGTAATGTTTTTGCAGGATTCACCCAAATGTAAATATTTATTAATTTACAATGGTTACTATGGGCTGAACTCTGCCAGGGAAGTGCCACAGGAATAAACTAAGAAACAGTGAAGTTGCTAAGTGATTGAAACTGTAAAAATTGATAAAACATACATGCAAATAAATTATAACCATGTCACAACATACCATAGAAACCTAAAGTAAAGGCTTTTTAAAAATAAAGAGCACTGCAACATTGTTGCCAGTGTTTTCAAGAATTATGCAACATGCAATACTTCTAAGAAATTAAGAAAAAAAAGCTGACAAATCATATGCTAAAACAATGGTCATAACGAATATACAGATTTCTATGCAGGAACAGATCAAAACCAAACAAAAGCAAGTAAAAAAAACCACCAGAAATGTCAATGTTGGGCTAGCTTTCTAAAGATCCACAGGAAACATGTTCAAACCTGTTCTCAGCTTGCTTCTCTGAATGCCTAAAAATTGTGTATTAATGAAGTCATTCCATCAGCACCCTAAGTAGCAGAATTAAATTAATTATCCTAAGAACCTGATAATGAAAATTGTTGTGCTTAAATATATCTGATGACTTCAAGGACTGTGCATTCACAATGTAATTTCCTAGGGTTAAAAGAGATGCTCATCCAAAAACTGTTTCCTTTCTTTGCTTACTTACATTTCGCATTCTGGTCTCAAATTAGGTCATTTCCAAGCAAAACCAAGCTGCATATCTGTTCTCCAATTTTATGGGGAAATCTTTTGTACACTAAATTATCCATCCATAGTGATTGATGTATTTAGAAAACAAAACAAACACAACTTCCAGCATCCCTTTTCTCTACAACCTAGACACCAAGAGTTGAAATGTGCATGGGATGGAGCCCAAAAATACTCAGTGGCATCCACAAGTGTAGCCACTGATGCTGGTAAGTGATGAGGCAAGCTGCTTGCTTTGTGTCACACATGATACTGATTGAGAACACTCCTACATTCCCTGCTTTTTGTTTTTTTCCTTAAGCCTCAGTCCTGCAAACAGATACACATGAAATGAGCTGACTAGGACAGAGTTTACTCCTGAACCACCAAGCATGCCTTCTGTTTTGTTTGGCAGAGCTCATTAGACAATGATGTTAGTGTCCCACCCCCAGAAATAAAAACGGCATTACAAAAGCCTAAATTTGAGTACAGGAGCCAAGAAATTCCTGGTACTGACTCTAACCCTGCCTGAGCACTCTGTAGCCCTGAGGAGTTTGAATGGACCTTCCTCTAACTCTGGCATTTCAGAAGGAGCTTTGCTAATATTTGTCCCGTGTTTAAACAAAAGGCTGCAATAAATACTTTCTGTACATTTAGGTTTTTGTCTCATCTGGGGTTTTTTGACACTGTACTCACTTCAAGAGATGGGCCTGGCAAAGACAAGTAGGGACAGAGTCAGAGCTTCTTGCTGACTGAACACAGTCACATCAAGAACTCCAAAACTATTCAAAGCTATGAAGGAAAATTAATGATCCCAGGCAAAGCAATAAAATCCAGATAAGAGGAATATAAAGTGAAATACTAACATGGTCAGCTCAACTGACTTTTTGTAAGCCTCTGAACAGCTACACTAGTCCAAGACTTGTTCCAATGTTCAGATAAAATATACAATTAAAGGAGTTGGGAAAATAACGTTTGTGTTCCTTTATTTTTGCAACAAAGTTGTTTAGACACTACCAAAGAAATGCTATCTTTGGTGCATTTTTTTAAGAACAAAAGCAAGACATAAAATACAATTTCACCATATCTATTCAAATAAAGATCATATGATACAAAACATTTGGCCATTATGTTCTTCTCAAACTTATTTTAGCCCTTTTCTGTATTAGAATCCTCAATCTTTATTCTTAATGATCCTGAACAGTAATGCAATTGCAGATATATAGTTGTGAGCATTACAGAATTAGGCATAAGAGATTCTTTTCATTTGTTATTAATTGCTCTTGTGTTCAAGTGAACATCTGTATTCTTCTTCATAATAGATGAATACAGTGTGACTCAGGGAGCCCAGCATAATTATGTATAGTTTTTGCAGCAGGATGAAAAATTTCCACGTGTATATCAAGCAAATCTAATTAAGTACAACAGTTACTGAGCCACCCAAGTGTGGGAAAGAATTCTGTGCACAGACTTCAGGTAAAGATGTAACCAGCTGGCTTCACTTTCTCAGTTACAACTAAGTGGGTTTTATTTACAAAAAGCCAAGTGTCTGAAATGACAATATAAAACATTTCTTTACGGTCAGCAGAAAAAATGAAAATTCGGAAAATAGAAATTAAAGGCTCAGGCATAAATCCGTTATGACCTGATTGCTCTCCACGAAGAGTGTCTCATTTTGACCATCCACATCTTTGCACCCAGGTATTACAACATTTCACACCATCTTATTAATTTGAAAGTCAAGCTATAATTGAGAGTGTTTTTCTTAAAACAGATGAACTAACATATTTTGAAAAATTGGAACTTTTTTTTGTTTGTCTGTTATGTTATACATTTTTATTTACAAAAAGCCAAGTGTCTGAAATGACAATATAAAACATTTCTTTACGGTCAGCAGAAAAAATGAAAATTCGGAAAATAGAAATTAAAGGCTCAGGCATAAATCCGTTATGACCTGATTGCTCTCCACGAAGAGTGTCTCATTTTGACCATCCTTGCACCCAGGTATTACAACATTTCACACCATCTTATTAATTTGAAAGTCAAGCCATAATTGAGAGCGCTTTTCTTAAAACAGATGGACTAACATATTTTGAAAAATTGGAATTTTTTGTTTGTCTGTTATGTTATACACGTTGCAGTTCTGCATTAATATCACACTCTGCAAATTACAGAGTGTTCGTGGAAACAAAGACAGGAAGATGGTATAAAAAAGGAGTTTGTATTCCTATCATTAATAATAATTAGTTCATGCCCTGCTATTTCACTTTACTACTTTCCAACATAGGGGACAAATCAGACAAGTCGAGACATTTAGCACTTACCCTCAGCAACTGCTTGCCTTGCAGTACAGCAGATATATTTTCATAGGATTAAAGCCGAAGAAAGTGCAAAATATAAATACAGGAGTTGTGTTCTGTAATGTATTCTGTTACATCACTTTTGGAAAAATTTCACATCCAAATTCCACAATTCCTGCTGAAAATACATATTTACTGGCAATCTTTAACATTTAATAAACTATTAGTTCTTTTATGCTAAATTTTAGCCAGAGCAGGTTCCCACTGCCAATGCATAAACATCTGGTTACAGAAACTTTTGTTGGAAATCATGGCCCAAAGCAATCATTCATTTACTTCCAATCATGCTGTCTACTGCTGCACCTCAAACTGCTTTGTTTAAGCCACACTCATTTCATCCATGTCTTTGGGTCTCATTCAACCTTCTGTATTCATCCCCTACTAAAATTTGGGATTTCAATGAAAATATTTCCCAGACTTATAGCAGCTACAGTTTAAGAGCAGAATAATAATGAATGGTAAGCTTCTGGCTGCTCTGCTATGGTATTCTGCCTTATTCAAGTCTATACCAGGTGACAGAAGGCTAAAACAAAAGGCTAAAACAAGAAAGAGAAACATATCAAACTACCCAGGTATGAAAACTTCTTAATGCCTTTCCTTTCAGAATGTAAGACTGTAGACTTCTTCCATCAACTCCTTATATTTTCCAGCCTGGAACCAAAATGCAGTGAAGTTTTCATGTTATTTTTAAATTTTGGCTGAAACAGCTTAGATGTAATAGGGAGGACGCTTATGTTGGAAACTATTGTGTCACAGTAAATCTTGGCACATAGGGAATTTACTGACTGAACAGCAGAAGTAGCACCATTGAGTTCAAAATGTTGTTCCATGGGTTTCTTATGTGGTTTTCCAGAGGACAGTAATAGGATTATTACTGTCTGATAATAATTTTGATTAATTTTCTCCCATGTTAATCATGTCAGTAAAAACTGTATTCTATATAGTCACCATATTCATTTAGTCACTTTATGTACAACACCAACTTTTTCTAAGACTGTAATGTTAATGTGTTCAAGGACCTTCCTCCTTACATAAATCATTACTGTTTTCAAAGAAATTAAATATTTTACTTAATAAGTTGGCTTACAGAGAGCAACAAGCCACTTAAGCACAGACATCAGTCATCTGCAAAACTCCTATTGGTTGATTGAGTTCTTCAGAGAACTGGAGGATGAACTCTTTGAGAAATCCATTACTTTGTTTAGCCTTTCAATTGTTGCAGGATACTGGCATTAGTATAACTTTCTTAATTTTTTTATTATAAATGCCCATCTGTGCAAGCCAAGGTCTGCCTTCAGTTCAACTCACATATCTCCCCTTAGATTCATGTAAAAGTGCAAACTGAATCACTTATGCCTGTGTAAGTGGATTCAGGAGTGGAACATGCTATTGGATGGCGG
The DNA here is from genome assembly GCF_014805655.1 of Passer montanus. NCBI lineage: Eukaryota > Metazoa > Chordata > Aves > Passeriformes > Passeridae > Passer > Passer montanus. Next base: position 6,059,101 of record NW_024367707.1, on the reverse strand, counting down.
TCCATTATGGACCTCAGGGCCAAAATAACCTGCACTTTTGGTACTTAATTCTCTTATACAGCAACTTTTGATCTATATAGTGCAAAAATAGGACAGGGGGGAATTACAAGCAAGTTTTGTTCCCTCTCACCCAGACTGGAAATGTTTCACATCCTCATATCCAATTGTCACCTGGGAGATGAGCAGGAGACCTTTTTCTAGCTCTTATAAAAGTTTTACACTGTCCAGGAAATCCTTGTCTGCATGGTGTATTCCCTCAAGAGCACAGTTTTGTTCACACCCTCTATTAATTCTAGAGCAAACTAAAAAGCCCTTCACTGACAATGCCTGGGCAGGTTTCCTCTGAAAAGTTTACAAAATACTGATGAAGCAGAACAAACAGAGATGCAATAAAAGTAGTTATGTTTGCCACAAGTCTGATTATTTCAACTTCAGACAGGTTGTTTACATTTTCCTTAATACTTTGGGGCATGGAAGTATATAGGTTTAATGGAAGGGGGAAACAACCACAAGTGTTCTGCAGAGTAGAAGACCATACAAAGGCTGACACATCAGAAAAGATTAAAAGAACACTACACATGTACCCGGAGCCATATAAAAGCATGAGAAAGGGTATACAGAGATATAAGCACAAAAAAGTACACAAAAAGTTTTCAGAAACCTTTGTATTCAGCTACAGGACTTGATTTGATACAGAGAGAAAGAGAGAAGGACAAAGACTTTTCTAAACCTCAAATATTCATATCAGTGAACAATGTAAGCAGGCTGTGAAGAGTCAGGTGAGCACCAGGCATGCCAAAAAGAAGACTGTTCAGCTCATGCTTTCAATTTTCCTTCTTTAAAAAAAAGGGGGAAGAAAAAAAGAGCTCTGAAAGTTTCTTTTTGCTGTAAGTGAAGGAAAATAAAAAGTAAATAGTTGTTTCTGCTCAGTTTACACTTTTCTTCCCCACTCTCTTTTCCAAGCTCTCCTGGCTTGAATAGCAACACCCTAAAAAAGAAATTATACTGTGATTTCATCCTAAGCTTCACTTTATGGACTTAACAGGTCTCTTGGATCTTGCACTTGGAGCCATTAAAATTTCTCTGCAAGCTAAGAAGCACAGTATTTGGTAGAGGTTTTGGTTGAAAGAGGGGGGTGGGGGTGGTCTATAGCAGTCTCTCAGACTCCTTCAGTCAACAGCCCAATGACCAAAACCAATCATTTGCACCACAGAGGTAAAACTCATCAGTTTGGAAGGATGGCTATACTGAAGAAGCATCTTCCAAAGTCCAAAAAAAACTCTGATATAGAATATGGCACCACTACCCTACACAGCCTGAGGAAATACAGTCATGTTGGCACTCCAGTCTCCACATGGGGTAAATATTTAGGGAACCTCTATTAAGACATTCTAGGAAACAGGGTTATGCCAGAACATCATTCTGGGCCTTCTTTAGCACTTCTCCTCCTCAGGGTTCAATGTAAGTAACAGGAGATGTAGCATTGCCTATGTTAGACTACTACAACTGAAACAAGTTAGTCAACACCAAACATTCATAAACACTTGACAGTCATCACATAGGTGAGTAGATGACTTGAAAGCAGCTCCAGAAAAGTTTCTTTAAATCTGTATCATTCCTGTGTGCACCCCCACAAATGTATCAGCTCAAAAAATTCACTTTGTACAACTACACACCACATGGCTTTTTTCACCATCACCACCTCTATAAAAAAGTCATTTGCCTTTTCAGAAATAAGACACAATCACCACATTGCTGACTTGCCAAAACATAGATGAGGGTGAAAAAAGAAAAGCATTTTTAATCCAATTTATATGAACACATGGACTATGCTATGAATAAATAATGGAGGAACAAAGTCACTTCAGAACATGAAGCCCATCAGAAACCCATTCAGTAAGCTTATGTCCATAAGTAATTTGGTGCAAAAGAAACAAAAGTATTCAAAGTCTGCTTGGGAACTTAGAACTTAAACAGGGAATTTAGCAGAATTCACAATCAGGCGTGCCCAAATGTCTAATATTTGAGACAGAGAGGCACAGTCTTTTTCTCTGTAAAGAAAGGGACTTAGAGAATATTTTGACCACTAAAAGTATCAGTAAAAGAAAGGTTTTGTGATGTGTTCACAAAAACACTTCCACAATTATCATGATCACATTACTCTTCGTCTTTCTAATTCTACCATTTCTAAAAGTGTCACATCTTGTCAAAAATGACAACTTCAGCAAACCTTCTGATGGATCTCTTAGACCATAACTCCTCAATGATTCCTTTAAGGAACACTATAAATGAGAAAATAGTGCTTAATTTGTGGAGAATTGTTCTTTTTTGGTAACTAAGGCATCACTTGAGGTACTCATGCAAATTTCACTAAACAGAAATACTGTGATAAATCTTAGTAATTTTCTATAAATTCTACAGGCTGAAAATGTATTTTAAGTAGATTGAGGAACTTTATAAAGTATTTGTTTTCTATCTACTGTCTCAGCTAGTATAACTGGCATTCTACAGTTTTCTTTTAAAGTAAACAAAAATAAGCTCATCATGTTACTAACTATACTTTTTCTATGAGCTGTTAAGAACACCATATTGAAGCAACCAGCAGAAGAGGACCTAGAACAGAACAAAATAATCACATTTTTATAAGGCACTAGCTGAAAAGTAGCTGTTGTGCCAGACAGTACTTATATTTCTGTGCCACAGAACTCATCAATAAAAGAAAGACTGAAAATGCTGACTCTGGGACTTGAACTGCCAGACACACTTCTAAAATCCTGTATCAGTTCCACTTCCCAACACCTGCAATAAAACTGTCCTGAATCTGATGTAGGTAGCACTCCTCACAGGTTGAATACCTGTGGCATACAAACTATTCAACTCACAGCTGAAGACAAATCTATGTGACTCATGCAGAGAGGAGACTGATATGGATTTTTTTTGTCTTTGATTTGATGTCAGCTACAAAAGACCCGTTGTTGATCCTGAACAACAATAAATTTCAGAGGAAATTTACACAAAAGGAATGAAAGACTCCCAGGTAATTGAGTCCTATTAATTACCATATAGTTATACAAAACTACCTTTTTCATAGAGCAATTATAGAGCCTTTGCCAACTGTAACTCCACTAGGAATTTATGACTGGAAAGAGTAAGACCCTCATAATCATGAGCATCTGTCTAACAAACAAAACTATCAGCTCATTCATCTTCACAAGCTGAGAAGCACCGACCAACAAATTAATATTCTCTAAATCCTTTTCTCTGGAAAAGAGCAAAGCTTTTAACTGGACCTAGATATACAAAACCACTAGTAGACTTACCATTTATCATAAAGCTAACATTTCAGGCCAAATAATGTGACTTATTCATGCTAATTTTTACATTGGAGTCTATGAGATTACTTGCATGAGCTACCCTTTGGCCTTCAAATAATCTAATCTAATATTCCACTGAAAACATAAAACTCAAGTGTCGTGGTCAGTTTTAAAGCTAAAGTGCATTTGCCAAGGCCAGTGATCATGTTACATATTAAGAACTAAAAATTGTTCAAATTTAACAGGAGTTATTCTCCCATGAACTCCCAAACTTTGTCAATCTGCCAGCACTCTACGGTTACTAGTGGAAGACCTGACTAAGAGCACTCACAGCACAAAAACTGTAAACGGAGTAATTAGTAACTTGAGAATGGGAATCTAGTTCTTTATCTCTCTCCAACTCGCCCTAATCTGAGCCAATTTCTGGTGATGTATTAGAAACAGAAGTTTAACATTAAATTTGGAAGGCACTGAAGAAAAAAGAATGTGCTAACAAACACCATTTGATCTACAGAATTACCTTAAGACACTAAAGTAATATTAATAAAGATACCAATAACACTAGCTCACTTGGTACCATAGTACCACAGACACAACATTACCTTGCAATGTAAGTAGAAAATTTTTTGGCCCCAATTTGTATCTGAGCAAATTTTGTTTATGTGCAATTTCTTTCCTGCATCTTCTTTCACGACATTCACTTCAGAGATTTGTCCTCATCATTAAATTATAAGTGTGCTTCCTCAGTGAAGACATGTACTTGGAGATCCTCCTAAGCAAAGACACGGTTTTTTTGTTCTTTGGTTTAATTTGATAAACACACCACTGGTCACCAAGCAGAGGAACAAATTTTGCTTGTTTCCCCCATGGAAACAGTTACAGAAGTCTGCTTTCCACTTGGGAATACCCTTAAGGTCAAAAGCTTAAGAACAGGAATATCAGCTTGTGCAGTTCTAGTAATGATGTACTCTGTTAGCCTATGCAAGCCACAGGGAGGAACGTGTTCTGAGTAGGCACACAGAACACCAGATTTCCTTTTTCAGTACAAATGACAGAACTGAAGACACAATTTATTTGCTTTGAGATTGATATCTCTTAGATGTGGAGGTTGTAGACTCTATTTTGGCTCATGTTGAAGCCCATTCCAGCACACCTTCAGCGTTACTCAAACTGATGGGGAGGTTGGTGCAGATGACCCACTGTGGTTCCTCCCAACCTTACCAATTCAGTGATTTCATGGAAGTCAAAACCAGCCTAGGCTTGTGCAATCACACATTTCATTTGTTGGATAAGCAGATCTTGAACTAGTTTACAAATATTTATTCCCTGTTTCCACATAAATAAATTCAAGAAAATAATACAGTAAAGCAACAAAAGTTCAGTACTGTTACAAATACTATCCATGAATGGTGAAACCTATATGTTTCCAAAATAAGCAAAAATAAATTCAGTCAAGAAAGGATGCTTCCAGGACACTTAGCCAGTGAACATGACAAAAAAAAAATCTCAGACAACGCCCCCGCTCTGAATAATCATTGTGCACAAAAGGTGACTCTGAGGGCATCACTTTCAGCGATGCAGGTTTTCTGGCAGAATGTAGGCAAAAGAAGCAGGCAAAACTTTCAAGCTGAATATATTCTCTGCACCCGTTCCCACAGAAAACGGGTGTGAGAGCAAACCCCGACCCGGTCTAGCAATTCTGTCCTAACGGGACCCTGTCTCTTCATTTAAACCTCATCCAAATCCCATCAACTCCCCTACAAGAATCAGTCACTTTTTAGGCAAATTTCAAGATGTTACTAAATGTTTCTCGCCGTTGACCGATTAAGCACTTGGACTAACGCTGGAAAGCTGAAGGAGAGCTCCCCACCAGCAGCACCGAGAGCTGTACCTGGTGAGCAGCGCGGCGCCCTCAGGACGAAGCCCGGCCGCGCTGCCCGCGGCCCCTCACGGCGGCCTCGCCCCGCACCGGCCCGGCGCGAGTCCCAACGGGCCGGGCCCGCCCGCGGCACCTCCGCCTCAGCGCCGGGCCGCGCTGCCCGGCCGGGCGAGACCCGCAGTGCCACTCCGGGGCAGGATCCGTGACCAAGCGGGAGCCGCGGGACGCGCCGCGGAGCTCGGAGCTCCCCGACCTGCGCTCCTCCGCCTCCGCGGGAGCTCCCCGCCCTAACCTCGCTCGTCCCTCCGGGAAGAGTCGGCGGGAAAGCCCATCCCAAGGGAGCCGCGCACCTCCGCCGCCCGGCCCCGCAGAGCCGCTCACCTCCACCCGGCTCAGGGCGACTCCCATTCCCGCGGCTGCCGCGGTGCCCGTCCCTCCCGCCCTCGGGAGCCCGCCGCCCCCGGCCGCCTCTGCTGCCGCGAGCCCGCAGCCGCTCACCTGGCGCCGGGCGGCCGCCCGTCCCGTCCGTGCTGTCCCGTCCGTCCCGTCCGTGCCGTGCCGTGCCGTGCTGTCCCGTCCCGTCCCGTCCCGCCCGCCCCGCCGCGCCGCTCGCTCAGCACTGGGCGCAGCAGGCGCGCCGGCGGCCCCGGCAGCTGGGACAGCCACTGGACGGGGGGCGGAGGCAGGCGAGGGAGGTGCTGCGAAAAGCCGAGGGCAGCGGCGCGGCGGCGGCCGGCGGAGCCGCCCGCGGCCCCTCCCGCCCGGCGGCCCCGCGGGTGCGGGCGCGGTCCCGGGGCCCAGCCCGGCCCGGCTATGAGCGCCGGCTGCGCTGGGACGGGGCTGGGGACACTGGGTGGCTGCGCGCAGCCAGCTCGGGGGCAGGAGCTACCACTGCGAATAAACTGTTCCACGTTCCTTGGTGGGCATCGTGTTCAGGGTTAAACCGGCTTTCTCTCTTGTAAAGTTTACCTCACCTTTAAAATAGACGTAACTGCATTAAGCCCTACTGTTACCGTAGATTTTGCACATTTAGCAGCCTTCATTGAACTTCAATGAGATTCATTTGTTCAATCCGTTCAGATTATTGGTGGTGTAAATGAGCTTCGCTATTACGACGGCAGAAAGCTGAAGCTGTGGCACTCCTCTTCCACTTTTCAAGTGCTTGGAACGAAGCATGTTCTGAAAAGGCAGGATTTTCAATGACTCATTTTATACCAAATGCTTAGTAACTGCTCCTTGCATGTAGGCTGGAGGTTTGGTACCTAGGCACTGCTGAAAAAAGAAAAAAAGCCTGATTCCAGGGCATAGCTGGGAAAAGCACGTCCAGAGGAAAAGGCTTTAGGTGACAATGCTTCTCAGTGTTACTGAAAAGATAAGACAGGGACAAATTCTAGGAACTCCAGAGACAGCAGGTCTTCCTGAGGATGCAGTGAGTCTGCATGATGAGTGTAGTTTTGTAGAGAAATACTTGCAAGGAAGAAATGGGGGTAGATGAAGAGACTTGTGTCTTTCTGCTTAGATCCATGGTGCTTTTGGATGCTTTGGAGCTGGCATCTAGTCAGACACCAGGCCAGTGCTTTTGCAGTTCCTCACATAGGAAAAACACAGGAGGCATTTGTCTTTCTCTGTCTTGTTTAGTGGAACATCTTTCACTTCCTCAAAGGTTTAAGGACCACAGATTCTGTTCTCTTCTTAGCTTAAATCACCTGGGAGAATTATAACCACTTCTGATCTGGATGTCTGAGGTCAATGAGGAAGAAAATAAAAATTGTCCTAAAGTTAGTGCTAAGGGTGCAATGCATAAGAATACCATTTGTCTATGAAAAGACTTGTCTAGTGACTCTGTATAAGTGCTCTTTTGACATGTCCACAGACAGTGCTCTGTACCAACATGGCTTAGTGATGTCTCCTCAGAAAGACTAAAAGGTTTCACAAGGCTGGAAATTGAAATCCAGTTTACTCCTGGACACCACCCATTGGTAGTGCAGGGTTAGGAAGCTTTCTGTGTTGTCTGTTGTGTGAATAGTTACTGGTGTACAGATAAATGGAAGTCTGTCTATCCAACACTTCTGATGAATGATTTTTCGGTAAAAATGAGCCAGTTGCTGAATTTTCAGTCACTGAAATGTAATTACAGGCAGGGAATTTACTTCAAAATACTTATGCTCTTTCCACTCAGACCAAGTTAATTTACTAGGAGAAATTGCTGTGCAATTTACAAAAGATAAACATTGAATTTATATTTTTGTTTATTTAAACAGTGTATTGCATACAGCTGGGTGGTGTCCAGCAATACATAGAGAAACTAAAACAAATTGATTTGTAATGACCTAAAAATTAAGTCTTATTAATCTCTAATTAATTACTTAATACTTAATACCAGTGTATTTGTATTGCTCTGCTTAGCTGCCATCTATGCCATCTATACAGTTCTAGGATTACACTGGATCTGGGCGGTTTTGCATAGAAGCCAAAGGCAAACTCCTATGTACTTACCAAGAAATCACACACTTGAGCAGGTCTGAGGAGCAAGCATGGATATTTGAGTAACAAAGAACTTTTCAATCCCACTAGTTTTTTTTCATGTTTTTGAGAAAACACCAAAAAAAAAAAAAAAGGTTACGTTAATTCAGATTGCTCAATGCCTCCTTTATTGTGCTTGTGCAATACTGAACACTGGTTCAGTAGGAACAGCAGGTGATAAATGCACATTTAAGGAAATTATACTTCCTTGAAGAGAAGGAGTCTAATCTTCCCTCCCCAAACAAAATGATCATATGAAAACATCTTAAATAAAATATTTTTTTTTCTGGATCTAGAAGACTCTCCAGAAAATGGGAGCACAGCTACCATAAACTGGTGTTGATATCCAGTTTGGCCATGCATTCTCCTAGTGGGAAAGTACTGGATTTCAAGGATTGAACAACTGAAGCATTTTATTTTAACCTGTGTTCAACAAGATTGAATGTAGAAACCCTGCAAACAACTCCAACAAAGTCAGTCACTAAATTCCCATTAATTTCATCTTAACCAGAATTTCACATTATTCTTTCTAAATGGTTTGGGTATTGTTATTATTATTGGTATTATTATTATTATTATTATTATTATTATTATTATTATTATTATTATTACTACTACTACTACTTTAAACTCTTTATTTATGTTTGTGTATATATACATGTTTCCTAGGGAGATAAGACATTACCCTGACATGTTGCGGTATTAACTTCATGTTTAGAATTTACGTATCCAAGTGGAATTTGTTCTAATTATATAATTCATGTCTTTGTAGGAAAGAAACGTGTAACTGACAAGAGAAAAAGGAGAGTGGAGGTAGTGGTAAGGTATGTTTCCCTTTTCATTTATGCTGTGAAGGTTTGAAGCTGTTGTTTCACAAAGATGCTTGATAGAACTTCACTTCTTCTTAGTGGGACTGGGAGGCTGCTTTGCCCTGTGATGAGTATATGGTCGACCCCAGGGAGCATAAATTTAGGGGACTGACTAAAATAAAATATGGCATTAATATGATACCTTTCATGTCAAATCTAATTGGTCTAAAAAACAAAGCAAAAGAGATAATTTCTGTGGCTCTTGGATTTGTGGGATTCTGTCTTCTTCTCTACCATGTGATACATTTCTGTGAACTTCAGAAACTGATTGAAGGTACAAGAAGCAGTTGAAATGGTTACACTTCTCTGTTTCATGTATTAATATAGTCCTTCCTGAAAATCACTCCTGTTCTATAATGTCATGCACTAGTCATCAATCATGTAAATTGCAGCTCTTTAGGTAAAAATATGTTAGGGTTTTTGTTTTAACTGATGGTAGCACTGGAGATTAAATAAAATTGTCTATGAGTCCTTTGGTGTATTTTCTGATTTCAGCATTACAAAGACATAAACAATGAGTGACAGATTTTAGGATAAGGAAATTATATGGGCTAGCTGTGATGCTGAAAGGATTTAAATGTATCAAGGGAGGAGGATCTAAAACCTAATCTTAAAACTGCACATATTAGGCACAAAGTTGAGAGCTTGATTTGTGAAAAGCAGCTGCCTCTCATAAAAATTTGTGCCTGACCAATAAATCCGTATCTCACAAAAGAGTCCTTGGAGTAGATACACCTATCTAACATTCCAACAGAATAACTACTTGTTAATGTTCTTTTGTCAGAAAGTAGCACAAGGTGTGGGTACCATGAGTGTAGTGTTTGCTGAATGTTAACTGAGCCAATATATGAAAGAAATCTTTTAGATATGTAATCATTAAATAAGGAGGTTTAGTCTATCCAGCTGTGATTTTACCTATGTTGTCAAATACTGAGTACAAAACCCAGGGTAAGATTTTCTCTTGACTAGTAGTTTATTCATAAAAAAAGAAATATGTACTATCTTCCTTACTGAAGGTCCAGGAAGTGTTTTTAAAGAGTAATAATAAAAACAACTGTGTCTCTGTGATTAACCTCTAAAAGCCTTGTCTCACCAATGAAATATGCATTTCACTGCTTGTGTCATTACTGATGGCAGGTGATATTTATATTCACCATGTTATTTGGCACTGCTGAATTCCATGTTGCAGCCATGTCCTGTCAGACTGTATTCCAGCTAAATGTCCCTGTTGCATTTATGTTCCAAAATGAGGTGAAGGTGGAGGCAGTTTGTTAGGTATTGAGGCCAAAAAAGAAGAGAGATCTTTGATACTGTTTTCTTTAACAAAATTCCTTACGTGTACCTTACGTGACAAGTGAATGATTATTTGTAGCAGCAGGATGAGCATTGTGTTCTTCAATATTTCTCCCTCTGCAAATGTGCTCATGCAACACTCCATTCTGTGGAATTGAGAGGAATTATTACCTACTGGACTAAAAGGTTAACAGAGTACAAACTGAAATGAAAGAAATGTCATTTAAACATAAGAAAAGGATATTTTATGGTGAGAGTTGTTGAACACTGAAGCAGGTTGCCCAGAGAGCTTGTGGAGTCTCTACCTTTGGAGATGTTCAGAAGTCCAGATATGATCCTTGGCAACTGCTACAGCAGCCCCTGCTCTGAGCAAGAATTTGGACTGGACTATCTCTAGAGGCCCCCTCCAGCCTCAGCTGGTCTATCACACTGTGAGAGGAATTTCTGCTAACACTCTGCTTTCCCGTAGAATAAAATACACTTTTGGCCAACCAAAGGACATGATCCTCAACTTATAAAAAACTTGAGGGTGATGAAAGGCTCACATACCCAAAAGCCCAGACCAAGGTGCTAATCAACATTATGGGAAACTACAAGGAAGGGTTGCCAAGGAAAGCAGTTCTGAAGAGAACACCTGGAAAGGACAATTAAACCTTTCAATTCTCTATTTATGGCACTCACTCTCTTTAAATTGTACTGACATTTATATTTCCATTAAATAAACATTTTAAAGGAGTTGTAACTTGTCCATAAAAAGTAAGTCTATGTGGATCTTGGCAGGCAAATTCCAATTCTGGGAACATTTCACATTTTTGCTTTTCTTTTTTTAAAACTTATTTTACAAAAAAAAGCTCTGTTAACTTCTGAAAATTGACACTGACTCTAATGGTTCCACACTAAATGCTCCTATGTAGTAAGACTTTTATCATAGCATGAACTGTTAAAATAAAGTCAAGGAGGTTACTATACCCCTGTTGATTCCTACATCCATGTAACTGGTAAAGCAACAGAGAAGGATCTTTTTTATCATGGAACACTTTTCCAGTGTACGGTCTGCAGTGTGTATCTTTCACGTACTAGAGAAGGGATTTTAGCTTTCATGCCAAGTCCTTTCACCCCTGAAAACACTTTTTTTTCTTCTTTTCCTGAGAGGAAAATTTGTGTTCATAGTTGTCCTGTCTTAACTCTGTTCTTGGCTTTGCTGTATCTTTTAAACAAAGTATGTATATCTCAGCTGCAAAATAAGAGACTGATGGTGTAAAGGCAGACTAAAATATAAGACAACATGGTGTTTTGAGGAAGGCAATCTGCTTTTGGTGTATCAAAGGAGAGAAGATTTCCTTCTCCAGTTTAACTCTACTGTTTAATCCCTTGTTTTGCAGTGTTGATCTCTGCCCACTTTCTGAGTGACAGAATCATGGAGTGTGGGGAGAACTTTGGAAACTGTTTCAGTACTTCTCAAAGACCTTTCTGCTGAAGTTTCAACTTCCTTTTCAACCTTGTCCATTTTTCAATCTTTTGCTAGTTTGGAAGAGAGGAAAGTCGTTCTTAAAAGGTCAGCTGATCCACCCTGCCTTTGATTTCACACCAGCATAAATCCATTTAACAAAGTTTCTTTTTAATCATACCAAAATTGTTGGGAGGAAAAACAGAGCTTGAAAAGCTTTTTTCAGAAGACACCTTCCTCCCTTGCTCTGCCTGAGATTCAGGAGTATATAGACATGGAAGTCACAAACCTGACTGTTAATACTGGGATTCTGCAGAGGGTTAAACAAAGGAAACATCTAATTTTCCAAACACTTCAGGGTATGTAGACTTTGCAATAAATGATTTCTGAGTTGAAGCCTGGAATTTCAAGTACTATGAAGTGACGGCTTCTGGGACAGGCTATGTGCAGCTAGACAACCTACTGCAGGCTGACTCTGTTCCAACAGGCCTTGCATGGGGTTGGAGGCAGATACTCTGCATGGTAAGAGCCATCACATAGCACATGGCTTATCTTCACCTGGGATGCATTGGAAACACTCATGGTATGTCTGATGGAAAGGGACAATAAAGTGGTGGACAGCAATTAGATTGTTTATCTATAGAAGACAGATCATATTCAACCTTTTTTCTGTATATATCTGTTGTTTGATACTAAGATTCTTTTTTTTTAGTCTTTTAGAATGTTAACGGTGATGCTAACATGTTGGTGTCAGAAATCTTTGTCTAAATAGACCCCATATACCTCAGCACTGCCATTAGTTCTGATTTGAGTGACATGCTGAATGCTCTGTGAAGAAAACCCACCTCTACCTAGGTAATATAATTTTCAATATCAAATGTTAAACAAAATATAATTGAGATTAAAAAAGAAGAGCATAAAGCCTCAAGTCCCAGAAAAATGTTTCTTTTAGTCTTCTATGCCTGTCTCATCAAATAGTTTGGAATGTATTTTTATAAGTTGTAAGTCTTTCACAAAACTGGTTTTTATTTTTTAGAAAACAGATTTTCCAACTGGAATTACTCAATTGCAAAAACATGTTTTTATAATAGAAGTATTACATTTTGTGTCATTGGGTAACCTTGTTTTGCCAGGGTTACCTTTCTGTAGTCCCTAAACTTGCCTGGGAGGTTTATTTTGGGGGAGGGCAGTTGTTTCCTTGGTGTTTTTTTTCTTGCAAATTATCTTTTGTCACCTTCAGACTTAGGCTGGCTCTGCTACAAGTTTGGATTTAACATAATTTTCTAAAATATATTACCTCCAATATTAAATTAAAATTTATCAAGGTTCTGAATGTTTACATTATTCAGTGGAAACAGATCCCAAGTAATAGCATCTGTATTTCAAGTATAGCTTATTCCTGTTCAAAAGGTTTGAAGAAAGTCTACACAATGTTTGTTTTGAGGACCTAGGTATTATTTGAGTGATTAATAGGTCCTGTGGAAATCTTATGAGCATAGATGAAATATATTCTTTGTATTTGTCTTTTGGATGTTGAATTGGATCTAGTCCTGTCTTTTGGAAAGACCATGACTTTATTTTTAGGATCTTTTCTACGTGATAAATTATTTTCACTTAATTATGTTATCCTTTGGTCACTGAACTGATTATAAGTTAATTTTTGCAAAGACACAAAATGCGCATTATTAATGTTGACAGAAATTTGTTCTGCCTTTCAGTAAAGACCCTGTGGTGGTCCCTTCTACCTCCAGCAAAGTAATGGGCAGAGAATTCTTAATTCCAATTTTTATTTATCTCTTTGCCAAAGAATCACTAAGGTCTTAAGAGGAGTTTTATTTAATACTCTTATGTCAGAAAGGTCTATTCAAATGGAAATGGAGTGGAGATGCTTCTGATTATACTGTGTTTTTGGGTCAGAAAATAATCATGGCCATGGCCACAAAAGCAAATAGACAAATAAAAGGGACAAAAGACAACTATGTTACATGTCTGGAAATTATACTGCCAAACAAAGTCAATGACCAGCTGAGATCATCATGTCAGCTGACAGCTGGAACTTGCTTCAGTAAGATGCAGTTCTGCTGATCTTGGCATAAGGAAATTTGCTTGAAGCAGACCAGGATGGATCTGACAACAGTCCTCAGTTCTCCAAGAATATTGTGGACTGAAATGATAGTATAATGAAAAAATATGCAAGAACATGGATGTCAGTATTCATAGAGTAGGATCTATTTTTTTCTCAGTAGTTGTGTTTAGCCTTACATTCCCAATTAGTTTTAAATCCATTGCACACTGAGATTCATATTTGATCTTTGGGGACTACATATGACATTTCATGAGGTCTGGTCTTAGCAGTTTTCCACAGGTACTATAAGAGCTAACCTTGTGCCTTCTGATGACTTCAGGAAAATTGTATTTTCAGTCTTTGGGCAATGCAGTCTTGGGTACCTTACATCTTTTTTATTTTCTAAATTTTTACTTAGCCAGTTATTAGCTGTGGTTTCTTTGCTTGCTTGTATGTACCTTTCTGATTTTATTCAATGATTTAGTACATTAAAATATTAACTTATGGAAATATTTTAATTTCAAAATAATTAGACAAATTAATGATAGATTCTTTAAAATATTAACTCAGCTTTATGATATCTTCAAAGGCTTGTCTTCAAGATTTGTTTTTCATGGTATTGAAATATTTTAAGCTGAACAAATTGATTGCAAATGTATGACATCTATGACATAATTTCTGGAATCTCTTGGTTCCAGAGACTGTATGAGGCACAGGAAATGTAACAATGATTAAAGTCACTAAGGACAAGATAAAGCAGAAGTCACAGAGAGCATCTGGCATGTGTTTCTCTCTGTCCCATCTGCAGAGTTCTCAAGTTCCATATTTTGCAGCACTGTGGAATGAGGACATTGTCTGAGCTGAACAAAAACCATTTAAGAAGTGGCAGTATATTGTAAAAGAAAACAGCTATTGTTGCTTATAAAATGGAACAGAAACTATCCTAGAGGACATGATGGGTTGGCTTCCTCCAGCTGCCAGGCATCCACCCAGCTGCTGTCTCATTCCCCCTCCACAGCAGGAGAGGAGGAGAAAATACCATGGAAAAGCTCATGGTCAAGATAAAGGCAAAGACATCAGTTACCAATTACCATTACAGGCAAAAGACTCAACTTGAGTGGGGAAAATTCAGTTTATTGCCAAGTAACATTGAGTTGGATGGTGAGAAACAAAGGAAAAAACTGAAATATCTTCCTCCCACCTCCTGTTTTTCCCAGGCTCAAATTCACTTCTTCATTCCTGACTCCTCTCCATTTTCCTCCCAAGTGGTGCTGGGAATGGGGCATGGGGCTTATGGGCAGCTCAGGGCAGTTCTTTGCTGCTGCATCCTCCTCACACTTTTCCCTGCTCCAGTGTGGGTCCTCTGCTTGGGCTACAGCCCTTCAGGATAAACCAGCTCCTACATGGGTCCACCAAGGGATGCAGTCCCATCAGAACCCGCTCCAGTGTGGGCTTCCCATAGACTGCCATGGATATTCCTGCCTCCACAGGCAGCAGTGGATCTCTGCTCCACCATGACATTCTCCATGGGCTGCAGGGACACGCTGCCTCACCATGATCTTCACCAGGGGCTGCAGGGCAATCTCATCTTCAGCTCCTGAGCCCCTCCTCTCCTCCTTTTTCGCAGTCCTTTGCTGTCTGCAGAGCTGTTTTCCTCACTGGTTTTCCTCATTCCTCACCTTGCTGTGTGGCATTTTGCCCTTTCTTACACACTTTTCCCCAGAGGGGCCACCACGCTGGCTGTGGGGCTCAGCCTTGCCCTGTGGTGGGGTGGTTGGAGCTGTCTGGAGCTGTCGGGGTCTGGCACAGGACAGCTCTGGCTGCTCCTCACATGGGCCATCCCCAGCCCCCTTCACCAATAAAACCTCTCCACCAACACACAAGGCATTGCATTAAAGTTCAGTGCTGCTTTTCAGACTGTGGTAAAGCAGAGTTTTCTGAGCCCTGTGGAGTTTAGTCGTGCCAGTTTGAGAACAGCTTTGAATGAGCACAGAGCTGCAGAAGTCCTCTAGTGGGAGACTGACACTTTGGAGTACAGACTGTCTCCCAGTGCCACAAGATGTTGCTGAGACAACTGATTTATTTATGGTTCGTGCGGCAGTTGCACACTGGACTAGTAATAAAGTTCCACCACTGACTAATGAAGTATTTTCACAAATTACCTAAGTTAAAAAAGCATGATTTGAACATCCTAACTTGATTATTTTGCCAAGAAAATATGTAAGATTTCTGTAGTTGCATTTTGTATTAAGAAAATATCCCTTTGTTTTACACAAAGTCAGAAAAATTTTGCTGCAAAAATGATAAAAATGTATTTCTCAATTTAGTCAGCTATCTCTAATTCCATTTACTTTAAATATGCTGACACTTCAAATTTATTTTATGTGTACTGATTCTCCAATGCTCTGTTAAAGATATAATTGTGGCTTAAAAGATATTTATTTATATTGAAATATAAAAATGTTGTAAGAATACAGGAAATGTAGATTCGTTAGTCCCTGGTAACTTATCTAATCCTGGTAGCAGATGTTTCAGTTCTGTCTTCAAACTATTGTGATGTTCCTGGTGGGACCAAAGGAGACTTCAAGACTTCCTGTGTTATTGGAATTTATTTTCACAGTTGATAGCTGGAAACCAAAAAGCTTGAAAGTGCTTATCTGAAGATACAAATAACATAACAACGGAAAAGTAATTTGCTGGGAAAGATGACCCTTGCTGCCTGGATTCCTTTTCTGACTTGTTTTGTAGGTCTTGACTTGTATCTCTCTACTTATAGTGTGTATTTGTATAATACATAGTACATAATATGTAATTAACATATGAAAATATGATAATATAGCAAAATGTCTCTATCAGTCTGAAGAATATGTTTTTAATGCCTGATTCTCTTCTCAGTTTGCTTTTGCAAAAATGTAAATATATCCTGAGTTGCAACCATGAAATATGCATCACTCCTTGTGTGAGGTATATACAGTATTTAATAGCTATACAAATTTATGCTTATCTTTTAACCATGTGCACATGTGAATAGTGAATTATAATCACCAATGTGATTAAAAATCCATTATGGCTTTAATTATTTAGCAGCATGAAAGCAGAAATTCATCAACATTTTCTGAAATGTTAAAATAAAATTAGTTTGATCACATATGTAGCCAACAGTGTATTCACCAAACTTGAATTGAGAAGTACCCTTGAGTGATTGTTCTCAGCAAGTAATTTTTCTGAAAACATTTACTTTGGTATGAAAAGTACTTTTTAATTTGCTTTTGAATTATTTTCAGTTATTAAGTCCCTATGATTTAAAATAAGTAAAAGAGAGTGTCTGATTGTTGAGTAATGGTATTCAGTTTGTTTGGACAAATCCACTGTCCTTGCAGCAGTTTTAAGTAAGCTGGTGAAAGAAGAAAGCAAATTCATCTGCCTGTTGTCACTGCATGGGCTAAACATCCAAGTCTTCACTGGCTGAGCTCCACTGAACTCTCATATCTTCACTGACTTCATTGTCAGTGTAAACTGGATTACCATGCCAAATACTTACATGCATGATACTTTCAGATACACTATTGACAGACAGCTTAAGGGCCAGAGCAGGAAAATTAAAATGAAGCCTATCTTATGGATCTCAGTAAAGTATTGAATTTCATGTTCAATAGTTCATGGTTCATTTTGTTTTCAGGTAAAACAGGTATGTGATGCTCAGCCCTTTGTTGAGCAAATCAGGGCCTGATTCTTCTGAAATATTGAAGCAAATCTGGCATGACACTTGGTTAGATGTAGTGCTCACCCCTCTTCATCCTCTTCCACTGAAAAACAGGCTAAAGGTTTGGAATTTGCTGTCAGACAGGGCTGAGTGAAAGCTTGTTCACAGCTGCTGGTTTCTTGCAGGCTCTAGATATTTTCCAACAGTGTTCTCCTCAAGGAAAGGGCCGTGGCTGCTCTCTGCAGTCCATAACACAGGTTATACCATGGGCACAGTAAGTGGTTTTATTAACATTATTAGGAACCACTCCGATCAGTTTTAATCTGAAAGATACTCACATTTCCTTATAATTTATAACCCCAGTGTATTTTCCTGTATCCTTGAAACATGAAAAATATTCCCTTGCTGTTTGCATACACATTGATAACCAACTACCATCTGAGCTTCAGCTGCTCTGCATCTTAGTCAGGCCCCACATTTTTTGACTGGCTGCAGTTTGGAGAAGAGGATGAAGCATTTCCTGGAGTTGCATAAATACCCTTTTGACGCACACGGTTTTCAGAAATTTTGTTGGAGATTGAATTACAACAGTTTGAATTGCAAGCAAAATGGGTGGAGCTGGGATAGAAATAATCATGACCTGGTTTCTTTCTAGTGACTTGCTAATGGTAGATGAATGTATCTTGGCATCATTCAAAGTGTAGGAGAGAAAATCTCTTTTTGGTTCTGGCAGGTTCAGACAAGATCTTATAACAGAGGCACAACAGAGCAAAAAACTGAATGAGAAGCTGCCCAAGATAAGTATCATACATAAATAGATGTGGACATAAAGAGATGTGGGCAACGTAGCACCTACAGGTCTTGGTGCTGTGGATTTATTTCAGTTTGGGAGGAGAAAAGGATATGAAATTTGTCCCAGTGTCAAATCACCAGAGCAGACACAGAAAGGATGATTCTCACTCCGCAGACAATGTGCTACATGGAAGGAGGATTTACAGAAAATTCACAAGGGTAACAAAGGGATCATTTGTCTGAGGGCTCCTGTCTGAGCCCTGTGTTTGGGTGCAAGACAATTATTTTTCTTTTATAAGGTGTATTTCTGAGTGAATAAACTGAGTTTTCCTACCAAAAAACCCCAAAAAAACTTATTTGTTCTTTGTTCATTAAAAATCTGCTACTATCTTGTGCCAAAATTTGTCATAGATTGAGTCAGAGGTTTGGCAGCTCTCTCTGATCTGTCCCCCTGAATATTCTCCCAATTGTTAAATTATTTGAACAATAATGAAATAGAGATCTGGGAGCTAATACTGCTGCTTTCAACAACACTTTGAATAAGAATCAGAGATAATAACATTTTTGCAGATGACTGAATAAATGAGGATTAATAGACATAGCTGTGAGGATTAAATAGTTGAGAATCTCAACTGCGCAACTGAATGAAACAAACTGTCATAAAATGTGCTAGGAAAATGTAATAAGCATTTAAAATAATGTTTGTCAAAGATAAAGCATGTTTTTAACCACAAAGCCTGGAAATTTATCCAGGCTTATTAATATGAGTTATTCCATATATCCAACTTAGATACTGTGGTCTTCCACAGGAGCAATGGGTTATTTTAAAGTGTGAAGGCCCTCACAAAGTCTTTTACAGGGAAAGTAAACAATGAGAAGCCATCACCATTAAGAACTGTATAGAAAGTCTCTGGGGGTAAATTCATTAAGAAGGGTAGGTGTCTATTCATGGATATTCAGGCTGGTTATACTTGCTGTAGAGTCCTTTCTCAATAGAGGCTAACCAAAACCTACAGGATTTGCAGCTGCAAAATTTAATTTTGAATGGCACTAATGTTATTGCTCCATAACAAATAACAGTGAAAGTGCTGAATATACCTGGGCTTCCTCAGCAATAAAAAGAAAAATCTCATAATAAAGAAGGCAATTATAAAGAAACTCAGTTGCTTCATGTATGAAGCAGAAGGCAATATTTGCTGCTGCAGTTTCCTGTGGCGCCTTAGACAGGCAAAAACCATAGCACCAAATCCTTCACTTTTCTCAGTGGTTCCTTCTCTTTTCAGATCTTGTCCTGTGTTGTACCAGCACAGCTGCTCGTGTGCCCACTCAGTCAGCTGGGGTTGTTTGCACGGGTAGCACAAACCCAGGTTTGTGCTCAGCCCACGGCATGAGGGACACACAGGACACTCCTGCATGAAGAGTGGAGATGGCTCTGGGAGGGGAGCAGCAGGGATGGGGGTGAGCAGGGTCACTCCTTCCAGGGGCAGTCTCAGCCTGCAGTGCTCATGGGATGCTGTGTCAGTTAATGCAATCATTTCCTGTTCTAAATTTAGTGAAAGGGGTGATGCCAGATACTGCTGTGTGGTTGCAGCTAGCAAATAATTAATACCAAATGTCAGCCAGCTAGGTGTTTGTTGCTATATATTCAAATTTTGTTGAAGGATCAGTCACAGAAACAGACATTCTCAGCAAGCCACTGGCACTTGTTTTCATTTTGTTTTTGGTGGTGAAACTGCACTATGTCTTTTTCAGGACCTGGTGTTTATGTCCCAAAATTTAGAACACAGACTTTTTGTATGGACATTCAGTTTAGAGGGCATAAGATATCCCACCACAGAAGGTGTGCAAATAAAACCATACAGTTATTGTAAGAATGAGTGATTGAAAGGTGACAAAATTCCCACTCTCATCTGTATGCCAAAGAAATGGTGCCCAAGCTGCAAACCCTGTAAATCACTATTGGGTGCTGAGAAATTTTGTCATCTGCACGGGAGGAGAAGTTGGCCAGGACCTGATGCCTGAGTAGAAGAAGTTTACTAATATCTGGACATCCAAAAAACAGAACAAGAGTACATTTTGTACACAGTGGTCTAGACTATGGGTAGTTAAAAAGAAGATGCTTACCATATTACAGTTTCATTTGTGATAAAAGCATGGGAAGATTAATGATAAACTGAGGCTGTCTTTCAGTTTGTGGACACAGACATAAGAAAAATGTTCATGGGATACAACAGTTTCTTAGGGATCTATTGAAAATGTTTTCATTAATTCACAGTAAAATCATTTCAAATCACATTTATCTGGACTATACATGTTAGTCTCCCTCTCCCTCTCCCTCTCCCCTCCCTCTCCAGTATCACAATGCATTTCTCATCCTTTACAAGATAGAAACTGCTTCCAGGAGCTCATTGTATGTGGTGATGTCTTGAATCATGATAATTCTGGTCTGTACCCATAGAACTCTTCCCACTGTATTTGGGTAGATTGTAATGCTGTGTGGATTTTGCTTCCCTCTAAAGTGAGACATGACTTGTTGGGAAACTTCCGTGAAGCCTATTTTTATAATACCTGAATCATCACATGTACCTGGGAAGGTAAAGAGCAACGTTAGTAATGTATTTTCTCATGCACAGCCCTGCCCATGCAGTATGTACACAAGAAATCAAAAGCAGAAAGGATTAAAGACAAGGAGCCACTGGGATAAGAAAAACAGGTTTGGGCAAATTAGGGGCAAGGAGGCTACCAGAGATAAGGAGGTTCAGGAAGAAAGTTCCCCTTTACTCCCATGTTTGTAGTCCACAAAGTACTGAATGTTGTGAGAGAAGTTACTGCAACCTACTGTTTTTTTCTGTGTGCCTCTATTGTCTGTTTAGGCAGAAGCACAGCCCTGGGAAGCCACTCAGTCCCTCTGAGAAGAGGTACACTTCCCAGATGAGGTTGTCAGCACACAGATTGATGCCAAGTTCCAGAAGCAGCAAGATCTCACCTACATGGTATTAGGACCATGGTCAAGGGTGGCAGGCCTGGACACAGTGGCCCAACGAGTGCCTGGTGAGGGAAGTTTTACCATGGGACTGGAACTGTTGCCAAAGTTTCACAAAATTAATATTAAACTTCAGCATAAGGCCATGTGAATACCCAGAATTCTTACACAGAAGATCTACAGTCACTATAAACTTGACTATTTTTTTTTCTTAAATAATTGGATCTTTATATTTTGATGATTTCCTTGTCTTCTAAATCAAAGTTTTTAAGAAGTGCAATTTACAAATTTTTTCAATAACTGGTAACTATTCCAAAGGTATTGTGAAATTAACTGGGATCTGCACAAAATACCAGTTCATTTATTTCCAGTATAGTGCAATTATGACATCTTCTTGGCTTAGTGATATTTAATGGTGCCAAGATAACTGCTAACATTTTTTGAATAATTGGATGATTTCACAGTAGTATCTAAAGTCATCTGATTTTTTCTTGGACAATAGTCCAAGATTTTTCAAGTGACAGAATAATGACTTAACTGCAGATGTAATGTATATTCCCTGCTCAGAGATTGTATTCAAAAACCTTATTAAACCCCACCGTCTTGAATTACTTATAGAGATTTTAGGAGACTGGGGAAGTTGTGTTATACAGAGGAAAAGTTCCACTCCATCCCTCAGCAGAATTCATTTCTTAAACAGCAATAGGTCCCAGGTATTTCTGTGATCACTTGTGCCTATTAGTCAAGGAAAATGGCTATGAACCTGATCCACAGATGAAGCAGAACTGGTTTTCAGTGTAAGAACTGTGAGAATTTTGAACAAGACAAGTTCTTTTGGCATTTTCACCTGGTAGACCAGATTCTTCTAAAATAGAACAGGCGAGGTGAGCTCCATGGCAATTCTTGCAGGCACAAATAACATACTCTGCTGAATACTGATCTGACTTTTCAGCTCTGTGTGCAGGCATCAGTACAAAGGTGGATCTTTGAAATGGCAAATGTTCACTCTTACTGTTGACCTCCTCCCACACAAAAAAACAGGCTTAGACACCTAAACCCAGATGTGAATACCAAAGTCTATTCTGTTGTAGGAATATGACTTTGGAAATTTTTTTCTTAGTTTTTCATTCTGTTGTAGGAATATGACTTTGGAAATTCTGAAAATTGAAAATTTTTTCTTAGTTTTAGGATTTTCAGGATTTTAGGACTGAGAGGAGTTAAATTATCCAGCCTACAGAAGGGCATTTCAGTTTCATCAGCTCATCAGATACACGACAGGGATATAAGTCACGTGAGCTACCTTGATATTATTTTAAGTTGGCAATAAATAATGATGAAACCATTAGATATTGTTAAAGGCCTCTATTTGATGTGGCACTATAAAGAAATCTTTGGAAAAAAATAAGAAATTTTTTTTTACCTCTTCAATCAATAAAAAGTAAATGATTGTAAGGTTGCACCTGTGTTTCTTATAAGATGTAACGCTCCAAAATAATTGTTTCAGTTACCTAACTATATATAAACATTGTTTAATAAATCAATAATCTTAAAATTAAAGTAATATTTTTTAATATTTTATTTAGTTCACTATTTTTTTAAAAATCACTCAATTATTTTAGTTTTAGTTTGATTTTAGTTGATTAGTATTTTAAATTATATTTAGGCATGTTAATTGTATTTAAATGTTTCTCTAAATGCACCTTGGCATAATTCAGCATTAATGAAAAGAGCAGGAAAAATGTCATAGAAGATTTGTGGTACTTCTGAGCACCACCAGCAGTTCCAGCTGCAGAGGGTGTCAGATGGGATGGTTTGGAACAATGGATTATTTTATTTATTTAAAACAGTGGAGTTTTAAATTGTATCTTTACTTTCTATAATTTAGGAATAATATGCATAATTTTGAGTAATTGACATTTTGGTAAAATACGAAGATCATATAATTCCTTTTGGAAATATTACATATAGTGCTTCTTTCTTGATGTCTGCAAAAGTTCCCAAGAACATAAAAGCAAGAGAAATGTTTCATAGCTTATTATGATCACATTGGTGAAGTACTGGGGGAAGTGATTGTCTGATTTGGAAGTTCAAATATATATATAAAATTTAACCTAGATCCTATCATGACAGAATGTGTGAATTCTAAGGGCTGCAGCTTTCTACTAAATAAAATAGGAGTTGCTAAAATGCAGTTTATATTTCCTGATGAGTTACCAGCAGCAGCGATTACGAACAATAAAAAGTTCATAAAAAGAACTTTCCATTTCTGAAACTAAGCAAAGATTGGGTTTGCAATCTGATTAGGTTAAAGTAAAGCATCCCATAATTACCAAAGGAAAATATTTTCAGAGGCTGTAGTATTTTCTGGTTACATCAGAATATGTAAATAAAAGCTGTGAGCCAATATAAAAATATTGATACAGAAATGTTGCAATATGAAGGAAAAACTATTACATGAGATCACAGACATTATAATTATCAAATCGTATTTACAACTCGAATGTGTCAACTTCAGTCCTTGTTTCTCTAAATCCATTAAAATTTCCACGTCACAGACACAGCTGCGAAACTCCGGCCCTCCAATGATTTTAGGAGAGTGAGCCTTGAGCTGCTCTGTTTAACTGGGTATTTTAACCAAGAGCTTTGGAAATTAAATATATAGTCAAATTAAATATATAGTCAAATGAAATGAGACCATTTCATTTAGAAAGAGAAGTTGTATAAGAGCAGACCCCCTGGAATTTTTTAGCATTGGTGTATCAGTCTTTCCATTATAAATCCTTCCTTTGAAGTGTTTTTTTAGTATACTGTAATATTTGGCAGAGAAACTTTTAGAGCTGGGGAGATTTTTTTTAATTGAAAAAAAAAATTAAAACAAATTTGACTGTTCTATATTTCAGGACACAGTAAAAAAAATTAAATCTGTCGTTTCTATGTCCCCCAAGCTGATTGCCTTAAAAAGAGCCCTGTTTTCAATATGTTATATATGTTCAATGTATGTTATGTTCAATATGCTTTTATTAAGTTATAAATCTCTGTCATATGGGCTAAGATTTTTAAGGTTTATAGATAATGAAAAAGGATAAATGACAAGACTAAAAGAGAATTGCATTTGTAATAAGCTGCTATTTCCTGTATTTTTAATGACTAAATGAATCAATTTATTCAGCATGTATCCGTGATACCAAGTGAATCAACATTTGATAAGGGCCCAGAGTCAGTGTATCATATCTGAGCTCGGAACATGTTTTCCAAAGCCTGGGGAGCTGCAGCAGTCTCTGGGCTGCATGGAGGAGTGGCAGAGCAGAGCTTGCCCCTGGACGCAGGCAGCTGCATCTCATCCCGCTTTCCTTGGCGGGCGCAGCTGCTGCCTTCACAAAAGCAGCCCGAGGGTGTGGTGTCCCAGACCTTGGAAACTGTGGCAGCCCACGCTCCCCAAAACAAATGAGGCCTTTTCAACACCTACTTAGCATCAGCCAGAGCCCTCCCTGGTGGCCTCATGGCCAGAATCCCACACACTCATCGCTGGGTCTGGGCTTCGCTTCTGCTCCGGGACAGGTCACGGAGATGCACCAGCCAGCGTCCAGCCACAGGGAGAGATGGACCAGCTCAAGAACAAAGCTGAAGGTGGGCTCATAAAACACTACTCGGCTGCAGAGTGGCACTCAGGAGTGGCTTGAAGCCAGCTGACCATGTGCTGCATGATTGCTGCTGCCAACACCGGCACGATGGTAGGAAACCATAGCCAGGGCAACAGGGAAGGAAGGGACCCTCCCCATCAGCCACAGCACAGCCACAGGTCAGCTGGATGAATGGGAAACAGTCTGGGGTGCTCCTCATCCCACCTTTCCTGACAGCCTCAGGAAAGAAACGCAGTGTGCTTTTGTCTGCATTAACTGCAGAAAAAGTCCGCAGAAATGAGAATGTGCTAATCATCAACGGTATTTGTTTGGTTGAAGAAATCCAAAACTAGATTTTTTTTTTGCTTTTAAACCTTTTAAATTGTTGTGCTAAGTTATTATGTGACATAGCATTGTTATCAGCTTGGCATAAACATATAAACAATGAGATATCCCGTGGCTAAGTAGACAGCAACAGTAGATTACTGCAATGAAAAATTACTTGTAATAAAGAAGTCAAAGCCCAAACTCAACACTATCCAATAGTTTCAAATCCCTAATGGATCAGAAATTGAGTTTCGAGAAAACTGCACAAAAGTAAACAATTTGTGCCAAGATCTGAGGAATGGTCCTTTCTACAGATTTATTTTTTTCTCTTTACCTGGTTGGCCAAAAATGGAAGAGGATGGCCCTCAAAAATGTTGCATAAACAAATTCTTCTAGTGTTTCTTCAAGAACACACATAAATGTGACATTTCAGGAAGAAATATTGTGAGAAACCCAATACTTCAGCTGAAAGTATCCCAAGTCTACAATACTTTTATTCCATTAAGACATGCATTCAGCTAACAATTTGAAAGAAACTAATCATCTCTATGTTTTTAGAGCAACACAAGGAAATGAAAAGCTAACACAGTGTAATGGAGTTGGGGATATGGGAAATTAAGTACCTGTCTGGTTCCAAGAAAACCCAAGTGCCATTCCAGCTTAGTACTGGCAGATTAATTTTAAAATTCTCTCTGGAAAGGTGGTGGGAAATCTTTTCACCTTGGGCAGGCCACCCAGTAACTGCCTTTGTGCTATCACTGGTCTTATCTTGTGACCTTAACCTATATCTTTCTGGTCTTGCTTTGCCAGTTTTGCTTACCTTTCATGCTTTCTTATCTAAAGTTACAGCTCAAACGTTTCCCTGGCACTGTTCTCATTCACCAGGCAGTATCTCTCACTAAGCACTAGTTAAACTGAAGGCAGGTGGTCATCAGCTGATGCTTGAACTTGGGGACGATGTTTAGTCCAGCAGATTTTAGGCAGGTCAGCTGCACTCCTGGTCAGCCCAGCAGCTCCTTCCCCACCTGGGAGGGCTCACACTCCCACTGGTGACTGCTGAACACCCTGCTCTTACTGTCGGGTCCACCTGGGAGGTTCTTTTATGAGCTTATGGGCGTTTATGACACTTATGAGGCCACATTTATGGCCAGGGCTTATCTTGTGACCTTAACCTATATCTTTCTGGTCTTGCTTTGCCAGTTTTGCTTACCTTTCATGCTTTCTTATCTAAAGTTACAGCTCAAACGTTTCCCTGGCACTGTTCTCATTCACCAGGCAGTATCTCTCACTAAGCACTAGTTAAACTGAAGGCAGGTGGTCATCAGCTGATGCTTGAACTTGGGGACGATGTTTAGTCCAGCAGATTTTAGGCAGGTCAGCTGCACTCCTGGTCAGCCCAGCAGCTCCTTCCCCACCTGGGAGGGCTCACACTCCCACTGGTGACTGCTGAACACCCTGCTCTTACTGTCGGGTCCACCTGGGAGGTTCTTTTATGAGCTTATGGGCTTTTATGAGACTTATGAGACCACATTTATAGCCAAAAAATCTTCCTACCTGTGAATAATTCACACATTCACCATATTTGCTGTCCTTAATCTTATCTTAGGAAATAAATTTCAGCTTGGTTTTGGTTTTTTTTGTTTGTTTTTTGGGGTTTTTTTTGTTGGTTTGGTTTTTTTGGGTTTTTTTTTTTTCTTTTGGTTGTTGGTTTGTTGTTTTTTTTCCCAAAATGAATCTCATTTCCCTATTGGCTCTTCACTATTAATGTTAATTAATGATTAGTCACATATGTCTAAAAACTTTTTCCAGTCGACTGCCCAGATGTCTGAGAGCTTTAAAGCAGGAGAAAAAAGGAAGGATGATTATTAAATACTGATTAATTAAGTGCATTCTTGAGTGTCTTGTTGCTGTATGTTAGATCATATTAGAGCAGGTACTCTGTAAAACAGAATACTGTGAATCAGAATATATCTACAGTTACATTCTACTGTAAAAGTAGTTTAGGTTACACCCGAAGTTACTTAAAAGAGTATTTTCAGCATTTTACTCTATGTAAAAATTACATTGTTTGTGTTTTATAACACACCAATACTCGTGCTCTTTGCCTTTCCATCTGAGTGTGCACAGCCTCTTTGGGTGTTCCCAATTTTGACTAAAAGGCTTGCTCATGTTGATTATATAATGACACATATTTCCATGGCTGTGGTTGGGTGCAGGTGCTAAGGTCAGCTTCTTGTGTTTTGATTCTCAGGAGGATCTTCAGAAAATGAAGCATCTGTGATTATATTTATAATTATAAATCATGCAGTGAGATCATTGTAGACCTCTTTGTTTTCATAATAACAGCATGTAACATTTTAAAGCACACAGATTGTATACTGGAAACAACATTTAACAGGAAACATCCAAAGGTAAAGTGCTCAGAACATTTTTCAGGCACTTATTTTTATCTATTTGGAGGTAGTTCTAAAGTTCTGAGTTCTTTTTTAAGGCAAGTCCTTCACAGATTTTTTCCAATACTCTTCAAAAAATATACAAACTGTACAGCAAACAAAAGCAATGCCTAAACTATGCAGTGTAGAAGAGTCCTTAAATAATAAGTGAAGCTAAAGCATGAAAAATATGCAACCTATTCTGTAATAAAAATCACCTTTTATTGGCATTAGTAGCTTTTTTCCTTATTAAGGAAGTGGCAGTTGGTACACAGTCTGTTTGCTCTACATGATATGGATGGAAATAATAAGCTAGTGGCTAAATATTTACTTATAACATTCTTCTCCTATATGTTGCTCACCAAGTCATGCGACTTGCAGTTTTGCATAGGAAGATGATCAATGATTAACCACAAGTTACAACAAATTCCCTGGACAATCCCATAGAGATTTCTGCAAAATGGCTACTGTTTATTAAGGTGTATACACACTCAAAGATTATGTCATCTTTTTTAGGGGAATTAATTTGTGTCCAAATTAATTGGTTTTTTTCCATATTGTTTTCTGTTCTGCACTATTTGGTAGATATTGGGGGAGAAACTTGGTAATCCATGTCTCAGAACATCAAAAATATTCACAAAATAATTTAAAAAGTAGAAATATCTTTTAATCATCCCTAACATTTTTCAGTCAAAACAATAAATTGTTTAGGCTTGCAGTATCCTGAAAAAGATCTGATTTTCTTGAGCAAATGTTTCCCACAAAATACTTTGCTCATCCATACTATTTTGTTTGGAAAACAACCAACCAACCAACAGTTTTAACTCCTGTGTCATGCCCTCAAGGGTGGGAGCAGCTGATAAAGGAAAAGGTGTGACTCTGCAGCATGACTCACGTGGTGGGGAGTCCTGTGTGCCAGGCAGTGATCACCTCAATTGAATTTCTCTATGCAAGGACTGGTCTGCTTCTAACTGCACCTCTGTGAGGCATGGCAGTGCTGAGAGCAAAGGGGAAAGGACAGAAACGTGTCTTAACACAATTTGGAGAGGAATAGGAGTCCAGCACAGGCAGGTAACAGTGCTGCCCAGAACAGAGACAGAATTTTGTCCTCTGCATTCTCTGCAATCTAGCTGGCTTCACTGTGCCACTCAGTCTGTGAGAAAAAGATTAATGTGCTCTGCACCACCAGCAGGGAAAAGGTCTCTGCTGAGCCAGAAAGGAATAAAATAGAATCATAGAGTATCCTGAGCTGGAAGGGACACACAAGTTCATCAAGTCTGGCTCCTGGCTCTGCACAGGACACCATCAGAAATGACACCATGTGTCTGAATATACAAATTTAGTCTCATCAAAAAATGTCAGCTCTGCAGAGCTTGTTGAGAAGCTTGGCCACATCTTTTCCTGAGTACATGCTCTCTGGAACTTCATTTGCTATTAAGGATATGCAGGCCAAAGACTTATCACTGTGAACCTCTGAGCTACATGAGCACAACGTAATGGTCTGTGGACCACTTTCCCTTGGTGCATCTAGGAGTAAATCATCATCACCATGATCTTTTCCAGGGAGTGATCCATGGAAAAGCTGAAACTTTTATTTGCTTCATGTCTGCATGCATGCTTCACTGGCTGATGCCTGTGTAACTCTTTACATGTGACTGTACTGTACCATGAACACCACAGGACATTCCTTCTGAAACCAAACAAATCCCTTCGTTTCTTAATTTTGCCTTTACTTAAAAGTGAGGGCAAAATGCAGGAACATGTTTACAGACTTTTTTCATATGAGAATGAAACATCTTTCATCTACTTCTGTACATGTACCCACATTTTAATATACCACAGTAAAGCACCTCTGATCTTATTCCTGAAGAGGTTTTTCCATGTCTACTCTCATCACAGCAGTCCCAGTGCCACAACTGAAAATCAGCAAGTGATGGCAAAGGAGTATTTTGCTTCCTCATTGATTTCTACATTATGTAATTGTCATATCACTCTCAGGAAAGAAAGGATGCTAAAAATACCCAGAGTTAAAAAATAATTATTTTCTAATCTACAGGAAGAAAGCAAGAAGTCACTGACTGTTACGTAGTGTTCTAAATATTTATCTGATTCACTGAGTCACAGAGTTAATGGACTTACAAGATAGCTCATCACATCTGCATCACTGCTAGTGTGAAACTATTTTTATACTACTTTCTCCAGTGCTTAAATCCACTCCTATATTAGTATTTTCTATTTATACTTATTTTACTTAAGTACATTGTTTTTTGCATTTCAGCACACCGCAGACCTCCATCATCATTATGGTACAGGATAAGCATGCAAAAAAATCCTCAGAGCCCCAAGTTTAGAGGCTGCAAAGTAAAGCCTCAAAATGCCATGTAGAATTGTAGATAATTATCTGAGAGATTCACTGAGTCACAGACTTATTAATGCATTAAGTCCCCTCAGTATGAGAATACTTACTTGGTTCTACAAGGTGTTGGTGATTAAAATACTGCTTTATTTCCTTTGATTTGGAAATCACACAAAACATCCTCCTCCTGGCAATCAGTACCTACCCTCCCATGTAAAATTATCTACATCTTCAGATTATGAAACTGCTGCCATGAATTTTCTAGTAAGCTCTTACTCTAACAACTAAATTTCCCTTATCAGTAGTTTTCTTCCATGATATTTCCACTTTAGTTACCAAGAATAATAAGGACATGCAGTCTGTGTGTTTTTTCTCATGTTTGCATTGGATGATTCCAAAAGCAATTTACAAATTACTTGACACCAACTGAAATGTTAGGCCCTAAAGATGACTCAGCTTGCAATCACAACTCATTAGTAAGACTCCAGGGAGACAAACTATCATAGGAAAATACATGTGTGTCCATGTGATGTTTTCCACTTGGAAAAATCTTGAATTTTAACAGTGTTTTGCAGAATAGCTCCTAAAGGTTTCTGTTGACAGTTCCAGCCCTCATTAAGGTGTGTTATGCACTCATTGTGCCACTCTAATTAGAAGTCATCACAGTTTGCAAAGAATAAATTTTTCCTTTTAATTCACATTAAATCGGTGTTTTTTCTTTTTTAATAAAAACGTTATGTTCATAACCTCAAAGTGACTAGTTAAACATCTGACCTGATTTTCTGCAACACTTAATATCATTACACAATTTACTTGAAGCTGTTGTATGGTACACCAGATTAAGTCAGTGAAAAATAGGATTGGCACTTGCTGAAGTTCAGTTTGTCTATAATTTTCACTGGTGTTTTCCTCAAGAATAAAATTATATATTACTTAATTCTTCCATATCTGTGCAAAGAATTAAACCCCACAGAAGTCACTGAGGTAATTACTTTTGTTCTGTAATGGTCAAGAGGTTCAGTCGATCAGAAAGGTGACTTTCACTTCACCACTGGTTTTGTAACTACCCACAGAAGGGCACGAGGCTGAAGGACAAACACGCCGTGTGCTTATCTGGGAAATAGCTGCACCCTTGAATGACCTCGTCTCCAGGTAAACCTTGTGCCTGGAAGCATTATGCCATCTTTTTATGATGTGCAGGTGTCCCTGGCATGGGCATCTGATGTACAAGCTGGCAGTGGAGCCTTACAGGTGTGCATTTCTGCTGGAAACACCTAGTTTTGGAATGGAGCAGAGGAACACCAGTCAGGAGGTGAGCTCAGGGTTACATCTCTTTACTGATTCCCCCTTCCTGCAGTCCAAGCCCTGTGAACAATCAAAGGGATGTCTCATCTTCCTGGAAGGACTTCCCATCTCCTGGTGCTTGTCTTGTTGGAGAAATCTCCAGTGTTTGGTGAAGGTATTTATCGTCACAGTTCACAGATGCACAGCCTTGCACCTGGGATATATTTACACATTGATGCCTTTCCTTGGGAACTAGAATATAAAAAAGGTGTTCCTAGAATAATGCATGTTATTTTCTCCCTTTTCTACATATTGCTAAACCCAGGAATCTAAATTACTGTGCAATGATTTGCAAACAGGCTGGTGTGTTCATTCTCATACTTTACTCTATTTTTAAAACCCACATTAAAAAAATGTAAAGAAAAAATCCAAAAAAATAAAGAGTAAGTAGCATTTAGGAGACAACTGGGAAAATCAGATAAATACTAATGGTATGGTGGATACATTGGCAGAAACATACAATAGCTACTGCTACCTAATTTTAGCAATAACACATTTAAATCAATAGCTCCTTTTTAATATTTTATGTACTACTCACATTATCCTGTTCTTTTGTCCCTTTTTCATCGCTAATCAAAGCTATTGGCAATGACCTTGGCATTTTTCTAGGTTTTTAGTGGCTCAGGTTTCACTTAAATTAGCAACCATGGGAACAGTTTTTTGTTGATTTACAACTCACATTTTAAGAACTTTGGTTGCATTTTGTAATTCCACTTGAAAACAATTCTATGTTTTTATTTTGAGAGACAAGGCTTAAACTAAAATACTTTTGACATTTCTTTTTTCATTTTATATAGTATCCAGGATGTATCAAACTGACTTCTTATACATACCTGATTACATTTTATGATTTTTGCCAATAAAGAATTTCAATCTCCCATTGTAATAATCCAGAGAAGCCATTGTCACTTTGGGTCCCCAGTTTGGGTTTGCAGGGTTTTTTAAAGCTATTTGGAACATTTTCTTATTTCATGGTTATTATTCTGTAGCTGTGGTAGAAGGTATAGAAATTCAATGATAAGTTTTTCTGTGTTTCATTAAAAGTGGAACATACTTTTAGCTTAAAAATTCTAATTTTTAGGAGCAGAGTTACTGCCCAGTTAACTACATCTCAAGCATTTCCTTCTATATTGAGACCAGCACCTGGTAATATTCTCTGTGACACAGAAAAGCACACAGCATTCCATTATTTAAATTAGACAGGTAAGGTTAATAAACAAGGTCCAGAACTGAAGTCACACAGCAATTAAATAAGCATCAATCCAACACTGATTTTTCACACAGACTACTTTCCTGTAAATGGCGTTTTAGCAATTATCTTATCAGTTGCTACTAGCTCAGCAGTGATTTACACAATTCTGCCTGTGTAGTTGAGCTGGTGTTAGATTATATCCATTGAAATGAACACAGCAGTTGCATTAAATAGCTCATTTACTTTTCAATGAGTCACAGGAAATACTTAAACCAGTTTACCTTGTACTAGCAAAAGCTTTGTACCCAAAGTTAAAAAAACAGAATATGATCTGATCCAAAGCTTGCTGAAGTCCTTTAAGTCTTTTCACTAACAATCAGTCTCTTATATACATGTATAATATATTTACATAATGTGTGCAAGCCTTCTCCTGTACTTTCTCCTGTCTGCAATAACTGCTGCAGTTTTTAGTGTGTCTCACTGCAGTTCTCAGCTCTTACAGGGAGCTTGGCTGAGAGCTCAAGGTACACGTGCTGTTAATCTTCCTCTGTGCTTGGGGCTGCACCTGTGC
This sequence comes from Passer montanus, assembly GCF_014805655.1. Classification (NCBI taxonomy): domain Eukaryota; kingdom Metazoa; phylum Chordata; class Aves; order Passeriformes; family Passeridae; genus Passer; species Passer montanus. Next base: position 6,026,391 of record NW_024367707.1, on the reverse strand, counting down.
AAATGACGTCCACAGGCATCTTCCAAAGCAGGCTCGGCTGGAGGCAGACTTGGCAATCTTCTAAATGTTATGCAGTGCTTTAGCAAGACGCTGAACAGAGCAGAGGGAAATGTAGGTGCTGTTTGCATCAAGTTTATGTAGGTTCAGGAGGGACAGACCAAGTACCTGCAAAGGACATCCTGGGAGTTTCTAAATAAGCCACAAAGCAAAGCACTTGAATTCAAGTGATTTCAAAGCTGAAGAAATCAGCTGAGATGCAAATGATGGCTACCAGAGCACTGCTGCAGGAGAGAAAAAGGAGTTTGCTTTGATTAATTTTTCAAAGGGATCTATCAGGTTTTGAGAGAGACACAAAACTGAGCCACATGGCCCATGGACTGAACCAATATTTCCTCTCTTATGGAACCTGTCATATGGCAATACATTAAAGGTATTTTCTCCTGCAACTCCCTGCCTCAAAGCATAATCTTCCCCACGTCAGAGTTCATCTTTTTCACTGCTGTTGGGAAATGGGTGGAAGGCTCTGGGCAGTGCCTGGCCAGCTGCAGCTACTGCAGCTCAAGAGATACAAGGGTTACAGAGCAAGAGAAGTGCCTGGACACTAAATGGGGAGACCCAATTGTCTATGGTCTGCTGTATGTCAGACTGAGGAAATCCTGGAGAAAAAGGCAACACAATAGCCTCTGGATTTTTTTTGCAGCTAGAGTATAGACGAGCAATACTTGGTTTGTACCTCAGTAATGACACTGGTGGCAATCCAGAAATGCTCCCTCTGAGTGTGATCACACTGCCTACGCAATGCTCTCCCTCAGCTGCCCCAAACTTCAAACAAAGTGCACTCTTCCTATCTTTTCTTCACCTCTGTCTTTTGTAAGCCTTTTAAGCTGCATGGTCTGCTTGGTTTCGGTGAATGAATGCTTTTATTTGCATCTTTGGTTAACTTGACATGCATTAAGAGTGATTTCAAGATGACTGAATAACAACAAAGCATTCTCCACCCAAATATTCAGTGAAAATATAAACCACAGCACCTTAACAGTGCTGTAATATGCACCTCCTGTGCATCAGAGAATAACAGAGTGTTCCTCACAGAGGTTAGGGCATGAAGAAATGCCCAGTGATTATTGAGTAACAGGGAAGGCGCCCTGCCAAGCCCGAGATGCTGGGAGCCATGGCTGATTCCAGAGAGTAATCAAGCCATGTCTTCCAAAAGCACTTCTGAGACAGGATTCATAGCGGCTTCTAATTAGCAGAAACCTGTGTTTGTCCTTGGCAACAGCAACAAAATTTTCAGTGTTATAAAGACACTTTGTTGGTTGTTTTTAAAATTTGAGTATTACAAATTGTGGAATGAGGGACAGGACATTTCAAGCAAGAGTGCTTTTGGAGGCTGGACTGTAATTTCCTACTGACTCAGAAAAAGATTGGTGTAGAAACCAATGATTTCAGGGAAACAAACAAACAAACAAAAACGAAAAGCCTTTCTCTGGTGAGGGGCTTTTTACCTGTTTTTTTTTGGTTTTTTTTCATTTTAAGTTCAGTGTGTACATGGGTGCTTAGATTTTCCAGGGAGAGCCTCAGGAAATACAGTACTATGTCCACTCAGCACTCTGAGGAAGACGCAGGTAGAGTAAGGTCATTCCCAGAAGATCAGCTCTGTTCTGGAAAAATCAGGGATACTCTTGAGGCATAAGTACAACTACTCTTTGCTGAGACAACTGGGACAGATGCAGAAGAAGGGAGGTAAAAAAAAAAAAAAAAAAGCAGCCGGAAGAGGGACTTCATGGCCATGATTTCCCAGAAGATCAGCTCTGTTCTGGAAAAATCAGGGATACTCTTGAGGCATAAGTACAACTACTCTTTGCTGAGACAACTGGGACAGATGCAGAAGAAGGGAGGTAGAAAAAAAGAAAAAAACAGCCAGAAGAGGGACTTCATGGCCATGACATGAGAATTTAGTGACCCAGGGGGTCATTTGACTTTGGTACATTCTGCCTCTAGACTTTCCATAAGGGCAGTTTGTGTTAAGGCCTACCCTGCAGTCTTTGACAGTTTATTGAAAAACATAAAGTAGCAAAAGAGCACCAGCTGTCTGCTTCACTATCAAGCTGCTGGAGAATGATGTTCTATTTTCAACACTCTCATCAAGAATGAGCTTCAGATTAGAACCAGACTAATGAAGATTTAGTAAAAAAAAAATAAAAATAAAAATAAAAGGACTTGCAAGGAAAGGGAAATTGCTTCACTCATCAAGAATGAGCTTCAGATTAGAACCAGACTAATGAAGATTTAGTGAAAAAAGAAAATTAAAAAAGAATATAAGGACTTGCAAGGAAAGGAAAATTGTTCTATTCATTGATGTGGTTGAACTGAGGGAAAACCTGCATTAGATTAACCACAGATGTTAAGAAATTTACCCCAACTGGTTCACTTTTGTTAGTATCAAATATTTGACTGTAAATAAGTTTCGTAAAGCTGTCTCTGCAAGGATTGCAGATCTCAGCTCTGTCTTTGGTATGCCTGGAGGTTTTACACCATTTCTGGTTTACTCTGCAGCCACAGACCTGAACTAAGAGATTCCTCAGTGCTGTATGCCACTGTTCTCTTTTCTGTGAAAAACAACAGAATAGTACTTAGTTGTTGAGTGTGAGTGCTGAGATGGTTGGGTTGAGCAGCCTCAGACCCTTAAAAGAGGGATGTCACCAAAGTTCTAATGCAGTGGTAATATTTTTGTTGATGTTGAAAATTTGCTTGGATACTACAGCAGTGGGCTCTACGGAACATGCTCCAGAAAAAGAAACCAAATATTTGCACATGCTGGAAAGAGAGTGAGTCAGCATTTGAGTGGGAACATTAATCAAAACTCAACAATGAGCAACATTGTGATGAGTCTTGCTTCATGCGTGGCATTCACCAGAAATTTCTCCCAAAATTTAACAAGTGGATTATTTATCTGGAAATCCTTTTGCTCAAAAGAAGGGCCAAAATAAGTGTTGTAAAATAGTTATTGTTTTAAACTGCAGTTTTATTCAAAGGAATAGAAGGAAAACTCCTCATTCACTCCTGAGACCTCATTTGACTGCATGTATGCTATGGAGAGAGGTTAATTAGCTAAAAAGACTCTTGGGCCATGTTATGACTTCTGCCTGGAAAACTGTTGCTGTCCATACAAAAAAGAAAGAAGGCAGTGAATGGAATCAGGGAGGGACAAGCTGAAATAAATACTTTTTAAAGAATTCCAAGAGTTTAGACTAATCAAACAACTCAGTTTTCATGGTTATCTGGGTAGCTATTTTGGCACCCTGCCACATTGCACATGCAAACTAGTGAACTTAATATATCCTGTTGATAAAATAAATCCATCAGTCAAACAGTTGTGTGTCCAAAAAACAGATAAACAACACTGTTTGAAAATTAACCAGTGTCAGAAATTACGCAGCCTTCTGTATCAATAGAATTCTGGGAGGAGTCCAGACCTGTCAACACGGAAACATGCAATATGATTTAATAACTACAGCAAAAAAAGTTTGTGTCCAACCCATCTTTAATGAAGATGGAAAACTGCTATTATTCCCACATAGAATATAACATGTTTCGTTTGCATGTGATTTTATCCTGAAAACACGTATTGTTATTGTGAAATCCATTAGCAAATGTTCACTAAAGAAGGAAAACATTGTCAACATTTATACTGTTTATTCACTGAAAATTTCTGGACAATGGTCCTGCTTGACTGACCTGATCTCCTTCTCTCACAAGGTGACCCACTTCACAGAGAAGGAAGAAGCTGAGAACGTTGTCTGCTTGGACTTTAGTAAAGCCTCTGACACCATTTCCCACAGCATTCTCCAGGACAGACTGACTGCTCGTGGCCTGGATGTGCTCTTGGCTGGGTAAAAAACTGGCTGCATGTGGGAGCCCAGACTGGTGGTGAATGGAACAAAATCCAGCAGGTGGCCAGGCACTAGTGGTGTTCCCCAGGGCTCAGTACTGCGGCCTGTCCTGTTTAATACCTTTATCTGTGATTTGGATGAAAGGATCAAGGGCACTCTCAGTCAGGTTGTAGATGACACCAAGTTGGTCATGTGTGTTGATCTGCTGGAGGGTAGAAAGGCTCTGCAGAAGGATCTGGACAGGCTGGATTGATAGGATGAGGCCAATTGCGTGAGGTGCAATAAGGCCAAGAGCTGAGTCCTGCATTTGGGTCACAACAACCCCAGGCAGTGCTACAGCGGGAGAAGAATGGCTGGAAAACTGTCCTGGGGAAAAGGGCCTGGGGTGCTGAATGTGAGCCAGCCGTGCCCAGGTGGCCAGAAAGGCCAGTGGCATCCTGGCTTGTGACAGCAATAGTGTGGCAGCAGGAGCAGGGCAGGGGTTGTCCCTCTGTGCTCAGCACTGGTGAGGCCACACCTTGAGAGCTGTGTCCAGCTCTGGGCCCCTCATTTCAGGAAGGACATTGAGGTGCTGGAGGGAGTCCAGAGGAGGGCAATGGAGCTGGGGAAGGATCTGGAGCACAGATGCTGTGAGGAGCAGCAGATGGATCTGGGGTTGTTTAGGCTGGAGAAGAGGGCTGGGATGAGATCTCATCTCTCTCTAAAACTGCCTGAAAGAAGATCCCAGAAAAGTGGAGGTTGGCCTGTTCTCCCAGGTAACATGCCATAGAGTAAGGAGAAAGGGCCTCGAGTTGTGCTATAGGAATTTTAGATTGGATATTAGGAAAAAATTCTGCATGGAAAGGGTTGTCAAGCATTGGGCCAGGTTGTACAGGGAAGTGGTTGAGTCATCATCCCTGGAGGTATTTAAAGGATGTGTAGATGTGGCACCTGGTTTAGTGGTGGAATTGGAAAAGTTCTTGTTCTATATTTGAGAAAAATAAGTTTCTTCCTGTAGAATGGGCAATTGGGTTTTTTTCAGTTTATGGATGAACATTGCACAAAATCAAGTCTGGAATGGCCCCACAGACATCAAAGTAAGCTACCACAGCACTCAGTGTTATAGTACTTACAACAATGTTGTAAGTAGAAGTATTAGTATTAGTTTATCTGGAACAGTCTCAGTCTTTCTTGTAGTTAATTAATTGACTTAAACTCAGCTAAAGTGTTTTATCTGAATTCTCTGAATATTGTATCTGACAAATATTACCACTGGTGCCTTCTATTTAACAGGAAAGAAATGGAATTATATTCCAAAATTAATTGTAATAAAATATTTCATATATAGGAAATAAAAATTTGGGAAAGAATTCCTATTTCCTATATAAGTTTAGCATCTTTTTGGAGCTGCAGCTATGTGGTAATGATGTAAAGTGAATATTGATCCATTCTATATTCCTGGCAAGCTTGATCATTATAGAACATTTGGAGAACTACACCATAATAAGGAGATTTTTGCCCTGGCACCTCTCTTTTTCCATTTCCAAACACAAGACAGATTTTTTGTTGTTGTTTTGTTTGGAAGCATGAATTGTTTTTTATTGTTGTGTTGTGTTTTGGTGTGGTTTTAAGAGGTTATGTTTGGCTATTCCTCATTTTCATCAAAACCAGAGCAGCCAAAATGACTTGTTCAAACTTGTAAATGGAAAAAATACAGCACAGACAATTTTTGGTGTTCTGTTACTTTTAGTGTAAAGGAGGAAGTTAGAGGCTTGTTACAGTATAAACCAGATGTCAAGCAAGCAGCTGAAATGCAGACCACTAAGTTATCTAAATCCCCATCTCCAGGAGAAACCATCAGAGGCTGTGGGATGTTTTCCTGGGGTTTCCATCCGTGCTGCTGTGACGTGCTGCCCCCAGCACTCACCCACACTGGGAGCCACCGGCAACTTCTGCTTGTGACTCATGAGCAAAACTTCCTCTCCCCTCGAGTTTCTGTGGTATGTGGAGTTCTCATGGGAGGATTTCTGATGCACAGCTAAGAAGGGAGAGTTCCTTCTGATGAATTTCACGTCCTCCAGCACCTATTCTCCTCTGAAATCAAAGGAGGACCCTGATGACCTCTGGAGGTCTTCTTTGCACATTTCCAGAAATTTGATAGAGTTTCTTTTCTTACAGTAGAAGGCAAAGCAAGGCAAGGCAAGGCCAGGATAACCCAGAAGGGTGGGTGTGAGCATGTAACTTCAGAAAAACCCAGTTAAATTTGCTGCTATTAATGGGCTTTGAATCCTATGGGACTGGAACATCAGCAGCCAAATAATTTTGTGAAGTGCACCTTTAATAAGAGGTTCATATTGCAATGGCTTTAGTGGGTATAGGGGGAAAAATAAGTGATCTGGAAAATAAGAGTGTCACTGTTCCAAGTTGTTTGTTCCACCAACTGTTTTATTTTACCCAAGGAACTCTCCAAATATCTCAGCCTTGGCTTGTAAAAGTAGATGTTGAAAAAATACTAGCAGAGTTGTGGGAAACAACAAAGCAGAGCTTTTGGCACAGCAGAGGATGGACACTATTCTAGGAGGTGTTTTCTGCTTCACTTTATGGAATTCATCACTATGGTAGTTATGCTTGTTGATATCAGTAAAAGGTGCCAGCCCTGATGAGGGAATAGCTTGTATTTGGTTATTTAGGCTGTGCCTCCCAGTGAGAGAACACAATGAACTAAAAGGAGAGCAATAAAGCAAGGGAAGACATAAATCCCATATAAGGGGGAAAACAATCCACAAATATTTCAGTGCATAAGGAATAATGGGATATAAACTTTAAAAAGAAACTGCAAAGAGCTTTTAGTAATAGCAAAATCAGATATGTTATTTTTAACATATAAGTGTTAACATATAAGTGTCTCCATCATAAGTGTTACTACATTTTCATTTTGATCCTCTGAAAATATGCATGAATTAAATGGAGATACAGAAGATATCTGGTACTGATTGTTTCCAGCCTTTTTCAGGCATTTGTAGATGTGAAACTCTGATAGGCTAAAGCAATATTGAAGGTTTATGGAGCAGAAATAACCAAGAAGCTAAAAGGACTTTTCTCCGTGGTAACCCAGATATTAAAATTGAATGATTTAGACTATTTGTATGTGGAATGTGCCCTCTGCCACAAGCTAATATGTATTAACATGGTGAAAAAGCACTGACAGAACTTTTGCTGGGGTTGCAAAGAAAAAAGTTTGATAATTATTGGGACAGTATTTTCAACAGACACAGAACTGGCAAGGTAACAACACCTCTTCTTTGCTGGCATCTTCCTGCCTCTGATAAGCACAGCCCGGTCTGTAATCCCTTCATGGAAATCAAATTACATACTCCAGAAGCCTTCAGATCCTCAGATGAGGACCACCACAGACTTCTCAATATCTCTGTAAATGCACCTTTCTGGCACCCATGTCTTGTCTGTGCTCTGGATTACAGTGCTAAACATGAAAACTGAAAAAATTCTGTAATGGTTCCAAAATACCAATTTCTGTCTTCTTTTAGTAGCATGACAAATGTGAAAATTAGGCAATACTATAAATAATTGCATGGAAGCCTTTTCCACGCCAATCTCATAAGCCCTGTTGTAAGTATCCTCCCAGGATTTTTCTTTCCACACTTGCCTTCTCCATTAATTCACAAATTCATAAACAGCAGGGATGAAAGCACAATGAAAAAATCATCTGGTGTACTTTGGCCCAAAGTAATATCAAATACACCTAAATCACTCTAAATGGATATTTGTCTGACATCTGTTGTAGATTTTTTATGCTATCCAAGCAAAATATTCCAGTTCTTCAGTGTTCTATTAGATTCTCAGTGTCTCTAACTTACGCTTCCCTCTCTGAAAGTCCATTACTTTTACTTAGAAGAATGTGTAGAATATGCTAGAGATGCTATAGAATTTTTCTTTTTTATATTTATATATTTTTATATTGTGTATCCCATCTCCCTCTCTCTAAACTGAGTGCTTTTTCTCTTCTATAAGTCTCTTAGAGTTCACCTTGTCCAGCTGTCAAAGGAAGGCTCTCCTATATTTGTTGTTTGTGTTTATCTGATCAGTGTTTTTCGTTTTCTTAATAGCACAGATTTCCTGTCAAGTGAAGCAATAGTTGTGTAGTTTTTGGTTTATGTCTGTTCTTTCCCTAGTCATGTATTTTATCTAGGGCCCACTTCAAAAGCAATTCAGACTGTGGATTTTCCTCTCTCACAGAGCTCTGCTACATTACACATTCATTAAAGAAAAGGGAGTTTTACAAGGGAGATACAAACCCAATTTCAATGCTTTCAAAAAGACTCCACAAAGAATTTTACTGTAATTTGTGATGATGGAAAAAGAATGATAGTGATATGTGACATATATGGTGTCTTTTGTAGGATGGAGCTGACAGATGGCTTTGCCATTCTTCTTATATATGCAGCCCTAAAACACAGACATACAATATTCCTAAAAACTGCTTAGCACCTCCAGTGCCTTTCTGATAAGTGGGAATAATTAATAAAGAATAAGGACAAGGACATACTCTGTCCTCCAGCAAGCAGTTGTAAGAAAATAAGCATTATTAACATTGAGTCATCTACAGTAACAAACCATAAAATAATACAGGCTAGAGAGGGAAAAGACCGATTAAGTCATGCACTCCATCTCCTGCCAAGGCAGGCTTCTTTTCTGCCATATATTATTAAGTGCTTTGTCCAGCCTAGTTTTAAATTATTCAATCAATTTGATATCCACTATTTCCTTTGGGAGACTACTCTCCAATTCAGAGGTATGTTTATTTATTCCTTGCTCTATAAATAAAATGTTATTTGCCTATCTGCACTACTTCAAAATTTATTTTCAAAAAAAATTTTTTAACTTTATTACTATTGGAGTTAAGATGTAAAATGGGCGATGTAGAGGATGAGACGAAAACATGAAGTTTTCCTGGAAAAGTAGATAAAGGGAAGGTATTTGGGTCTCTTTGTTAGTTTAATCTTGCATTGTATCTTTATACACCTCACAAACCAGAGCCAAATAACATAGCAGCATTTGCACACTGTTTAATAACTTCTCGTCCTGCCAGCAAGCATCCTGTGGCAGTAAGCATCCCAAGCAACAGTGGGGCGGATCTTTTGGGAGCCATGCAAGAGACAAGGAGGCAGGAAGTGTGGGCAGTGAGTGCACTGCCCACGGACTGTCCTGAGCAGCAGCAGCTTCCTGCAGAGCCGTGCATGTAGTGGTGTGGTTCTGATTCAAGTATGCCAAGGGTTTCTAAACTTTTAGCCTGCTCAGAAACGTAAGATCAGCTCAGGAAAGCTCTGCAGAACTTGTTGGGTCCTGTGGATTGCTGGGTGAAGGGTAGCAAGGGGACCAACCAAGCACTAAATGTGCAGGACAGAAAAAAACACAGGTAAATGATTACAAAGAATGATTAAAAGGCATGTGCATGGCATAAAAAGATAAATAGAAAAGAAAGTAATTTTTTGTCCCAGGTGTTCATCTGTGCCTTGTCAAGTGTTCCAGCAAGCTCGTCCCCAGCCTTATGCTCTGGTACACTTTACAAGAAGTTTTCAGGTAATGGGAGTTTAAAAATTAACTGGTGCACCCTGTGCTGCACGCTCATGAGCCAGGGCCCTTTGAAGTGGGCAGAAAAATCCCCGTCATTTCAAAGGGCTTTGAAGCTGGCCCTGGGCACACAGAGACAGGGGTTCATTTTACACTGGGACACCGAGGAGCCCTGCAAGCTGCAGTGGCTGAGACAGCGACGGGCGTCACCCCTGCCACCCCAGCAGGGCACGGCTGCTGGGGACACTGCAGGGACACAGCCCAGGCAGGGGTGTGGGACAGTCAGCCAGCACAGCACCCAGCCTGCAGCCTCTGGCTGGCACCTGCCTCCTGCCAGCCAGATTTGGGCAATTCAGAAGGACAGGTAGGAAGGACAAGGACTGGGCTTGTTTAGCCTGGAGAAAAGGAGACTCAGGAGTGACCTTATCAATCTCTACAGCGTCCTGAAGGTGGTTGTAGGCAGGTGGGGGTTGATCTCTTTCTCCAGGCAGCAACTGACAGAACCAGAGGACACAGTCTCAAGCTGCATCAAGGGAAATACAGGTTGGATATTAGGACAAAGTTTTTCATGGAAAGAGTGATAAAATATTGGAATGGCCTGCCCGGGGAGGTGGTGGAGTCGCCATCCCTGGATGTGTTTAAAAAAAGCCTGGATGTGGCACTTAGTGCCATGGTTCAGTTGAGGTGTTAGGGCATGGATTGGACTCAATAATCTTGAAGATCTCTTCCAATCCAGTCATTCTGTGAATTCTGTGAATAGAAGGAAATGTAACCTGCCCTTCTTCTAAGTGGTAACAAAGGTTGGGTCTTGGGATAAGCAGCAGCTGCAAAGTACTCCCTTGGGAAGCTGCCTTCAGTTGGCAGTGGGAATGAAGAACAAGTGTAGCACGGACTAGCTGAAAGCACTGTGAACACTTAGAAACAACATTAAAGGGTAAATCAGAACAGAGCAAAGAGGACACAGTGTGGCATCGATCTGCTGCTCTCCCTGCAACTGCAGAGGAAAATGAAAGTTCCCTTTGAGCAATCATACAGAAACCCCTGAGGTTCAACAGCAGCAGCTCCTTTACCCAGATCTCCTTTTCCAATCTACTGACAAGAGAAGAGGGGATCCACCCATGCCTGACGGCACAAAGGTACAAAGTCTTGCTCCTGAGCACCCAGAGGGCCCTGCAGAGGGAGAAGGCAGTTTCCCTGCCAGCACTGAGGCACAGACCCAGCGAGGGTGGCCATCAGCCTGACACATCCTCCTGCCAAAGCAGGTCCTGCCTCCATCAGCAGCTCCTGCTGGGGACAAGCCAGGAGCCTACCAGCTGCTGAGACACCCCAGCCTCCCCTGTGGCTCCTGGGGAGGGCAAGGGCTCCATTCCCACTGGCCCACTTGGGCAGCCCTTGCCATGCTGCTGTGTCTCAGCCCCAGCCCTGCATCCCTGGCGTGGCCTCACTCCGACGTGGTGGCACTGCTGAAATGCACAATGCCAGCTTCAAGGCACTGCTGAGGGACTAACCAAGGCCAGGCAGGAACACCTCAGCATCACCATGTGGATGTTGTATTTGGACTCCATTGTCAGAAAGGATTCCTTGTAGACTCCTCCTGGTCCCCTTGCACAACAAGAAGGCTGCCCTGGAGTCAGAGCACATCCACCTTGATACCCAAGGCTTTTTGTATGCTGTTTTTCTTCATTTTGAATTACTTACAGTGTTATAACAAGGTCATTTGCATTGTGTTGTGTTGTTGCTAATACTGTCTGATTGTACTCCTTAGAATAGTTTTAGAAGAAAAAAACTGTAAGAAATAACATCATATTAAAATATTATTCATAGCATAAACTTGAAAGACAGAAAATATTATGATATCTATCATATTATGAATATTAAAAATATTCATATATGTTACAAGCTTCCAATTGTTAAGAAACCACAGGTACTTCTAAGGAACTGGGTATTTTTTCCAATTTTTAATCACAATGGTGGATTTTACTCAAACAATATATTCTGCTTCTAACCCCATGAGCTCTATTTACCATTATCCATCTGGATCTACACAATTTGGTGTGTGATTCTACAAGGACAGGCACACCACACAAACAGCTGCATTTAGACAATCCAGCTGGGGATTCAGGAAAGTAAAACTCCCTGAACAAGGTGTTTCCCTCTTCAGCACCTGAGTTGAAGATTAATAAACACTTCAGGCTGTTTTAACTGCAGCCACTTCTTGCTTCCTTGGCAATTATTTTAACTCTGTTTATATGAAAAACACTCAGCATAGTATAAAATGGTGGAAAAATTATTTGGTAAACTGAGAATTGGACTGGAAATAAGAACTCCATAGGAAGCTCACACATACTCCCATACCACGTAAAAAATTCTAGTATTAAAGGATATATTCAAAGTAGTCTCTCAGGAATAGCTTGAGAATAGCTCATCCTGTCCTGGGAGAGGAGGATGGGCAACAGTGGTGCCTTCTTGGCACCTTGGGCTCTCTGTGGGCACACAGCCTGACAGCACAACAGTGTTCAAGTGAGGACAGTTCAGTGGCTGATGGACTTTAAGCAAAACTGTAGAATACTTTGCAAAAGATGTTTATTTCTACTTGACCATTAAAATTCTCTACTCACATGTGTTTTGCTTGATTCAAATATGTTTAACCATTTCATCAAAAGAATTACATGAAATGTATTCCTGGATTGGTTAGTGATTTTATATTACTGACAGGCTATCCATAACTTGCATTGCATTTTCAATATGTAAAGCAAGCACCCCTTAGATTATATAAAAGCCATTTTCAGCCACCAGTTGAAAAAGAGGTAATATTTGCAGCACTGTGTTTCAAAAGAACAAAACATTTAGTTCCCAAAGAGTCAAGACGTTCCTTACTTTGTATTTATAGTTGGATAAATACTTAGAGTTGTTGTAATTAATGATTTACCTCACAATATCACCCTTATAACTCTCTGACACCTTTATATCAGCTTCAATGATTTCCTGTGCTATACAAATGTGAGAAGTAGTCACTTTTTATGATACCTGTACACAAGCTACCAGTTGAAGAAAAAATGTTTTAATTATTATCATTCATTACATGAATGTTAGAACTATGAAAATCTGAAAATACAGTTTTGCAAGCCACTTGCACTTTCCTTGACATCTTTGATGGCAACAAAAAAAGAGAAGAAAACAGCACTTTACTCTTGACTGGAGTCTGCCACAATGCTGAGTAACACCTTGCCCCTGGCACAGGAAGTGCTTTCATGTGGAGTAATATTTAATATAATCATTACAAAATCCAGCTCTGAGATTGAAGGAGGTGAAGGTGTACAAATGACTTGGCCATTTGAATACTTCAAGGTATCACTGCACATCCCTTCGGGACTGAAGGGCAACGTCTGTGCTGTGCCTTATGGCACAGGGCAAAATACCCTAAACTAGCTCCCAGCATTTCTGTGCAGGGGTGTGGCAGCACAGGCTCCATAAAGCTCTGTAGCTTGCAACACTGCCCCTGAGCTAAATTAGCCCGACTTCTCACAGCTAATTGACCTGAGCCCACATTGACACAGGACTCAGGTGCCAAAGCCAGCTGGGTTGCTGCTGGCCTGAGGATGTCCAACAGCCATGCTCCATCATAGAGTTAATTCGGACCTGGGTGTGCATGTTTTCAAGTGTGAATATCTAAACCCAGTGCCAGGGTGATTTAGCTGGGCTGGGAGATGGAGCTGAGAGGCTCCCATCAGGCCAGGAGCAGCTGTAGGCTGGGATTCTGGATAAAGGCAAATGTTTGTAATGCTATATCCAATCACAGTAGAAATAATTAATTTTTTCCTGCAGAGCAATTTATTTTCACCTCGTAAAAAGCCTTTATGGAGAGCAAAACAACTCAAGAGTACTGGCCCAATGGTCTCTCTAACCCAGCACTGCACTGACACCAGGGGTTAGGGGACAATGGGAGCTGCTGTCTGAGCAGGAGGGCCCAGCCACCAGGTGGGAACTGAGTACCACCTTCAGACTCACACACTTCTTTTCCTTCCATTATTCCTCCTAAGTGGGGCAGCTGTCCCAACTATCCAGAAGACAAACCCAGGCCAGAGGCTTACTTGTTTACACCAAGGCAAATCTCATGTGCTAAGTTACATGGATGTAAGAATACAGTTAAAGAAAATATACATACTTTGTACTTCGAACAGAGATGCAAATAATTTTAAATGGAAAACATGAGCTGGTGGATTCCACTAAAGAAAGAGGCTTTTCATTAAAAGGAAAATTAAATCTAATTCCACCCTCTTCTGTTTGTTAAACAGCATTTTCAGTGATTTTGCAGGGATGACTTCTGCTCTAAAATATCCTTCTCTCCTTTAACCTCCATTGTAGTCAAATTTGAGACATCATATTTTGCTATAGCAACAGTTTGCTTTCAGGAAAACAAAATTTCTCATGGATATTTCACTTCCCTACAGAATTAAGGATTGGTAAAGATGGAAACAGGAACATCTGAAATCACAGGTTAGGGAATACAGAAGCATGATGTACTGCAAACTCCAGAGTATTGCCAACTGTCACAATTATTTAATATCTGAAATCCCCAACACTTGGCATCCTTCTAGTTATTTTCTTTTGTTATTATAAAAAAACAAAAAAACAACAACAAAAAAAAACAGTTAAAGGAGAAGATAAATAGATGATCCCCTGTAATGAAATTTACTGTTTATAGGGAAATATTTGCCTTGTTTGACTACCTGAACAAGCATCTTTGAAGTACTAGTATGCAATGATGACTACCAAGTAAAGAATAAATATAATAGAAATGTGTTTAAAAAACCTGAGGGCTTGACTGGGAAATTGATACATGATATGAGGGAAACTGCTATAATGAATTCCAGTGGTTTATACAAAAACACACAACTGGAAATATGATTCATGAAAATAAAATACTTGATATATTACTTACAGAGAGTTACTGGGTGTCACACACATAAAATGCATGCCACAGAGTTGAATACCTCAACCTTATGCACCTTTCTCACCCAAAAAATAAACACTGTCTCTATATCACCTAGCGACGGATTTATTTTTTTTCAATTACAAATGTCCGTAAACTGAGCACAGTGTTGGTGTTAGAAAGCTGGAGTGTATAGAGACACATTTCAGGCACTGACAGAGAACAAAGCACATTTTGACTATAATATGGTCATTATGGTCACCTGGTAATCGGTTCTAAAAAGCCAGCAGTGAACAAAAGCCTTGCCTGAGGAAATGCACACTGTGAGTCCAGAGCTACTGGGAGGATGAGACACATTAACAAGGAATGGAGCAAACACTGGCAGAACAAGGAGCTCGAACAGTGCCTGCACAGACCCTGTCAGACAGAGGAGGAACACTCAGTCCCAGCTGGAATCCCATTTAAAAGCACCACAGTGGTGATGACTCATTGCTGCAATATTAAAATATCCACAACCATGTTTTAGGGAAAAAAAAACAAAACCAAAACAACATAGCTAAGAATGGCCATGTGTAATGTGCACCTATATAGGGAAAAAAAAAACCAACAAAACAACATAGCTAAGAATGGCCATGTGTAATGTGTACCTATATATACATCTACCCACATGTATGCTAGGTTTCATATAAGCATTGGGAACAGCTTCTGTCTTGTTAGAAAAGTAAGGAATGAGATAAAAGACCTCAGAGGATTCAGTGTCTGTGATAGCCTTTGGATACATTTTACCCCAGTATGCACAGGCATTGTGAACAATCCTGTATTTAGTTGCAGTTGCAAATTGGTTAGCAGCTTTGTTTTGGGTTACATGTGTTCTGCGGTTTGCTGACTGACAGTGTATTCTCTGACTTCAAAATCAAGTCCAAAAAAAATAGATCATTTTGAGCCCCATGCTCCAGGCTGTCAAACAGCCTCCAAACTGCCATAGACTCTCCTTTCTAGTGAGGCCAGGGAAAAGCCTTTTCATAATCTGGGTCATGATGGAGTTTTATGTTTTTGGGAAAAATATTCCTGGCTTCCAGTACAACAATACAGCATATGTAACTGAGAGATCTTTCCCCAAGGTCTCCTCTTCTGTTTCATTCTTTCTTCTATGTTTATTTTAATTAGTTATATATATATATATAATATCTCTATCTCTATCTCTATCTCTATCTCTATCTCTATCTCTATCTCTATCTCTCTCTATATCTCTATCTCTATATCTCTATCTAATCTATAGCTATAGCTATATCTAATTATCTATATCTATAATATAATATATATTTTTTTAATTTATGTATTCTGTATGAAAAAGATCCTGGCAATAAAACTTTGTTATTTAGTCTTCTAAATTCTTCCTCTTTCTGGTTTGGACTACATTATTTTCTCTGCTGGAAAAGACAAAGATGAGCAGACTTCCAAAGCCAAGCAACATTTATTTTTCCATCACTGTCCTCACATTTTAAGATATGCAATCAATCATGAAGGAAAGTGTAGCAGTTAGAGCAACAGGCAAGGCCATCTGCCCATGTGGTACTAGAGGGAGGTATGGAGTGGAAACAAGAAGATGTTGCCAAAACCCCTGTCAAATGTAGAGACAGAGCCAGGCTGTGACACAGCAGAGAGTGAAGCTTCCCAAAATGGAAAGTGAGATATCCTGAACTGGGATTGACAGTGAAAGGAGAGGGGTGAAGTAGGTATCTTCACTCCAGAAAGAAGAGATAGGATGGCAATAGCAGAGAACAGATCTTGTTGAAAATGTGTGAGGGTTTCCTTCTGATTTCTCTTTAATTTTAATTAGGCTATTCTATCAAAACACTTCCTTCACAGTCCCAGAGAGAACAGAGTAGTCAGTATGAGCCAACACTGAATATCTTGACAAAGTTATTTGTTGGTGACTCAGATGAGTTTCACTCAGCTCAATCTTCATAAGTGTGGAAACTTTTCAAAACCACTTTGTCTACTGATATATATCCATATATATAATGTTTTCACCTCATTGTCTTCTGGACTTCACTAATATATCCTTTCTCTTCTCTTTGAACGCCCTTTAATCTTCTATTCTTCTTTTCTCTTGATGTTTTCCCATGAATATCTTCTGACTTAGCCAGACTTCCTCCACAAATCTCAGATCCTCTTCACAGAAGATACCTTGAGGTAAATAACTTTAAAGATGTGGGAGAAAAAGAAATCAAGACACAAGTCTGAAAAGAGCTGTCAGCTCCTCCCATTAATTCTCTTGTTGCAGTAGTTTTGATGGGAGTGATACAGCAGGATGTTTTGTCTGGTGGTTTGGTAGGAACCCAGACAAGACTTTTACTGTAATGGTTGTTCTCTGACCTAGAATTTATGTATCCCTGGATCTTCCCTGGATTATGTCGCCCACACAGAGATAATCCAAGTTTTTTCTTTGTTCTTTTTCTGCTGTTCAAAGAGTGGATTTACTTTCTCTTCCTTTCAAAATAGTGTAGGATTTTCATAGTACCAGTCTAACTGATGAGATTGTTTTTCATTTGCAGTGAAAATTCCTAGAGACTTAACACTCCTAGTTTAATTTCAATTCCACAATATTAAAATTGGCTTTGATGTTAGTCAGGGAGAGTCTGCCCAGCCAACTGTAAATACATGTAAAATGCTTACACTTATTCCATTACAGCACACATCTGTTATTATATTAAACTGTTAATAAAGTTATATTTAAAGGCTTCTAAGAGTGAGACGGAAACTTCCCACAGAGGGAAAGTATTGAGTAAGTATTTCTGCTGTCTTTAATTCCTTTTGTCTAGACATCACAACAGCCCTTCGGCTTATCCTGCCAATGTCAATATAGTCCCTTGAGGACATGTGGCAAATTAACAAATTTAGCAATAAAAGTAATGGGCTGAGAATTACCTAACTATAGCAATAATACAGCATCTATTAATGAAACACACAGACACACACATGCATACAAATATAGGTCCTTGCAGGCACACATATCAATCTGATCCAAATTCCCCAACTCATACCACAGCAAGTCTGTTTTTCCCACATTAATTTTTACATGCACAGTTTTTCATGGCAGATGGATCTGACACTAAAAATGGCAATGGCAATGAATGAGAATAACAACATGGATGTACAGTGCCAGATCTATGCACAACCATAAAAGTGCCCACATGCTGCAACAGCATGCAACTCTCCTCTGAGGAGACTGAGCCCAGGCACCCCCTGACTCCCAGTGAGTACCTGCATGAAGGTACCCCAAATTGCTGGTTTTGTACTCTGTCCCACCTCTGTCTGAGCTCAGTGGCCTGCTAATCCCAGGTGTCCCCCTTGCAGATGGAGCAGAGTGGCACAGGAAGAGCCCTCTGCCATCTCTGCGGGGCTGGCAATGACATGGCAGGACATTCAGATGTGACCACACATTGCTGGCTGCTCTGGTGGGGTCACCTAGAGCCCCTCCACAGCTGCTTCTGCAAGCAGGCAGGAGCAAAAGAGCCTCTCTGAATGCTTCAGTGCTGGGTTGATGAAACAAGGGAATTGCACCATTTGAGGCTGAACATTTTCCAGTTGGAAACAGGACAGTGCCTCTCACTTCACAAGGAGATACATGGAAAAGATGGGGGTGGGGGAAAGAGATGGGACACACAAGTTGTTCCAGCAGAGGTTCCATCTTCAATTAAGAAAAAACCAACTTTTTATGGTGAGAACTATCAATCACTGGAACAGCCTCCCCAGGGACAGGATTAAATACCCATAAATGGAGGGTTTTAACATGCAATTGGACAGGTGCTAGATAATGTCATTTGGGCTCCCTCTCTCATGGAAGATTGGGCCAGATGATCTTTCAAGATCCTTTTTGGCTGGGCTTGTATTGTGGTTCTGTAGTTTGGCTGGAAACCTGCTTGAGTTCTCCTGACACTTATCTGGGAGTGCCACAGCCAGAAAGAGTTTTTCATGAAGGGCTTTAACACTACTCTAAACCAAAATGCATTAAGAGAAGAAGAGAAACTTTGTTCTGTCACAGTGCAATGGACAAAACCAGATTTTAGCAGTCCCTGTAGTTGGTGAGTGGATTGAACAAAAAGGCCAAGTTCACCTGCAGCGAGATCTTTCCCTTGGTTCCTCATTCCTCAAACTGAACAAGGAAATTTGAGTGAAGAGAACACAATAATCTCCTCCTGATACACAAACTCCCCCTTTCCTATAAGAGCCTTAAATCACCTTTTGCCCCAAGCTCCATTTCCTTTGGCACAGAGCACGTAACAACTCAGCATCCTTGCAGTAACTTTATACCCATCTCATTGTCACTGGACGGTATTTGCAGATCTAAACGTTACCAAGGTCAAAGCTGAACAATGGACTTGTAATATATTTTTGCCTCTTTAAAATAATAAATCTCCACTTTTCATAGACAGCATCCCATACTATTATTTTCTTGAAAATCTGTTAATAAAATCAAATATTAGAGCAATAATAGATATGACTTTCATTTTACTGTGAGTTTTTGGTGAGTTTGTACCTCTCTGACATATCGCAATGTTATATTTATCCTACATTATTTTTCAAACACCCCCATTAAATGTTATAGTAAATTTAAGGTTATAAAAGTATTGTGCAGATTTCAGGACTAGATGAATATTATCCACACCAAACAGCTCAGATTCTGTCTTCACATACCTCTGCAAAAGAGAGTGGGAATTCACCAGTTTAGCTGTGGATCAGTTTGTTATTAAGGAGTTAAACTCCAGATTTTCTTGAAAGAATGGCTGTAGATTACAGTCTCTATGGCTTAAAAAATTTAATATTATAGGAGGAAACATAAATGGCCTTAGGATGATATTACACCTTAAATCTCCTTTTAAAAAAATGCAAAACAAGAAAGTTTTACACTTTCAAGCATGGATGCTGTCATTAAGCTGCTCTGACCAGTCCTGAAAAAATTCATAATTTTTTTCTGTTTGTTGGCTTCTGTCACCACAGCAACTAACTGGTTCTACATGAAGCTACAGTGCAAGCCAGCAAAGCTGTAATGGAATACATTCCTTAGCATGAGTCAATGCCTGCACTGGAGAGAAAGCACACTGCTTTGGAAATGAGCTCTAAAATGGTGAGCTGTGGTCAGACTGGGAATACAACACTGTCCAAAATCAGATTTTTCTCTCTTCTGTGTATTTTTAATTTTAAGTACTTTAGTTATGCTTTGTGGTGGGAATCCTGGTCTTCCAGTGTGACAGCAGCAGTGGGGAGGAGGGAGCTGAAGCTGAGGCTGTTTAGTGCCCTGCAGGACACACACACACAGATCTCTATCTCTCACAGTGGAGGCTGGCAAATATTTCCTTTGGTGTGGTGATTTCCAGCTGTGTCCCACAGACCCCTGGGGATTCGCTGACTACTTCTGAAAGGTCCTTCACGTGGGACTATAAAACACAAGACTACTGGCATTATAATTTAAATTCGCTATCCCAGGATCTGTATTTCCCTTGGAAAATTATAGAAGGCAAACAACTCAAAAACCATTGAAATTCCCTGATATGTATAATGGAATAATACTTACTGTGTGAAGTGCATCTCCTTCAGCCAACACAAAACCAGCACCAGAGAAATTCTGATTGAACTGAGAATTACACTGGTGCAGATCCAGAAGGACAAAACTTTTCACTGGATAAACTGCTTCTGCTCATGTTGAATGAAAAACAGTAGACATTGATTAATAAAGAATAAAATATATTTTGTCATGTGATTTTCAGGGAAGACCTATGTATCAAATCATTAATTATAAAGGCAAATTCGATAAAATGTAAATTCAAATTATATTCCAAACAACAAAGTACAGTAATGATTAAAGTTAAGTAAATTATTAAACCAGTGCATTTAATAAGACGCATTTGAGGTTACCAGTCTGTGAAGAGAGTTGCATGAATTTTAGTTTTTTGTTTCAAAGCAATATTGCATTATACAGATTCATAAATCAGCAACCAGAGAAAATCTAAGAGTGGATTATTTTTTCACTAGCGTAATTCTCTGTGCAGTCAAAGCTGCTTTGGACATTTTTTTTTTTTTTCTGAGAACAGAATGAGAGCTCACTTTGCATCATAGCTATTATGTCATCTGCTTTAGAAAACATTTTTCTAGAACTCCACCCACATGCTGGTAACCCCAAATGTAACCTGTTAGATTTGTCCTAGTAAATACAACACATTAATTATCAGCAATTCAATTATTCTTTCTTCTTGAAATTCCTTTCTGTAATATGATTTAATGTTTATTTCTTTCAATGTTTTCTTAAAAACATTTATTATAGATGTCTTAAAATTAAGCTGTAACTTCTTTATAATAAACCCAAATGCCAAATTCATTTGTTCCCTTATCAGTGAAGCTTATTAAAGGTTTATGTGAGATATCAGAGTTAGAAATAAATTGGTGAGGATATATTTTTGTTCTCAGTTTATAGTAACTGCTTGATCTCATTTTCTGGTGCCCTCCCTTCTCCCCAGATATATTTTCACATGCAACTATAAATCTGACAGCCATGAAGCTTATTTTTATCCTATCACTAACGGGTCAATTGCAACCACAGAAATCTCATTAATATTTTCAAGCAGACTTACAGGGGTCACCCTAACAAACTATGATTCATCAACATTCACAAGTAGAAAACTTGCTCAGAACATGAAATGCAGTGATTACTTTGCCTTCTCTCTTACAGTAGACAATACATAATGCTAAAGAGTAGAAAATATTTTGTAATTTATGCCTGTCACTTTGATAAATATTAATAATGATATTGAAATCTGCAAGGAGGTATAGCAGAGTGAGGCTGATAAAATCTTGTAGATTCATAGATTAGGAAAATTCTTACACCACCAGCCTAATTTCCTGCATAATGTCACCTGGGGAATGGTATCCAGCAATTCATATATGGAGTTTAACAACTTGTGCTCAGCTCTGGAATCACTTCAGACAATTTCAGTCGAAAGACAGAGAGCCCCCTACTTCCCTTGGTAATTTTGGGTATCATTATCACTATTAAACCTATGTGAGATTTTTCTAGTAGCTCAAATTTTCTGGCCATTGTTCTTGTTATGTTTTTCTCAGTGAGATTTCTTGGGGTGAAAGTATCAAGGATGATATTTTATGCATAAAAAGCTTATTTTGTATACATAAAAAGGTTGCACTCTTTAAATTTATGACTTTATTATAACCATTACTCTTTAAATTTGTGACTATTATAACCATTTTGAGACACTTGTGTTTTCACTTTCTACAAAAGAGTTTCAGAACAGTACACAGTACTCCAGTGTCTACACTATAAACAAAGATAAAATCATTTTCCTGGTTCTTTACACTACTTCCCATTTTATATGAGCATTAATTATTTTAAGTATTTCACAATACTTACCTGTATTTCCACTTTAATGAATAAAACCTCACTCAAGCCTTCAAGGTCACTGCCCCAAACTACAAAATTTGCAAGAGTAACAATCTTCTAACACTAACACAATTTTCTAATGCATTAACAATTGTTCCAAGACTTGACATTAGTTTTGCACATTTCTTTGCTTCTAGGAAGTGGTTTAAAAATCTGGATTCAAATCTTTATCTGGACATGCTATGAAATACCAGATATTCCCACAGTTCTGCTCAGCCATCCAAGATGATGCTTGAGTCCATTCTGTACCAGCTTCTGAATTTTCTTTTACAAAAGGCAGGATGTTCCCTGTTCAAAAGGACAGCTGGCTCTTCTGTGTATCAGAAAGGGAACTATATCATAACTAGATGGGAGCTCTCCAACTGTACACAACTTATTTTTTCAGGTAAGATCACCAGATGCCAGGAGTTCCTTAAAGAATGTTACCTTGTGCCAATCCACACACGTAGAACAAACAGGACTCCTTGAAGGTGCTGAAAAACTTAATCCTGTTGCAAATTAGACCGTATGACACATGAAAAGCTCCCTCCAACCCAGTTGGTAAATTACACAGTGAAGGGGACTGAAGCTATTTAGGATTTCCTTTCATCCTGCCTCTCTCCTTCCCTGCAACTGTGCACTCATCAGACATACACAAGGCTTGCTGGGGTCTGCTTTGCTGTACATAAAGCTTAACTACTGCAAAAGAATTTGCAGGATTGAGCCCAGTTTGACTGGCAAGGAGAAAACTTTGCTTGGATTTCTTTCATACTTCTTATCTACCAGAGGCTGGAAACATTTATTTTTTTTTTAATGGTGTAATCATCAGTTTAAAAAATGCTGGTAGCATAGCTTCATCAAATTGGAAATTCATGAACCAGACATATCCTGCTCTCTTGCCCTCTGGCCCTCTGTGACTGGAATTACTTTATTTCACAAAGTACAAGCCTAAGGAGCCAGGTCCAGATTCCAAATAGGAGAGTTACCAGAATAACAGTGATCCAATGTATTTATTTTGGAGAGGGAAACCTATGGGTTGTAAAACATACTTCAAGAATATCTCCACTGCAAAGTGAAAAATAAAAACAACAAGTTGGAGATAAATATAGACTCTTGCCCCGGGCTACATGGAAAAGAGACTGTTTCAAAAGCAGTGCACATAAATCCAGGGAATCCAGATTACTTTAGTTCAGCCTGCCATAGATCTATTTTCCATTATAGGTTAGTTATGAAGAATAATTGCAGTAATTATTTTAATTATAATAAAGAATGATCAAGATTTCTAAAGACTAAACCAAACTTCTGTGCAAATTTCAGCCTGTGTAGCATTTGGCAGGGTGAGAGCAGGAAGAGATGGCAAAATTCCCCTCCTTTTCAGTATGTGTTAAAAAAAATCCACAAGAGGTATCTGCATTATTTCAGGACTGGCCACACCAAAGAAAAATAATCTCTTAAATGCATTTGGAGTGCAGTTGAAAAGTTATTGTGGGTTTAGCTTGTTTAATAGGAGCTATGGAAAAGGAAATGAAAATGAGATTTCAGGAGCTGTTAGAAGAGGTGGTATCACCAAATTTGTGAATTTGTTTTCTGCTTCAGTTTCTACTTAAATGAAAAAGAAATTGACAGAAAAAAATGTAATATACTCTGATACTCAAATGGGTTCAAATGAACTGAGGGTTCGGAAGCACTGGGACAGGCTGCCCAAAGAAATTGTGAATGCTGCATCCTTGAAAGTGGTCAAGGCCAGCTTGGACAGACTTTGAGCAACCTGGTCTACTGGAAGGCTCCCTGCCCATGGCAAGGGTTTGGAACTAGATGATCTTGAACCTTTTGTCCTTGGAGGTGTTCTCTGATTCCATGCACTGTGTGCCCTGTACGCTGCTGTCTGGCAGTGCAGCATGTCCTGTGCATGTTTTTCTTGATGCATATTTCATAGGTGTTTCTAACACTGGCATCCTTTCTGTTTTGCACGACTGACATGTAACAGAAACCTGTTCTCCCTGTGCCCTTGCTCCTACTTTATGCTCTCTGTGGATGGGACCCTGCTCTTCCTTCCCTTTTCTATTTTTGTCTACAGTGGATACTTCTTTGACAAAATTTGTTTACAAAAGTTGGAAAGTCATCATTATTTAATTAATAACATAATGACATCTTCAAATTTAATTTGTTAGAGGGAGGTTTATACTGTTTGTGAACCATTTTATGTACACACACTTGTACAGACAAATAAAGCACAGCTGCTATTCAAAAATGCCTAGGCTAACTCAAACAAGCAAGACAGAACCATTTAATCACATCTGAATTTCTTCTGGTATGTAGACAACTCAGTATAACTCTAGCTCAGTATCTCTGCATGATGCTGCTTTTCAGTGACAGAAGACCTTTTTAAAAATCTATTCAAAATATGGATTTTCTAAGTTATTCTTAATGGATTTCCATTTGAAGGAACAATATAAATCAAGACATGCCAGCACTACCTGCATAAAATTTCAAAACACTTACTCCCACCAGGAAAAGTCCAAAAGCATTCCCCTGAATGCAATTTGACAGATGTGAAACCACTAAAACAAAGATCATCCAAAAAATCAATTTTCATTAGGATCTGAGTTCCTCCCCACTCTCTGAAATATGTGGATTTGGGTATGCTGCTTGTACTTCCCCAGGTACTCATTTCTCCTAGAACAGGTCAAATTAGCATCATTATGGCCTGAATTGCAGCGGGGCTGTTTGCACCAATATTATGATTATGGCTTTCCAAAACATGCACGGTCACTTCTAAAATTGCTTTTAATTATGTCAAATTTCAGTTTGACAACATTACATGTTCAAATTAATTAAGAACCTAATCAACTCGCTGCCTAGATATTTTTCAAGAAGCCTTCATGACAGGCTGACAGATCCACAGCTTTTTTTTGCATATAAACATCCCACAGATAAGAATGCAGCTTTGTGCATGCAAAAAGAGGATTGTTTTCAGAATTAATGTCCTTGAAACAATGGCCTACATAGAAGTATTGCCAGAAACTCTCGAGTTGAGGTCCTTGAGACTCATTATATTCTAATATTGGTGATCTGGTGCTACAAAGGGTTACAATTAACTGCAACTTTCCTAATGCTGAATGATAGTCTGGTTAACAGGAATCTTTCCTCTTCCACTCAGTTACAGCAGTTTTCCAGCTATGGAAGGAATAACAGCCTTGCAGAAATGAGTTCTGGGAAGAAATAGTATCAGAGTAACAGTCTAGATCAGAGAAAGCAGCTGGCAGCCTGTGGGATGATTTTACTCAGCCTCTGATGGTTCGAATTTCTTCTGCTGTGGTTGTAAATGCTTGGGCCCCTTCTTTGATCAGCAGTAATTCCATCCAAATAGAGAGGGCAGCGCAAATGGACACAGATGTGCCCAAAACTGGCATCTGTCCACTGTACTGTTAAGAAGCCCTGATCTAAGCGTCAGTGAGACTCAGAAGATGACATTGTCTCATTCTGATTTTCATGGGGTCAATATTTTATTTTAACAAAAAATAAAATCAGTTCTTAAATATAAAATACTACAATAGCTCAAGTGCCCAGTAAAAATAGCTGAAGTGCTTATTTCAGTGTTATTGTGGGACTTACATTAATTCTACTATATTAACAAGAAAATTAATTACTCTTATGAGGGCAAGATGCTACCTTTAATGTCAAACATTTCATTTGACCCAAGGCATATGGTTCCCTGCAAAATGTTTTGGTTTTCCTAGTGATACATCTTTTGCTGGCATGCACAACCTTCAACAGAAGCGTGGCTGAGTCCAAGCTATATGCACTGAGAGAAATGAAGAAATTATTCCTATCTACTATCCAGGAAAAGTCAATCCAGAAGCAATTTGTTAAGTATTTTATTCCATTTCCTTCCATTTATGCTTTTGAACATTCTTTAACATATAGCTAACAAAAGGCTTCAGACTACATAAGACTTTATAAATAATTCAGTTATGGGTAGGCCAATTGCATAATCTAATTTCTAAAATCCACACCATATTAAGGCAAATCAGAAAAAAAAATCAGTTGAATACAGCTGCCTGAAGCACCACCATTTTATATTTCAAGCTCTGTCCTTTCCTCTGCTGAGGAGGAAGTGGAAAGAAGTGTGCAGGGCAAATGAGGGAGTTCTTTAGCTGAATGTACGTGGTCAAAAAAGTTTGGAAAAATAACAGGAAAACTCATACTGGCTCAAATTTCATTTGCTTCTATTTTTGATCTGTTCCTTCCACTAAACTTCTCCTAGAAGAGCTATAAAAAAATCCACTCTGGAAATCTACAACATTCATACCACTTTGGGTCAGCCAGCTGGGTCACTTGTCTCAAACACTTTTCCAGCCATTGAGAAATATTCTCTCACAAATTCTGTTTGTCCATCTTTCCAGGCCTCATCTTCTGCTGTCCAAGTGAAAAAAAGGTAAAAATAATATTCTAATATTGTGCATCCCTTGGTTTCATGGCTGCCTGACTGAGTACCCATGACTACCATCACTGAGTTTCCCTTTTAAAATTCTCTCTGGATAAATGGTAGTACTGGAAATCAATGTGCAGTCATAATGGTTCTGAAATGGGCTTACCCAATCCTTTTTTCCAACATTCTTTAAAGCATTGATCAAGCTGAATATCTAAATAGCTCACTATATGTTGTAATTAGAATGGCTTACAATCTTTTAGGAGTTAAATTCTGAAGGAGAAAAAACCACATAAGGTGTGTATAAAAAGCAAGGAAAAGGTATCTATCCAGCCACCCTGCAATCTTAAAAATGTCTATTCCAGCCTTTGTTGAAACCAGATACACAGTCTGGGTGTCTACTGAAAATTTGAAAAATTAATGCAAAAAGAGAACCCAGTTCACAAGAAACTGAAACAAATTGCTATGAATCTTGCTGAAAATTACTGTTAAAGAGCAGTATAAAAATGTAACATGTGAATTTTCCTTATCTGTACCCACTACATCCAACTTACACTATGCCCTTCTTCATCAAAATGTACTTGCTTCAGGTAAATGGGCTAGCAGAATTTTACTGGTTTGTTTTAATTGCCTAATATATGAATTGAAATAGTTGACTTGCTTGACATATCATCTTTGTTTGAGGATTAAAAAAAAACATCTACCTGCAAAAACAATAGGAAACATCTCAAGAAACATAATTTGAATTTTGGCTATTGAGGTTTGTAATGGCAAAGAAAATTTGCTTTTATATGGCATCAGCTATATAATACTGGATTCTAGCTGGTGAGGGATTGTGAAAACACTGCTTGTCATATGAAACAGGAGACAGATGATTAAAAGAGAGCAAAGAGAGGTGGTATCACACAGTAAAAAGATACATAATTGTTGTATGAAGTTTATGGGACTCTAAAGCAGTTGAAGTTAGTCAGACAAAAGTAGATAAATTCTGCCTTATTTGGCAGAGACTGTAAAATTAATGAACAATTTTTAGTTCCAAACATGAACTCTTCTTCATGTCTACTCATTGTTTAAGTGCATCTGAAGTTAATCATGCTTCCAAACTCTGAACATAGGATACACAATCTTCAGATATTTTAATGATTTTTCTGTTGTCTTTCTAAGTATTACAGGCTTGTATTTTTGACTGCAAATGTGCACATGTCAATACATTTGAAAGCTAATACCCAGTGGGGTTGACTGTAAACATACAGAAACAATAGGAAACTTCTGATTGATTCTGATTGAGTCTGGAGAAGATCAGTGATCTGAAAAGCACGATGATAAATCTTGTTCTCATCAAGATGGTAGATACACAGACAATCCTTCCTAGCCTCCCCCAGCTGCTTTCTGGAGAGACATTCCCCTCTTCCTCCCTCTCCTGTGCCTTTACAGTGAATTACTCTTCTGCAAATATTTTTGCAAGCATGTCTATGTTTGCAGCACACCTTGGCCCAGAGTAAAGACTCCCAGGTTTTGCAGGTAAGATAAACACATCAAGGAGATAAACAGCTGGAATAAAAATAATCTCTGTGCAGGGTCAGCTAGAACCATGGGCAAAGCTGGAGTTTGCCTCAGACAGCTAACAGACTTGATTTTTTTATTTTTATTTTTTAAAATTATGATGGCCCTACAGCTTACTTTGCTTGGAAAGATCCCTGGAAAGTCCTGCTGGTTGCTGCTGCTGCCAGAGAGGTCCTTGGGGCTGCAGTCTGTGCTCCCCATCTCCCCCCAGGCCTCAGCAGCCACCAACCCAGCTCCACACAGCTCTGCTCACAGTTTCATAGCTCTCCCCACTCCTTCCTGGCCCAGCACACAGCTCCAAATTTTGCTTAGGCAGCACAGCCTCCTCAAAACTACTGAGAGGTTTTGGGTCAGTGCTACCTTTGGCCTCTTGTTCAGGACTTGCCTGACTGACAGCAAAGCAAGAAAAAACTAATATCTGAATGTAAAGGAATAATGCAGTTAAAATATTCTGAGTTTTTAGGACAAAATTGTAAGGAAAACCTATAACATTTAGAAAAAACTTTGTAGCCAGTAGCCATTGCCCTGCAATGCTCAGGACCAGGTGACACTGAATTGAGCTCTAACAAAGCTATTCTTAATTTTAAAACCTAGGATCAAAATAATAATACAGGGTTCATTCTACTCATGCAGATTACCAGAAGAGATTCAGCAGTCTGGTGAAAGTTAGTCATGTTTCCTTAACAAATCTTTACATTTAAATATTTTTCAATGTTCCTTAAGAAAAGAAAAAACCTGGATGGAAGGTTGTCAGGCTGAAGGGACTGCTCTTCACTTCTCTGAAGTTTTGGGGGTTTTTAAAATTCTATTCCCCACTCTATTTGAATGCATTTAGAGCAGTCTTAGTTGCATAATTGAAGATAATTTTGAACACCCTTAATCATATGGAAGAAAAGAATTTCTGAAAGTGTGAGATTAGAGAGATAAGTCTTATTTCACAGTCCTCCACAAAGGGCTAAGAGGATATTTTAGTATCAAAGCTTAGCAAGCCAAATTAAAGAATGTCCTCAATTCTGTAATTTGATTGATCTGCTTTCATAAGTGTTCTCTCCTATAATTATTTGCAGGGTTTCTGCAAATGGATCCAGATGCACACATGCTAAAGCAGGCAGCATCATATCATCCCAAACTAGAGGAAGGCAGGGGTGAATCACAATCCACTAAGGGCTGTCAGGATCAATGTGTCTTAGTGCAAAATGGCTTTATATTGTAAGAGTTTGGTATAGAATGGTCATGACAGATCCCTCAGGGTGGAAGTTTTGTGGTACAGGACCCTTTCTGTACACCATAGTGCTGGCTTGGATTTTGCAGAGCTTAAAATAACTTTTCAACCAGTGCTGCTGTGTTCCTCTGGTGAAGGGATGAGTGCAGTGTAGATTTGATTGCACTCAGATGTATGAGCTTCATTCAAATCAGAAAAACATCAAAATTATTAAAGGACAAATCTAAATTAGGCATTCCTTCCCCTGAGGGAGCAAGGGTACCGAGGGCAATAGCAACAGATCAGGTACTGAGACATCCCCTTCCTTGTGCTCAGGGAAAGGAAATAAACACCACGGACACAACTGGGGAAGCAATACCAAGTGGTCACACCCATTCTAGTGTAACCAGTTTATTTTCAGTTTGTTCCCTTAATGTTATCCTAAGTTACTTTTCCAAGTAACGAGGCAGCCCCCAGTGGCCCAGTGCTGAAATGGCTCCTTCTGACTGCAGGGGAAAGTGCAGAGGCGCTTCCAGCCCAGGAGAAAAGTGTGGATGCACTTCCATCCCTGGGCTACACTGCCGCCCCACGGCACTTCTGCTGCACAGCTCTCCTTCCCACCCTCTGAAACACCAACAAGGCCACAACCAAAGCAGAGTTATCTATGGTTCTGCTGGCAACACAATTCTGGCAAAGCGTGCCTGTTCTATTCACTTGTATTTTTAGGACAGATACGAAAGCACCTCCCATTTAGTTCGGGAGAGACACAAACCTGAGAGGGGCAGTTACAAATAACTCAGTTATTTGTAAAATTGTGGTCTGAAAGGCAGAATGTAAACCAGTGGTTTACAGCTAGCAGCAGAGAGCAGAACCCAGCAAAGAAAAGGCAGGCAGTGAGAAATGGAGCTGACAAAAATCCTGCAGGAAAGAATTTGCACTGAAGTTGCCCATAAGTGAGTATTGGTCAAAAATATTCTGGCACTGTGAAAAGGAGGGTGTTACATAGAACTTTATCAACAGAAATGTTATCTCTGAGGAGCTGGGAAATACAACACAGCAGAAGAAAGATGCCTGTGTAAAAAAGATTAAGTAGAAACAGTTGGTTTCTTTACAAAGCTTTCCATGAAGTTGGATTTCACATCAAAAATATTCTGGCACTGTGAAAAGGAGGGTGTTACATAGAACTTTATCAACAGAAATGTTATCTCTGAGGTGCTGAGAAATACAACACAGCAGAAGAAGGATGCCTGTGTAAAAAAAGATTAAGAAGAAACAGTTGGTTTCTTTACACAGCTTTCCATGAATTCGTATTTCAACAATGTTTATTTTAAAGCATTTGCCTGAGCCTTCTAGACACAAAGCCTAAGATCTCAGTTTTGAATAAAACTATACATTTGTATATACCTGAAAGACATGCATGAAAATATCAAAATGCAGAAGGACTGAACTGAGCCTCAAACATAACTACTCAGTGAGATCCAGCAACAACAGAAAATATGTCTGGCTTCATCTGCTCTCAGTTTTCAAGCTGATCAATGTTACATTCAAATAACTCTACGGTAGCTGGGCTTACACAGAAGAGTAAAGCAGCATCTCTTTTTCCCCATGGACTTTACTATGTAAACAGGTAGAACCTTTTCTACAGCAGTGCTTCTCTTATGTTGTAATACTAATTGTTCCTGTTTCCTAAGAAAGTTAACATAATGAGAAGCACAGAGGCATAAAAAAATAAAAAATTTGAGCATGGAAAATGACATTATAACTTCGTTAACAGGCATCCTTCTCCTTCAAGAGGTTGGTGTTTCCCAAATAATAATGCAGAAAAGCAATCAGAATGACGAACAGAAAATACACTTTCTTAATCAATTTTTCTATCCCTACTAGAAGCAAAACATCTGGAAGATCCTAGAAAACTGCCTCTCTTCCAAACTGCAGTGTCTCCAAAGGATACAACTCATCTGAAGGATTTTGACAGTACAATTAAGTTTTTTATTCCCCATCTGTGTTGCTGTCTAAAGGTGAAACTACTAGAACTGAATGGGAAGTAGTCAGAAGGGATGGGAGACATAGATCAAAATAGAGACATTTTCAATGAGAAATGCAGAGAAGCAACGAGGACCTGAGAAAAGGAAGAGAGGAATACTGATTTAAAAAATGCTTGGTAAGTAAATTGAATGAGAGTGGGGGAGACAGGAAGAAAAATGGGAGAAGATAAATAAATGGAAACATAAAACAAAGAATAATGAGAGAAAAGATTGTTCCTGCTGGCCAGTTTAAAACAGAGTATATTGTATTTATTCATATTTAGAATGGGAGGATGCATCTGGAGTGAACCTGGTGGTTTAGATTTTAAATATGGAAAAGGAACTAAGACTACATCTGTTCTGTTTGATAACCTAATTCTTCAGCCCAGTCCCAGGATCTGGTCCCTTGTCATTCACATCTGAATATGTTCATCCACTTGTGTGCTTTCACCTGGAGTTAATTGACTGCTTCCTACCAGGAAGAAGCCAGGACAGGGCCCTGGAGGCTGCTGTGTGACCAGCACAGATCAGACTGTGGCACCACCCTCCCCAGGCTGTCCTCCAAAATGAACAGAGCCAGCTCACCACACACCACAGAGGTTCTCACACTGCCGAGCACGCAGCAGAGTCCCCCTGTACTGCCACCCAAATGCCACTCAGAAGGGCTGCTACCAGCCCTCAGTTTATTTCAAGCATTTTGAATTAAATGAACGTTAAGAACAGAGATTACAATTTAAGGGGCCACCATATGGTGCCACCCAGGAGAGCTGGGGAAGCGTGTCACAGCATGGATCCTCCCAGGAGGAAATGAGGCTGAAGCAATGTGGCCACAAGCTGTTCCCTGGCAGCCACCCCAGCTCCTGCTGACTTAGAGCTACGGTGGCACAGGAGGAGGAAAAACCATGCAGCAAACTTCTGGCTCCTGGAATGAGATTGCTTTCACCTGGATGCAGACAGGAGATGGGGGAGTCCTGGATGTTGCCCTCTGCTTTCAACACAAGAGCAGGCATTTGCAAAGGCAGCTGCAGCCCGAAAAATAACATTTTAGGATCACACCCAGAACAATAGAACACGATGAGTTTTGGTCAACTGCCACGCAACACACCCTTGATGTAATACTAAAGTCACACATGGCAAGGTACTCCATTATGAAATCTTGCATAATCATCTTTCATTAAATTATTTTCTAGTGTCGTTCTCTGCTTATGATTTTGTTATGTTTTTCTCTTCGTTGTTTACCTCATTCATGAATTAGCTTTCTGCATTAGTTTTCTGTGGGACAATTTAATAATTTCAGGATGTTTTAAGAGCTCTTAATAAAGAAAATAAGTGAATATTAATAAAATATCACGAAAAGTAAAAAATTGGCAGAGGTGCTATAAATCAATGCTTTGCTGTATTTCCAGGGAGGACAAAAATTGATCATTTCCTATCTAAATAACTATTCCAAATGACTTTTAGAAGTGTTGATAACATCTGTCTATAATTGTATAACTATAAAAATTGCTCTGCTTTTTTTTTCTTTCATTAGGAGAAGGAACAGGTAACAACACTGAACTTGAAATTATCTTGTCTGGATTCTTTAATAATAATAATAATTTTCCTTTGAGCAGGAGCAATTGCCTAGTTAATAATTGTTCAGTGATCTCTTGAAATCTTTATTTCACACTGTTGCTTGGTGAAGTTGGCATGTGAGTTTACCAGAAGGTTCCTGTCTTACATACAGATGCCAATACACTTCATTCTTTTGATGAACTTCATTTGGAGAATGTGAAAACTGTTAGAAGCAGAAGGTGAATCCTTGTTTTGCCATGCACTCCAGGAGATTCTGACAGCCTCAGCATCCTCCCATGAGCAAGTCAGCCCAGCCAGGTGCCAAACCTGAGTTGGGCAGTCCTATGCGTGCTTCATGAGCCTCACAGATGTAACTGGTGTGTGCATGAGCACCGCCCTTGTGCATGAATCCATCAGCAATCTCTCCAGGAATGTGCAGGCTGACTGATAAAAATGCAGCTTGCACACTTCCAGACAGATGGCTACACTATTCACAAGTGTCCTGGGACTGCTGAGGGTGCCACAGCACCATGGAAGCCCTGGGGAAAATCACACACAGTCAGTCCTTCAGGATAATGTTGTCTCCAGACAGATGGCTACACTATTCACAAGTGTCCTGGGACTGCTGAGGGTGCCACAGCACCTTAGAAGCCCTGGGGAAAATCACACACAGTCCTTCAGGATAATGTTGTCCTTAGCAGCAGAGCCACTCCCTGCCTCCAGAACAACATCTCCAGCAAGTCTGCTGGAGACTGACAAGTACTTGCTCTCCAAGCAGGGAAGTGCTACAGACTAAAGGCACCCTAGGAAAAATTCCTTTTGAGACCGCTGATCAATATTTTCACTTTGCCCTTTATTTTCCTGGAGGTCAGCTGAGCAGTGGATGTTGTTGGCTCATGAAGGAAGCCTAAATCTGCTTAGTAGTGTAGAACTGACTTGGAAAATTCAAATTTCCAACAAGCTACATGCCAAGAAAGATTCTACAAGAGGCTCCTGTAGAGACTTGCCTTTACCAGCGTGTTAGCAAGAACTGGTTCATCCCTTGGGACACTGGAAACAGCACTATCCAGCTACTCCCAGATGGATTTCACAATTGCAAAAGTGATATTTTCAGACTTTTTTCTTAGATGTGAAAATCGTTAGCATTATTTTGCTTCTTTTATACATCCCAGCCTATCTAAAGGCAAAGCATATGCCAAGGAACCTGCAGGGCAGCAGCACAGAGCTAGGATGCTGAGCACTGCCAGTGCCCTGCAATGTCACCAGCTCTTGAAGCTGGAGGAAGTTTGGTTAATTTTTGATACTAACTCTGGGTTTGTTTTTCTGAGCAAGAACTAATCAAATACATGAAAAGTCAGGCTTCTTCACAGCATCTTTATGAGATGAGAGATGGCTACCTCCCCTCTTACTCTGTGTTACAGACAAAGCGAGGGAAAAATCACATTATCCACGAGTGTCCTTATTAGTGGAACAGGGGGGAAGCCAAAGAAGAAGGTGAACAGTACAGTGGGGATCCAGATGAGGCTGTATTTTGGAAACAGATGGCCCTTTCAGTGCTCTCTGATGGAGGTGAGGTGTAGTTTGAGAGGCACATTTTCACTGGAAATTATGCCTTAAACATTGACCACTTGTGCTGCATTTGAGCTTCGTGCAACCCGCAGGACTCAGCAGACAAAAGCACTTGTGCTGCCAACAGGTGAACAGGATTTACTTTCTGATTTGCTTTTTTTTTTTTTTTGGGGGGGGGGGTGTTTTTTGGTGGGTTTTTTGGTGGTTTTTTTTTTGGTGTGTTTTTGTTGTTGTTTTGGGGGTTGTTTTGTGGTTTTTTGTTTGTTTGGTTTAGTTCGTTTTGGTGTTGTTTTTTTCGTTTTGTTTTGGTTTTGGGGTTTTTTTTGTTTTTTTTTTTTTTTTTTTTGGGGGGGGATGTTTCTTTGTGGGTTTTTGTTTTTTTTGTGTGTTTTTGTAGTTGTTTTGGGGGGTTGTTTTGTGGTTTTTTGTTTGTTTGGTTTAGTTCGTTTTGGTGTTGTTTTTTTCTTTTGGTTTTGGGGGTTTTTTTGTTTGGTTTTTTTGGGGGTTTGTTTTGTTTTGTTTTTGTTTTTTGGTTTTGGGGGTTTTTTGGCGAGGAACAGGGCAGAAGCACACCACCCATGAGCCGTACCTGTTCCGTGTCCCGGTGCCCACCCTGGGGCCAGCGGCAGGAGAAAGGAGGTTGGCTGGAGAGATCAGCAGGTGTCACACGGTGGGAGGACTCTGCAGCGTGAAGTTAAATCTTAACTTTGCTGTGGATTTCCCAAGGGACGGATGCCTGTGACGTTAAAGGGAAAGCTTTCAACACTTGGTTTGTGCATTTAAAAACCAGGAGCGCACTCACACGGAGCAGCTCTGGCGTAGCAGCACATTAAACACCCAAACCTGAGCCCAGAGTCACTGAGGCTGGAAAGGACCTCTGATCCCATCGAGCCCAAGCCGTGACCCGACACCACCATCACCTGCAGGGACGGTGACACCCACCAGCCCCCTGGGCAGCCCATTTCAGAGCCCAATCGCACTTTCTGAGAAGAAATTCTTCTCAGAATTCTGAGCAGAAACACGCTTCTTCTGAGAAGAAATTCCTCCGCAGATCCAAAATTCCTCCTGGCGCGCAGGCGGCACAGGAGCCCGCGTGAGGGGCTCGGGCCTTTCCCCTTCAATGACCTTTAATGACCTTTAGTGACATTTGGCTCCGGCGCCCAGCAGGGGGCGGTGCCCGGGCCGCCGCCGCAGCGCAGGCCCGCGCATGCGCAGTGCGGGGGACGCAGGACAGGCGGCGGTCGCGGCCGAGGCGGCGGCGGCTGAAGGAGAGCCGCGGACGGGGCCCCGCGGCAGCGCTGCCACCCTTCCCGCTCCATGCGCAAGATGCTGCTGGCCGCGCTCTCCCGATTGCTGCAGGGCCCGGCGGCCGCCGGCAGGACGGTGAGTGCGGCCGCCGAGCGCGGGCGGTGCCGGCCCCGCCGGGAGCGGAGCGGTGCGGGAGGGGCGCAGCTCCGGGAACAGCCCGGGAGACGCGGCGGGAGCTGCCCGGGAGCGTGGGTCCGGCAGCAGAGGAGAAAAACTGATGAACAATTAAAGAAAAAAAAAATGACACCTTGGTTTTTCTTTCCCCCGCTCTGCGTGGCGATGCCCAGTGACAGTAAAATGGTCGCTTTTTAAGCCCATAATGGCGCAGGGCCGTGGTCGGTGTTGTTCGTGCGCGCTTGGAGCGCTCAGGTCAGCTCTGAGGGAGCTGCTCGGCCCCGGGGAGTTCAGCGTCTGACTGCGCTGCCTCACCTCCCTGTGCTCAGCCAACAGCCCCTCGCAACTCCTGCACGAGTTTTGTTTGTTATTTTTTTTGTTATTAGTGTGAGTCATTTGTTGTATTTTATCTTTGTTGTGTGAAAAATCGTGCTTCTACCACTTCATGCTGCTTATTCCCCCGTAATGACTGTGGCCATGAGGAAAAATTAACCTTGCTGAAAAAAACTTGTTGGCAAGACCAGAGTTAAAAGGTACTTTTAGGTAACTGGAAATCAGGTGCCTTTTTGCCATGGAGAGCAGATGTGTTGCTGCACCCCCGTTCTGAGGCAGCTCTCTCATCCAAGGCTTTCACTGCTTGTGGATGGCTGGATCCATCAGAAAAACACAGGGCAGAAAATTTACTGGAAGCTCTTGCTATCTGTCTTTGGGCTGCATATCTAGGAGTATTTCCTACCTCAAAAAGAGAACCTCTAGATTAAATTTCGCAAATATGTGTGCCTAAAATATGTCCCTTACTATGAGTACTTGGCCTGCTCTGGAGATAACTGTATTCTCCTGGAATGCCAAAGTAAATTTGGTTCCGATATTTCAATAAAGATTTTTGGATCCTAGTGCTTACCAAATATGTAAATATTTGTCTTGAATTGTTTCTATGCCTCTGTAGTGCAGGCATAAATTACCAAATAGATAGAGGTAGACTTAATCCATAAAGCAGTATCTCATATATGCCTTGAGCATTTTCAGAGTGTACAGATGGATTTTCGTGTATAGAAACTACCACTTGTAGTGTTCTGTTCTAATTGGATAATAATTTGCTGACTTCTCCTCCCCTTGTTATTTGATACAGCTACTTACTTTTCTTCCTTTTTTTTTCCTTCCAAATGCTGCAAACCTAGGGAGCTGTTAGCGAGGTAAGGCCTCAGTCAGTCTTGTCAAGGTTTACTTTTGATAGATGTACTGCCCACATATCAGGGCTTTTGCTCAGACTCCTCAGTGTGCTTTTATGTCCTGTTCAGGGCAGGGAGTTTAACCAGGTGGCCTAAAGTCATCCTTCCCAACCTGGCCATTCTGTGATACTGTGAATCCAAACTGTGGGTTTCCTTCCAGCACTAGAAGTAAAATAGCTTTTCTTCATCAATAATACTGATGCATTGTGGTAAATAGTGTAGAAACTAGGTTTTAATTAAAACTTCTAAATAGATAACCTGATAACAGGGCAGGGTGAATCTGACTGATATGCAACAGAGCAGGTAACCAGGATGGATTGAGAATTTTCTCCCAAGCTTCACACGTGTCAGTCAGACCTCTTTTGGAGATGGTGACCTGAACATTCTCAAAATTTTGGTGGAATCTACCTTCAGCTAAATGTATGTGGATTCCCTGGCTGAAGAAGCTTTTGTGTAACTTAATTAGCAGTACAGTCTTGCCACTAAAGATGTAGTGTTCTTTTACACTGTGGCCACAGTGCATGCATGGACACGGGCCCATTCTGTCTGACGCTGCAGTGAAACTTGCTAAAGTCATCTAAAATCACCACCATTCATTAGTCAATACCCTGTGTTCCTTCTTTAAGACCAGTAACATATTTTTAAACATCATTCCTATCTGTCCCCTACCATGCCACCCTTTCTGTTGTTCTGTGTTTCTTGTATCCTCAGGAACCTTCTGTGTTTCCACGTTTTTAGAGTAGCCATAGTAGTGGCCATGCTGTTACTGAAATGATGCTGTCTCTCTCCATTGCTATGGCTTTGAATTCCCCCAATTTCTCTTCCTATTGAAAATAAAAAGTGAGAGTTGTTTATATTTCAGATATCTGCTGGATTCCTTTTGTTTGGTTGGTTTTGGGTTTTTTTTGTTCTATCAAGTCAAAATTCCAGTTAGCACAGAGAGTCAGCAGTCAAAGTCTGCATTGGCTGTCTCTCCTTATATTGTCAGCCTGGCATGTGAAGGGATAAACAATAATTTTTGTGGTTTTGATGCTCTTTGTTGTCAAAAGTTTTGAAACTTACTGGGTGTATTTTAGATAATCAAGGGTATTACCAGTTTAAAATATTTTTTTCTAATCTTAGTTTTAAATAATGTGTTTTAAAGGACTGCATACAGAATAAAAGTTCCCTAGTCTTATGAGATATGCCACTGCTGAGTCTAATTTATAAGTTATTTCAGTTTGGGAGTACTCTTAGAAATTACTTGAAAAGTCACATATTTTACTTGATAATTACATTTAAACATTGCTCATGCTTTGTTTTTGTCTTTTTTTTAAGGCCTCTCGAGTGATGGTAGCATCACGTAACTACGGAGACTTCGCAAGTGAAGCTACGTTTGACATTAAGGTGAAGAAGAACACTTAATACTGGCATTCTTTGTAAGCATTTGTTAGAGCAGATCTTAACCTGATGGACTGGTCCCCATCTCTTTTTCAGTTAGAAAATATGGTTTGAATTTCCAGGACCAAACCCCTCACTATCTGACCTGATTTCTAAGTGCAGCTGGAAATACTGTGTTTGCAGTGGGTGGTAACATTACTTGTTTCTTAAGAATGTGAAGCTATGATGTTTTGCAGCTGTTATATTACAATGCAGCTGTGAGAACAGAGTTTATATTTTAGCAAGGAGCTAAAGAACTTGTTCTGTTCTGTTGTTTTCTTAATGCTTTTCAAACAATTAGGTGTTTGTAGTCTATCCCAAAGATGCAGCTGGTTGAAGTCTGTGTGGGTTTTTGAGGAAAAAATATGGCTGCTCAGAAAATGGGTGTTATATTCTGTCAGTTTTCCAGTCTGGCTGGGTCTTAGGAAAAAGTGCTGTTTCTGTTGGCAGTAGGTTTTGTGCTGGTGTTTCATTCGGGAATTGATGAAAAAAAATCTGAAAGAAATAATTTGGGTTGTTTTCTACTCTCTCCCTGTTTGGCTGTGCCTGTGAAGTATGAAAATTGTTTCAGGTGGAAGGGAAGGAATATATGTTTAAATGAAAAGTCTTTTTTGAGTAGATACAAGGTTTAATATTTGATCCTGTGTTCATAACAAGACTCCAGAGTTTCTGTTCTGTGAACTTTGAAGCAGAGTTGTCTTGAGCAGTGTGCCCAGATGTTATATCCAATTCATCTGGGTGTCAGTGGATTTGCTCTGGACTGACTTTCGCTTTGATATAACTCTTGTTAACCTATATAGAAGTATTTTGGCCATTTAATCTGCACTGACAGAGTAATCTGTTTAGTTTCTTCCACTGAACTTCCTGTTTATTTATACAGAGGTAGCAGAGGTGAGGGCCAGTCTTAGGGCCAGATCTTACAAACAGAGCAAACTCTTGATCTTTCTTATCTCTTCACTAAGCCTCTGTAGCTCTTACCAAGTATTTGGCATGCAACAGCCATGGAAGTGCACTTGCCATATTTCCAGAGGACTTTAGTTCATCTTTTGCTTGTAGGAATAATGAGGCTTTATTTTCTGAGTAGAAATCTGTCTTTATTAAAAGTAAGGGGTTTATTTTCTTGAATTTTGAAATGGTGCACAGTTGTCCTGACCTATGAGTTCAGGTTTTGCTGGCTTTCTTTTTTAGAAGGGATTGCACTCTCAATTTGAAAATGGCAGATATTAAAAAATTAAGTAATACTTGTAAATAGGAGGAATGATTTCCAGGAAGTAACGACTTGTTGAACCTTGCAGCAATGTGACCTCCATCGGCTGGAGCAAGGGCCGGGCACCACGGCAGTGATGACTCGAGAGGAGGGGCTGCAGTACTACAAGACCATGCAGACCATCCGGCGCATGGAGCTCAAGTCTGACCAGCTCTACAAGCAGAAGATCATTCGTGGCTTCTGCCACTTATATGATGGTCAAGTAAGAACTTTTGGCCAGGAGGTTTTATATTGCCTTACCTTATTTAATTCAGGAGAATGTAGAACTGAGTGTCTGTGTACATTGTGAGAGAAGGAGAGGAATGGGGAGGAAGGAGGGGGAGAGACACAAAGACATGGAAGGGCACAGTGCAGCTAAAGATCAGCTGAATGTGAGGAATGAGCACATTTGAAGGCCTTCATTTTCCCCCTCAAGTTTCATTTATGGCTTTTGTTTCTGTATCTCATGGATCATGTGCCCACTAAAAAGCAACAACCAGGAGAAGAAACTTCATGGACTTACTGAAACTTTGCTGTCTGTCCATTATGCCCTGATGTTTTTGAATTGTGGGGGAGAAATTCTTCAGATATTTGCAGATTCTGGTTCCTCTCCCATGTGCCTTTCCTAGTCAGTCAGGTTGGAATTTAGAGCCCAAGGCTGTTGAAGCTCCAGGCCTGTTACCAACTCTTGGTATTTAAGTCAGTCTCCTGTATACCTGTGCTCTTCCTGTGACCTGCCAGCATTTGATGTGTGTGGGATGAGCAGTGTGGCACGGTGCTGTCTGTGGGAGCTGTGTGTTTTCCTCACTGCTGAACGTCCTTGTCCTGTGTACCAGGAGGCTTGCTGTGTGGGCATTGAGGCTGCCATAAAGCCCACAGACCATGTGATAACAGCGTACAGAGCCCACGGCTTCACCTACACCCGAGGGGTGCCCGTCCGGGAGATTCTCGCGGAGCTTACAGGTGTGTGCTCGGCGAGCGAGGATCACTTGCTGCTGTGCTCCTGTCTGAGTTCTTTTCTCAAATTCAAAGTGATGTTGATGCACAAAGTATACTGGGCCTTCAGAAGCAGTTTAGTGACACAGCAGAATGGATCAGTTGTTTCAGTTTTATGAAGCAGTGATTTTTACTGTGAAAATTAACAAATAAGGAATATTTAAGTGCTCGTACTTCTAAAGCACAAATTCATAAGATTTTTCTGGATACCATGTGCTGTATTCATTGTGCTGCAGCAGCTTTGAACTTGCTGATGGTAGGCATCTGCTCTCAGTGGGACATGGCATTATCCTCCCTACAAGACAGACCTGGCTTTTCAGACTATGCTGATGAACTCTTAGGAAGACTGGTAAACTTTGCCTGTGATGATAAACTGAATGATTTGGGAAAATGCGATTGTAACAAAAATATTAAATGACAATCAAGACAGATATTTTGCAGAAAGGAGAGATGGCTGTCCACAGTAGGGTTTGAGGACAGAGCAGGGAAGAGAGGACCAGCCTGATTAACTCTTATGAGATCTGTGAGCAGATGCAAGGAGCTTGAAGGTCTTCATGCATCACTGGTATAATAAAGACCTGATCTAGGAATCTGCATGATTGAATTGTTAGTATAGTCTGTGAGCAGATGCAAGGAGCTTGAAGGCCTTCATGCATCCACTGGTATAATAAAGACTTGATCTAGGAATCTGCATGCTTGAAATGTTAGTATAGGAAAGCCTGTTTGGGGGTTAGATAAGTGGTGTGATTTTATAAACTAAGAGCTGTGCATGCTAAGAATGCATATGTGTAATGTGCACAAAAGCCCACAATCCAGTGGTGACTGATTTGCCAAGTGTCACTGGATACTGTAAGTCAGAAAATAAATGGAAAGATTGTCATGACTGAAGCCAACTATGGGCCCTGAAATTACAAATATGAGTCATAATGTAGTGGGAATCTTTTACATTTCATGAGACACAATTTTCTCTAACATTATACTTGACTTTACTGGGGCTCTTTCAATTGGGAAGGAGTGGCTGTGGTAAAGAGACTGCTACTCCAGAAAATGACACTTGGGGAAAATTCTTTGAACTGCTGCTAGAGCCCATTCTTGCAACGAAAGATCTTGACTACAAATGCCAAACTGAAAGACAGCATGAGTTACAATGACAGAATTAAAAAAATCTTTGAAGGAGAAGGAAGCAGAGTCACTCAAAATAAAACCAGTAGAGAAGATTCTATAGGAAACAAGCTATAGAAAAGGAGAATTTTTTTCAGGACAATTTTCAGGAGAATTGACAAACTACATGAGAAATGAGTTTGTGTTCTAAGAAAAGTAGAAAATGTAGCAAAAAGTAACACTGGTTAATCAGGAATTGTTAAATACATTCTAAAATACAAGAAGGGAGTGTACAAAAAGTGAAAGGAGCTTACTAAAGCTAAATTGCACTTATTCATAGAAGTATTTTTCTTAAAATTAGACTTTTTTTCCTTTGGTCCTAGCTGGCAAAATCTGTAACAGCTCCCACAAAACCAATTAACCAATTCATAAACATAGGAAAGGTATGAGAAATATCAATAATAAAAATGATCCACTATAAAGTAAGAGAGAAGTACAAATTTCAGAAAGAGACTTACTTCTAAAATAAACACTAAGGCAAATGTAAAAATGTAAATGTAAAAAATGTAAAATTTAAATGTAAAATAAAGAGACTTACTTCTAAAATAAACACTAAGGCAAATGTAAAAATGTAAATGTAAATATAAAATGTAAATGTAAAAAATGTGAAAATGTAAAATTTAAATGTAAAAAAACCAACCAGGCAAGCTGTGCTTATTAGAAGTAAAATACAAATCTTCTATGGATAGTAACAAGACAGATAAGAATAGGAGATGGAATGGGCTGATGAGAAATTCTGTGTTCTATTTAAATGTAAAAAAACCAACCAGGCAAGCTGTGCTTATTAGAAGTAAAATACAATCTTCTATGAATAGTAAAAAGACAGATAAGAATAGAAGATGAAATGGGCTGATGAGAAATTCTGTGTTCCTAGATGGGCTCATCATTTAAATAGGGTTTGTTGTGATGCTTCATGGATCTGGTTATCTTCAAACTACACCTTGAATAGAGCTGGGCTGGGTGACTAATGTTTATATTGGGGTGCAATGGGGAGCTGGTAGGTGTTGGGGTTTTTTTAGTGGTGATTTTTACATGTGGTTATTGTCAAAGGGAAGACAAGTCTAAATTATTGCAACTAATTTGGAACATTATTCTTACTTTTCTTGCAGAAGCCAAAAGTAATAATATACTTCTTGCAGATTACTAATGGGCCTTTGTCTATAAAAAATCACCTCATATTTATCTGAAAGTGCTTTTTTATAGTAGGATACTGAAACTTTCTTGGTTTTGAAATTTCTTAATCTCATTTCCAGAATTATGCTTTCATTATTGTTCTCTCTTTTACCCCCTTATTTGTTTTCTGAGATGTTTAACTGTAAATTTGTATGGGAGAGGCCATCATGTCCTAACTCCACAAAGATCATGGTCTTAGTGTTATTACCTTTTAGGAACTGAATTAGATGTTTCCCTTTGTATAGTATTTTTCCTCCAAAAAAGAAATTGCTTGTTTTGCATGTTTCAGGTCGAAAAGGAGGATGTGCAAAGGGAAAAGGAGGTTCAATGCATATGTATACCAAAAACTTCTACGGTGGCAACGGTATTGTTGGTGCTCAGGTATATACATTACTTCTGTTTTAAAGAACAAGTTGAATTTCCCTCGTGTCCTGTTGCCTCTCAGTGTTTCCTCTCAGTTTTTGTGGTGTGTGAGCTTGTATGCAGATACCATTGATCCATGGCTGGTATGTCTTATTCTGGTGTTCTCACCATTTTGTAAACTGTAGCAAAAATAATTCAAATTGAGAATACTGTTCATGTTTGTATTTTGGCTGCAGTAACATTTGTAACAAAGGGAAGTGGGTGGGTTACAGCTTGTTTGTTGAGCAGGTCTGTAACAGCCTAAATGTCTCCTTAAAGTTCTCAGGCTGCCTATCTTCAACTCCTTTAAATGTTGTTCTAAAATGTTTTGTCCTGTACTCTTGGCAGGTTCCTCTTGGAGCTGGAATTGCTCTGGCCTGTAAATACTTTGCTAAAAATGAAATCTGCGTGGCCTTGTATGGGGATGGTGCAGCCAATCAGGTAAAGCAGCGTGGCTGGGGGGAATCAATTTTCCTTCTGTGCTCTGTGAGCTCTGCCTTTACTCCAAGGGGTGGAAGAGCACATTTTGCCCTCCCTGTGTACCTGCAACCCAGGAAGTGTTGATGAACTCCATGGAGGTGGCCAGGCATGTTGCAGATTGTGGACATGGCCACCTCTTATTTGAGTTGTCTCAGGTGTTTGAGCAGGGATGTGTTCCAACAACTGTGTAGTCCTCAGAGGGGTGATTCAGGTGAACAGTTAAGAAGTTAATTGCTAAGTGCTCTTTATATATCAGGAATGTACCAGTGTCTGCAGTGTTTTATCATATTTTGGACCTGTGTAAACATCTGTCCTTCCTCACCCCTGTTTTGAGCTTGGGCCTTGTAGCTGTAGTGGAGGGAAAGCTTTTTGGCTCCTTCTGTTCTGGAACACAGGGAGTGAATGAGGCTAATGGTTAATTTTGTGAATGGCACACGAGTCTTGGGAGGAGGGTTTTCCAGTTATTCTTTACATTCTTTCCAGTTGTGCACAGCTCACCTAAGTGTGACACCCTGAACTGTCTGTGCTGTAAGGAGAGCTCTGAAGGATGGTAGTGAAGATGACAGTGCTGCTGGATAGGGAGAGATGTGTAAATCAGGTTTCTGAAGACTGAGAAGAGGACAGAGCATTCTGGCAGAGCCAGTTCCTATTGATATTCCAGCCAGGATATTCCAGCCAGTCTTTTCGTGTTATCAGCTGAGATAGTAAGCCAGATGAGCAGTTGGTGATTTGGAGTGTACCACTGACAATTTCACACTTTCAAAGCACAGGTGGAGATCTCAGTTCATGGTTTTCCCTGAATTTGACTCAAAGCCATCAAGGCTGACTGCAGTCACTGCAGTCAAACTTAACTTTGCTGTAGCAGCATCCTGCCAAGTTAATTTGTCGAGGGTTTTTTTATGACTGTTGCTGTTTTATGACTGTTGCTGAAATGCCTGAATTAAAGTAGAAGGTTTTGTGGTACCCTAACACAGATACTGATTCAGGCTTAAAAATTAACTGCTGGTTGAGACAAAAGTTACCTTATATAGTGTAGCTTCTCTTTTATTCCTTTTGAGCTGTAGCAAATGGCTGATTTCAGATCACTTTTAGTATTAAAATTTCTAGACCTCTGCAGCTGAAGGATTTTCAGTAGAGCCTAATGCTTGAAGGCTGAGCTCCCTGATGAGATATAACTGAATTTTCTTCCAGGGCCAGATATTTGAAACATACAACATGGCTGC
The DNA here is from genome assembly GCF_014805655.1 of Passer montanus. NCBI lineage: Eukaryota > Metazoa > Chordata > Aves > Passeriformes > Passeridae > Passer > Passer montanus. The sequence continues at coordinate 5,981,471 of NW_024367707.1, read as the reverse complement.
CTTATGGAAGTTGCCTTGTATTTTTATCTGTGAGAACAATCGGTATGGAATGGGAACATCTGTTGAAAGAGCTGCAGCCAGCACTGACTACTACAAAAGAGGATATTTCATTCCAGGTCTCAGAGTGAGTACAGCTTTTTTTTTTGAGGGGGAATGTGTGTGCACATACCTACACTACACATACCCAGGTATTTCTTTTATTTCTACATATATTTACTTGAAGCTGAATTCTGTTCCACTTGTGGAAATACTGAGATTGGAAGTTTGGAGGCTGGGATGTTTTTTGCCTTAACGTGTCTTTTCTCATTTCCAGGTGGATGGCATGGATATTCTCTGTGTCAGAGAAGCAGTTAAGTTCGCAGCCGAGTACTGTAGATCTGGAAAAGTAAGTCTGTAATTTGCATTCCTTCTCCATGCATGGAATTCTTGCAAGCTATTGCTGCATAAGTAGTTCCTCAGTTTTTATTAACCAAACACTTATTATTTATACTGTCATTTTCCCCCCATTTCTACCACAATTACATTCTGTTGTGAAAGGTGTTATGACTGTCAGTTGTGATCTTTGTGTTCAGTTAGGGGAAGCATCAAGGAAGGTAGTAATCATTCTATATTTACAAGAAATGAAAAGTGAAATAAAGGTTTTGTGAGTCAATATTAGTGTCTGTCACCCAAATACAGTAACACTGGTTTTGAAGATTTTCAGTACTTGAAATAATGAAGGCTCTGTGAGGTAATGTGAAATATTCTGAGTAATGATGGAAGGAAGGTTTTTATTAACCAAACACTTATTATTTATACTGTCATTTTCCCCCCATTTCTACCACAATTACATTCTGTTGTGAAAGGTGTTATGACTGTCAGGCAGTTGTGATCTTTGTCTTCAGTTAGGGGAAGCATCAAGGAAGGTAGTAATCATTCTATATTTACAAGAAATGAAAAGTGAAATAAAGGTTTTGTGAGTCAATATTAGTGTCTGTCACCCAAATACAGTAACACTGGTTTTGAAGATTTTCAGTACTTGAAATAATGAAGGCTCTGTGAGGTAATGTGAAATATTCTGAGTAATGATGGAAGGAAGGAAATTGTAAAGCTGCTCAATGAGAACATGAAAATGCTTACAATATCAGCACATGCTTTCATTTCAAAATAGGTTTCATTTTACTGTATGAAACTATGTGCTAATATTATGTAAATTAAACTTAGAAAAACTTGTTGAATAAAAATAATTTATCACTGGTGGAATTCAGCTCAAGCAAATAGTTGCTGCTGTAACAAGTTGGTCACTCATGGTGGCAACATTTAGTATTTCTGTTCATTTCAAGGGTCCTCTTGTGATGGAGTTACAGACATATCGTTACCATGGCCACAGTATGAGTGACCCTGGAATAAGGTACTGTCACATTCTTTCTTCTTTATTTTCACTGAAAAGAAGTACTGGTGGTCAAATTCTAAGAGATTAAACTGTGAAATTCAGTGTTTAAATCAGATGTCAGATGCATTTAAAGGTTATGGTGAAATTGCTATGAGCAGCCTGCTCACTCATCTCATTGCTCAGCTGATAATCTGTAGCCATGTAACACACTTGTTTTAATGCAGAATTAAAAGATGTGGGTTTAGAACAAGCACAAAGCCAGTTAAACTCCTGTGCTCTCTATTAATGAATTCTGCTTTCATTGTGGCCTTATGGTGTGTCCTAATGATGGTTTGGCTGAATAGCATCATGCTTTTCTGGGATTTTAAAAGTATTTAAATCCTGTAAGGTAAAATTACAGGAACAGTTTGGACTGCCCAGATGAGTAGAACACATCCGAGAAGTACAAACATCCAAGTGCTAGAGAGATTTGGGCATTGCTGATCAAGCTGAATGTGTCAGCATGAAGTAGAGGTGTATCCCAGCTCTTCACTGGAAACTTGCAGTGACTTGCAAGCATGTGCACCTCCTGCAGCCCCCTCTGCAGGGGGGAAGGGTTAGGAGGAAATAAGGCCCTCCAGGATAACTGGAGGTCTCAGGCTGGGATTGCTCCCCCTTCCCTTGAGTCTGGAGCTACTTCTGCTCAGTTGGTATTTCCAGATCTCTCTCTGGAGGCCTCTGGCTCTTGCTGTGCCATCCTTTGGGCAAGGAATGTTCTGTGTTGTCACTGCATCCCTGACAATTCTTTGGACTGTTTTTCTAGACCTGAGCTGTGTCCAGAACCTCACTCTGCTCCAGGGTTCATATCTTTGCCTGTCTTGTTCCTAGCTATCGTACTAGAGAAGAAATTCAAGAAGTGAGGAGCAAAAGTGATCCCATTACTTTGCTGAAGGACAGAATGGTCAACAACAACCTTGCTAGTGTTGAAGAATTAAAGGTATGGTTTTAGTTGCTATGTAAGGAAGCTCTTACATAGCAGTCACCCACTGATGATCTCCAGAAAGCACATCACTGGGCAGCATGCAATGCTTTCTTTAAAGTTTGCTTTAACATCACTTTTATAGGTGAAGGTGAAGTTTTGTTGCAGACCAGCTCCTGAAGTTGTGTTCTGCTGGAAAGGCTGTTTGCTTTTGTGTGCTAAGTAAGGCTGGGGGGTGTAATTTGCTAATAGATAGAAATCAAAATTACCTGGCCTTTCTTGACTCACCAGGAAGGGGGTGAGTCTTGGAAAGGGAAATGACCAAATGTGAAGAATCCTAGTGAAGGAGTGAGGAACTCTCTAGCCCTGAGGAGCCCTCTAGGCACAGTGGAGTCATGTTCCTTGGTCAGTAAGGTACCAGTGCTACCCAAAATCATGCAGTTTAGTAGGGAAGGAGTTTTAAAACATTTTAAATTTCATATTTCTAGTCATTGTTAACTAATTCTGACTGTTACTTTATCATAGCATTTACGTTCAAAATCATGATGCTTTTTCTGAGCTGTCTTCTAATAAGCATGCATTTCTGGTTTAGGAAATTGATGTGGCAGTAAGGAAGGAGATTGAGGAAGCTGCTCAGTTTGCTACTACTGACCCAGAGCCTCCCCTGGAAGAGCTGGGTTACCACATCTACTTCAATGAGCCACCCTTTGAAGTGCGTGGCCCAAACCAGTGGATAAAGTACAAGTCTGTCAGCTAAAGGCCTTTTTATAGGTGTAACTTATTCTTATGAATAAGTGAATGCATTTACAGGAACTATAATAAACAACTCTTAAGCTTATTTAAGAGCTCTTTCAAAAGAGGAAATGCGTAAGGAAATCCATCTGAGTATGGAATTTCTTAAACATGCTGAATGTTTCAGAAGAAGCTAAGTCGAGAGAGAGTGGTTTATTTAAAGTGCTATATATTTGCTTTACTGACTTTCTTTGGATCACTGTATGTATTACATACAGTGTAAAAAGAAAAATAAAAATTAAACTTTACCAACCTTTATCTAATGGTCTGTTTTGTTTCATGAACTCTTTCCCAGAAACCCCACCAAAAATATAATTTACATGCTCTAGTTTTGCTGCAGAAAAGTCACGAATAGAAGACATCAGACCAGGCTTTTCTCAGCAGTTCAGTGAGAGTAGCTTTAATAGAAAAAGCTGTATAAATCCATCTATAATGAGTTGACATGCTCTAGCATATCCCCTCCCTGCTCAAACCATCAGCCAGCAGAAGTAACACATTTTAAGTTCACAGTTTTCACAGTGCTGAAGCCAATTCAGGTGGGTTTTTTCTCTGCTAATGTTTTGTATTACATCGACAGGCATCGTATGCTTTAGTCTTGTCATAAATAACTTACATGCATTGACACTGACTTAAAAGCTGTTACTATTCACTGTGTATTGCACTGATGGTCAAACAAGCTACATAACTGTGCAAAACCTGCAAGGCCACTGTACATATAAATATATACATCAAACAGGTTAAGTGCTGGGAATGTATTTCATTTGCTTATTCCCATTTGGTGTTCTTGCAAAGCATTGACCTGCACTGAGGTCTTGCCAGATGTTTGTCGGTGGTTTAGGATTGCATTCCAGATTCTGCAGCGAAGACCACCCCTGCAGGAAGGGAAATGGAGAACAGTTAGGGAGAGCTCCCTCCTCTCCATTGCCTTAAACTGAGCAAGAAGTAAAAAAAAAAAAATATCCCAAAAGGATAGACCAGTCATGACAGTACATAGCAAACAAAGTTGTTTTATAGTTATAGCTAAAACTTCTTCCAGGTCAGCCAGGGGTTAACAGAATGATGAGAAAAGGACCTGAATCATGGGGTAGGAAAAATAAATTCTTTATGCCTGTTTCACATATGATTACATCATCATGAAGGGTGCAAAAAAGGGTCCCAACCTTGATAAATGCCAAAGCAGATAGCTTGAAGTATCCTCGGTGTAGTTGTGTCAGTTAAGATGTGAAAAATTTTATCAGAAAATCTGAGAGGAAACTGATGGCAGTTGCCCCTGAACTGTCACTGACCTATTTGAATAGCCAAACTCTAAAGGTTTTTAACAAAATACATTAATTAAGGTCTTAACAATAAACTAAAAAGTATTTTCTTACCGCAGCTGAAGATACCACAAGTCATCTTTGGTGATATCATTAAGGACAGCACTTAGTGTGTAATCTTCTTCAGCAAACTAAAAGACAAATTTATTTATAAGTAAATAGTCCTTCTTTGAAACCAAACTGCTAATTATGATTAAAATTATGGGGTTTTTTTAATGTGATTTTGTTTTTACCCTCTTAATGGTATCCAGATCTGCTCCTTGCTGTTTCAGCCAGTTCATGAGCTCAGGGTCTGCATTCTCTCTAAAAGTTGCTGCAGACCGCTGGGAATCTTTAACAGAAAACAAAGGTTAATACACCTCAAAACTAGGGCAAAAGTGGTTGTTTTCAGGTAACTGAAACTTAAGCTGTATGGTTTTGCATCCTTTCAACAAACATATGATCTCATGTTTTTGTGTAACTGCAGTATCTTAATTCTGCAATATCTCCTCATACCTTTGGGTTTGAGTTTTAATTGAAGCAATTGTAATTCCTGAGTCTTCTGCTCCAAAGATTGTCGTAACAGGGTCTGATACTCTTTCTCCTTCTGAATGAGATTTTCCAAAAGCCTTGTAGCATATAAGAAAGATCAAACACAACTACACTGAGTATAAATCCAACTGAAAAAAAATATCATTTTTAATGAGTACCACAGGACAGAGGCTTTTGTGAAGGGTACTGTCATAAGTAACACCTCTAATGGCTTAGAGATTTCATTTTGGTTGTCTGAGACTCAGGGGTGCCACTTGAAGGCTTTCACCTGCAGAATTTAGTAAATAGCTCATAAATTCTGTTCCTACTGTTTTGCAGCCTTCCAGGGCAGAGTTGCTGCCTTTATACTGTAATTTACTACTGAACAATGTAACACTGATGTTTTACCAGGGGCTTTCTGATCACAGATTTACATCACACACATAAAGAAGAATGGGAAGCTCAGCTTTTAACAGCTGGTAGCACCCTACACATGTAACCCATGACAAACAGGGCAGGGCTCTGCTGAGCTCTGCTGGTGCTACTCAGTGGCCAGCATGTCCCATCAGCCAGGACAGAGCTGCTGTGGCCTTTCCTTGCAGAACAGCTTTGAGGCACTGACACCAAGTCAGGGGCCATCCAAGGAGTAGGAAGAAAACTGGCACAGTTACACAAACGTAATTACTTCCCTGTAGAAATCCAATGTGACATTCTGCAATTAATATAATAATTACATAGAAACAAAAGCTGTACTGAATGATGTTCAGTTGCCATATTGTACTGCCAGTGTATTCCAAATCCACTTGTGTTCCTGGAAGGCTTTATTGCAAGGCAATAGGTGAGCAGTACTATGGGTAAGTATGTACCCATCAGGGTAGAAAGCATGGTCTGAGGCTTTTCAAAGATTGCCTGAACATACATCCAGAGTCTTTACAGGAGGTTTACCTTAAAGTGTCATGTTTAAGTCTGCCCAGCTCCTGGCTGAGCTGCTGCTGAGCCTTGTGTGACACCACAGAACTGAGGCTGCTGACCCCCGATGTGATGGCAGTGTCCTCAGCCCCGTTTTGTTCAGAGGGCTGGAAACTCTCCTCCACTTCATCAGCGTCCTTGTCCCCACCTTCAGTTTCTGATGCTGGCTCAAAGTGAGTGCGAAGCTCTGGTAAAAGGAATGAGGGGAAGAACAAGATTCTTTTGGTAATTCTGTCTTCAGAGGTTGTGCAGTTTGTTCTTCACTACTGTGGGTGGGGGAGACTGCATAATGTGCTTTATTGCAGCACTGAGCAGGGGTAGTGAAGCCTTGTGTGAGCTGGAGCACAGCTTCTCTGGCATTGGTTCTAGAATGAGCAATGCACCAGCAAAGGTAGAGCTGTAGGTCATAGCTGTAGTGGCAACAAATATCATGAGATGTGTAATAAGACAGTCAATAAAATATGTTAAGGAAAAACCCCTGAAAGCTTGCATTTTTTCCTAAATAATAAGAAAAAAGAAAGTAGTGGTTTTCCCTAATGCCCTGGGCCAAAGAGTGTACAAAGCACTCCCCTCCTCCAGGGAGAATTTCTAGCCTGACTTCTCAGAACTTGCTGCAGGTGGCCGCCCTTATTACCAAAGAACAGCTAAGATTTTTCTTGTACAAAGTCCTAAAAAATTTGGCCAATTTGGCCTTCAAAGCCATGGCAACTTTGTACTGAAAGGGCTCACTGTTACTACGTCTCTCAGAACATTCCTATACTGAAAGGGGTGCTCAGCATTTTAAACAGTTACAAAACTACTTAAATATTTACAGCTTAACTCATTCCTAGACACTACTTAGACATTTATCTTCCTGGTGGTTTTCACTATTGTCCATCTGTGGGCCAGAATCATCCTCTTCCTCATATTGATGCACTCCCTTCTACTCATCTGCTCCATAGCTCATTAATAATTTTTCAGAACACATAACCAGACCTGTGCAGTGTTAACTACCCTGGATGTCATTAACAAGTACAGAATAATTTTCTTTCTTACAAGAAAATCTCCAGCTTGTACTGAATTAAATTTGCCTTTTTTTGTCATGTTTGGACCACACTGGGGTGCAGAACCACTGGTTATCTCCCCATTATGTGCTTTTGTACTGCAAGAACAGCATTAATTCTCCAGATCAACACTTCTTTCTCTGCAACACTCTGACCCCATGTCTTTTGATGAGTGGCACATGGGGTGCAGTTAATGGCATGCTGAAAGAGTAAACATCTGAACTGTTCCATCTGCTACAGCTCTTTGATATGCAGAACACCTTTTTATTTTGAAAAAGGGATTATTTTCAGCTGCTTTGATTTACCTGGAATAAGAATAGTGACTGCTGCTTGGACTGCACGGCGGATGATGTTATCCATTGCAAACATCCAGTGGGGTCTTATTAAGTGATTTCTTAACACTTTGTTCACCTGTAAAAGTTGCAGCAAGCACCATTTGTTCACACCTTAGGAAAGAGAATCTTATTTTCCAGTAGTCATAATAAGCTTTATAAGGTAAAAACTGCATGCAGCACTAAAAACCTCCCACCTTTCAGAGACTAAACAACAGATTTGACAGTTTTAGGCTACAGCTTTCAAACCATTCCAAACCAGACTGTGACATTCAAATTCTTCTACAGTACAAGGAGGGAGAGGAGTGAGGAACAGTGGGAAAGCTGCAAACCCTTGGCATGAGCTTTGTCCAGGAGCAACCTCATGTAGCGAAAGGTGCCTCTGCCCATGGAAGAAGGGTTGGAAATAGATGATCTTTAAGGTGTCATCCAACCTAAACCATTCTGTGATGCTTCAAAGAATTCCTCTGCCCCTACAGCAGGAAAGGGACTCACCGCATCCTGGAATCCAAACAGCACCAGATGAATCTGATTGATGGAAGTGCTGTCAAAGTCCAAATCCATTTTCAACTTGGATATTGTAGAAGCCATCACTCTCTGCTCAGGAGAGTGTATGAAGTCCCTTAAAATCCCAATAATCTGCTTGATGTGGTCCACTGAAAGCTGCAGTTCTTCAGAGCTCTGGAGAAAAGAAAATTAATGTCTATCAAATGAATCCCAGAGTCATTAAACATCTATTTAGCAGCATTAATATTCTTAGGGTTACATAGCTTTGCTTATGTATATTTCACATTGATGAATAGAATCACAGAACTTTTGTTTCTTCAAAGTCTCTAGTCTTTATGTTTTCTTTAAAAAAAAAAAATTCTGTTTTCAAAAAACCCCTGTAAATCTACTGCTACTGTGGCTGTCACAAAGGAAGAGGTTCCAAATTATACCTATGCATTCCTACAATGTACTGCAGAGGGCAGCTGTCCTCCGTAAAAACAGCAAACAGTGAGTCGCTAAGAGACCCAATTTTTTTAGATACTCTCCTTTCAATAAGCTGAATATGGACTTCTATCTAATCATGCTAACATTTGACTCCCTTAGGGAAAAAAAGTATGTTTATATATGCATTTATCCCAAGTCAAAAACAACAGAGTGATTCACCAGTGTTTAATTTCTGATTTTCAGTCCATAACCCCCACAGTTAAAGCCATCCAAATGTCTGTGAGAACAACCTCTGTAATTAAAAGGTAAAGGAACTATTACATAAATTATGGAAAAGAGATTATTACAGCAGTGCTACAAAACAGCTGGAGACTGAACTAGGACTTGCTACTAAATAATCCTTCATTGTGGAAAATGCTGGGAGCCTTGCTTATTTCTGACTCTGAATTTTAACTGTTTGTAAGGCTATCAGCTGTTCTGCAGTTTAAGCTCAGAGCAGAAATGTATCCCAGTTGCTCGCCCAGCCTGACTCTGTGGTCTGCAGAGCCCTGCAGGAGCCCCTGTGGTGCAGTTTGCTGTGTAAGGGAGCAGCAAACCCTGGGCTGTGCAGAGCTGACCACAGAGCAGCAGGGCTTGACAGCCCAGCCACAAATGCCAACAGCTGGCTGGGGACACCACACCAAGAGTCAGCACACTCCCCTTTACAGGAGTGCAGTCCGGGTGAAAAAACACACTGGTAAAAATAAATGATGGGAGAGTGCCACAAACAAGTGTGCTGGAGATTGCCCAAAAATCATTGACAAGGGTATCAGCAAAAGCCAGATTCACCAGAGAGAGGCTCACCAGAAGCAGGCATTAAGAAGAAAAGGCTGTTAAAGGTGTGTTTGGCTGTGCATTAACCATTCTATAATTTTTTCCTTGCTCCTCTTCACAGTAACTAAACCTTCCCACTCAACCTTCCCCTCTTCAGAAAATCTACCTTAGCTTTCTTAAGATTCATGCACTGTGATCTTGGCACCTAGCTATCAAACATTTTCTTAATCAGGTCTCTACCTTCAAAGCAGAATACTTTAAAGCAGAACACATATTACTATGTGGTGTTTTAGCTCCATGTCCTTAAGAGCTAAAAGAAAAGACAACATCAAAACCATCCAACCCACCAACCTCAGCCCTCCACAATCCCACATCAAATGCCCAAACCCCTCTCTCATATAAAACCAAGAGCCCATTAGCAGCCAAAAGGTGGTGTTTGCTACCCATTCACACAACAGCAAACAGCTCACACAGTTATGGGTCTCTGAGATTACAGACAGTAAGAAGGAACAATCCAAACACCTTCACTTATTCATTTTCAGAAAGGGAATAATATGACTTGGCTCATTATTTTCCCTTTGACACAGGAAAAGGTGAGCTGAAGTGAAATTACCTGTGCAATGCACTCCTGCAAATTGGAAGCAACTTTATCCTGTTCCTCCTTAAGGATTTTATAGAGGATCGCTCGGCGTTCGCTGTCCTTGCGCAGCAGGAACAGCCCGGAGTCCTTATCCTCCACGGACGGCGAGGTGCTCCTGTCCTCAGAGGCAGAGCCCTCATCAGGGACACTGTGGCAGCCACCCAGCACAGGCACAAGAGAGACCTCAGCATTAGCAAGGCATCAGGACTGCCACAAGGGAGCAAGAACACTTCTGGGGTTAAAAACTCAGTTCAAACTACAGCAGCAGATTGATCAGACTGCTAAATGCTATTTTTGAGACAGAAGATGGCTCAGATCCTCTGCTGACTCAAAACCCACATGGCTGATTTCCCCCTACTAAGAAGCTGGCATTAATGTCAGCTTTAGGGAGCAAAGCTGCAACTACTCATTTTTTTCTGGACCCATACTGTAACATACTCAATTGAAAGTATTGCTTTGTACTTTGGGAGAGGCAGAACTGTTTTTCTGCTTCCCATTTTGTCATGAGTATATGGAAGGGTCAAATCCTCACTTAACTCCTAAATCCATATCCACTCAATCAATAAGACCACTGACATTTACTCACTGGAGGAAGAAAAGTGCAAAAGCACATGGAAACCTTAAAGGAGAGGAATGATTGCTCATTATTAAATACAGACAATGTTTACATTAACTGGTAATCTGTCTACACAACTTACTGATTAACACATGTGCTTACCTAACCACTATGTGAAAAAACTGCCCTCAGATAAAATAAAATGTGAATTAAATCTACAGAATTGCTCAAGGGTGTCAAGTGAGAAGCAAATATTTTACCTTAGTAAATGAGAAATGGGATGCCTTGTCTGAATCTCTGAAATGGATCTCTTTGGCCTTTCAAAAAACACATCATGCTGTACATCAGAGTCTGGTGAAACAGAGCCATGCTCGCTGCTGCTACTGCCAGCCTGCTCCCCATGGACTGGCAGTGGCAGGGATGTGTTCCGAGTATAATCTAGGATCAGACAAGGTAAAATGTGTGACAGAACCAGGCCAAAAAGGGCAACGTGCTTCAAACAGCTGTGATCATCTTCACTGATATCAAGACCTCATTTTGCAAAATGGCTGAGGGAGAAGTAACCTTGTTGATAAAAAGCAGTAACACAAAATTCAAAATAATCGACAAAGCAATAAAAGGTTTTAACAAGTTAACTGCTAAACCCAAAGCCAGCACAGATACTCACAGGAAATGCTATTTTGTTACCCTCTTTCACACATACACACAATCCCCCTTGGTCTGGCCCCACCAAGTGGCTCAAATGGACATGAGCAGTTTAAAGAGCCTGAATTGAACCAAGAAGTGCATCTGCTGCTCCAACCACAGCTGTGTCTCTCAGCAGAGAACACTCTACTACATGCCCTCCTCACCTTTAGTGGGCATCAAATTGCCCTCTCCATACCTGAGGTATCTGCCTCACTCACATGTATCCCTGCCCTTAGCAAGGACCCTCCTTCTCAGCACCGGCCTGATGGAAATCTCTTGTCCCTTTCCAATTCATCTTAAAAGTAAGATTAAAACCAAAACAAAAAACCCAAACCAACTCAGATGTTGAGAGTTTACTGTAATCCTGATTGCCAGCTTGCAGCTGTGTGGCAGGAAAGCTAAAGAAGTTCTCCCAACCCAAGGTGAACATACCCACGGAGCTAAAATATGACAAAAGTTTTTGGTGCTTGTCACTACAAATTCTTGGAGGTGACGAAAGGAAGAAAGAGAGCTAGACCTTGAAAGTTGTTCAGAAAGCTCTGACAAATTCCATGGCATGACTGATGTTCAAATGGCTGAGGTTAAACAGTCACAGAAATGAAACAATGTATGTCACCTCATGAAACCTGGTGCAAGGCATCTCAGTAGGACAGCAAACTGAGAGCTGCTGTCCCAAGAGTAAGGACTGAAAAATAGGAAGGACTTCAATTTGCACTGGGAGTGTGTGTGTGCAGACAGGTGGAAGAAGCAGCAGGACCAATGGCTTTCCCTGTTCTGAAACAGACAGTTCCTTCATATGATTTATTTGGCAGGTCTATATTAAGGTTCCTTATCACTGAGCAAGTGGCTGATATATTTGGGGAGGGGGGGGAAGAAGAAACATGCTATGCAGATAAAACAAAACAACCCACTGGACAGCTCCTTCAGCACCTTCGTGCCAAATTTCAATGTTGATATATCAAGTTTGAAAATGCTGACCCAAACACCTAATAGACCCACATTTTCAGGTGTCAAACATCTACCCTATGAAACCCAGGCCTCTGAAGTGTATATAATTGTGAATCTAAAATGCAGAACTGCTTTGGAAAGTCTTTGTCAAATGTCACTCTTCTAATTTTAATTTACTACAAATGAGGCATTTATTTCTGGGGAGAGGAAAAACGACCTTGGGAGGTTTCAGCAAGCAAAATACAAAATAAGCAAGGCACTTATGGGAATTACTAAATTTAAATATGTATAATCAAAAATCACAGACATTTTTAATAGCTGAGTTCCTGCTGTTTTCCTAGCACAAGAAGTGTGCTTTGTAAAAGAAAGTGCTTAATGATTCCAATCTTTTATATAGCACTTAATGATGATGTTGACTTGGATTTGGCTGATAATTCCTTACCTGAAGGTTTGAATGCAATTTTGTTTTTCTTGCCCTTGTTCACTTGCTTCAGGAAAGAATCTCTGAGCAAATCAGATGCTGTAACACGTTTACTAGGATCAGGTTCAAAACAGAGCAAAATAAAGGCTTTTGTTTCAGCAGAGACTGATTCTGGAATTTCAGGATGAATCTTAAACATCCCAACCTGCAAGTAAAACACAAATACTAATTATTTTTATGAAACCAAGGAGACCATGGGCCAAAGCTGTTATAATACAGTCACTCACACTTCTCCTGACTCTTGTAGAAAAGGAGTGATCCAGGTCCCACATAAAGCAGCGAAGTGAAAACAAGGTTCTAATCCTGTTTTATTTCACGGCAAACATGGTGTAAATATTCATGTGATATGACATAAATGTCAAGGTAAGGATGTATCTAATTATCTGCTTTCAGGCAATCTTGGTATCTGGGCATTATTGACACCAAGTGCTTCAAATACTCCTCCTCTGACCAGCCACAAACCCCTCCAGCTATTGCACAGGTTTCCCATCACCCCTGCTCAGAGCTGTCTCCCTCAGTTGTGACTCCTCCAGCACATTCATGTCCACAATTTCCTCCTCTAACACCAAGAGCCTGGAGCTACACCTTTTCTGCTCCCGCCACTGACAAATTTCCTTGCACAAATGCACACTGACCTTGCCAGACCTTGTCACCATCCCACCTCTCGGGTCAGATGTCTTCCTGAGTCTTTCAGTGTAATTTAATTGAAAATCATATGATGTCCAAAGGTTTAACAAGATCCTTGTTAAATCATTTAAGTAATGACTCTTATTTTAAGTCATTACTTAAAAGAGTCTCTTTTAAGTCTCTGTCTTTAAGTAATGAAAAATGTGCTTTGCACGTTGCTCCCTAGTGATTTTTCCAGCTCCTCACTGCCTTCTTATTCTCTAATGTCAATCTGGCAGAACTGTTTGGAAGCCAGAGCTGCATAACCTGTGTGCACCGTATGCACTGTATGTCTGGAGAGATTATGGTTTCTAGTCTCAGCATCTTTACACAAAATACAACCTGGAGAACAAGCACAAAGATAGTGCAAGGGAGATAGCAGCCCAGCAGTTAAATGCCCTCTGCTTTCAAATAATATCATTACAGAGCTGCACTAACACACTTTGGCACTATTAAGTGCTCACAATACTGGTTCAGCTTGAATACAAGCTGAAGAAAAAAATGCTGAGCAGTCATGCTTCTGTTTGAGTGACAGTGCAGTAATAAAATGCTAACAGGGCTTTAAGGCCTTCCAGACCATGACGGGAGCATATTCATGACCCAGGGTCACAAACTGGCAGCACTCTGCTGCCAGGCTTCACTCTTATGCACTAAGCAAAAATCTAGGAAAATTCCAAATCAGGACCAGGAAGTTTGAAAGCATGTCTCTAATCTTAAGCTCTGTTGCTCAAGGTGTCACAACCACCTGCAAATTCTATGGCAACACTAGAGTACTTGGTCTCCACTGAATGCCATTTGTTTGCACTCTTTTCACACAGACACAGATGCACACATTCTGTGCTCATAGAATAAATACCATGCAATGCACACCCAGCCAGGACCTATCCAGTTCTTGGGGTTTACTACAGCCCCTTTTCTCTACTTTGCCCAACTCTTTGGTCATTTGCAATTTCTAAAGCAACTGCACAGGGAGACCTAAACCTTCCCTCTCCTCACCTGCCCTATGCACAACAGAGTGGTCATGTGTGGAGGTGGGGACCTCAAAAGTTCAATATTCCAAGTTTTCCAGACTTCTTTTTACATGTTTGCCCAGCCAGCCTGTTTCAAATCCAGCTTCTAGCTTGCTTACTTTCATTACACAGAGAAAGAATACATGGTTTGTAATCTATGGTGCCTAGCAAGACACAATTCCCAACAGATTCCAGCAGAGGCAAGAAACAGGAAGCAAAACCAAATGCCTGCCTGCAGTAAATTAACACAGTCTGTAATAAGAATGCTAAAAACTTCTAATAAACTGTGCTGAAAAATAAGATGTGTAACTCACTGAGCAGTCACAATTACATGCCAGGTACATAAGGTTAAAAGGCACCTGCCAACAGAATTGTATCTGACATTTACAGTGATGTGGAAAATAGTCTCTTTCCATGGCTCCCTCAGGAAGGCTGCAGTGAGCCAAACCACATTCACCCAGGCAGCTTCTTTTGAGGAATGCCACAAGTTGACAGCACCAAGGTGACCTATTATACCATTGAAATAAGCATATCAAAACCCATAATCATCCCTTTTTTTGCCTTTTATCAGTGGTTCATGGGACAACTCCCAGGCCTAGTATGACATATGACATTATAGGTCATGCTGAACTGCAGCCCAGCTTTCTGTACCTATTGATAAAGACTTGATTTTGCCACCATGGTTGCATTAATGATGATACTAAGCTCACATAGTGGCTTTCAACAAGATATATGAAAAAATTACAACATTGGCAATTTAAAGCAGTTTGCTGAGTTATGGATGGGATATTTTCCCCACTATAAGAATGAGAATTCTCAAGCATAACTGAAAACTTAAGTGCTTTACTAAATGTCTACTGCAAGCCCACGGAAGAACCAAAAATTTTCAGTCTATTTATTTGAAACATCATAGTTGTTACACTCCTGTTAGTTACAGAGCTAGAACAAGTAAATTTTTAAAAACTTTTATTATCTAAACTATCTGAAGGATTTTCAAGTGTTAAGTTTTGCATTTGAAACCAGATACACTAAGAGAAAAAATGTAATAGAGACAACAGCTTACTGAAGAGGAAGATAGGACCTGAAGGAGTTGAAATGCAGAGTACAGAGTATTTTACTCCTTTAATACATGCTGGAAATCCTGGAGAGCTATTCCCCTGCCCTTTTCCACCACATCTTCCTGCATCCCTGTAGCAGAGACTGGGCCTTTAAAACATTTTCCTTTGGGAAGGAAGCTTACAAAAATTACTCAAAGGACAGAAATAACTTGTTCGTCATTATTGGGGAGACTGGTTACAAGAAGGAAATCATAACCAAGAGCAGGAGATGAAAAAAAGTAACACAGGGGATATTAGTTTTCATAAGCCTTCACTCAATTTTCAGATTGCTGCTCTGAGTCATGACCTATTTCCAGCACAAAAATAACTGATCACCCCCTAGAGCAATACAACTTAGAGAAGGGGAGGATCTTTCAGCAAGAATTAAAAACACAGGTCAGACTATGGCTTTGTGTAAAAAAACCCATGCAATACAATGTTATTACCAATAAATATTATTAAATTAAGCTATAATTGACAATTCATCAACTCCAAATATAGTAAAAAAGCTCTATTTACTTTAAACATTGCAGCTTGAGGCTCCCCTAGTTCATGAAATGGAGGTTTGCCTGTTGCCATCTCAATAATGGTACAGCCCAGGGACCAGATGTCAGCTGGAGCACCATATCCTCGTGGTCCTTTATCAATGATTTCTGGAGCCATGTACTGCAAGGTCCCTGGTCAGGACAAAAAGAGCAGTCATATGTACATTCTTCATTCTTATTAAGGAGGATGAACACAACGCTCAGCAAGCAAAAAATTGTGAAATGCAACCTGTATAGCCAAATACCTTATCTCCCATATCGGCACTGAAAACTAGACAAAAACTTATAACATCTTTTTTATAAACTATCTTTTTGCCCATCCTTTCTAACACAAGTTTCAAATGCTGGAAGTCTATACACGACATAATCCAATAGCTTCCCCAGAAAACAAAATTATATCAAATTTTTGCAGAAACCAACTTTGAAATATTATGCATGGAAGAGATGGCAAAATCTGAGAAGTGACAGACATTCTTAATGAGAATAATTTTTCATAATTTACCCCAATAATGAGAACACTAGTGACAGGGAATTTCAAACAGTTAGTTTGAAAAAAAACTAGTTTTGCAAATACAGGGCAATAACTAAGGCAACTCATCATAGTTTGCCTAGAATTTCAGGATGACTTGGATGTGCTTGGGATTTCTGACATCCAAGGTTAGCAAAAAAAAAACCCCAACCAAGCAAAAACCAAACAAACAGAAATCCAATCCAACAAACCAACTGATTAGAATTTCTAAAGTTATACAGATTGACAAAATAAGATCTTGCCTGTAGACAACCTGAGTGTAATACTAGCAATAATACTGATACAGAACAGCACAGTAAAAAATTAAATGAAAGATGATCAATTTGTTATCACAGTTATTGAACCACTCACCAACACAGCTAATGAGGTCTTTACAGGAAGAGGTCAACACCACCACCAGCAGAAACCTGTATATGCTCAGACTGTTGTGAACACTACAGTTCTTTCTCCACCTGAATTTCTATCAGCTCTGTTATGACATCTTTAAATTAAATTATTTTTCTTCTTAGGAATGCAATAAAACTATACTGCCATAAAGCTGTGAACTATCAAGTAATGGACATATGGTGAAGATAAAAGGGTATCATATGTTCATTGAATGTGACTGCTTCAGAATGAAAGTTCCAGGCACAGCTTTGCCCTCAGGCTGTGTGTCTTGAATGGAGGGATGTCATGTTTAAACCATCAGAAGTCTTGATCTTCAAACCATGTAATTTTATTACATAATGCCCAAAATCTAGGGTTTATATACTGCATTACAGAACAAAACCAAATTTCTAGAGACTTTTTAAGGTCCTCTGGGTACCTTAAAAGGTCTCTAGAAAGTAAGTTAGTTACCTGTTTACTGATTTAAATCCAAAATGATAACTTAAGTATTTATTCACATGACAAATTACATCTCAAAGGCACAAACAGGGCTGAAAATTTGCAAGAGAAGAAAGAAGAAGGGCACAAGGAAAGAGTTACCTCCTTTTATTACGGTATGGTGACTTTTCTTAAGATATCATTTCTCCATATATCATCCCTAATGACAATCAGTTGCTAAAAAGTCACTGAGGAGCATGTAAAATACAGGCCAAGAGAATGATAACAAGTAATAATGAGATAATGAGTAAAAACAACTGAGAAAGGTAAGTTACTTCAGAACCTTAATTTTATTTGCATGGCTTCCTTTCCAAGAAAGCTGGAGGAGCTGCAGACATACCACCAGAGACGTAAAGGGAAGTTTTGATTTTCACTTAAGTGAAGTTTATCTCTTGTCTTGCACTCTGAAGCCATCCATGACCAATGGCTTTGTCTGTGTACCATTTACTTAAACTGCAGGCAAGTAAGAGGCTTGTGATATCAGCCTTTGCATAAGGCCATATAACAAGCAAAACCACCACGTTACCCACATCCACTGATCAAGAAACTACGTGACCACATATTCATTTTTTAATGTGGAGTTTCCCCTTTTGCTCAGTAATTTTTGTTTTCCCTGAATATTACAAGTCTTTAAAACCTTGTTGTATTGAAAGCTGTTCTGTAACACATCAGCCTAAAATTTTCCTGTAAACTGTTCTTTTTACTGTTGTTATCCAGTTGGTTGGGTTTTATAATTAACACCTCAAAACTGAAAGTGTTCATAATTTTGAGTTTGGTTTTCTGCACTTTTAAACATACATCTAGAAAGTGTGCAAGTCTAAGCTACTAATGCCAAGACTGTTAAATGAAAAAGAAAAGTTGCTAAATTTAAGTGTTTCCAGATCTAATTGCAACAACCAATTGCTACTTAAGGAACACTTCAAAGAAAAACTTTTACCCCCAAAAAGTAAAATGGAAGAGAGTTAAATTTAAAAAAAAAGGTCAAGAAAGCTATCAAGCTTATGTTTATGGTGATCACACTCCTATTTACTCTGCCCTGCAAACAGAGACCAAACAGTGTTTTCATCACTAAGCCAAAGAGCCTCTAGGCTCAAATGCTAAAGCTGTCATGAAAACCCTTAAACACTCTGCTAGATTAATCTTACCTGTAAAGGTTTCAGTGCATGGATTGATGCCTGCCAGCCGTTTGGAAGTACCAAAATCTGATATCTTGACCACGCCACTGTAGGTGTTCACCAGAACATTGTCCCCCTGTGGTTTGGACAGGAGAGGGAAGGAGGGGAGGGGGTGAGGGTAGAGGAGGAGAGAGGGAAGAAGGGAGGGAGGCAGCAAACAGGGAGGGGGAGACAGAAAAATACAGATTCTCAATCTCAATTCTCCTCCAAGTTTGCACTTATCTTTGTAATACACCTTTCTACAAAGCAATATTCCAGGAGCACCAAGAGAAGGAGGTGGTTTATACCTTCCTTTTGTTTTAAGCTTCCATGAAATCCTAGTAAAAATGCTCCTTCAGATTAAAGCAAAACTAACTGAAGATAAAAAGCAAATCAAACAAGACACACAAAAGGAAAAGTTACCTTTATATCTCTGTGTACAATCTGGTTCTCATGGAGATACTTGAGGCCTTCCAGAATCTGCTTGGTGTAAAATTTAATTGTAGGTTCTTTCATTGGGCCCCACTTAGATCTTAAGAGAGCTGAGAGGCTGCCTACAGGAGTTAAGGAAGAAAGTGTATCAAGAGAGTGAATTCCTCAAATTAACACAAAATATGTAAGTCTGGATAATGCCTTTGCTCAACATTCTAATAGAAATGAAAAGCAGTACCTATTATTAAGCCAAATTCTTGCTAGATCACTCATAGCAAATAATTTGCTGCTGCTCTGGACTTATTTCTTATTTGCCAGGTCAGGTTCTACTCCTCAAATTAACACAAAATATGTAAGTCTGGATAATGCCTTTGCTCAACATTCTAATAGAAATGAAAAGCAGTACCTATTATTAAGCCAAATTCTTGCTAGATCACTCATAGCAAATAATTTGCTGCTGCTCTGGACTTATTATTTCTTATTTGCCAGGTCAGGTTCTATTCCCACAACAAGAATGAATGTTCTGACAGAGCTGGATCAATCCCCCTCACTTCACTGCAACAACTACTGAGACTACAGCTAGCAGCCATGTAGCCCATAATGAAACAAGGACTAAAGGTAACACTCTGCCATGTTGTACACTGTACTTCATCAACTACAGGTATGGGCAAAGAGAAGCTGATTTTCTTGAGGCAGGGAGGGTAGAATCTATATCAGAAAGAGCCTTCTCTTTACAAATATGGCATCAACTTCTGGCAATATTCAGAGACACGAAAGAAAGCTCCTGAAAAAAAATCCCTGAATGGATGTTGAGAGTACGAGATGGGCCATCTACACCTCCCCAGTTCTAATAAAACTAATCTTTAAAGAACACAAATATTTAAATCACGGGGCAAAATAAAGAACAGTTTTACTTATTCAGCACAAAATAAACTAAGTACAGTAGGTCTACGTAAGGCCAGAAAAATTCAGCTAAAGGAACTGACAGCTTTCTAAAGTTTCCTAAAAGAATCTCATATAATCTCAACAGCTAGTTCCTTTTCAAGACTGACTACAGAGTTTAAAATATCTAAATTGGTTCAGTAATATCTTGCCATTAGCAACTAATTACAGCACACTTTACTGTGCATATATGAACAGGAAATAACACCAGCTGACACTGTGAACAAGTGTGGGAAAACAAGTGGAAGTGTTGGTATAATTTCATCACATCTGCATGAGTCATGCAGGTCAAAGTGTCTCAGCTGCCAGGTGAGAAGGTCACAAAGTTTAAAAAACTAAATAGTTTCCCTACATCCCTAAATGCCCTGGATGCATTTAATTACACTTTGAATATTTGTCTGGTCCTTTCTTAGAAAATCTGAACTTTTCCCCCCCCATTTTTTCTTATTTCTGTTTTTACTCTGCAAATTAAATTAATGCAAAATCTAACACTCATTCTGACACATCCTTGACACTGAAGAGTAAATAGCAAAATGGAGATGGAAACAAGGTAGAGAGGTTACAAAGAGATTTCACATCCTCTGCCTCCAGCAGAGAAGGCTAGAGGAGTGAAACTGGAAATTATAAGCAAGGAATACATCTTGCTTATGATTTCCAGTTTCACTGGAAATTTAATCCACTTAACATCTAATCTGCCTAGGGAATAGCAGTGCTTTGTACACAGCAGTTAAAAAACAGTACTTAATTGTTCTATCAGTGCTACTGCTCAAAGAGAAACTTACACTGAAAGCTCCAGTTATCATTCAGACACTTGAGCTCAATGGACCACACAGCTCTAACTCCACTATTTTTTAACAAATGAGTATATGAAACCAAGTACTTTTAATTATTTCTCTCTAGGTTTAGAATTATTATAGAAAGGCTAGAAAGGGTAGTATTATAGAAAGGGACCTATACTCTTCAAATTTACTCTTTCTATGAGAAAAAGAACTTATACAGTTAATATCCCAAAAGAAAAGCACAAATACATTAAGTGCTTATCTAGTGACTTTCAGTCAGTTTGGAGTCCCAAATGCTTTTCCTTTGGCAGACCAAACCCAACATGATACAAACCTCCTGGCACCTGCTCCATAAAAATCTTAATGTACCCATTTTCTGAAACAGATCCAAGATACTGGACGATGTTCCGATGTTTTAAATATTTGTGCAGTGCTATCTCTTCATGAAGAGGTTGAGAATACCTATTTGAAAAAAAAAAAAGAACCAAGGATTATTTCATCATGCAGGAAAAGGTTCTAGGCTATGCTTAAGTGCTAGTTTGACAACAGAATGGATTTTAGGGATACCACTCCAATTCTCAGCAAACATCTTTTCCATGACCTTAAAATGCAGTGTGTCATTCACTGCCTATTCCAAAAAAGTACAGAGACAGATCTCAGAGGAAGTCTAGTGGAGAAACATGCCCTCCAAGAATTTATATGTGTGTCTTCTGTATCAATACACAGCACTGTCTTTGACCCCAGACCTCCTCTCATGCTTTTCAACCTCCTCAAACAGAATACAAATGACATACAACTGCAACCTAAAACAAACGTCTCCTGGAATGTAAGATACACATACAGATTATTAAACGGTCAATTTTATTTTATATATATATCATATATTTTCCCCCCCAAAAAAAAGTCTTTATTCTCAAAAAGGTACTTTTGGATAGTAGGAGGAAACAGTAATTGAATTTCAGTATATTGGCATTTTATAAACAAACCACAAAGAAACACATGCTAAGAAGAGCCAAATTTTCAAAAAACAACTGCATTTTTCTTCACAGTGTGTATATAACAATGAACTAGGTCTTACCTGCTGTCTCTCTCAGGTATTTCTTTGATGGCTATTCGGACCTGGTTGCTAAGGTCTCTTCCAGCATAAACTATTCCATAAGTACCTTTCCCTAGAACTACCCTTTCACCATTCTCATCATAATCATATTCATACTGCAAGCAGAAAAGATAAAGCAGCACAGAAATTGTTATCACTAACATTTGACATTACAGAGAGCCTTAATGCCAATTTAGCACAGCACAAAGGTGTTGCTGCAGTGCAGCTGTGGGGCAGCAGGTTAACCCCCAGCCTCGTGCTTTACACAACTTGTCAAATTTCCATCTTACTTGCTTTGTAATACAATCTTCCTTAACCAGCTTTGAGAAAGATGGATTTCCAAGCAGGGAACATACCAATAAACCAAATTTAATGAAACATTGCTGTCAAAAGAACCCATTCACGTATTGTCTCTAAGAACTGCTGACAGAACCTTCAGAACATGTAAATATAAGGAACATAACCTAAAATTTTGAAAGCAGTGGTTTAATGAACAGATAAAAGTAACTGGACCATATAGTCACCCCAGGACATCCCCTCTCATGATGAGATTTTTATTATTTTTCCAAAGGGCAGAAAAAATATTCATCTTGTCAACAAAGTGGTTTCCACTGCTGCTGAAACATGTTGGGTCATATTTCCAGCTGAATAACTCAATGCTGGTTCACTGACTTCAGTAAAGTTACACTAATTTACACCACCTCAAATAGTGACCTTGTGACAGAACTCTCCTACTCTAAAGGAGTGAATGATGTTTAATGGAAGTGTACCCCAGACATTACATAAAACCAAATTTCTTATGGAAGTTGAGTTGAACAGCACATCCATTATTCAAATCAGGAAACTTATAAAGGATGAAAGGAACTAAACAATTTCATAGTCTCAGATATTGTCAGGAGTACACAGATGCCCCCCAGTATCTTCCCACATCCAAGTGGGATGTCAAATATGGGAAAACTGCAAGGTACTCTCCGTGGCCTCATGTGATTTCCCTATTAAAAAAACAAACAACAAAACTTTTTACAATGGCCATAACTACTGACTTTTCTGTCAGTGACTGCTTTTTCTGTGTTGTCCCAATGTAACTCTGTGGTACAGAATGCAGCCTTGAAGAATTTCTTTGATGTGCCTTCCCAGTTCACATGGCAGCTCTGCTGCTGCAGAGTCCACGCTCCCCCTCTTCACCTCGGCAAGGATGGCAAGTTTCATTCTGCTGTATGGAATGTGCTAAAGGAAACCCGTCTGTCACTTATCCTGACAGCATATTCTGCTCCGTGGAACTAAACTGGAGCACACACAGCTTTAGCACAGCTCCATTTACCACATTTCAGCACTTCATGGTTCACAACATAATCTCATTACACGACAGGCATAACTGACCCAAAACGCCATATGCAAAAATTGCCAGGTTCTTTGGTAGGAGCACATCCAGCTTTCACAGCTATCATATGACACAAAACTGTGCAGAAAAAAGACAGCAGTCACATTGCAGAATTTAGGATTGACAGCAACCCCATCTGCAACACACTGGTACTAAGCCAACCTTTTAATTACCGTGGAGAAACCTATGTTCTCCAGTGTGGGTCCCATGATACATGAAAATTGTTGGCATTTAGAGTTCAGTGCTAGTTAGTAGACAGTTTAATAGACTTGTACATACTTGATGTCACTTTACATTTGCCTCTTCTTGTCCCAACAGCTACAAAAATTGAATAAACCACTGTTGGTTGCCAAAAATCTGAATAAGTGATCCACTGGCTGTGAAATCCAACCAGTAAACAAGTGTTCATATCTGACCTTCTGTAAGGCAGAGTGTTCTCTAGATTATCCAATTGGGGTACAGCAGGTATTCTTAAAGTGACAGGAACTTCTTCATATCAATATATGGAAGTGAATGCCCCAAGGCTGAAGGAACTGCAACATTCACACTCCTTCAAAATACTTGCTAGCTGTAAAATTAGACTGCAGTTTATACATAAAATATACAACCCGTAGCGACAACGTGCTCATAAGGATTCTGACTGAAATCAGATTTTCTTGCCCCAGACTTTGCAGGAGGTTATTTCTTCCTCTTCCCCAAATATAAACAACTGCTTTATTAACAGCAAGAACTGTTTTCTTTGTATTAGTGGAGCCCATCAAGACCATATAAAGCTGCATTTTCCTCATTGTCACTTCTTAAATGTAAGATCTCAAGCTGCAGTTAAGTGTCTTTCTTCATTTATATACTAAACTAATTATTTCTCCCCTTCAGAAGTCCTGATCTCTGTTTCATTGTCATAACCTAAGACAGTAAGAACAAGGTGACAACTGTGAAAACTTCTAGATAGGTAGAATGATATAGCTCAAAGATTTAGAATTAATTTCTGTAGTCATATCGCCACATGTCATTCATTCATGCAGGATTACTTCCTGTTGTACACAGTCAAGTGATTTTTTCAGTTTAGTTTTTAAAAGGCTCAAGCCACGATGAGCTCACCTCCTCTGAGAGACTGTTACACAGCCGAACAGACTGTTGTGTGGAGATAGCCCTTGCTATTAGCTGAGTACATAATTATGTAACATACAGATCTGCAGCTATAGTTAATACCCTGTGTGCACCACGGCAGGGCCCCGAAGCTGTGTCAAGACCACAGATGGTTGCATTAAACTGGGCTTAACAGATGTGTGTATTTGTCCTTTCCGCTTGAGGAAAGAATTCTGTGGCCAAACAAACTGCAGTGCAAAAACTCATCTTTCCCACTATATGAGACTACATTTAGCAGTACAGCAGAGAGTTATATATTTTCTTTTTCGTCCCCTGAAGCCTCAAGTCCTACAAAAGCTCACTACCATGAACAGCTGCTCTGAATGGTCGGCCTAAGAGAATTGTTGGAATGAGACACAATCAGCAAGATGCCCAGCTTAAACAAGCCACAGGAGGGTTTTCATGCTCATTAATTGATTAAATTTTCTTGTCCACAAATAAAACAACCTACCTTCTATGGTGGCTTTTCAGATTTCAAAACAAATTTTAAAAAGGCTAATAAATACAGGGTATGTATTTAATGCTACAAATCTGGACATCTGCTATGAGTCACTTTCTCTTATGACAACATGGATTCATCTATCCCAACCTGAGGCCACATGAAATGTGAATAATCCTTTCCAAGTTGGTTGTTTTTCCTTTTTTCCTCTCTGTACTAATTAGAAAGAAAGCATACAGCTACTAGATTCCTAACATGGATGTTTCAGTGATAAGAAAAAAGCACAGTGTATTAACCTGATCCTAAATACCTGCAATATCTCTGGGACAGAAGCCTGTCAAATGAAATTACCTGGAGTAGTAATGGTATCAAGTACCAGGTAGAAAAACTGAAGTACCTTTGTAATGGCTTTTTCTTAGCATTTATTTAATACTTGATCTTTTTTATCCACTTGAGCCAGCTGTTAACAGTTGATTCTTATCTATACATTGTTTACAATGTACAGAACACAAACACAGCAACACACTTCATTAAGGATTTATGCAATTTACAGTAGTGGGTAGTAACAGGCCCACTTCATAAACAAAATGTTTTTTCAAATGAATGCAAATTTCATGTACAAATAATTTTGAAAGAATTTAAATTTCATATACAATTAAGGAGTTTAAATGCTGTTTAACTTTCTAATATACTGATATGAAAGTGCAGGGAAGACTAAGAAAAAGTTTCAGAGTTCTCAGATCTTTTATCCTTGACATACCTCTAATGTGTCTCCATCTATTTCTCCTTCTAGTTCCAAAGTACTTCCAACTGCATCAGACAAAATTTCTTTCACTAAACCACAGAACCTAAAAAAAATAAATACAAAGCACAAGATCAAAGAAGAATATCCTTTTGGAAGCAGACTAAACAGATTCTTGCAAGCTGGGCATTGCTTTCAAGCTAATAAACTGACTAGCATGTTCACAGCTTTCTTTCATTACTAACTTTCTCCATATTTATCCCCATTTTAAACGATGAAGAACATCAAACACACACTGAAAAGCCTAATTATTTATAAATTATTATGTTTGCCATAGCAGAACCTGATAGTTACTTGTTTTTGCAATTGCATAGTAAAATCTCAGTAGATTCAACTCAAATACTTTTTTCAGTACATGTTTGGCTGCAAGTGTGATTACTCAATATTTCAGAAAATCAGATGTTGTAGCTTTTTGTCAAGCATTCAGAAAGCCAAAAGTATAAAAGTAGTAATGTAGCTAGAAGAACAGAGTTTTAACTAATTTCTAGTTCTCTGGAGTGGAGATACTTAACATTTCTTCCTGTAGTTCCCTGCCAGAGCCACTCATTCTTTTCCAAATTCTGTAAGAAATTGTTTAAAATTATTTTAAAATTTTTAAAATAGTCATAATTTAATTTCATAGATCTCTTTCATTAAATAACAGAGACATCTCTTGAACTGGCTCTTGTAGCACACTGAATATGGCATTAAAAATGTGGCCATGTTTCATGACATGCAAATTGCACTGCCAAATTCAGGCTGAGGAGGTAACATTAATTTTAGTGTTTCCTACCTTTTATGCAATGCACTCTGCAAAGTTAGTCATTTTCTTTAACCTGAGTTTATTCTGTGTAATACATAAGTAGTAACTACTGCAAGAAATAGTGAATATACCATTATGATCCAAAACCTATGTGCATCAACAACTCCCTCCTACATCATTCAGAAGGTGCATTTGCAACTACCAGTCATAAGGCAGAATTTAGTCTGTAAAGATTTATGCCTAAAATTCAGTTAGCCTGCTTACTGTTTTAGAGACAACAGATCATCAGAAAACATTTAACTACAGGTACAATCGGTAACACATCTCTGACACAATGTAAGTTAGAATTTCTTGTTACACTTAGATACTCTTATTTAAATCAAACTGAACAGACACAAAAGGGAACATGAAACAATGTAGCACCTTACATGACATGGCCAAGATAAAGAAAAATAAGATAATAGCTGTAATTTAGATTAAACTGGTTAAGCCTTTTTCAGACATAATGATTTGTAGATAAACTAATCAGAATCACACAGGAAATACAATGGATGCTCTAATCACCTTAAGCATCACCAAGTTTGCATTGCTTCTTTATCAAGAAAAAATAAGTGAAGAAATAAAGAGTCTGTTTCTCAAGAAAAAGATTGGCTTTCAATCTTTATGAAATCAATTTTATTTAGGATATAGATGAGGTATGCAACACCCACACAAACTGAACTCACCTACTACATTGGTTTTCTGTAGAAAAGTAGATTTGAAAGTCGTCATAGTTATCATGGACATAAAGAAAACAACATCGTTCATCAAACTTGGAAATGCTGTAAAATTCACATTAGGAAAATGTTACAATGTTAACTATTGTAAGAAATAGGGCAATGAGGAGGGTTTTTTAAAATTATGAACACTTAAGAAATATATTTTTCACAGATAATTGCATACTGCTTCTCTAAAGTAATTATATATATTTTCCTTATAACTAGGAGTTTTCAGTTTATTTATATACTCTATAATCCTCTCTCCATTGTGATAAATAAGCTGCAGCTTACTTTGGTAAAATACTGAGGTGTACTGAGGTCGGTTTGTTATTCACTTCTGCTTTTACACAATTCCATCAGACTCCTTGGTACTTTATGACACCTCACAGGAAATTGAATTGCTCTGACACTGATTCAGCTATCTAGAAAACCTTTCCTTAGGACTGAAAAGTACTTCAGGTTTTTGGAAGTCCATTGCTTCTACAAAAAAAAAAACTGAACTGGGAAATACCAACGGTGTAACAGATCCTTCTCAGTTTATAATTTTTATGGCCTTAAACTGATAAATAAGTTTTGGGATGACCAATATTTACTCAAAATTGAAGGAATAATTCTGAAAAAGGGATTATTTATTCCATACTGTGTCTTGCCAGATATATCCCATATAAATAACGCTGAAGGAAAAAGTGAAATGCCATAAAACACAGTATCAATATGAAAATAAATCTCTTACGCCAACCACTTGCACTGAAGTATTTTGCTACATAATCCCAAGTTGTTAGGCTTTTAAAGTATTTTTGTGCCTTAACGTAATAGCATTTCTTAGATTCTTGCCTGATCTGTTCAGTCAAACTCTTCTGTTTTGCATATCTTCTGCTGAGCCAGTTACTCAAAACACATGGCAGGACACTTCAGTAAAGTTGCCTCGTGTTACATGGCCAATTGATGTTGCCTGTTGAAGCACCATCACGGGATACCTCAAAAATTTTCAGAAGTTCCAAATTTTACCTGAAGATTTTTCTAGAAATATGTGAAAATAATAACTATGCCATTCTTTAGTTTCATTTAGTATAGCAATTTCCAGTCTAGCAAGTCAGAGATGCACATATCAGACTTGAGAACTAAGAGACAAAGCAAGGTGATTCTTCCAGGGGCAAATATAAGACAGACAAGACAGTATCTAAGCAACAATACTGCATTATAAACATTGCCATGTATGGTGTATATAAGATGAACTGGTTAGTATAAGTACAGTCCAAGAGTTTTGATAGAGTGTATTTTAACTGAGACTATTTTTTCTAAAGGAACGCAATTTCAAAAGTATAGTAATTTAAAGTTGTCACAGACAAAGCAAACATGTAACTCCAATGAATTTTAAAAAGATTGCCTCTTTGAGCTTTGTAATACAGTGAATTTTTAATCATTCAGCAGTGATTAAAAATCAAAGCAAATGAAATTAATTGCTTGCTTCCTTTTGATTAAAGTTATCATTCTCAAAGATTAATTTCTGTGCATTGTGTTGACTGTAGGTAATTAATATGGCACAGAAACTTTATACTGAATTATTCTCAATCAGTTCCACAGACTTCACATTCTGTAATTCACATTGCATTGGAGTAATAGAATGAAATACCATGTAAAATTCAGTTAAAGCCTGCTTTTTTAGAAGAAGAAAAGACTTGAAGTTATGATAGAATCTATGTCTAAATCCACAGTTTTAAGTTTTCAACCACCACTCCTATTAGTCAGAGAAATACTTCTTTGCTGAGCTAACTTGCTTAAGCACATCATACAACTTCAGGGAAGGCAAACTTGGGACCTAAAACTTTAGGCACTCTTAGTCAAGACCAAACCCTAGAAGCCCTCTCCTTTCAGAACTATAAAACCCTGAATTTCTGAATTTCTTCTTGTACTTGAATCACAAGGTTTGTCAAGCACTTAAGCTTATGCAGTCACACAAGTGACCCCAGACAACAGCAATAGATGTCCCTAGAAAGGCCAGATCCACCAGTGTAGAGACACAGGAGCTCAGAGAGAAAGCAAAAGCCCACCTGGTGTTCCCTGTACTTAGAGATCCTCTGGTTCTTAGCTACAGGCTGCATAATTCAGAGAAGAGACAAGTTTATTTTTTTTTTCCTCTCCTGGTGTTCTGTCTCTCACCCTTCCAGCAGCAAAGCAGCCCAATTTAACATACATAATCTACTTTCTAAATGCAGTCACACATTTTGCAATTATTAACACCAAATATGAATATTTTCTATCCTTTCAGTTCTCAGAACAATCCTGTTCTTTCTATATAATATTCTGATCTTTTTTCATACTAATATTTTGACCCATTTACTTATGACTAGTGTTTTCACTGATCTAAGCATCACAAAATGGAACTCTTCTAACCATTTAAAGATTAGTCCTTGAGAAACCCTACTAGTAGTCTACTTACAGCTTAAGAATTATTTTCTGTCCTTAGCAAAAACTACATTTACACCTCATTTATTAGTTCTTTAATAATTCAAGTTTTAGCTAGCAGGTATTTAAATAAAGCCATATCAGAAGCATTTCTGAATTCCAAACAGAAAAGAGATACTATAGTTTCCTTTACTTAAAGAAAAACGAAGTCTTCTTTCACTTATGGAAGGAAGCAAGAAGCACTAAGGGCTCTTCTTTCCTTCTGCCCTCCATGTTTTTAAATGCAGAGATGCCAATAACTTCAGTGAAACATTTAGAAAAATCTACAAAAATCAGTTATATAATGGAAAACAAAGAAGCCTACCAGAGAATACAGGCATCCAATAACCCTCTCAGATCTGAGTGTTCCTATGAGAAATGTACAGCTCTGCCTGTGCATGGAAAGGCAAACTCTTCTGTGACATTTCAAGGCAGGCTGGACACAACAAGCTTTTATAACAGGCCATTATTGAAAGAGAGAGATTTAAGGTAGAATCCAGATTTCGCACTTAAGGGAAATATAAAACATATATACAAAAAGACACTCAACTGTTTACTAGCATACCAACCTTATTCCCCTAATGGAAGAAGCTGTGAAATTCCATTCATGAATCTGTTTCTGTAAAGAACAAAGGGATAAAATGAATCACAGTTTAACCTTGACTTACTATTGAAAACAAAGTCACAACATGGTAAGTAAAACAGAGAGACATGTTGGAAAACCTTTCTCTCTCTCTTTCTTTATTCCCCCCATATTTTGAAATAAGAGTAATACATGGGTAAGTAACTTATATATTGCTATTTTACTTCATTTCAAGAAAAAATGAATAGAAATGGCACAGGGTGGAAGCAAAGACCACATTTCCTCATACAAATTCAGCCTGAAGAGTAAGTTGCGCAGCACAATTTACCAAACATTATGTTTTGATGCAATACATTTACATATCACATTAAACATGGAACAGACTATGCCCTAATCTTATCTAGGCTCAAAGGGAAAGGCACATCTACCTGTCTCCCTAAGAGGTTTTGAGCCAACAGCTTTGGCCCAGGGAACACACTGGAGGGAAAACAGAGGAAGGACAACCTGTGTCTAGGACTGCAGCCCTTCATAAATCTAATTATAGCTACAAGCTGGATCTTTTTTAGCAATGTCAGATATGCAGAAAAAGTTTGCTCCATAAAGCAAAGTTGTGTCACACGCATTCAGCTGAAACAGTGAAGCAGAAAAATGTACTGGAAAAATTGTTCACAGATCCAGGTAATTATGTGGACTTGTCCTGCTCCATGCTTCTTTTCCACACTTTGTCTCTCTATGCTTTTGGTCTATTCTCCATCTATGTTGTTCTAATACTAAGAAAGTGTGGCAAAATACATTGCAGATTTCAAGTCCTTCAATGTGAAGCTAAAATATTTTGTCATTTTTAAGAGCTGACACTGTCCATAACTGTACCTACTCCTTTCTTAATCCCCTGTGCCTTATCCAATAATCCAAGACACCAAATATTTTATTTCTTGACACTTACTTGTCACAGGCCATTTCTTCTAGTTTCAAATATTACAGTTGTAAAAGGTTAAAAATGCCTAAAACATTGAACACAATTCTGGGCTTTATTTTTACTTTTAATCTTTGATCTGCATCGTAACTAAAATCACAGAATTCTAATGAGAAATATTATGAGCAGACCAAATAACCCGTGCACTTCTAAGAGACATGGTCAAGATAAGTTAAATCTGAATGACATCAGAACCACTTGATTTCTAACCATAGTCACTCCTTTTACTTTCTCTGTAAAACAAACTTTTGTGTCTGCACAAGAGACACTGAGGCTTGGGCTTCACAGAAATGTAGCAAATTTAAAATTATTGTAGAGTGCTCCAAAATCTACATGCAAAAAATTACTTTATGTAAAATGAATCAGTACATTTAATAAACTTGTTGACAGTTTTACCATTTCAGGGGGAGAGACATGCCACAAAGACAGAGAGCTCTCATCTGCTTCACTGTTGATTGAAACATAGGCAGGCTGGTAGACTTTAGTTGGTTCTATCACCAAAACCTGAAGACAGAGAGCATTTTTCCTTAATAAACCAGTTAATACACTACAGTATCTTCAGATGCTCAGATATAAACAAAAGGTAATTTTGAAGTAAGACCTAAAAAATTTTCAAAGGAGACAGGAGGCCAAGACAAGGCAGGAACAGTCTGTTTTCTTATGAACAATAGAATAGCAGTATCATAATCTGTTATAGGAGACTTACAAGTATTTCTTAGAATGCTTTTAGGGTGACGGGTTAATTTTTTTATAGCATAAAGATTAAGAAAATACAGGGGTTTGGTTCATGCAGTGAAACAACAGGCAGTTAAGTTTTCAAGTATTACGTTTAGAGTCTTCCAATTCTTGTAATATCCTATCCAGAAACATAAAACATACAAAACTTTTTTGGACATAACATCTTACTGGAAATCTCAGTCCATTAGTTGTTTCTTTCGTTGCCTCAAAAATTATATCTAGCCAGAAAGCCAATCTTTCTTGTTTAGGAGAATGTTCTATGGTGAGTTTCTTGAAACGCTGAATTAACATCAGATTCTGAACTAATGATTTCAAGTACCTAGAATGTATTGAATTAGTGAGTTAACAAAGAGAAAACAAAATTCAACCAGATTCTTAAACCACTTAACTGACTTAGACATCCAAAATGAAATGTGTCTTAAAAGCTACCACAGTGGAAATGGTAGTGTTGATTTTTACAGATTTCTGGAAAGAATAGCAAGTTTAGACAAAGCCTTGAGTCATAAGCTCACATGGGTGTTCATGAACAATAGCTTTTTGCAAATGGGTATAGTTACACAAGTAGTTACATGGGGATTAGACAGGATATGATGAACAAGAAGATGGTGGAGGGAAGCAGCAGCTATCTTAACTCTGAAAACAATGGTTTCACAATTTTTCACAATTGCTTCACAAGGAATCATTACTAATATGCAAATTCTTTCTTATAAAGTATGTGCTTCAATGGGATATAACCTGACAATGTTGGGTAACTTAATTTCTCACCTTCCCCCTTCCTTCTCATAATAAAAAAAACAGAGCATAAAGTCAGAGTTGCAAACAATCTAAGATGGAAAAATCCAGTTACGTTATCCAGTGCAAGATCTTTTAAATTTGTGTATTTCCCCATAGTTTAGTACTTGAGCAACAGCCTTCTTCACATACCACACTGGAGGTTTCAGCTTAAAAAGCTTCTCTGCTGCTTGTACTGCTTTACCAACATCATTTGCCAGCATGCTCACACTGAAGAACTGTCCCACATCCCAGTAATTGTTCATTTTTTCTAGGCTTCCTTTTCTTCCCAATAAACTGTTTAACCGTACACCTGTAAAATTTTAATTGGAAACCACAATTTTCTATCAGTAAAACACTCTTTTGCGTTTTTTACTGGTAAGCTGATCAGTAAAAGACTAATTTAAGACTTGATTAAGTATTACCAATGAAAATAAAGGAGTAAGTTTTCCCCAAGAAACAACATTGCACAATATAGAAGAAGGATCTGCAAATCATACCTCCAGTACAGAACTTCTACTACACAGGGCTGAAAAACCTCTTTTACTTCCTGTCTAGGCTATCTGTCTCCTGATTCTCAGTGTAAGATGCACAAATCTTTGTCCTCATCTGTACTTACTTCAAGAGATCCATGGCTAGAGGATCACACAAGTCCACCCCAGAGCAGGGTCAGAGAAATTATTTAAAGATGCCTTTGCATTCTTAACATTTAAGGCTCAAATATGCATTTCAGACAAGACCAGCTTCCAAATATGTTCAACTATCATTTCCCAAGGAGGATCTGCATATCTGTTTCTATTACAGGATTTCTCTGTAAATGTAAAGTGATGTGTTTTAGTTAGCACATACATGGAAGATGTAACTGACTCTAGGTAGACAACAAGTAACTCTCCTGGTAGGTCCTTCCAGACAATACTTCTTGTGGATCTCTCAGCTCAGTGACAACAGAAACCCTTTCCTGGCATTTCTGAGGAGAACTAGGCCACACTGTCTCGTCCTGGTTTTGTGCCCTGTTGGCTCTGCAATGGGATAATCTCTGTGGTGCAGTAAAGGCAGTTTACAGATGGTGCTGAAGTTGGTCCTTTGTTGTTCTCCAGTCTCTGGGGCCCTTTAGATGGGCCAAGATACCAGAAAGCTGCTGCAAGGCAACCAGAAGGAAAATATGCCTTTGAGATCCCTGTGCTTTAGACTGCCATCCAGGACCCACCACGAAAAAGCCTGAACTGTCTTTTCTGTCTATGCAACCCATCACCGCAAGTATTTTGTTTTCTTCATAGGAAGAGAGGCAGAAAACTTGTCTGTGGCACTGTGCTATTTACCTATTTTTCTCAGTTCCATTGAGCTTTCAAACTGTTGTCCTGCAACAAGCAGCAAAACTGCAAGGTTAATTCCAGAATAGAGAGTTGGCTGGAGTTCAAATCCTTTGCGGTACCTGCAGAGAAGAGTCAAGAACTCACATCTCATTGTTTAGAAGAACTGAAATATTAGTAACAAAGTTTTGGTAGGTATTTAAAGCTATTGATTTACTGTAAGGATTATATGGCTAGTTGGCACCAATGGCCCCAAACCCTTTGTTTTAAAGCTTCATATTCTTTAAAGGTAACTAAGACACAGCTGACACAGGCTGAATGCCTGCCACTAGCTGGTGCAGGATCAAGAGATCCACCTGAAGCTTGCAAGTTCACTGCTACCCATCCATGTTGCATGGGGGGAAAAGAGGTGGTGAGAGAGAATATTGCACAATTACAGTTCAAACCCACATTGCTAAAATTATTGTACTCAGAGGTATGATTATACAAACACACCTATTATGAACATTATGTCAGTGAGACCCTGTGTGCATATGCATACCTTAATCTCTTAAGAAAATTTATAACAAAGTTTATCACTGTTATTCCTTATATACAGTAGATCATTGCATTTCCTGGGGATCCAGCATGGAAACCATCCTTGCACAGAGGACTAACCTAACTCCACTTGTATTTCATTTTGGCCTTAAGACACATCAATTATATATTTCCTCAATAAAGACACAAGTTAGTCAACACCCCTCCCAATAAAGTGCATCATTCAATTTCCAGGAGAGTTTATAAAGAGAAGCAATGAAATACATATACAAAGATCTGATGCTCAGAAAACCACTTACTCAAACAGGACCCTGAAAAACAGAGGTAAGTGGAACAACTGATCTTCTAATTGTTACAGTCCTGCTTTTCATATCCAGAAGTTAAAAGTCTGAAAGTGCTTTTAAACAGATTTTTTTTTTGTTACCATTCAATGGAATGATCTCGACTGTTGGTATCTTTACAGTCAGAATCAAGAAACATATCCTTGTAGATCCTCCCACATAAGCAAAACATGTCTGGAGCAGGGTGATCACATGTCTGCAGGACTTGAAGCATAACTTGTAGTGCCTTCTCTCTGTCACCTGCATTATTTCTTCTGAAATCAAATACAGAGAATAATACATGAGACCTGAAACAGTAACTTCAAGATGGGAGAACAGTATCTATCCTTCATCTATCCCATCATTACTGTACACACTCTTGACTTTATTTAAACTGACACTCTTGACTTTATTTAGACTGATGAATGATTGTTGGTTGATTGATAAAACCCAAATTCACTCTCCTGTCATTGGTCTCTACATGTAGGTCACACAAGAACTGATGCAAACCCAGAACTACTCTTTGACAAAAATCTGCCATCTAATTTGATCCCTTCCTGTGTACACAAGCACACTCTGAACCTCCTGCAATGAGAACATCCTGCCTGTTTAGTGTTCATTCCTGACAACACTTAACAAAAATGGCCATTTTCAGCATTCAGTGTGACAGATCATTCAGCTATATCCAAGATTTGTAATCTTGTATCCAGAGAATCCAGAAACAATACCACAAAATACCAACTAATTGCAGGAGAAGCCAGGTCAATCCAATCTTATCCAAAAGAATGGCAGAGCTCAGTATGGAGGCCTTTGAACTCCAACAAGAATAGTAGGGTGAAATTGAACTGTATTTCTTAATTAAAATTCTTCAGATTAGAAAAGTATTTGAAAAACAGACAGCTGTGACACAGCATGTTTTGACAAACATTTAACAATTGTATTAATAAGAAAATGGTGATTAAATAGCATTTCCATTCCTTATTATTATCAGTCATATTTTTGGCCTCCATTTACCCTGCTGTTTTTCTAAGTTCAGAATTCAATATTCACTGCAAAAAGTCACTTAGAACAAACAACAATGTCTATTTACAAGAGCAATGCAAACACAGCTGAAGAGTTTAATAGCCTCTTCAACACTTTTTTTCATCACCAGAGAGATTTAAAATATTTACCAACCCCTTTTTAGAACTGTTTACAATTTTCCAATCCCCACCTAGGTACCCATGAACACCTAGGTATCCATCTACAAGGACTATGAGTACTTTGTCAGCAATACCAGTAGCAGATAATGGTTTCTGGTAAATGTATTACTTGCATGCCCCAAAAGGATTAATATTTACTGTAAAGAGACTCTGTTCCTTAGGTAACCAGCTGATGCAATAAGACCAGTAACAGCACATCTGTAGCAAAATTCAGGCTTCTGTGCATGCTAGGTGAGGGAGAACATCTAATGAGATTAAACAGCTTTGTAGCTGGTTGTGAAGGCTTTATCCTGCCTTTGATGTCACTGGCAGAGCATAAACTTTCACAGCAAGTACTTTAATATTTTGAAGTCTTTTTTCTTCATATTAACTTCTGTAATCAGCACATAAGGAGAAAGTTGGTATCTTTTTTCACTTTTACAAAAAATAAAGAGGAGGTAAAAACTGTGGGAGTAAATCCATTGCACAGGTCAGCATGCTCTAACCAAACTTCTTCTGGTCAAACCAGATTCTTTCACTAGGAGTACCCAAGCTTTACTGTTGGGTACTGTTGGGTACATTAAAGCACAGAAAATTGAGTAAACAGAGTTTAGAACAAGATTAAGCCCTGATATTATAAGTCCAGTAGTTCCCTGGTCTTGTATAGTGACCATAAAAGTTGGTTTGTGTTCTGAGCTCTTCTCGAAAACATAAGAAATGCACACCTAAAACCTAATGTTCCACTTTAGCATGGAAACAGAAAATATAAAAATCACTGCTTTCCCAGACTTGACTCAAGTTTTCCTTCTGTGAAATAGGTTATTTATTAATGTTGATATTAAGAGGTGTTAGGTACTGATTGAAAAAAGCATAACTAAAGAAAAAAATACAATGTACAAATCAAGACACTGCTTAAAATGGGACACTGTGCAGATTACAATCTCTGGTCTTCAAAGGATGAACCTGTACACACCAAATACAATACTAGGAGAGTATCACAAAGGACCAAGCCCTAAATAAACACTGTATTAGAGAACTTAAAATGAAAGATCCCTCTCTCTTATAAGGAAAAAAGTATTGTTAAAAATAATTAAATTCAACAAAATTTAGCACATGACAAGTATACACTCATCTAACAGGATATAATTTAAACAATAATCAGTTTAGGTGTCTTTATATTAGACCCTATTTTTCACTGCAGCAGAATTCAATGCCCATTGAGTAATACAAAACCCATACACCAATTATGATAATTTACAAATTTAGGAAATTCTCAGCTTCTAAATCCCAAAAAGAGGGGGCAAACAAAGAAAAAAACCCGAACAACATAAAAGATCACATAAGCTCCAAGCAAGTTCTCTGAAGTCAGTATGAAAACATTCTGCTGGATAATATGCAGAACCTGTTACGCTTGACCAAGACAGATTTTCATTTCTTATTTCAGACCCCACACTTTGTCAGGTCTGCATGCCTGACAGCTCATCATTTGTTTCAAGGTGCCTTAATACAGATCTGTGGTGTTATCAATAGAGTAGAAGAGATTACCTTAAATCCTTAAGGTTTAGCACTGACTTTGATTTTTTTTAAACCAATCTCAGCTATGTTAGCTTCCCCACGCTCCCCATCCCCCATTTAAAGCCACACTAGAACAAATCACAAAAAAACATGTCATAAAGGACTGCTGGAGGTCATCTAATAGAATCTCCCTCTCACAGCAGGTCCACGGCCCAGCACAAGACCATGGCAGCCTTGGCTGTGTCTCAAAAGCTGCAAGGATGGAGATGCCACAGCCTCTCTGAACAGGGAAAGCTGAAATACTGTGCATGATGATGCACAGGCATGAGAAGGAAAGCAGAAAATGTTATCTTTATGGATTAACTTGGTACACCAGGTGAGATTTGCAAAGAATATCCCCTGAATATGAAGTTTTATAAGCCACAGCAGAATCTCAATAGGCAGCTACAAAAATGACCCTACCACGTTATTTTACTGCTCCTTGGTGCTTACAGGCCATCTTGAACTGAAATACAAATGTCCCTCACGGTACCACACAAACAAGTCAACTTTAGGAATGAAATAGAATTTTGAAATAGGCATTTTTTCAATGGTGCTCTTCAACACACAATCTGTTAAACTCTCTCACATCTGGAAGAAGATATGTCCTACCTTAAAGAAGTTTGCATATTCACCCAGTGAAAATATGAGCTATTTTTCATATTTTTTGGGGGTTTAGGGGGCACAGTTTTTAGAATTAGAACTCACAATCTGAAATTTCTTTCAAAATACACTTTTATTGGTCAATGAGGTAAGAAAAAGGAGTACTACTACAATTTATTTAGAAACTATATTAAAAATCCCTTGGAAAGTGTTTCATAAAACTACTTTTTCTTTCTTACTGCTTTCTTTGTTAGCACATGTTAGTCCTCTTACTGCAATTGTTACTTTGTGAGAACTTGCAGAGAAACCAAACAGAGATAATGAATCTACATTATCTGAACATGACAGCAGCAGAAACTGCTGCCAGTTAAGAAAGAGATCTGTGAGTTACTTCCAAAAACTAGGGCAATTATGAAAATATCATAGATCTCAATAAAACACTGCCAAGTGTCCCCAGGCACAATGCTAGGAATTCAAAGAAAATGGACAAGAAATAAAAATTAAAACTGTAAAATCATGATGTCTTTTACAAATACCCAGCACATTAATTGTCAGTACTGTGTACAGTTTTAAGTTTTATTTAAAAAGGAAACTGAACCATCAGGATTAGGGGAAAAAAACTTCAAATTGAGGGAATGACCAATGACACAGAATCATTTCTGTATGAAGAAACCTTCAATAAACTAAGGTTTTTCAGACAGAAATGGCTACATAGGAATTCTTTATCCTAAAACAAAAGTTGTCCTGCAGGGCACCTTTACAGCCTCTAATCACTTCCTCGAAATTCGTGCCAGTGTTCTGCTGCCAGCTTGGTTCAACCAAACCCTGCAGAAACTGCTGGCTGATTCACTTGCTCATTTGCCAGCTTGCTCACTTGCAGTTTTGCCACACGGTTTATCTGTCTGCTGACTCTACCACGTTTCTTCAATCACAGAAGCAGTCTTCCCACTTCCCTGGTCTACACAAGCCTCTTGCATCTGCCTCCCTGTCCTAGCCAACTATCCACTCCTCCTTTACCTCCCTGAATTATTATGCAGGGCAAAAAACTCCTATCACAGTATCTTACCTGGAATAGCACCTGGAACACTCAGTAAAAAGTAGGGTTTTTTTCTCTCTCTTTGATATCATAGCTCCTTTCTTGCTCTCCAAATCCATCCTCTTGATAGCAAATCTTTCTCTACACTCCAGTCTTTAAAAAGAGACCTAGTTTTAAATATACCTAAACACACACACACAAAAATCTTCCTGCTTCACAGACTAGTTTTACCAGCTTTAAAGAATTGGCATGGTTACAGAGCCAGAACTACACTCAGTGAACCAGGCCTTTGCCCAACAAAGTCAACAGGAACAGCATGTATTTCACTGGGACAAGAATTAGCTCACTCTGTTGGTAACAGGTGCTGTAATCTTTTTTTTCCTCAACGATTTGTTCACATCTTCCCCTGTATATTTTTTTTTCTATCTAGCTAGATGGGGAAGACTACATATGACAAAAAACTATTGTATTAATGGAAAGTATTTTCTCATGGGCATACACATCTGCTTTCCTTTTAATTTTGTGTCTTAATGACAGCAGAAACATTTTAAAAAAAATCTTAATAATTAAGAAATATGAGAACTCATTTTAATTAGAGTTAGTACACTTGCATTCTCACTTATAACCAGAGATTGATTTTTGAGTTAAGATACATTTCACTGAGGATGTAATGTGCTTGTAGAATCTTCAATATTTGAAACAGTGAATGAGGAAAGCAAGACCCTAAATTAGGCTTTGACAAGAACTAAATTTGCAAGCCTCCAGAGAGATATGACAAAGAAAAAAACTAGCTTTTTTCCCTCCCTCATATACACTTCAGGTACTTAATGAAAGCCAGGCATATAAAAAGAGGAGGCCCACAACATGTTTTTTTACTAAATTTGAGTAATCACAGAACAGAACATTCTAAATACCCCAGTGCTTATCAATGGAAACAAT
The DNA here is from genome assembly GCF_014805655.1 of Passer montanus. NCBI lineage: Eukaryota > Metazoa > Chordata > Aves > Passeriformes > Passeridae > Passer > Passer montanus. The sequence continues at coordinate 5,941,749 of NW_024367707.1, read as the reverse complement.
TTTCTGTGGCTACTATTATTCACAATTACTAATATTATTCACAATTACTAGTGATTTTCTACTTGCACCCTATTACACCCTTCACTTGTAAATTGCCTTCTTTTATTATGGTACTGGAATATGTTGCTTGTTAAAACACAGCATGCTGAGTTAAATAATAGTGACTGCAGCTGTCCTCATCTTTAATATAAAGGAAGACAGAAGTGCCCTGGAAAGAGACTAAAATTTTCACAGTTCTGGCCTCATTCCAGTACTGGGTTTGGTTTTAAAGTCCACTCTGTTTTTAACAGATTTTGGCATACCCTTGGGCCTCTTTGCAAGTTTCCAGGACATTATAACTCCAGCTCTGGTAAATAAGACCAATTAGAAAATTGTCCTTACACAGTGCTTGCCTCCCCGCCAAGGTGTACCATGGACTGAAACAAACAGCCATCCACATCTGGAACACCCAGCCCCAATTGCACAGCATCTTACTTCATACCACAGCTGCAAATACAAATATTGGAAATACTCATGTTGCACATTTGGACTGAACTTATACCTAAAGATGTCTAAATCAAGATACAATCAGACTTACATGTCACCTGGGAGGCAACAAGGAACAATGTCTTAAACCAGCCTGTGTCTGTACAGAAGAGAGCACTGTCTGCTCTGTTCCGATGTTACATCCAAATTATTTAGCTTAAGACACTGGAAAAGCAATAGCCCATTGCTCCATCACCCTAGGATGGTGATGTATTCAGATTGCCCAGGCCTGGAAACAAGCACAAGCCTGCCACTGCAAACATCCATTGTTAGCCCGTGATAACAGACATGGGAGATGACAAATCCAAGATGCTCTCAGTTCTACTCTGAAATGGCAGCCAGAGAGGAAGACAGCAATCCAGGAGAGGGGCTGTGCTGAAACACCTCCCACATGAATCAGGGCTCCAGAAATCAGCATGGAAGAGTCTCCCTGCCCTACACATGGCAGCACCTGTCTGCACAGTACCCATCAGTGAGGCCCAGGCTTGCTTTGCTCATGATCCAAACCAGGTCAGACCCAGGCTCTGAGGCAGAGGACATGCAGCTAGGCCGGAATGGCACAGACCCTAAAGTGAAACACTGCTGTCCTTAGCACTACTTGTTAACCTGGACTTACACAGCTCTGCTTCAACTCGTCTTGTGCCCAGCTGCTGCAGCAGCAGAGCCCTGAGGTGCCCAGAACCAGCCCTGCAGCCCCTCTGCCATGGTGCTGGCTCTGTGCAGCACTAGAGCCACTGACTTGACAATGCAAGTGACACCAACGGCCAGGAGAACTCAGTTACACAGTCCAAGAGGAAATAAACTAATTACTCTCTCTGGATCACAGTTCTAGTATACTTTTTAATGAAATTAAGCACACACTAACATTCTGCAGAGTCACATATTCTTACAGCTGCTAATTCTGTTCTGCATATGATTTATTTTTGTTTTTCCTGGTGGGCTCAATCAGTTGTACTTATCAACATTAATACTGTTCTGTATGTTGAAATTAAAAGAATATGAACTGAAAATATAGTTCTTTATTTTAAAGATAGCTTCTGATAGAAATCACTAGAAATAATTTGGTTTTAAAACAGACAAAATTAGGTATTCAAAGTTTTCATGCATGTAAGATGCTAAATGCAACATTTTAGGGGTCATTTTGAACTAAGTGGACTTGCTAAAAAATGTTTAAATCTCAGCTTTTGAGTTTTGTCCATTATTTTGTTTGAAGAAGGCAAAAACATCTGTAGAAGCTAAATTCCGCATTCTTTCCAATGAAAAACCAGTCATTTATTTCTGAAAGCCTTTTCTGTAGAAATGCTTAAATAGTTCCCAAAAGAAAACAAGAAGTATCATGCTGGATTGGGCTAATAATAATTTTAACGAAAGCTGTTGACAGGCAAAGCAAGTTCATGAGCAATTAATTTTATCTTGTCTTACCAGGGTGCTATTGGCATTGTCAAAACAGAAGATTTAATGGCAGGGATTTCACATGCTGCTCAAAATACAAAGAATTTGAAGACCAAGACAGTAAAGGAGCTTGCCAATTTTGTTATGCACATCTAAATGAGTAAGTTTAAAAAACTGATTACATTAAGACATTACCTAAGGACAAGGCACGATTCTAGCATTATTCTTACTGGCAAATTTAAACATTTTGAGTCAAATTCCTGAAATAACTTTTAAAAGTTCTTAAAAATAAGGCTAAATCCATATGCAGTATTTTTATGAGCAATAGTTTAATGTTTACTCTTGTGTCAGATTAAACTGTCAGACAGGACCAGATTTATTACCATTTTCCAGAAAATGCCATAGGAACAGCATTTCCAGATCTATTATTAAGTTCTTAATCTCTTCAATTAATGCCATCCTGATGTTGTCAAATGCTGATTTTTAGTTAGCTAATTCACAATTAGCTAGCTAATTTAGTTTAGCTTCAGTTAGCTAGGTCACAATCTTTAATAGTATGTGGATCTCATCTAGCCAGTTACTTTTATTATTACATGTGATTTCATTTGCATAAGATCTATTTTCTCTGACAATCCCAATGCAAATTCTTTAGAAACTGAGTAATTATCATACATAGGTACTACAAAAGTCTGCACCTAACTGTAAGAGTTCAATAATATTTCAGTGTTTCCTGAAGTAATGATGTGCCTGCAGGCCCTGATGACCATCCAAGGAACTCTATCATGAATGTGTATTTTGCAAATTCTTTAGAAACTGAGTAATTATCATACATAGGTACTACAAAAGTCTGCACCTAACTGTAAGAGTTCAATAATATTTCAGTGTTTCCTGAAGTAATGATGTGCCTGCAGGCCCTGATGACCATCCAGCCTTCCAAGGAACTCTATCATGAATGTGTATTCGTGGATCAAGCAGTGCTTTTTAGCTATTACTTTAATAAATAAGTCCTAACTCTATCACACTAAACATTTGAAGACATTCAGAATAATCAGTGACTCAGATTGTATAATCTCAGACTGACCAAGAACGCCTTGGTATCACTGGAGTCTTCTGCAGTTAGTCAGGTGGCCTTTGGAACAGATCCACTCTCTCCTAGTTGTTGACAAAACAATGGTTGTTGGAAAACAACAATTTCAAAAGTTACAAACTGTCCTGGTGCACAGTAAATATGGCATTAAGGAGAGATGACTGTGATGAATGTATGCAGAAAGAGAAGGGAATTTGATATTATCTGCACTATAAATTTACATATAAACCCATATGGAACAGCAATAAAATGAAACAACTTCAATCAATCACCCTTACCGATTCAATGCAAAAGCATAATGAAACTTAATGTTGTGTTGATCAGCCAGGTCACAGGTAGGAAGCATTTCTAGTGTTTCTACCAGCTTCACCATAGCGTCATAGTCCTGGTATGAAATGTAAAACAATAAAAAGGATTGAAATAGAATAAACTGAAAGGAAGAAAGCATCACTAAGCTAAAACATATCATGATCATATGTATTGTATCACAGCTTCTCAGGTGACTGTTCATAAGAGAAACAGCCACACAGGCTGTGTAGGAACACACAGGGATTTTGTCTATCCTTGTCAGTGCCTGCCTCTTCCTCACCACGATGCCCAAACTACTGCATCCCTCTAGTCAGTGTCATCAATCATTCTCCCAGCACCAGAAGAAGAGATGACAAGTCTGGCTTTTTTCAGGCTTTATTAAGATCTTCTGGTGAATGACACCTCACCAGGTCATTGTGGACTCAACCACAGCTGTCCCTGAAGTACATCAGCCACTTGTGCACTCATTTGTTTCTCAGGGGTAACCCACATCTACAGTGCTGCAGAGGCCAATTTACTGACATTTCAAAGGGCCTTGTGTTACTGAAACCTTTCGTTCAAAACATGTTTTTATATGAGTACATTTCTCAAGGGAGAGTTTTCATGATTATTAGAGCCAATCCAAATGAAGTTGGATAAAGTGCTGTAAGGAAAATATGCATTTCAGAATGGAAGGTTTGGTAATGAAGAACGATGTGGTCACCCATTACTCTCACAACTCATTTATTCACAAGAAATAACCAACTTAGCTCCTGATGGGACAAAAAAAAATCTATAGAATGGTTGAAATTCTATTTGAAAATGGATGTTAAACACACAGACTGCCAATTTGGAAAACCAGCTGCTTTAGCAAAAGCAGAATTTATTTTAAAAAATTAAAACAAGTAAAAATGGTGCAGTTAGATTTTAAAAGCAAATTAATGTTTCATTGAATTATAGTTCTCAGTTTGGGCATCTCTAGCCAATACAATGGTCACAATAAATGCATTTTTTTAATTTCTAAATATATTTAATTTTATGGGGGGAAGGAGAAAAGGTAGGGGAGAGGAGAGCAAGGAAAGCATCTTGTTTCAGTAGGGATTTTTGCTCTTTTTCTTTTTAAGGAAGTTAAAAATTACTAAAAGCAAAGGGAGAGACCTTGGGAAGTCACCTGAGTCTCTTGTTCACAGACAAAATAAGTAAGAGTCTCTATCCCCCTAAACTGCCCAACAGACAAGCCAAACTTACACAATGTAACAACTGCTCCCATTTCAGCTTTGAATCACTGCTTATCAAACAAAGAAGCACAGGAGAACAAACAAGAGTCAAAATTGCACAGTAAAATAATCCACCTCAGACTTTAAGCACATACCTGAATGTCTCTGTAAGAAAGAAGCAGGTTTATGACAATGTCAGAAGTCAGCACTTCAGTATTATCCATACGAAGCTTAATCCTGGCCAGCTCCTTAGCCAGTTCATCTCCTTGGTACTTCTCTCTAGCTTTTCTAATGTCATTTAGCAGTGTTTCTTTATAATAGGCACTAAAGAAATAGAAGTTAGACATAGGGGAAGAAGACTGTTAAGACTTTTTTTTAATGAAACACGGCTATGCTTCTAACAAAAAGTAAAATTTTTAATAAAAAGTATCATTTCCTCAGAGTGAGGTCCACATCAAATGTTTCCACATTTTCAATAACAACTTACAAATATTCCACCTTGCCCCACCTCAGACTGTAGGGCTATGTATCAATATGCTTATAACCAGGATTGTGAGGTAATTTTACCAACACAGGAAAACTGAAGCATTTCTTTGCCCCATTGCTGACAGATGTGGCACTTTGTATCATAAAGAAGGCTGCATCTGAGATAATAAAGTGACACAGAGAAGAAACACCAGTGTGATGTAAAGAGGAGGTATATTATTTTATCATGGAAGTTGGAAGGAGACTTTCCAACACAGAAACTAAAACAAAAAACAAGCCAACAAAAGCTGATTTAGTTGCAATCTCTTTGATGAACATAATACATAATGTGGGCAGGATCTCTTTAAAAGCCTCCAGTAAGTGCATCTTATTTGCTAATATCAGTGCACAATCCAACATCAGCACTTTTGTAAATTAAAAAATAATATATATATTGTCAGCATGACAAGTATGAATGGCCTCAACAAGCTACTTAGGGGGTAAATTTATCCTGAAGCATGTCATAGAGTGTCTAATTTGGAACTTAGCAGGTGCTACCTGACAGATACTCCAGTGCATACAAGTGCCTTCTTGTTTACAAATGAGTCTTTCAAAGTACTAAACCTTGCTTAGCATAAGCCCTACACATAGCAAAGAAAATTAAGTTCTCTGTTTCATACACATTATAATCAAAGCAACAAGGTCACAGTAAGCACTACTGGCAAGCACAGCCTCATACAGTGCAAGCACAGAAACGAGGCAGAGAGCAGGCGTGGACTGTAAGGTGGGATCAAGGCACCCAGTAACCCCCAAAGACTTCAAACCCATTTCCAGAAAGATCTACAAGAACAGACTGCACGTAACTAATTTGCATACACAGTGAGAAACTGATCTCTAGTGCAGAGAAAACTTATTTATAAAAAAAGAAAAATTCCCCAGAAAATCCAGGGTGCTGGCTCTGCATATGCATCCCAGGACCATGGAAACCCCAGCTGGATTGAGACTGGAGCCAGGATGGGCAAACTCTCTTTCTTTCCTCCTCTCTGCCCCTCTTTAATTTATCTCTTTCTTTCTCTCTTCTCTTTCACCCTACACCCTTTATCCAAAACCCTCTGCCATGCCTTACACTAGCATTAAAACACCAGTTTCCATGACAAGTGTATAGTTTACTAATAAAAACTTTTGCAGACCCTCTGACTTTTGTCATTCCTTTCAACCACAAGCATCTAGGAATCTTGGGTGCTCCCTTCCCCTTCAGGGCAGGATGTCACAGGAGGGTCATCCACGGGATTGCAAGGATGGGACCACAAAAAAATAGCAGTTTTTTAGACAAGCCTTTCACTTGGGTGGGATGGCAATGAGGAAACAAATCCAAGGGCCCTTGGTGCTACCTCATGCTTCAGACATTCGGAAAATGAAAAACCAGAAACTCAGTCTCTATAAGTGTTTTCAGAAATACATACAAAACAGAAATAGCTGCAGAATACAGAGTGAGCAACTGAGAAAGAAAGATCTCCTTCTCCAGCCCCAACTCTCAAAACACCAACAGTCCCTTTCAGGAATGTCTAAGCAGTATCTTGTTTATTAAGTGGCACTGGAAGGTTAATATTTATAAATAAAAACAAAACATGAGAATTACAACTGAATGCCCATTGCTACCATGTATATATTTTATCTGATGACAGAAAAGGACAGGTTTTGGCTTTGAACTCTATGAAGAATCTATGAGTTTAGCTCCTACTATGACCTTATACACTGTAAAACTTAAGCACTTTATCTTACCCGTAAGGACTGCCTTTGCTTTCTGGAAAGTAACTACAAATCAAATTCTAGCACAACATGGTTAGTTAACTGCAACAACTGCGGGCCAGGAATACAAAAAGCAGTAAAATTGTCAACTTCTTTTAACACTACATTAAATGCAGTGAAAAATAAAAAATTGATAATCAATGCTACTAGAAATTCTGTACCTTCTTTTTTCAAAATATCAAAAAGTGACTATCAAAGGTTCTGGAACCATACGGTGTTGTAACATTACCATGATGTAACATGGACATCCTTGAGAAGGCTGAGGAACTTGTCCACCAGTGGGACACAAAATGGCCCCAGGATATTGTCCCAGTTGGGCTGCATGTACTCAGAGGCTCTTCGTTGGGCATCACTTTCACAGCAAAAGTAGTCAGCACAAGGTGTGACAATGTATGGAATAAAATAATAATTGCCACTTGAAGCCTAAAATAAAAACAGGAAGAGTTTAGAAAACAAATGAAAGTGGAACTATATTTGTGTATACACAGAATCTTCTGATGACAGAAAAAACAGCTAGAGTAGGGGTGGTGTGTAAGAAGCTTTAGTGAACTGTTTAACACAAGATTTGCAAGCATTAAATTCAAGGAAATTTGTGTGGAAAAGTTACAAATATTAACAAAGTTGATGAATAAGGGTCCAGGTTTGTTAAGAGACAATACAACAAAACTGTTCAATCTTTCCTTTTAATGCAATGAATGGACCCTAGTAGGGTCTGACAGTTACCAGCTGATGTTCTGTTCCCACATTTTTGGCTTCAGAGACGTACTTGCATTCTCTAAGCTCACCCTGTGCTAGGAAAGATATGATGCAGAGCTCTCCAAAAGGAGAGAAATAAAGAAACATAGACACTGGAAGGACTTTATAGAGATGTTTAATCCAGAGCAGCCTACAAAACATCTGCTGCATGCTACCATCAAAAGCCTAAACAGCCAAACCGCAAAACTTTGAAATGTTTTGTGATAGACTTTGTAGGACTTGTAACATAAAATTCTAGAAGTAAAACCCCCAAAAAACTTAATATGCCACATAAAATGAGTCAATACAATCACGGGGCTAAAATGTGTGAGGACACAAGAAATGGCCCTTCAGAGCCCAAAAACAGCAAGTTCAGAGTTTTCAGCCCCTGAGCAAGACCCCAGAAATCAGACCACTGTGAAGGCTTCCACAGCTGGGAGAAGCACCTGTAGCCCATTCCAGCTATGACAACTCTGCTTAAAAGAAAGGTGAACTTTACATTTGAGAATAACTAGATGGGAGCACTGAGGCAGAGGTCAACATGACACACCTGCCATGATCAATTGTAACACTGTATTGGAGACATCTCAGCACTGAACATGTACAGCAAAATCAGACCTGTCCTTTCTTCACATTCTCTAAGCATGTAGAAAAGCCATAGCCATTTATAGTCACCTTGAACAATGGGAGAAGGCTGACGTCATGAAAAGAATGGATATGAAGATGGCACATTTTTCAATGTATTAGTAAACTAGACAGGAGAAACAGACTGTTCACAGGAACTTAAAAATGTACAGCGTGCAGTTACTAAAATGACAAATAAAAAATGTATCAGTACATCCTCTTGCTGATCTGAGTGAGGATTTAGAATTTTAAATTCTTTCTAGCACATAAAGATCAAGTCATATTCCTTCCTTACAAACCCTAATTTAAATTATCCCAGTTGTAACAATATAATTCTGTTGGATTGTGATCTTTATTTCCCAACAAAAAACTCAGAAAAACTGCCACCCAAGCCAGCATTATGGTAGCACAGTTTTGTCTCAGGTTTATTCAAATAAACAGTAAGTTCACTGCAACACAAAAGCTGCTTGTCTATAAAGTCTATTCTCAAACCTTTAACAGCAAATTAGTTCTTCCTGCAATGAAAAAAGCCCATCTAATTTGAAACGTTAATGTATCTTGAGATGCAAAAAGCTGCAGTTATCTATTGAAAAAGCAATGAAATTTTCAGGAAAAAATTAATTACACATGTGAAATACTGTGATTAATGAATGAAATACGTGATTAATACTGTATTAATCTTATCCTCAAACACTGTACTGTTATCCAGCCAAAGTATCATCTATTTAACTTAGATTTCTTGTCTCCTTTTGCATAGTGAAATCTATGCAAATAAATGCTCCTGTCGTCTAGCTTCTTCTGTACAATTTTTACATATAATAAATTATAAAACCCTTTAATATAGACTGTGTGGCCTAGGAAAGCCTTTCCTATCTTCATTATGTAAAAAACCAGTCCATCTACTTTTCTTATGCTAACAAGAATTAGAGATGGCTGAACATATCACCCTTGCTTTTTCTGACTTTCTGTTCAGGATGCTGGTCTCTGATACAAAAAGCCAACAATTTTGAAAATTACTGTCTTGTCATACACCAACTATTGCTTTTTAATGATAATGTATAAATGGTTTATGTATATGTAAAGTATGTATGTAGCAACCCTACCTGCATACGTATACACATACATGTAATATCTATAAACTATTACTTATCAATTGTAATAGAATTATAACTTCATAGCTTATCAAGACTATATGATGAGTTGGTTAATTTCAGGATTAGAAACTAGGGTATTTCAATTGTCTGATTTTGGGAAATTTTAAGTTAAAAATTACAGCCAAGCAGACTGAAGAAAAACCTCAAAACTATGAATAGCTCATCTTCCAGTGTTTAATGTATGCCAGCACTGAAACTTTTGTATTTAATCACAATATTTTAAAATCACAAAACAAGCCACAAATTTAAGAACATTAAAAAAAAAAAGAAAACACCAGAAAATAAATGCAAATAAGTTGAGAAAGGGCCTGTTCTTCAGGTGAAATAGTTAAAGAAATTAAGCAGAAAGCCATGCCTTTGCTGAGAGGCTGAAAGAGTGAGGCACACAGAGGCCATTTTTAGGCTCTAGGGAAGCCAGGCCAAATGTAGAGTGATTTTTGACTTAAAATATTTTCCAAATATTTTTTTAATGCTGTTAAAAGTAAACTTTTGACCTTAATATAAACACGTTTTTTAAATTGTACTGGTAAAGTTATTCTGGTGCAACTGTCACTTTGTGACAGAGATGCTACACTTGAATTAAAGGTAGGTTTTCTCCCAAGTAAATAAGGTTGAGTAAAAATTTCTGCACTTTCAAGGAGGGAATTATGCCTGCCAAGCTAATAGCACAATTATTTTACTTGAGCCATGCTATTAATTTTGCCACTCACTCAAGTATCAAGAATGTTTACTCCCCCTCATTGAGCAGTTAGAAGGAAAATACAGAAAGTAATATAAAAGGAACTGCATTGAATCCAAGAGATCACAAACTCCTGAGTGTTCAGGTAATTTAACTCACTGTTGTCTCAAGTGTTAGGATTTTCTGTGACATCACATTCCTATCCATCTTGCCATATAGGCAAGTACTGGATTTGCATGGCCAGGTTTTTGTAGTGGGAGAGCCTTGGGGGCTACAGAAGTGGCTTCTGTGGGAAGCTGCTGGAAACTTCCTCCATGTCCAGCAGAGGCAATGCCAGCCAGCTCCAAGACAGATGTGCTGCTGGCCAAGGCTGGGCCAACTAGAAATGATGGTAGCTCTTCTGTGATAACAGATTTAAGGAGAAGGAAAAAAGTTATTGCACAGATGTAACTGCAGTCACAGACAAGTGGAGTGAGACAATATGAGAGGAACAACTCTGCAGACACCAAGGGCAGTGAGAAGGAGGGGCAGGAGGTGCTCAGATGCTGGAGCTGAGATTCCCCTGGAGCCCATGGTAAAGACCGTGGAGAAGCAGCTGTGCCCCTGCAGTCCATGGAGGATCACAGGAATGCAGAAATCTACCTGCAGCCCATGGAGGAGCCCCACACCAGAGCAGGTGGATGTCTAAGAGGAGGCTGTGACCCCATTTGAATCTTGTGCTGGTGTGGGCTCCTGGCAGGGACCTGCACACCTGTAGAGAGAGGAGTCCAGACTGGAGCAGGTTTCCTGATAGGACTTGTGACCCCATGAGGGACTCATGATGGATGGAGCAGGCTGTGCCTGAAGGACTGCACCTCATGGAAGAATGACCCATGTTGCAGCAGTTTGTGGAGAGCTGCTGCTGGAGGGATGGACTCACGTTTGTGAAGCTCATGGAGAACTGTCTCCCGTGGGAGGGACCGCACACTGGAAATTACTTCTCTCCTGAGCAGTGGGAGAAACCACCTGTGATCAACTGACCATAACCCCCATTCCTGTCTCCCTGTATTGCTGGGATAGGAAGTAGAGCTTGGAGAGGGGGCGCTGCGGGAGAGGCCAGGTACTTCTTATTATCATACTCTGATTTTATTACTAATAAATTCAATTAATATCTCTAACTCAAGGCTGATTTGCCCATAACAGTTTTAGTGAGTGATCTCTCCCAGCCTTTAACTCATGAACCCTCTGTTCTAATTTCTCTCTCCTGTCTGGCTGCAGAGGGGAGTGAGAGAGTAGCTCTGGTGGGTGCCTGGCATCCAGCCACGATCAACCCACCACAGTGACTAAGATATGATAAACTTCCAAAAAATACTTCCTCTTCCAAAGCTGAATAAATGCAGTAATTTTTGTATAAAGACTGGGAAGAGATTATCACAACACAAACACTAAATTTCTGGGATCTAGCTTGCAAGGAGTACTCCAATCACCTTGAAGGAAAGATCCTGCCAAGCACTATTCTTAAATCATCCTTATTCATGTTTACACATCTAGAAACACAGTGAAAGAATGGCATATCTATTAAACAGAAAGCAGATTTAAAGGGATACATACTTTGCCTATTAGATTACCACTGTGGTATTCAGGAGGTACTTGAACACGAAGAAAAGCTTTGAGGTTGGCAACCTACTCCAAATTGAAATAAAACAACAAAGAGGAAAACACCACCACAAAACACCATAAGAAACAAAAAGACACACAACACATGAATAAAGAAATAATTAAAGAAAGAAATAACAGAAAATGAATCTAGCTATTTGTAGCAAGACTATATTTATAAGTCAAAGAAAACAGTTCAACACTTTGTAATTTCTCTTACCTATCTCATCTTTTGGATTCCTCTTATTTATACGATTTATATGTCTATATATCTCCTGTGTTATCATTAAGATGTTTTCAGGTCTTATTTTTATGAACGTGTCAGACTCATTATGTGATTAGTTAATTATAATCAAACCACTACACATTGCTTGAGATGGTAGTATTTCCATAAAAACTAACTTTCATACAGAAATTTTAAAAGCCTTAGTTTTCACTATCTAAAGTAACAGTGGCATATTTCATTATGAAAGTAGGATTTATTTGGTTACCTATTACCCGTGTACTATTTTCTACACAAAAAGAATAATTACTGAATTTAAGATGTTCCTGCTCTTTCATTCTGTGCCCTTTTACAATCTCTTTTGACACTTCTGCTCCTTCAGACCTTTTTAGAAATATATCATTAGTAGACTGTATCATATAAACTTTTATACATTGTACAAATAATCAGAAAATAAAAAATAGAAAGCTACTCTGCAGTAATACTTCTTTGGACTATTAAATTCACATAATATAATCATATTTCAGAGTCTTGGCTCTCATTACGAGCCCACAGGGGCTACTTAACTGAAGAATGAGTCAAGAGCCAAAATCTATTTACTTAGTTTTCTTAAATGTTCATTGCCTTGAAACAGTACATACAGTCTAATTTATACAGCTACTGAAACCTCTGAAGAAACTTTCTGCTAATTACAATAAAAAAGGATTTTTCAATGTAAAAATTCCTTGTGGCAAGGATAAATTGCAATCCAGTTCCCTTTAGATCAAGAAGAATTTTTGCTAATGACTCCTCCATGGTCCAGACATTCACTGCTTAATATAAGAGGTGGTACATGATTTCATGAAAAATAACCATTTAAAACTCTTAAAATACTTCACCAAGCCCACAGGCCTAAGTATACAATGATACAAACCTTTTGGTTTAATAGCCAGGCTACTTTCCTTTAAACACCTTCCTTGAATGCAATTAACAGGGTCATTAAAATTCAGGCATATAATAAACTAAAGAACAAATAACCAGTCTTTCTCCTTATGTTCTGTACTTGGTAAAATAATTTTTCCATAGTGGAAAGTTCTAGTTTGTATTTTCAATGCCTCATTCAAACAATTTGAATGGATCAAAGTGTGCATCTCAAACTATGCGCAACCAATCCCAGAGCTACTGCCCAAAGGACTGCACATTTTGTTTCCTGACTCCAGCAGTTTTCTAAACCCCCTGGTTCACTCTTTTCTTCACTTAATCTTGAACTTTTTTTATTAATAATTTCTTAAAATCCTGTAGCAGCAGATGAAATTTCCTTCCTTAAAGGAAAAAAAAAAAACCAAGGATGTCAAAAAATTTTGAATCAAACTAGAAAAATTTCCCAGTGGATTTTGCCTATTACATTGGTTTGGGTAAAGATTATTTTTAAACCATTTTTTGCTTTTGAAAATCCTTGACATTTTCTCTAGTAAACTGATCATTAGCTGATATCTAAAGGAACTCCAAAGCACAAGCATTTTCCATAGTAATTTTCTTTCCTCTGTCCTTCGTCCATTTTTCTGTAAAGGCACGTGTTCTGCAAGACTGCATATTTGCAATTTATTTTACTGACAGTAATTTTGACAGAAACTAGGAAGCTGTGCAATCTTTATTAAAACTAACAGAAATGTCCTTAAAGCTCAGAGGAGCTCTACAGAAGGAAATCTAACTGATGGGACACAGAATCTTGATCTTGAATTTCATGCCAGGGCAATTCTTCCTTGGGAACTGAACTCCCATAGGTAATAATTATTTCCTTTCACATCCAAGTATGCAATAAATTATCAATGCAGAATTTTAACTGCTTGCTTGGGGAAGTCAAGTAGAACTGAATCACATTCCTCCATCTTATCTGTGAAAACTGCCTTCCTGGATGGTGGAAGGAAGGAACTTCTCCCACTCATACTCTTTTTTCAGACAGTAAGCTATTAAATCTCTCAGGCTCCCACCACTGCAGCTGTCTGCTGTATAATTTTCACTGTTAGATCAGCTATACTAGGCCAACTCTCAGTTTAATTGCTGACTTTTCTTCTCTGCATTGTTTTCAGCTCTATGTAGAGTTTGCTTGCTCTTGCCTCCTCCTCGATGCAGAATTAGAATAATGTTTTCTCTACAAGGAAAATATTAATTTTCTTCAAGGCTTTCTTGTGATACACGAAGCAAATTGCCCTGGTGACACACTAGCCATTCACCTTCTCTCCAACTTCAACATGGCTCCACATCTCTTCTATTCTAAGAATTTTCTGCACCTTTGTAGATGATGTGAGATTTGTAGGATAAATAGGAGAGATGAGAGCAGGGAAACCTCAGAGAAAGCTCTAAGCTACAGCAGCCAGCCCAGAAAGTTTCACTCTTGCTGCTGGAACAAAGGTGTGCCGTGCCTGGGAACAATCTGAGTTGTTCCCCTTTCCTTACATACCCTGCAGATGCAAACACAGAGCCTGTGAAATATGGAGAGGACTTCTCCTGTAATGATACTCCTGTGGCTGCCACTGGGCTGGAGGAAGGCCCAGTACCTACTTAACAAGCACAGCAACCCTGATTAGGAATTCACTTCAAACAAGACATTGCCCATACTGTTGTAAAATATTTAACCAAGCAATGAAGCAGTGGCACCATATTGGTCAGTGGTAAACTGCAAACCTCTCATCACAACTCATTGGATTTGAAAGGAGGGGAAGGCAATTGGCTATTTCAAGTCAACTTTGACTTAAAAAACCATAGTTTTATCCAGTGAATTATTTAGCTTGCTCATGACTTTGTTCTAATTTCTGAATAAAAAAATACTGATAAAAGAATTAAATATGGGAGCATATTTATCTAATAATAGAAGGTATAAACAACTTCAAATAACAGAAAGAAGAATCCATACTTGGTATTTAAATTAATTCATTTTTTACCTCACTGTATTTTACTCTTTTTTTTTCTTAATTTAAGCACTTGAAGACAGTGGATTTGACAATCCCTCCTTTTTAAGGGAGGAATCAGCATCCTAGCTTAGGGATGTCTCCCTGCCCCTCCTGCAAGTCACAAGGTGTTTACAGGTCCAATATCAGACCCCACCATAGAAACCATGTCACTGGAACCAAAGGTATGGAGCTGAGTCAGGGGAGCTTTAGGTTGAACATCAGGGAATGGTTCAACAGGGTGGCTGGGCACTGGAACAGACACCCCAGGGAAATGGTCACAGCAACAGCCTAACAGACTTCAAGAAGTGTTTGGACAGTGCTCTCAGCACGTGGTGTGACTTAGGGATGTCCTGTGCAGGGCCAGCAGTTGGACTCAGTGATCCTGGTGAGTCCCTCCCAACTTGGCATATTCTGTATTCAATGTTCTCTTCAGTGTGAAGGGAAATACTCCACCTTTCTGGAGAAAGACTCTGCCAAAAGAAAAGACTGTAGGCTGCTAATCTGATTGCACTAGGTTGAATTTGCCACCCTCCCCTTTGTTGTTTACTCCATGTCTGGTATTACCACCCAACAGCTCATTCACAATTCTCCCTCTTGCTCTGGAACGGAGAACTCATGCTCCTGAAATTTTGGTCATCCACCAGCTGATGGACAGTAGCATTCACAAGCAAATCTGCCACATTCTGAGTCCCCCTTCACAAAGCCACAGAGCAGTAAATGCAGTTCCCACCACACAGGTCAAACTGGTTCAAAGATCCCTGAGACAACCAGGAAGGGTGACCTGCATTTACATGTGCTAAACCTGATCTATCTTTAGCCTATGTGAGCACTGTGGCCAAGTCACAACAGCAGCTCAAAATAAACTGCTGTGACTAATGTGTTTTTTCTTCCAGTTCACTTTAAAATTACTATCAAACTCTAAGACCACTTTATTATTTTAATCCTGCTCTATGCTCTTTAGAAGAAAATAAAAGTATATGGTGAATGAAAGGAAACAGAAAGGATAAATGGATGTGGAAGAGGTTTGAAAAATTAGTCATCCTCAAAATAACAGTGTGGAGGATGTAATGAAAATTACCACTGACATGGTGTGAACTGTGGCAAAATATACAACTATATAAGATATCATGGCATAATTCAAAAAGCCTTAATAACGCCTACATTTTATCTTGTTTCAAACTTGTTTGGCTTTATTTGCATTAAATAAGTGTAAGAATATTTTTACTTTGGGAAATAAGCTTTCCTAAGAAATAAGCATTTCTAAGTAAATCTGTGAATTTTTAAGTTAGAGGACAGGTATACCGAAGCCAAAGCTTGAGATACAAAAGCAAACCCCATTAAGGCATCACAAACATCTACATTTGCATAAATGGGTGATCATGGTAGAGGAAAAAAGAGACTTTGAATTTCTGAGTTTATATTTGGATCAGTCAACCTATAAATAAAACTTATATCTTACTGGCACTTTTCTACAACTTAGAAAGAAATTGATAAGGAAAAGCAGCTTTAAAAATCTAGTGTTACTTTGGAGTGTCAGCAAGTTTTCCAAAAGTTTGAATTACAGACAGGTAAAACAACTGCCTTTAATCATACAGAGCATATGTATGTTTGGCAGCTTTAGTATTAAAGTTGCTTCAAATCTAGGATCTTAATTTTATGTTTTAAAATGAATGTGGATTTAATACTTACTGTGTTTTTCTGAGATACCATATCCTGTGGGGAGAAAAAAGATAATAGAAATGTTTATTTATTACTGGGAATTATTATTTCCAATAAAAACACTGCTATACATATATATATATAATATACTAGAAATGTTTATTTATTTTACTGGGAATTATTATTTCCAATAAAAACCACTGCTATACATACATATATATATATGTACCCACACATATACAAATGGATTCTTCACAGCATAATCCAGATTTCCTGCCACAGTAAATTTCCAATAAAGGGACAGAACAACATCAAAAAGAGTCTCAGCAGCTCAGGTTAAGAAAAAAATTAACAATGCATTGACAAAACCTACTTGAAAAAGTGTTCAGAAAATAAAGTTGTACTTAGCAGTAACTAGAGTTTCTCAGACTGGGCATAACCAGTCACACTCTGAGCATTTGTGAGACAAAAGCATTCAAAGCTGGAGGGTTTTTATCTCTAAAAGAATATCCTTCACATACCTAAGCCCCTTTCTTATGAAGACTGGTATACACCAACACATTCCTTCTACACCCTGATTCTTCTCACTGCAAAATCTAACAAGAGATACAGAAACAATGAAGCAGATGATAAACTAATGGGCATGTAAACCAGACCTCAGAGACATCTAGTTGCTGGTAAGTAACCTCTTCTCTTGGGTGATGGATTTCATGTTCAATGAACACTGCTTAGTCAAACTAAAGAGGTCTCCAGGTAAGCCACAGTACAAATATTAGACACAGACTTGTTTCTAATCAAGGTTGTCAATATACTTGAATTAAATGGGCTCTGACAACCTGAGATGATTCTGCTTGAGCACCTTCATATCTGACAGCCTGAAATCCACTTGGACAACCACTGCACAGCCCATGCACCCATTTCCTCAACAGCAGGCAAAAATATCAGGGTACATTTAAGAGGTTTAGCTCTATAGATATGGCTCTCTTGAAAATAGATTACATATTCTTTTATATCCTTAGAACTAGGTTGTTTTGAAAGAACATTGGTGAAAAGGAAGAGACAAGTCTTGGGACACTTTCAGGATGGCTCCTAAGATAAATTGTATAAGTCAGGTTGCCAGAACTTCACAGATCTTCAGCGAAAGTAACAGCAGTAACATCACTATTGCTTTTACAAAACTCAGGCTGTGCACCACTTTTAAGAGAGTGCACATCAACCTAGGTCCAAGTAAAGTAATACAATTCTGATCAGAAGTGAACAAACCCTGACCAAATCACTCATAAATTTCAGAATAAAGAAACATTCAGAGGGTCAAAAAGGTACTAAAACCTAAATGGAATTTCTAATTAGCCTGAACTCCTTAAGCCAAATAAAATGCTTCATAACAAAAGTGATGGAAGGCCTAGACAGCTGAAATACTACATATCTAATTAATACCTATGTAGCTAAGCAAGTATCTCCAATAGAGCTTTATCTACTGCAGTTAAATCTTTCTCAACATGGAGAAATTAACTCTTCTGAAACCATCCAGCACCTATGATGTGAAATGTGTCATGAACTGTTCTTTGCTGAAATACCCTGTGAACAGTCCCTGCCTACCTCCTGAAGGAGTCCTTAGAAAGGTGTATTAGCATATTTGTATGCTATCCAGCACTGAACTGAGGCTCGACTGCTGGAGAGATAGCAATGACAAGAGAAGCACTGAACCCTGTCTCAGTGTCCAGCTTAAACTATTTGATACACAGGATCTCTCCTAGCTGGCTAAAGCAACTTAAGTAAATTTTTACAATCCCATCTAAGATATGCTATGGGCCTATTTAGGCCAAGGGGGTTATGCAAACAACTGAGGGACAAGTAAGACATCAGTGCCACTGACAGAGTTCCTAGAAGAAGAAAGGTGAAGGCAGATAATAGGGTTTTTTTAGCTATAAGTGACCTAGTCACATTCTGGTGTTCCCCAATCCCTAGATTTGAGCATTACATGATTAGAGGAAAAGGTTTAGAACTGACATGCAAAGACTTGCAAGGTCTGGCAACAACCAGTCTAAACAACCAGCCACAGATGGATGCAATCCTGGAGATTTTTCAACACTCCAGTTATGGAGCAGGGGCTTGAGTATGTGCATTGGCACGAAGTGCAGAAATCAAAGCCAATATCCTCACTGGGCAGCAACAAATAGAAAACAACAAGCCTGTGCTTCCCAGACTTGGGCACATCCTTGGAGAACCAAGTTGACCAGAACAGCTGAGTGACAATGTAAAGAAAGACAAAAATGTGTTAATGAAAAATAAAAATGACGTATTTAATGGCAGTCAGGTATATTAGCAGCAGTGGATGAAAAGCTGTATGCCTGCCCACCCTGATTAGATGGAGTAAAGGAGGACATGCCAGTAATGTATCCATACAGATAATCTCATTGAGCAAAGAATGTGACAGGCTCCAGCTCTGAGTTCTTGGGACTCCAGGCCACTTGGAATGTGTACATAGACCACCACATGAAGAAAGGAAGTATGGATTACAGACACATGAAAGCAAAATCAAAGACACTGAGAGCAGAGAAGAGGAATGAGAAGCTGTGACAGAACAGAGCTCTTCTGGAAAAAAAAAGACAGAATTCTTACAGAATCAAGAGAGATTGGAGAACTGCAATAAGGATTTTTGGACACTAAAGGTGTGGAAAAAAAGCAAAGTAGCAAGGGGCAATAACTCAAAATAAGGATAAAACAACAAAGCATGAACAACGTTTCTCTCAGTGAAGGTAGCAATAAAATGGATGATATTAAAAGCAGAAACATATGATATATAGGACAAAAGTCTAAATGTGATGTAAAATAAAGAGAACCTGCACTGAGAAAGGTAGAAACATCCACAATATATGACTTGCATTCAGAACAGCAATTTCAGGACTTAAGTGTAAAGCATATATTATCCTACTATAAAAATGAACAGCAGCCCTATAAAAAGATTTGGTAAGGGTGTCTTTTCCTATCTTCAAACAGCAATAAAAAGGAGATTCCAGTAGTCTTAGCTAGTCAGCACCTAGGGAATACAAACCTCATCTGACAGAAGTGCTTACATACGAGTAGGCTGCAATACAGCCCTTGTTCAAGTTACTGTTATACAGGCCATAACTTTTTCTTACACGTAGTCTAATTAAAACAGGGAAAGGAACGAAAAAATCAGACCTGTACTCTCAATTCCAAGTCTAACTACCTGAAGCAAAATCAGTACCACACCATGGATCTTGTCTTACAAAAACATGCATTTATTTACTCTATTATTACTGGTTTTGCTAATAGTTGCTTTTTCTCGGCAGGATTTAATTATGTAGCTATCAGGAATTACATTAAATGTAAGTTTCCAAAACGACAAACATTTGTAGGATCAGGTATAAAGATATTTCTGAAATAAAGCAGATTGTGAAGCGAGAACCTTACTTTGAGAGACTGAGCAGTGTCAGCATCAGTGTCATGGTAAAGAATAACATTATTGGCCATGTCAAAGCTTTCACGCACGCCAAGGTGGTAGAACAGCGATGGTTGCTTGGAAATATCGCTCATGTCCACAACTGCAACATCTGAAATGAGAGAAGTGGAAAAGAAGAGAGAATGCTAAAAAAATAATAATCTTAAACCCAATTTTAATCTTAGATGGGATTTAAAATAAATCCTGAAATTACACACACACACTGGACAGACAAAGCCAACATTTTCAAAAAAGGGTCATTTTCTTATGAGAGAAGTAAATTTTACCCTTCATATAAAAGATAAGAGCCACTCATGAAATGATCAGTGTTACATTAACTGGGAGGCTGAGCTTATCAATCTTGCTTATTATTATGGTTTCAAAAACCATAGCATCAGGAATGCCGTGGGTAAAAAAAGTAATTTTGCACTTGCTCCCTGGGGCCTGACAGCATGAATACCCATAGGACAGAAGTTTCAAATATTCAGGATGGAACATCTAAAAATAATAATGAAAATTAGATAAACTGTGAGACAAAGTTTATTTTAAGAGGCTGAGGTTTGAAGAATGGGAAATTTTAGGAGTAGAAAAAGAAATTACTCTGAAAATTTACTCTAAAAAGGTACAGGAAAGATTTTCAAGATGGGGGGAGGGGGGGCACAGCAATGAGTTAATTCAATCACAAGTAACCAGAGCAAGACTTCCACTGCTTTTCTTTAGTGTTTTGAAATGAAAGTCAGATACACAAGTATGAACATTTACATCTGCGCAAGAAGAGCTAAACAGAGAGCCTATGAGGAATATCCCATATTATGCAGAACAGCTGAGACACAGACAAAAGACTCTGAGTTCACCATTTTGTCTCATATAGACCTACACAGCAATGCAGGAAGAAGGGGTAAATGGAGAATAGGACACTTAAATGCTGAGTTTTTATTTCTTGATCCTTATATACCATATAATCCTAGGAAAATTTTGCTTTAAAAATTTTTAGAGGTCTGTATCTATATGTCTGTCTGCTTTCACCACTTTGGGATGCATGGATGAACTGAAATCCAAAGTATTCATAAGAATAGAGCCATAGCATAGAAACCACAGGGGTGCCTGAGGTTCAAAACAGATTCCAGAGACCCAGTGCAGCTGGGCAGTAAATTCTCCATCTCTGAAGGGGTAACAGACAGCGCCTGGTACACACAGGGAAAGACAGAAGGGTGAGCTACCAGTAAACAAGAAATCTAAAAGCAGGTCTGATGGCTGAGACCCAAATGCAGCAGCCAGTTAACCTTGGTTGCTCCAAGGTTACACATCACAAGAATCAATACTCCATACTTAGCAGGCAGTTTCTTGGAAAAACCTGCCATGAATATATGCTCCTGTACAATTCCATCAGTCTATTCTGACACACCACACAGAGGTCAGCCAGTCCCTCGGATTACTATGAGACTCCTGTTAAAGCACAAGGAACATTTTGAGTCTGAAGACCTGCTTTAAGACCAAAACATCACTGTTCAAGACCAAAACCAAACAAACATAAAAAAAAACCCAAACCCCAAAATATCCTAAACCCCAACAAAATACACACAAAAAAAAATGCAAATGCACCTCCCTCCCCCAGCAAAGAAACAAAACCCCAGCACAAAGTCATGGCATAAGAAAATCCACTTATTCATATAAAACTCAAATCCTGCATCATCTACAGATCATCTTTCCAGTTCCAATGTTTACCCAGCTGTCTGCAACATTAATAAAATTCTACAGTGTGTATTGCACACTGTAGTATTATGTATACTGAGAGAGCTTGAAGTAAACCCCAGCTCCATAAACTCAACAGAATCAAGATTACCCCAATATTTCCAAATCCTTTTGGAAAACATAATTTTTCTATAGAAGAAATTTAAGAGAAATTAACAAGCAGACTGAGAATCAAATACCATCTAGGGATAAAAAAATAGGAGCTTGGGTGGTTTTTATTGCTTGCATAAGAATGTTTTTGCAGAATCAGAATACTGTGAAATCATCAGCCTGGTCAGAGAATTCAGATAATGCATTCTTACAGTGTACAGATATTGCATTTAACAATATAATGTGAGCAATGATTTGTAACAGAGTTCATTGAAACAAGGCTATACACAGCTCATTGCCACATCTGGTCTACCACTGAAATTTGTCTTCTGTGGATTGGTGCTCCATAGCAGTGTAAGTGGAATCACAATAACATGAAATGGACATAAGAAGAGAAGTAAGCACCTCCACTTAAAAGCGTAGTTATTCATCCCTTAGATATTAATTAGATATTAATTCATACATGATAAAAAGATTTATGAAAACAGGTTTTCCTTGCTTATTCACACCTCAGAAATACAGGCGTGAAGAAGATAAAATAAAAGTAAAACAAAGTGAAGAGTAGCAGAGATGAAGATGTATCACAAAAACATGTTAAAAAAAGCTCCAGGAAGATAACTGAGCGGATTCAGTTTGAGCACAGAAGTGAAGGAATGACACAGAAGTAAATGACAGTGGACAGAGGCAGAGCATCCAAAGTGCTCCTGGCTGTGGGCTAGAGGAGAGATGAGAAGCTGCATTCCTTTGGAGCTCTCCAAGTCCTCCTCCAGGAGTAACAGCAGCAGGCTTGGAGCAGGGAGGAAAAACATCTACTTACAAAGCAGCTTTATTAATGTGCTAGGGAAATGCAGCACAATCACAGAGAGCCCATGAAATTAATGCAAATTTGGGTGGAGAAAATATGACCCACAGTAAACACTTATAAAAGCAGTGGATCCCTGGGATGCACCCAGTGCTTGGGGTGCTGAGAGTGCAGAGCTCAGTGTCACTTATGGCTGGGTCTAAGCACACTCCCCAGCACTACTGTTTTCAGGGGTACATTTCTGTTCTTGGAGTAAGGGAGTTTGTGAGTCATGTAATGAACAAAGCTAGGATGCAACGCCAAAAATACTTCCGTTTCAGTTATCTTACATTTTTCTCATGATTTACACTAAAATTCTTAATTTACAGTTCTTTAAAAACAAGATGTGGCTCTACACTTCAAACATGCATTTAGAATGGCTGATACGAGAAATAAGAATTTCCTTAAACTTCCAGAGACACATTAAAAGAAGTAACTTCAACACTAATATGTGCTTTGCAAAACTTGATTTATGAATAGAAACATAAGTCAATCAGAGTTCATTCTCAACTCCCATTCTCCATAACAAAAGAGCCTGGTCAGCCAAATGCACTTCTGGACTTCCCTTGACAAATTTAGGTTCAACCTCCATTACAGACAGGGGTGAAGCAAAAGCCAATGGCAATTTTTATCAAATCTTACCACGCATGAGAAAGGTTATGTGATAATGAAATATTTCACACAGGTCTAAACCACCAGTGGGGAGGGTCTCCTATGTTAGATGGAAGAAGAGCAGGGGAAGGTACAGCCCCTCGGGAAGAACAGAAGGCTTCCAAGTGAAAATCTGCACAATGCATCCACCAGATGCAGTAGAGGCTTGGGGATGTGCTTAATGTTGCATGTGACCAATTTCAAATTATTCTGGAACAGAATATTTAAAGTTATGGCTTCTTTTCTGCATTAGCAAGTCATGTTCAAAAGAGCATACCCAGAAAAATGTGTTCTCCCTCATTTCTTCTTAAGCATAACATATATTTTCAACTTATTTTATTCTCTAGTAGTTGCCTATGAAATTATTTTCATCCTGAAAGTAGTCAATTTTTGTCATGAACCCAAAAACTGATCTCAATTTATTATGTGATTGCAGTTCATTTGTCTAGGCTTTTGTTTCCACTGTAAAATGATTATGGTATGTGTGTATTTGTAGTGCATTAAGGTAATTCAGCACTATTGCTTATACAGCCCTGATTAGGTCTGCACTGTTGCAGCAGATGGCACATAATTCATTTCTTATACTACAGTTTACATATTTTAACCATATTTTAACTCTGGTGTGTCTACCAGAGCAGAGAAGAGACAAATAACTGTGACAACTGAAATGAAGATTAGAGATCATTAACTGTGGTAAAACAGGAGACTATGAAACTAATAAATAATTCAACATGGAAAACATTATTAAAGAGGTTAAGATCAGAGAACTTATTTTTCTATCTTGAAATGCACCCAAAGGCATCATATAATTAATGATCTAAATAAAACACAAGTCTTTATATGGCTTTTTTATGATTTATGGAATTGTTAGCAAAACCAAAAAGGCCAATTTTGGCATCAGCTTTTGGGATCTGTAAGTTAAAAAGTAATAAACAGACGAAAATTAAGAAACGGCCTGCAATATGCTGATAGTTAAACAGAATCTAGGAGGCTGAACAGAAGAAAAAGGTCAAAAAAAATCTGCACTGCTTTCAACTTCTAATCTAAGACTCACCTCCATCCAGCCTTATCCATGTGCAGATCAAGAACCTCACTCTACTATTTTGGATTCATTATTTTTTCAGCATTTGGAACCTTTCTATACATAATAAATTCCAAAAACTCCCCCAAACTTAATGTGATAATAGAAATATTATTGGAGGGAAATGCAGAACTCAGCCCTTTGCTATTCACTAGCACCCTGCAAATTATGAACCTTTACATTAGTATTGCTCCAGTTGATTGGCTACTTGCATCATAGTCAATAAGTAAAAAAATATGTCATTTCTTGAAAACCAGTGAAGAAAACTGTCAAATTCTGCAGAAGAACAACAACACTCCTAAAGAAAAAGAAATTAAAATCCTTAATTCAGGATACACATTAATTTTGATTTCTCCACAGCTCTTAAAAGAAGACAATACCAAAGTTTTTACAGGGAAGTAATTATGGAAAAACTTGGTGAATTTGAAAACCAGGAACCCTTTGCAGCTTCCATTTCAGCTAAAACAAAAGGCACACCATTCTCAACTTTAATACATATTAAATGCATTAATATGTAACATACTCCCAGCAACTGGGAAGCTCAAGGTAATAAAGCACATTTGTAGCAACTACCAACAGAACTGTTGAGGTGATTTCTCAGCACAGTTTCTTACACCAGCAAACTGTCAGTGTCCTCCATTAGATCCTAGGCACAAGCCAATGTTAGTGTAAAAATACTGTCAACATTTATGATGATACTATGGCTCTCATAATGAATCAAGTTTCATTTAAATCTTACTGCTTTATAATCATGGCATCCTGTAAAAATCTGCTTACTTTTCTCAGAAAAAGTAATTGTTCCAATTACAATCTAAAGCACAAAATTAAACCCAGATATTGCCTTAGAAGCTGGAAGAGTCAGGAGAAAAAGCTCTTTTTTTAAATTTAGGAACTTCTGGTGTTTCAATTCAACCTTTTCAAGTTTGCAATATTATAGCATGAACTTTAATAACATCATTGGCTTGCTATAAGGCCAGAAATGGTAATAAAAATAGAAACCAATGAATCAGTAATGATTTGTTCTGCAATATAGATTTGTGTATGTTATAATCGTATTAAACGTAATTTTAAAAAGTATTTCATATATTTCAGGCTACACTTATCTTCCTGTAGATTAAAAACAAGTGCTGCACTTATGTATAAATACTAAAATTAAAATTAACTGTAATAGTTCAGAAATCGATTAGAAACCACCTTTAAGAAGAAGACTGTTTTATAAGCTGCTTTTGCAAAAGAGTCCTAGAGTGGCTGGAGCCTTGACTGCAAATTCCAGTCTACTGCCTTCCTCAGAAAAGGAAACACAAGCATGCACACTGGATGTCTGAAACCTTTTGATGTACGGAGGGCACTTCCTTTGGAAAGGGTGTTTAGTTCACAGGCAAAAGGAAGTGATTCAAAGGACAGGAAAAATAAGAATTAAATTAGGTATCAATCCTCATATTAGTGTGGGAAAAAAGATTTCTTTCTGTTCACATACAGTAAGCACTGAAAAAGAAGTGACATTAACAGGTTTTATTAATGACACCAACCACAAACTGGAGAAAGAAGAAAACTTAAATACTGGCCAAATAATTTTTAATTCCCTATTTTAAAATTGTTATGTTGAGAAGATTACACAGTGAATCTACATTATCCATATAGAGAGTCTGACTATAAAATGAAGCAAAATCTAAACATAGTTATAGTTATATCTTACAGTTATAACTTACTTTTGACAGTGCTAATGGATTTGTTAAGTGTTTTGGGAATTCTGAAAACCTGGGCATCAAGTGGCAAAAATTCTGGAAAGTGCTTTTCCATGGTTTGCCTGTTTGCTCAGGAAAACACAAAAACTGTTGTAAAGTGGTAATTTCAGACCTGTGCTGTTTTAAAAACACAGAGCAACACCTCTATTTTTTTTTCTCAGACTGAGATTGTCATTTGCCTTTTACTTAGTTGTGGCATTACATCTGCAACAGGTTTTATGTTATAAAGTGATTTACTAAAGAGAAAGGCCAGCACACCCCAAAATGTGTGACTTCTCGTCCCACTAAGCAATATGGAAGGCAACCATGTAGAAACTAACAATTATAAAAGCCAGCAGTCTTAGAACCACAAACACAGAGGGGAAAGTCATACCTCTCTTTTACATTTCCTCCTTTTTATGTGTCAAATCTTGCTTTGGAAACCAGTTTCACATCCTTCCCTGTGAAACTGCTCTGCTCAGTGAATGTGAATGCAGTCAGGGCTGAAGATGAACTGTGCATTAGCTAAGCAGCAGCAGCATTCTTGACTAAGGAAAGCTTGCTCTTAAATAACTTTCCTGAAAGGACTATGCAAATCCTGAGCTCAGCTCTTACTAGGAAACAAAAAAAACCCTAAATTTTTCAGATGAGCCTTTCCATCACCCAGAAGCATTGCTAACTGTAGCAATTCAAGTGATTGCTTTGCTCCATTAACACACAACACATCAACACTGGCAAAGTCCCACCTCCAGAGACAGTTCTGGCAACAGCTGTGTTAAGCAAAGTGGGCCAGCTGGTCTTTGTGTGGAAAGCAGACACAAGAGGAGGAAGAGGAGGAGGAACAGCTGACAACTGAATGTGTTTCTAACCATAGCATTTGGGTGATGCTACAAAGTCCTTTCATGTGGCCCAGAAAGGCAGCTCCTCCTTCCTGTACATGTGAAAATTTTGGAACACTCAAACTCAATCCTCAGCTCCTGAAATAATGCAGGTTTGAAACTACCAGAATGGTTAAAACTTACCAAGAAAAGTTGTAGTGTTTACAGTGTGATTACACTGAAGGTGGAGGTAAGAAAGCTGGAACACTTTTTTTCCTGTATAGATAATAGGAGTGCTTCATACAGCCTCCAGTGAAAGCCCTGGGAGAACCCCCAGTGGCCTGAAATGGCACAGGAATGAGCACTTTCTGGAGAGCCATGCTGCAGGTGATGAAATGTGAAGTGCAAAGAAGCAGAAAACGGAATAATCCAGTGTATCAAAAACAGAGGCACAGCTACAGCAACATAGCTGGAGTGAAACTAGTTATGAATGCAACCAGCACAGCACCATGTACACAGAGCCTGGCAGCATTTAATGTAAATAAAGAATACAAAACCTGTATTTATTTTAAATATTTAGTAGAGTCATAACTAGAGAGAAACTTCTTGTTCTTGAGATCAGTTCTCACCTGTAATATTTCGTCCTTTTGATTTCAAGTTCTAGCTTTGGTAACATTTGAAAATTTTAGTCTTAGGCTATCTTAGCAGTATTTGATATTACAACATTCACTGGCAATTCCCATGCAGCACAATCATCCCTCAGATGATCCTGTGAAAATCAGGCAACCATGCAAAACAACAGAACAGATAAGACTGAGGGGCCAGTGCTCATCTCTGGCTTTTGTATTTCTGTACAAACTCCCCCTTTCATACAAACAACTCCCCAACAGGGTTACATTCAGACCTGAACATTGCAGCCAGTAAAGTAATCACGTTAGTGCTGTGGTGTTACTTTACAGATACTGCATCTTTCATCTGTCCTCTGGTACACGGAACACACACTAAAAATAGAATTAGAACATATTTTTCATGCTTCAGTGACATTTATTGCAACTCAGGAGAAACTAGTATCTAAACCAACTCATTTTTCTAAAACACTACAAAGTATTTGTGCCATATTTATAATTAATACATATTCCTTAATAGCTAAATGTCTGTTCCAAAAATTACATCACCCAAGAAACTACACTTTAGTTGAGAGGAACAGAACAAATTACAGCAGGTGAGCAACACTGCCAGTTCTGGGAGTTGATCTGTAGCCTGAGTTCTCATTTATTTTTATGACTTGGGGTTTTCTTATTCATTAGACACATCATCTGAAGCTTTTCTATTTTCTGCCCTGAAATTGCATATTAGGAACTATTCTGTTAAATGGAAACAAGGACTCTTCCAAAAACCTTTGACAGCAAAGGCTTTAAGAATCATTTTAGATACTTCTTAAATACTATTAAATTCACAGCAAAACTAAGTTTCGAACAGGGCAAGAAAAGAACAGGGAAATTATACTGATCTAGAAAAGCAAAAAATGTGCTGATAGAATGCCTATGCTTACTATTTCTTTAATGATCTCCAGGGAGAGTCTTTCAGACTCTGCCAAATCAGAATATAACCAGCACCCACAAGAACTGGCATGGGAAGAAAAGTAATGCAGTTCATGTAATACAGAGGCATTCAAGCTCAGAATGTGTTTTTAATGCTTTGCTCAAGTATGAAGAAGAAAAATACTCTATGATTGGAAACACCTGAAAATAATTTCTTTCAGAAGATAGCATAATTTGTGAATTTTTTGGTCTTTTTTTTTTTTTAATAGCTGGCAGTTTAGAGAAAGAAGGAAACAAAGACCTAATCCTCAAAGAACTCTTCTTGAAATATTGAATTGCAGAAGTTAGGAAATATATAATTCACTGTAAACAGTGCATGCCTAGGCTTAGAAATTGCTTAATATTTTCCATGACAAAGCTTCGCTTTCAGTCCTTTTTAACTTTGCCAGTCTTTCCTTCAGGTTGTTGTTTTGGTGGTTTTTGTTTTTTTTTCTTTTTTCTTTTAAGAGAATTAAAACCAATCAAGTCATTCTGAAACTGTATTGAAGAACTTATTTTTCTGGCCACTGTTAAACATCCTCTCATGCCAAATGAAGAAGCCTTACTGCTTTCAAGCAGCAAATCAGAAATTTGTCAGATGGGTGATCTACTTCCAGCAGTTTGGAAGCAACTCCTCTTAGCCCCATGAAATGCTGCTCGTTCCAAAGTGAAGTTATCGGCAGTGAGCTGGTCAGAGTCACAAGGGAGATGTTTGGTCTCAGACGAGCCTTTCATCACTGCCTTCACTGTCAGCCCAGAGAGCAAAAGCACTTTTCCAGCTCCATTCCCCTGATCTGTCAGAAGCCAACTTCAGATGAACTGCAGCCCAGAAGTGCCAGTTTCTCTCCACTACCCATGAGAGGAGTCCAAGCAACTGCAGACACCCACAGTGAAGGTGTTCAGTGCCATGACGCCCCTTCCACAGAGCCTCACAGCTCTGCTTTGAAGGATTTCATTAACCACTAGGGCATTCCAGTCAAGAATTAGATCATCTCAGCAGATGCATCCCTGGATGTGTTCCCACCAGTTAACCAACCAAATGGCCAATGGAGAAGGACTATAGCTCTTTCTCATCAGTACTTACATCCTCTCTACCTGTGAGAGAGGAAGGACTGTCACAATTCAAACCCTCACCTAAGATTTCCAGGCATCTCTCAAACACCTAACTCTTCCTTGAGTTTTCCATAAATCGGGAGTTCATCTGTGAGTCCCAGTTTCCAATGTTGTTTGTTTTGGCACTCGGTATTATACAACTGTGGGGATGACTGTTCTTTAAGAGGTATTAGTGCATGCACAATCTCAGCCCAGGGTCTTTTCTCTTACTCATATAACCTGTTTAATTACATTGAAGCATTGACTATAACCTCCCCACCTACGGATGAAATTTACAAATGAGTTAAATTTTCAGCAGAAATACCTTCAAGCCAAATATAAGCATTGCATTTCCCTGCAAGACAAAGTCATTAATATAAAAGCTAGTAATAGACTTAACCTTCTATTTTTTTATCCTTTCATACCATAGCTTGTGAGGCCCCAGGAACAACACAACCTCAAGTGTGAGGGAGTTTACTCACAGTAGTATGAGAGGTCGAAGTCAAAAAGATAATATCCACACACACTGTCTCCAGAAACTCACAGCACAGACCCCTTTACACAGCCTTCCTTCCTTGAGGAAGGATTGTAAAAATTTACCCATTCTGGGACCACAGTCATGGATCTTTAGTTACCAACAACAATCAGATCAGATGGATGCTGCCAAGATCTACACATTGGTAAGAAACTAATTATAAACACTGTGACATGCACAAGAGATCGATACCTATATCATTTCTTTGTAAAACTACACTGTTCAAGATCCCAGGTTAGGAACTGAGAGAAATCTCATTGTTTGCATCTCAGCCTTTTCAGTGTTGTCGTGGCTCAGGCAGATGAATGCTTATTCACCTGCAACTCCTACCTCTTTCACATGATCCACTGAGTCTCTCTCTCATTGTCCTGTTCTCCCCATATCCATCAACCTATCTTTAACTTGGCAATTTCTGGCTAACTCAGCACTAGCACAGTAGCAGACAGAAGCTCCATCACTGTATCTAATCAGTCCTGCGAGTACTATCAGCTACCAGCTTCACACTATTGTCCTGGCAAAGTACATGAAGAAACTGTTAAGCTTACAACAATTGAAAGAAATAACAGCTAAAAACTTAATTTCAGGACAACTCACTTTTTACATTTTGTGTAACAAAAGACATTTGCATCTATGACTTAAAAATCCAGTTCTGTAAATAGTGAAAAAGACTCGAGGTTGAGATGGTACACATCTCTTAGAATCACTCCCACTGAATTATAACCATATTTCATGAGTGCCAAAATGAAGTACTTACATTTAAAAATCACTGTTATTTAAACCTCGTAAACATGCACCCATCACAAGTAAAATGGAAAAAAAAGACCCAATGGGAAAGCAAATTAAAGAAATTTGCTATTTCAGGTTGACATCAATCACTTGACCATGTACAGTGTAAAAAGCAAAAAACAATCACTAGAAGTTTCAGGATAAACAATCCTTCCTTTATATATACTGTGAAATACTCTATCACAGACAGATAGGTAGTGATGCTGGCTACCTAACTATAGTTAAAATACACTGAAGAATCTTAACATTCTAATAAACTTTTTTCAACACAGCTGTGCTGGTTTTGGGTGAGATAGAGTAAATTTTCCTTTTCTTTTTTTTCATTGCCCTTTTAAACCCAATAGTCTGGTCCAAAGGGAGAAGGGGTGCAGATTTTAATAGATACACCTTTCCATGGCTGCAACCATGATTTGAGCTGCGTGTCACAAAAACTGCTTATAGCAGGAACCACTGGAGGAGAAGCCTTACAAGAAGCAGTGCAAGTGCAGCAGTGGCCCAACCTGAGCTGGCCTTGGTGCCAATAACACAACAAAAGCAGCTTTTGCCTTGTATGAAACTGTTCTTTTCTCTACCCACGAGTTGTTTCACTTCTACTCTTCCAGTTCTCTCTCCAAGCCTGCTGATGAGGGAGGGAGGGAGGGAGGGAGGGAGTGGTGTTCAGCTGCCTGCTGGGATTCCCCCACGAGAACAGCTCGCAGCAGACCAGTGACTGTGGGGTACGTGGGGAACAGAGCACTTCCCATCAGCCTCACTGGCTGCTGACTTAAGCAATGAGACCGTGACAGAGGCTGACAACATTGCAGGAATAAAAAGGGCATTATCATGGCTTAAGCAGCTGAATGCTTGCCCGTGAAACTGAATTCCATACCTGCTTCTTCCTACCCCAGAGCTGCTGTGTGATGCTAGCCTAGTCACACACACTGGGATTTCAGAGATGGGCTTGTTGACCATGCAGTTATTAAGATTCTGAGGAAAAAAAAATACCCCACTGGAACAGAAACAGTGATTTTGAAAAACAGAGCCCTCATTTTAAAGGTACTTGGTAACAAAACAAATGCCTTAGGAGAGAAGAATCTTCCTAATATTTTACCTAAGCAATTCACTTCTATCATCCTACGGTATGACTGGTATGGTATGACTTAGAACTTGAACAGTCTCTGATTCAGCATCTGCAGTCTTCCACCTGCAAAACAGCTGAGAATCTACAGAATAATCAGTATGCCTGTTCATACCTCAAAAAGACAGGCATTTCCATTTTTCATTTGACCTTTATAAACAAAGGAACAGTAAAGAAGCAGCATTTGAAACTTCTCAAAGAGTATTTAAATAAGCCACATGTCTCATTTTTTTTGTTCACAGATGTAGACAAATGAAGATTCCAGAGGTTGCTCATTTCTTGCTTTAAATCTCTGTATCCAGAACACTGAAAAAATGCTTATCAGTCATAGATGATCTGAAGACACCTGTTCAATAATTTTCCCTATTTATATACTCAGTATATTAGAAATTTTGATATAGATGCCAGACAATGAATAACTGTCTCACATCATATATACTTTTCACTATGCCAACTCATTAAGAATAACACTATTTCCTAATTTTTTTTCTGTGAGCCAAAGAACCTACTAACTCTACTGGACATTTTTCTGCCCCACTGAGTATCAGAGAAGAAAAGAAACAGCAGAGTAAATTAAAAGCAGGCAGTTCACACTTGCCTGCTGCACTAGTAGTGTGCCAAGGCTCACATGAAACCATTTCCACTGCAGTGCACTAGAGTGGAGTCAGTCAGCTCCAGAGAGCATGCAGAAAAAACACCCCAAGCCTGAACCTAATTTGAACCTTGCCTGTAATTGGAGGGGGAGTGGGTCTGTGGAATGAGAGAGGTGAACTTTATTTAACTTCTCCTGCACCTCTGCACTTCCTACACTGGGTCATCAAAGGCAATCAAAGGGAATGAAGTACAGAAAAAAAAAGTTACATAACTGGATAACCTGGCCTAAGTGAAATTAAAGAGTATGAAAGTCAGCAAGGAACATTGTCCCTTTCTCCCCAGCTGCAGCCAAATCAATTTTTAGGTCAAGGAGGTTAGATAAGCTTCAACCTTTTAGACACTTATCCAAACTAAACCATTTGAGAATTACCCATCATTTAATGTTGAATACCTTGGCTGGGGAGCATAAAAAACCTGCTAAATCTGCACATCTTCCATAGGTCACACACTGGCCAACAACATATATAAAAAAAAATGGAGAAGTAAAATTATGCTGATCTTTATCTTATTATCAAGGAAATGTAATAAGAAAAGTAATCAAAATATAAGGAACTAAAATAGAAAAAATATTTCCGTACACTAAAGCGCATAAATCTGGGTTAAACTAAGACCTTCTTCCTTTCTTTATTTAAAAATATAACATATCAAAAAAGTGAGACTTTCTTAGTCTGAATCTCTTATTTTTTCCCAAGTATGTTTCTTAAAAAAAATATCATGCGACATCTCCATCATTAGCACTGTGAATTTTACGTACCAAACGGAGGTATCCCACCTTATAATTATATTACAGATTTCCTCTTTGATTGTATTGATTCCCATACTGGCATTTAGGACCCACATAAAGCACAGTACGTTATACACAGAAAAAATGTTACTTGAGGAAAGGCAGTATTATTAAAGTGAAAATGCAGATAAAGTTTACATAAAGCCAGGGCATCATCTGTGAGCCAAGAGACTTGCACTCACATACAGATACCAAGTCCTTGATATACTACTCCGGATACTGGGCAGATGTGGATTCACTCTGCTATTTTTATCTTTCCTGTAAACAGTACAAGCTTTACGTGCTGGTCTAAAAGACTGGATGTGCTACTGAAAAAATCCTTATGTACCACTCAGTGCCGTAGTTAAAAAAATTGGAAGCTTCCATTAAAAAATGAGAGAAATCAATTTCAAGACAATATTAAGAGATCAATAAAACCTAGAATTTTAGTAGAAGATGGACTTTCTAGAGTCATAGCCATTATCTACTAAATCTTTAACTATTCTATAAATACAGCACACATCCAGCATGTAGACAAAGAACATTAAGCACGAACACGGACTGTTTGTTATCACAACAGGGGAACCTATTCCCTAAGATCTCTATAGAATCAGATGAATATTAGTACTTCCAAATGGTGATTCAGGCAAAATGAATCACATGAAATTGTGATTTTACAACAAACCTCTAAACATGGTCTCCAGCATTTCGCAGGATGCGTCGCCTCAAAAACACGGAATGGTTTAGGTTGGAAGGGACCTTAAAGGTCATCTAGTTTCAACCCCTCTGATATGGGAAGTGACACCTTCCACTAGTCCAGCTTCCTCAAGGCCCCGTCCAACCTGCCCCTGAACACTTCTAGGGATGGGGCACCCACAACTACTCTGGGCAGCCTGTGCCAGAGTCTCGCCACCCTCACAATAAAGAATGTCTTCCTTATATCAAATCTAAACCTCCCCCTAATTTTAGGTTAAAGCCATTCTCTATTGGCCTATTTATAAGCCTTTGTAAAATGTCCCTCTCCAGTTCTTTTGTAGCCCTCTTTAGGTACTGCAAGGTGCTATAAGGACTCCCCAGAGCCTTCTCTTCTCCAAACTAAACAGCCCCAACCCTCTCAGTCTGTCTTCATGGGAGAGCTGCTCCAGCCCTCTGATCATCTTTACAGCCTCCTCTGGGCTCGCTTCAACAGGTCCACATCCCTGCTATGCTGGGGCCCCCAGAGCTGCAGGGATTCTCATCATAGCAGAGGGAGAGAATCCTTCCCTCTCCCTGCTGGCCACACTGTTTTGGATGCAGCCCATGATGCAGCTGGCTCTCTGGGGTGCTGGGCCATGTTAAGTTTCTCATCCACCAATATCCCCAGGCTAACCTGTACCTTGTCATGGTGAGAAGATGCAAGAAAGTTTAGATTTAAGATGCTAAATTCTGAATATTTATCTTTAAAATTGCCCTAAATACTCAAGCTTATGAAAATTAACGCGTTATTCTTCTCAAAATTTATATTATACCATCACAGAGGCACTACTGCAAAACTGGTAATCTGAAGAGGCATTAAAGGGTAAAATAGAATTTAGAATAATCAAACATTCTTTTTTTGACTTGATCACAAGCCAGAAGGTGAAGACAGTTTCTGGTTTTCCCAAAACAATATGAAGACTTACCTAGTTTCGTTACGATAATAAGCAAAAAGCTAAGTTTATCAGTTCCACAATTATCATGAAATCAAATTAAGAAATCCATTTCAACCATTTTCAGACTTCATTGTCATTTGAATACTTTCTCCAGCTGACAACAACCCCTAACTTGTCAGTTATCTTAAGCCTCATAAACAGCAGTAGTAAAAACAAGCACAGTGCCTGGCTTTGAGCTTGGTAATCATGTCCTCTTTTCCAACTGGGTTTAAAAAGACTGAAGCATACCAAATATCCATTGGCAAAGAAAATACCAGAAACAAATATCTCAGTTCCAGAGAAAGCAGAGCTGATGCTGATAAAAGCTGACAGTTACTGCGTGAAACAGGATTGTGCACACAGAAGTTCTGCTAAGCAAGGCAGCCCAGTACCAAACAGTAACACCATTGTAAACATTAGCTTTTCTCCTGCAAATTTTTATTATCTACTAAGATTAGCACAACAGCAATGACTGGTCTAGCACTGT
This sequence comes from Passer montanus, assembly GCF_014805655.1. Lineage (NCBI taxonomy): Eukaryota > Metazoa > Chordata > Aves > Passeriformes > Passeridae > Passer > Passer montanus. The sequence goes on along the minus strand of NW_024367707.1, from coordinate 5,906,220 downwards.
TAGAAAGCAACACACAGACAGAATACAGCTTGTACTGTTTCCATTTACCAGTTTCCAACCCCAGTTTCACCTTGTCACTCTCCAAGCAAAGGCAAAACTAACAACAAATGTCTCCCTCAGCACACAAATTAGCAGAAAGAAATTTCTTTCTTCGGTTTCTGTGAGTGAAAGGCAGCAACAGTAGAGTTAATGCAGCTAATCTTCAGCTGAGTGAAATTATTATGGGCAGATATTTTTCTGCAATAGAAAAAACCTGCAGCTTTTCTGTGACTAAGGCAAAGCCACTTGATTAAACACAATTTCTTGTGGCTCATCTAGCTACTAAATAGTTGTAAAAAATTTAAAGAGAAGGGGGGGAGAAAGGAGAGCAATGAAGTGGCAAATAATTCACTACCCCAAGTTTAAAAAAGTAACTTAGCTATTATTTTTCCAACAAGTTTCATAGAATCTACCAGTGGTTTTGACTTGCTTGGAGGCATCAAAGCACCACTATTCATGGAAAGCACTGCCAGCACCAATAGGAAACTGAAGAATTTTGGAGAAAGCTCATTGTCACACATCTGATTTACATGGAAGTTTGTTTTCCAGAACTAGTGCATTTTTGGCATACACTTCAAAAGCTTTAGAAATCATGTGATAAACACTACCATGTGATAAACACTTTTCAAATTGTTGAGAGGCTCTTGACCACCCATGGTTGAGCTACACTTCTGTGCATGAAGGGTTGTTTTACTGAACAGAAAAATAGCCCCAAAAATGGAAGGAATCCAGACACATATCCCTCCAACATGATACAAAATAAAAAAAATTGTACTGGAACAGGGTTAAAAAAGCACTTCAAGATTCTTCTCCTTGTGTTTGGCTTTAAAAAGATATTGAAGACTTTTTAAACACAATTTAAGCATAAAAGCAGTATATACTAGAATAGACAGAGCTGTAACTTCTGCTGTGATCAACTGGAGTACTTACTTCCCTTACTGCTGGATTTAGCTGTACCATCCACATCAACAGAAGGCTGGGGATGTAGTCCTAACAGTGTCATTGCTGTTTCACTACATTTCAGATTTCTGCCTGTCATCAGAGCCCACTGCAGTTAAAGAAGGACTGTGCTAACCAAGGCTGGGATCATACACCTTCAATGGAATAAAAGCTGGGGTACACATTTTAAAGTCATGAATCCCATTGGGCTTTGCGCTCCAAGACATAGCAGCTGTTCAACTACTGACTCAGACAAAACTTTAAATGCTCTAAGTATTACCAAAGAATATCTGAGACGTTTCAATTCCACCACCTTGAACACACAGCAGAATCACTGATCTCATCAGGCTGAGTACTACGAAGGATAAAAAAAGCGTGAGTGGTTTCCCATGACACAGCAGTCCAGTACTTGTGTCAGAATTCATGTCTTTTCCTTGCAGAGAACAGTGATGCAATTTTTGCTCCTGGCACGTTTCTATAATCAGCCCAACCTCCCAGAAAAGGTGAAAATATTTGCAGCACTTCTGAAAGAAGACAGGTCAGGTGAAATTATACTGCGAGCCACGTTCGCCCCACTGACTGCCTGCTGAATCCCCCTGACCTCAGCAGACACAGGAGCTCCGCTGTTTACATCCAGCCTGTGCCAGGGGGCAGGACAAAGCAACAGCTGCAAGCCCTCTCTTGGCTCAGCCTCAGGCACCCTTGTTGCTGTTCAAAGGTAGCCTGAGGCTAAAGCAATTCACAGCCCCCCTGAAGTGCATGGCAACCCGAGCCTACCGTGTTCACAGATTTCACCTGCAAGTGGCAAACCACATTGAGGCCCTCCTAAGAAAGACCCTACACCATCTCAGCTGCCAAAGGTTAGTCACATAACACCCTTGCAGCTGCTCCTGCATGTGCATGGAAGTAGCAGCATACCCTGAGTATCTCCAGAACACAGGTTTGCAGTCAGAGTTTGAATTTGAGGCTTGTGATGCTGGCAAAAGATACTTGGGCCATTGCATGTCCCCCTTCCTGCAGTCCCTGATGGCAATGAGGCTTGTTCCTAGGAATGGAACACCAGGTGAGTACTGCAGGAGGAACTGTCTGAATGCATAATTAATGCACTCCAGAGATGGGGAGCCAAGATGTTCAGCACTGACTTTGGTGCATGTTGGCCTGCAGAAGGATAGAAAATGCTGGCAGAGAATGGGTCAGCTGGTCTCCTGTGTTGCAAGCAGCTTCCAGGTGGAGCTCCCTTCCAGCATGGAAACCTGCAGCCTGAAGATGGGAAACATTGATTTTCTGATAGTGAGTAAAAAACACTAAGATCCGGTCACACGTGGAGATAAATTCCAAAAGCAGCTACATAGGTGCTTTGTTGCTTTGGAATGGTGAACTCTCCAAGGCTAAAGACTGTTGACCTGTACTCTTCTAGCCAAACCTGCTTATATTATAAGCCTTTAGACATAAACTGCTGACCAAATCTGAGACTAAGTGGACCTAGCCACACCTAAACTCCTCTGAGTTTAGAAAGCAAGGGGGTCTCAGTAAAGCTCGTAACTGGAGAGACCATGACCCTATGGCACTATTGTCTGTTTTAATAGATTATAGTTATTTACATATTGCATTACAGCAGTATTTAGACATTGAATTAGCAACAAATCAAATAATAATCACACATATAACCACTGTATCCTACTTCTTGTTCCTGTCTAAGAGCTCTTGACTGCTCTGACACAAGCCCATACTGAGGAAACTAAAACGTCTTGAGTTCTCAACTAGGTTTTCCACAAGTCCTTACAAGTCAGATGATCTTTACCTCAAGGCAAACCAGGAAATTACCTTTATTAGCCTGTAAAGGCTACCTTTTAACTAGCATGTGGAAGTGTGTTTAATTACTTACCTTTTAAATAGCATGCGCAAGTGTAATTTAACAATTAAAAAGGCAATGTATGATTACACTGATAAAGGAAGAGCATGACTGCAGAACATAGTATGAGCTACCATGTATCTACCATGATTTGTCTATTTTATGGAGGATGGAAATTAAAGCAATGTAATTAACCCACATAAGCAAGCACTTCCTTTATTTTTGTTTAACCTAATTTTGAGACTGCAGGTCTAGGAGACACAATTCTTACACCTATGAAGAATATACTACACACAGCACAGCAAGACTGAGCAAGCATGCAAAGGATATGAGTGGCTGGGAGTCACTGAAAGTCAACTTGAAATGCAAAAAGGCAGAACCAGAGATCTGCTTGCCAGCATCTCACAGTCAAATGGCACACTAGATTCCTTCAGAGCAACTTAGGGACTATATGAAAAATATTTTTGCATGTAATTCTTTAAAAAAAAAACAACCTTTAGAATTTGCAGACTGGTATGCATAGCCAGCACAGTTCTTTACTCCTATCAGAGGAAAAAAAAACTATATCAGAAGAACATTCACTGATATGAAGGATTCCAGAAAATGCTACAAGTTTTATTTTTAAAAAATTAATTAATCAATATTAAAAACAAGCAACCAAAACCCACTTTAACTGCAGTGTTTTCAAAGGCCATGTGACAATAATTGGTCTTCAGAACTAAGGCAGTTCAATAGATGAAGCTGTTCCTCTCTTCAGAATAATCTTACATGTTCAAATTTTTGAAGTCATTTGTAATGGTTGTAATGGGTGTAAAAGCTTCTAAGTCTATTTAGTGAGACTCAATATGACTTATAATCACACAGTGAAAAATATTACTTGCAGAGTAAGTTTAAAAAAAAAAAACAGAAACACACAATCTGTATTGCATTTCATCCAGAACATGAGGTTTGAAAGGAAACCTAAGGAAAATGAAGGTGTATGAATTACACAATCAATCAATCAACCACAGAATTGAATTAACTAGGTTGGAAAAGACCTCTAAGATAATCAATCCAACTGTGTACTGTACTTCATCAAAAGCAGCATGGCTGGCAAGTCAAGGGAGGGGACTCTCCCCATCTACTCTGCTTTTGGGAGACCCCACCTGGAGTGCTGCATCCAGCTCTGGGCTTTCCAGCACAACAAGGTGGGGACCTGTTTGAGAGGCTCAAGAGGAGGACTGTGCAGATGGTGAGAGGGCTGGAACACATCTCCCAGGAAGATGGGCTGAGAGGGCTGGGGCTGTCTAGCCTGGAGAAGAAAAGGCTCTGGTGAGACCTCATAGCACCTTGCAGTACCTAAAGGAGGCTTCAAGAGAACTGGAGAGGGACCTTTTACAAAAGCCTGTAGTGATAGGGCAAGGGGGAATGGCTTTAAGATGAAAGAAGGCTGATTTACATTACTGTGAGGATAGTCAGACACAGAAACTGATTATGCAGAGAGGTTGTGGATATCCCAACCCTGGAAGTGTTCAAAGCCAATCTGGACAGGTCTTTGAGCAACCTGGTTTAGTGAAAGGTGTCTCTGCCCATGTCAGAGGGGTTAAAACTGGATGATCTTTAAGGTCCTTGCCAACCTAAATGGTTTTATGACAGTTACATACAGACCTGATGGTTGTTACTGTCATTTAAAACTGGCCTCACACACTTGGATATAAAAGGACTACAACACTGGTATATTAAAGGGTTTTGTTATCAGAATATTTGGTTTGATGTCACAATGCATTGCTGGAGACACCTGAAGTCGCCCTGGATGTGCAGCACCATACAGAGATAAAAGACCAGGTCCCAACAGCTCTGCTGCTGTACTAAAGCAGCACGATATCCAGCCCAGCTTCTTACCCACCACCTTCCTGTTCTGAAGATGGCTGGTTTGCTTCTCTGTACTTTTGTATTCTGTGGTGTATATATATCTTGAGATTTAAAGCAAATACACCCCTAGCCATTGAGTGACCTGTGTGGGAAAAGAAAAGAAAGAAAATATTTTAAGCATTCCTCAGAAAAACAGCAAACCCGGCATGCTGAAGTAAGCATCAGAGCACTAACCCTTAACTCCATCACTGCTCACTGTCACACCCAGGGGCAAAGATAAACTGCAGCAGGAAGGTATGATGAAGTTTGTTTAAAAGTTATTGCCCTCACCTGTCATTCCTGTCAGAGACTGTACTCCCTGCAGCAGAGTCAGCAAGAGAAGCCATGCCTCCAGCTAAGCTGCACGGGTTACCACGCTGTATATTATCCTAAAGCAGTGACAAGTGTTTACTGCACCTGATGCACTCAGCCTTCTGAGGGCACAGGGTTTCAGGGCAGGCAGCTGAGGAACAGGCAATAATGATTTCCCCAGCAGGTGCCAGAGCCTGAAAATAAGGATCCAGCAAATTTATTTCCTCCTTCTCCTCTCACAGTGCAACACAAAGAAAAAGAGTTTCAGGAACAAGAAATCAGAGTTAAGAGTGGTTCAAGTAGGGTACAGAAATAAGGAGGATCCATGTTTCAGTCTCTGATTGGGAGTCCCAAGCCTCTGGATGAAGACAAGTCTGAAGAGACAGGTATCACACCATGCATTTTGGGGCTGCCTTATCACACAGGATATTGATTAGAGAAGTTCATATACAGCAAAACATCAGAAACAGGCTTCAAAATATTCCCCTATACTCACAAATTATCTGACAGTTCCCTGGATTGTCAGAGGAATACTCACTTATCTCAGGTCAGCATTTAGTGCGGTTTCTCAGTACACCACTTGCTCTCTAGCCTCTCTTCCTTTCAGCTGATTTTCATCCTGCTGACTGTATAATTTCTAAACGCTGTGGTCAAATGGTCAAAGAAATATTCAAGCCTCAAAACAGATTGCAGCACATCCCTCATGAGGGAAAAGTATGATCAGCTACAGACAGGATTTCATAAACCAAAATGGGAACATCCAAAACCTGTATAACTGTACTTTGTACACTCCTTCACTTAACACTGCAGTCAAACCCTATTGCCTGGCACTTCAGGCACTAAGATTTGATAGAGTTTTGAGCAGACAATGAAAAGCTGCATTTTTTCTATCGAACATCACCCTTCCAGAGGTACAGGTCAGACATTTGACTTTGACATCATGTTTTCTTTGTTAATACATTCAGAACAGAAAGATCCTTTGCAGCTATGAATCATTCTAGCTGTAACATCACTATAGCCAAGTCACACTCACCTTTTCACTGTGTCTCTCAAGTTGTTTATGAATACACTACAGTGCCTATAGTTTGATTTTCTTCAGGGGGTAATTCTGGAGAATTCTAAAATTGTCAGTTAGCTCCAAGGCTCACTGTTCCTAGGGAAAATTACTTTTATTTTCTGCAAAAAAACTTCATGCTATTGCCCTGTGCCCAGTTTTAGTTTAAAAATATTACCTTTCTTTCTTCCCAGAGATACAGTCAATTTATGCAAGCATGATTGTTGCTCCTCTCTTAGGTAGATATCATTGACCATTTTTGGAAAACATAAATTACTTTGCTGACAGCTTGTTTCTAGCCCACACTGAGCAAAGAAATCCTATTTTTCTTTTACCAAGCTCTTATTCACGACTTTTAAGTTTGCTCTCGCAAGTGCTGTAGTTCTCCTTTAGTAAAGCAAAACCTTAGAAAGCTGAGTGATTTCTTAAGATCAGGGTCACCTGCATTACCTGCAGGTCTGCAATATCTAAGGCCCAAGGCATGCTTCCATACACAATAAAATTTCAAATGATGGGAAGTCAGTAATGACTACACTCAAGAAAAAAAAACACATATACTCTCATTATGGAATTTAAGTGGGTTTGTAGCACTTTTCTCAGTGTTCTACAGAAAAGCCATCTACCAGAAAACCTGCCTGCAGACAGGAAAGAGGTTTCTGTTGAAATTTTTTGTTGCAATCTGTCCTTAAAGTTTGCTGATTTTGTCACAAAAGGTACTTATAGATTCCTACTAAGTAAGGCAAATAATCTGCTTTGGAGGGGGCTGTCTAATGGCTGAGTAAAGGCTACAATTTCAGGCACAGTCAGGGAAAAAGGCTAATAGATAACATTTTTAACAAAGAGCCATCGATACTACTCACAATGAGACGGTCCCTTGGTCTTTGCTGCTCAGTCATTAAGCATTAGCAGGTGGTTAAGGTTCCACTAGTAAAACAAGAGATAGCAGCAGGCTAGCATCTCTTAGAGACCCCACCACTCGTTACAGAGCAAGAGGAACTGCTTTCCAAGGTTCTGCCCCCAACTACAGAAAGGAAAAATGTACTGTAAGAGATATCTTCAGTATGGGAAACACCTGCTTATCTTATCCAGGCAGCAATAAAACTTCTTCAGATTTTTTTCTTTTTAAAGTAAATACAAGGGAACTTCCTAACACAAAGGTCACCATGAGCCACAGGAGTGTTCACACTAATGCTCATTCTTAATGGTGCTCTTCAGAACTGAGCAGATGCCAGCAATCCCAGGCATACATCACAAAACTGAGACATTGTCCCCATGGTTGATCTCAAGTTGTCGCTACTGGAAAGAAATCCACAAAAAGTCTATTTTCAACATCTCATTTGGAAGAATACCAGATTATGAACTATCCAATTACTTTTTAATTGAAAAAAAAAACCCAACCCTGGATATGAGTGTTGAAGGTGTATCCAGTAAAAGGCACCTTACTATTACAAAGTGGTATTAATCAGTGATACAATTATCTTGGTCCAACAAGATGACTTGAATCCAAAGTCTGCAAAGTTAGGGCACACTCTTAGAGAAGAGACACTCACTTCAGAATGCAGTAATTTAAGAACCCCTTTTAAATAGCCGTTTCAGACTCTCAGTACAATGCACAGCAGGTGTGTGTCTAACACATTAATAGCATTATTAGTAGAAACAGAGGAATAATTCTGTGCTGATGAGTACATTAGTCTTACCTTCTGAGTGGCTATAAAAGAAATTACTAGGTTGTGTTTGTGTACTAAGACACACAAAGAATGTATTACATACTTGTCAATCTTGCTAGCAGAGACATAACAAAAACCCCTGACTGGGAAAAAAAAACTGACAAAAAAGGATGTGAGGTTCCTCAATATTTGGCTGACTTATTGGGATGAAATGGACTCATAATCACATGAGAATTTAAAACAAGACTGAAGTTTTAGGAAATATTCTTTAACACATCTCATGAGCAAAACAAAGTTCTTATGAAAGATGAACTGTAAAGATAGACTTAAAGAGTACTTTCCATCTTTGGAGTTTGTAAATTTTCAGCATTTCCTTATGCTGGCTCATACAGATAGGAGAAAAAAAAGTTTGTCTGCATGCCAGCAAAACGTCCACATACTCACCCTGATTAGTTTATAATACCTATTGGCTCAGAGGCTTCCAATGTGTGCTCAAAAAGCCCACAGTTCCCTGCCAAAGTGCCAAACCGGCCAGGTGTTTATGAGTGGAGAAGGGAGAGCAGCTTTCTTTTGAACCATCAGACAGACACCTGTCACCAGCTGGAACCTGAACAGGGTGGGCAATACCCACAAGTCTTCCTCAGGCCCCTTGTTGAGAGCAATGCAGAGCAACACACTTTGTTCTCATACAATTTCCCTGTCCAGTCTGAAGTGAGAGTGGTGAACGTGAAGCCTCTGGCCAAGCCAGATGAGAGGCCGGCGTGTCTTCGTCCTGTGTCTCACTCTAAGCTCCTCATCAGGCTGGCAGCTGGAAGAGGGTTCTCAGCAAACCACCCCAGCAGGAGCTCGGCTGTGCCTTAAGACCCGGGCCCACAGTCCTGCCGGGGCAACGCACCGTGGCGACTCAATGACCTCCTGCAAGAGCCTCAACTTTTTCTGTCATCTTCTCCTGCTCCCTGAGCTGGACGCGTTACACGAGGATCCCTTCGCACGCATCTCCCTGTCCCCAGACCCCTTGCCAAGGGCTCCGCTCCCCCGGTTCCCCGGCACCACCTTCACCGGCCGCGTCCCCGCTCGACCCGGGAAGGCGGCGCGGGGCAGGCTCCAGCCCGAGCCCCCGCCCCGCGTCCCGCCTCAGCCCAGCCCGCTCACCCGCGTCGTAGAAGGCGTCCAGCACCGCCGTCTCGCCGAAGTCCAGCTCGCCGAAGTTGACGGTGCTGAGCTGGGCTCCCTCGGCCTCGCAGGCCCGCAGCAGGCACTGCCGCGCCCCGGCCTCGGGGCTCCGCGCCCCGGCGCCCGCCTTGGGCGGGTCGTTCAGCACGTACACGGCCCGCAGGCAGCGCGGCCGCGGGGCTGCCGAGCCCACCTCCGCCGCCTCCGCCTCCG